>NC_138047.1:97702400-98902400 GCF_964194185.1 Rhinolophus hipposideros | reverse complement strand
TTTCAAGAAGATAAACAAAAATGACAAAACTTTAGCCAGACTCATAAAAAAAAGAGGACCCAAATTAATAAAATCAGAAATGAAAGAGGAAAAGTGACAATAGACACCGCAGAAATACAAAAAAAAAGAAAAAAAAGAAAAGAAATCACTATGTGCAACTATGTACCAACAAATTAGACAATCTGGAAGAAATGGATAATTTTCTAGAAGCATACAACCTTCCAAGGCTAACTCAAGAAGAAACGGAAAACCTGAAAAGACAGATTACCACCAAGGAAATTGAATCAGTAATCAACAAGTTTCCAACAAACAAAAACCCTGGACCAGATGGCTTTACAGATGAATTTTACAAAACATTCAAAATAGAATTATCACTTATTTTCCTCAAACTTTTCCAAAAAATCCAGAAGGAGGGAACGCTCCCAAACACTTTTTATGAGGCCACTAACACTCTGATTCCAAAATCAGACAAAGACATTACAAAAAAGAAAACTACAGGCCGATATCCCATATGAACATGGATGCAAAAATCCTCAACAAAATATTAGCGAACAGAATTCAGCAATACATTAAAAAGATTATACACCATGATCAAATGGGATTCATCCCTGGTATGCAAGGCTGGGTCAAGATCTGCAAATCAATTAATGTGATACACCACATTAACAAAATAAAAACTAAAAATCATATGATCATATCAATAGATGCAGAAAAAGCATTTGACAAAATCCAGCAGCCATTTATGATAAAAACTCTTAAGAAAGTGGGAATAGAGGGATCATATCTTAACATAATAAAGGCCATATATTATAAACCCACAGCTAACATCATACTCAATGGGGAAAAGCTAATACCATTCCCCTTAAGATCAGGGACAAGGCAAGATTGCCCATTTTCTTTACTTCTATTCAACATAGTTCTGGAAGTTCTAGCCTCAGCAATCAGACAAAAAAAAAAAAGAAACAAAAGACATCCAAATTGGTAAGGAGGAAGTAAAATTATCACTATATGCAGATGACATGATACTATATAGAGAGAACTCCAAAGACTCCACCAAGAACTACTAGAACTGATAAATGAATTTAGTAAAGTAGCAGGACACAAAATTAATATTCAGAAATCAGTTGCATTTGTATATGCCAATAATAAATGATCAGAATGAGAAATTAAGAAAACAGTTCCATTTACAATTGCTTCAAAGACTATAAAATATTTCGGAATAAATTTAACCAAAGAAGTAAAAGACTTGTACTCAGAAAATTATAAAACACTGAAGAGAAAAATTAAAGAAGATACAAATACAGTGGTACCTCGTTGACGGACATTTTGGTTTATGAACGCCATAAATTTTATGGATCTATGGTATCATTAGATAGTAAAATTCATACTAAATTTGCAGTTTTAGGGGTTGATTTTAATGGTTGGGAACGGATTAATCCATTTTGCATTACTTTCTATGGGGAAACCACACCTCGGTTTTCAAACATTTCAGAACTCGAACAGTCTTCCAGAACAGATTATATTTGAAAACCGAGGTACCACTGTAGATGGAAACACATACCATGCTCATAGATAGGAAGAATTAATATAGTTAAAATGTCCATACTGTCTAAGGCAATATACAGATTCAATGCAATTCCTATCAAAATACCAAAGACATTTTTCACAGAAATAGAACATATAATACTAAAATGTATATAGAACCATAAAAGACCCCAGATAGAGTCAGCAATCTTGAGAAATAAGAACAAAGTAGGAGGTATCATGACACCTGACATAAAATTATACCACAAGGCTATAGTAATCAAGCAGCATGGTACTGGGATAAAAACAGACACATAAATCAATGGAACAGAATACGGAGCCCAGAAATAAATCTATGCCTATATGGTCATTTAATCTATGACAGTGGAAGCACAAATTTACACGGGGATAAACACAGTTTATTCAATAAATGATGCTGGGAAACCTGGACAGACACATGCAAAAAATGAAGCTAGACCACTTCCTTACACCATATACAAGAATAAATTCAAAATGGATGAAAGACTTAAACGTAATTACTGAAACCATAAAACTCCTAGAAGAAAACATAGGAAGAAAGTTTGCAAACATTACCCTTAGTAATTTTTACTGACATATCCCCTTGGACAAGGGAAGTAACAAAAAAAATAAACATATGGGATTACGTCAAACTAAAAAGTTTTTTCACAGCATTCTATTAATGGGAGAAGATATTTGTCAATGATATATATGACAAGGGGTTAATGTCCAAAATTTATTAAAAACTCATTCAATTCAACACCAAAAAAACAAACAACCCAATTAAAAAATGGTCAGAGGACATCAAGAGACATTTTTCTAAAGAGGACATACAGATGGCCAACAGACATATGAAAAAATGCTCAACCTCACTAATCATTAGAGAAATGCAAATAAAAACCACAATGAGATACCACCTCACCCCAGTCAGAAGGGCTATCATCAATAAATCAACAAACAAGTGCTGGTGAGGATGTGGCGAAAAGGGAATGCTTGTGCACTGTTGGTGGGATTGTAGATTGGTGCAGCCACTATGAAAACACTTTGGAGGTATCTCAAAAAACTGGAAATGGAATTACCTTATGACCCAGCAATTCCACTCCTAGGTAGCTATCCAAAGAAATCCAAAACACTAATTCGAAAAAATATATGCACCCCTATGTTTATTGTAGCACTGTTCACAATAGCCAAGGCATGGAAACAACTGAAATGCCCATCGGTAGATGACTGGATCAAGAAACTGTGGTACATTTATACAATGGAGTATTATGCAACCATAAAGAAGAATGAAACCTTACCATTTGCAACGATATGGATGGACCTAGAGAACATTATGTTAAGTGAAATAAGTCAGACAGAGAAAGACAAATACCATATACTCTCACTTATACCTGGAATCTAAAGAATAAATGAATAGGCTAATCAGACACAATCTTGGAGATACAGAGAAAAAAACTGAGGGTTGCCAGATGGGAGGGGAGTGGGGATGAGGGAGAGGGTCAGAGGATTAGACAGCATAATCAGGAACCACAAGATTGCCACGGGGATACGAAAGTCAGTTTGGGGAATATCATTTTTGCAAACATTTTTAGGGTATCCGATGGACACTTGTCTTATTAGGGAGATCACTTCAGGGAAGGTGCAGATGCCTGATCACTGCACTGTACACCTGAAGCTGAATAATAATTAATGTCAAGTATAATTATATATATATATATATATATATATATATATATATATATATATATTCACAAGAAGTGGAGTAAAACACAAGGAATAGAGACAGTGGAAATGTAATGGCTGTATGTGATGTCAGAGGGGTAGGAGATTGGGGATGGGGGGTTATCACTTTGTGAGGGGTATAAATGCCTAACTATGACATTGTTTTGTACACCTGAAACTAATTTTAAAAAAAGAAAAGTATTGTAACAAGGGGCCAGGATGGATAAGGCCTCATAGACCATTGTTGGGATTCTGGCTATTAGATTGAGTGAGATGGGCTGTCATTGCTGGGTTCAGAGCAAAAGAAAGATGCTATCTGGTTTACATTTTAAGACTATTACCTGTGTTTGGGATGAGACTGTTGACAAAGACAAATGCAGAAAGGGCAGTTAGGATGTCATTGAAATAATCCTTGATGGTGGGTGTGGCCAAAGAGCAGGACAGTGAGATAGGTAGATCCTAGGTGTCTTTTTAAGGTTAAGACAACAGGACTTGATTTAGGACTGCATATGGGGTGTGGAAGAAAGAGAGGCACAAATTAATACAAGTTTAAAAGGTAACAGGTCATATATTTATTTTCTTGCTATGTGCTGCTGTGGTTTTCATTTTTATTGTTTATCTGTTTATTAGTTGTTTTGCATAAGTGGTTTGACAAAGAAGAGAAAGAGTAAGAAGGGTGAGTGAAATTATTTGGAACTTGGGATAAATACAAAGAAACTATATATAAGTTCAAAGAAATATATATTTTTCAAATACATTTGAAATATATTTTTTTCAAAGCACTGTGTTTGTAGCAGACCAATAATAAAAATATCATTATAGAAGGCAGAGCTTCTCTGATTGTGTCATTTTTCACTTAGAAGATAGTTACTGTTATATGGGCAAACATTAGAAAATAAAAAGACAGAATTTGGTTATATTTTTGGTGGAATTTGGCTTGTTGTAACCGAATCAACAAAAATTGTCCCTAGACAGCATCCCTTAAAAGATTTGGCTTGGCTACCCAAAACTCTCTTGTAAAATGTTATTTGTTCTTAATAGTATTTCACCTTGAGTAAAAATTAAGAATTGTGTTTACACATAGAAAGGCATGCATTTTAGTCTGTAATTTTCCTATGTTTGGAAGTCAAGTCACTTTGAAAGCAAATACTTTGATGTGAATACTTGGAAAGTGTATTTCAGGAGTAGCAGGGCAGATATTAACGCTAACAATGACAAGAATGACATAGGTGCTGGACTTCACAATGAGGGGTCACCGCACAGGCTATTTCACAATGGCTGCCTCAGTAGATGAGCTGACATAACAACCCAGTGCTGAAGCCATAAACAATTGCCAATTTCATTTTACAGGAGGCGCATGTGTGAGGTGAACCAGAAAAAGTGATGATGATAGGTGAAACAGAATATGTATGACTCATCCAGAGCTGGCTTATTAGTCCAGGGGCACTAGCATAGATTCAGCATTGGAGAGCCCAAGTTCAAACCCCAAGCCTGCCATTTATTAGCTACATGACCTTGAGCAGACCACTGAACTGGCTTCCTCGCTTTAAAGAGGAGGAAATTAATGTGGACTTATACTGGAGAATCATCTGAATTAAATGAGACAAGTCATGTGTAAAAATGGTTTAAAGCACTGTATAAATATTTGAAGTTATTGAACAGGCTTTCCTTTTGAAAGATGGGAAGTGGGAGAATGGGAATTATTTAGTAATTATTGAATGACCTCTGGAGTCAGCAATTGCCTATATGCTGTTCCATTTCATGTAAACAACAATGGCATGTAACTATCACTCTATCTGTGTATTATCTATAATATTTATCTATCTACCTACCTACCTACCTATCTATCTACCTATCATCTGTCTATTCCTCCAATAACCTTGTTGTTCATTTTGTATATTAGAGTTAAGATCCAAACTGAGGTCTGTTTTTGTTCCTAAGCCTACATAAGTCCTGTTATCATTTGTGTATTTTACAGGGAGCCACACTGTGTCAGAGATGGAAGAAATATTACAAATTATCTAGTGGAATGGTTTTCAAATATTTAGATGCAAAGTCCTATTGGAAAGCTCAATATGTGCTAGAAGTAGGGCTGCCCTCATTAAAACTGATGTGGGGACTCCAAAGGTGCTTGTTCTCCACTGGGTCCTCCTCCACTTCTCTTCTTGGGATTGTGGGTATCTTACGGTATGAAAATCATTAATCTATCCCATTCCTCTCAGTTTAGTGACTGCAAAACAGGCTCAGGGAGTCTAAATGGTTTACCCGAGAACATAAAACTTTTTAATAAGCAAAACAAGAACAAGGAGTTCAGTTTTGTGGAACTTAAGTACCATATATACACTTCCCTACAATGTGGATATTTGAAGGGTCTCAACAAATAATATTCCCATCACTCATCCAACCAGTTAAGAGATATATAAAGGAGTTTGTCATATGGAGATTAAAATATCATTCACACAATCAACGGAGCAACTAAAGCATGACTCACTGTATGGTAACATAAGACTGCTCCCCAGAATCAGGGCTTACCTAGTCACAGGTAGCACTTGCCTGCCCAAGGGGTGAGTCATTACCAGTCAATTTACCATTGAAAACAAAAATGGACTAAAACACAAGCTTCTTGGAGGCCAGATTCTAAAGCTGAATGGGTAGTGGGTTGAGGTCTGCCTACCTAGGTTCTTCTCCCTAACTTACCAGATTGCTCATCGTTCACAGGAGTAAAGGGGGCAGTGAGAGTCCAGTGCTACCTTAATATCAGACCCTTGTAATGAAATAAAACATCAAGAGAGTGGACTTATGACTCCACCTAGAGAGAACAAGAATCATAGATTTGATGAGATCACATATAGTAAGGTAAAGTTTGATTTTGTTAAAACTTCTGGTTTTAAGTTGTGATGTGTTTGTTGTACTATTAAGTGTGGACATTCTCATGAACATAACCAAGTGTCTGAGTGCTTACATTTATAAATGTTATATATTTCATGGTGGCTTCATAATTTATAGATAAACATACTTATTTTTAAAACTAAAAGTTATTGCAGTGAGATGTTACGTGAGGCAAAACCAAATGTGGATAAATCTTGAAATACTTTTTTTTGCTATCACCCTGAAAGAGCAGTCAGAGTGACTGTCATATCTTCAACACAGAACCACATCCTAAGAACAGAGAGGAAATTGGAGTCTCAGAATCAGTGAGACCATGCAGGGCTTATGAGAATCAAGTAAAGAGACTTTGAATAGATAGTAACTGAAACACACATGATCCACATAATATTAACGAGTCGCTGAAGTCCTAAATAAAATTTCAGTACATCTTGAATCTATGATTAAAAGAGGATTACTAGATATGCCTCTAGAGGAGCTATTCAATTTAGTTCAAAAACAGGTTTAACATTTGGGAGCATCAATTTAAAAAGCAGTCATTGACAAGTCAACGTACTGGGGTGGTTATGAAAATCATCTTACTATATAATTATAAGATATAGTTTCAACAGCTAGGAGTTCAAAATAAAGTTACAATAATTTTCATATAAAAATAAATATTTATCCTACTTTCAATCCCCCCCCCCCGTGAGAAGATTGCATATGCCTTTCCATTATTCTTCCCTTTCCTCTGACTCACAGATCTAATTTAAATTACTTGGATGCAAATCACTCTGGTAAAAAGCCTGTATCCACTCATGTTGCCATTGTCACCAACTTCAACTCATCCTGTAATCCTCAACTTCAATGTCACTTCTGCAAGGACTCTCTCATGACCTTCAAATGATAATGAACTCCTCAGCTGTGTCTCTCCTACCACCCTAAGATTCCTCTTGTCCCTTTTCAGAGCAGCCCCACCCTTGTAATTTTGTTCATTTGGTCAGTCAAGTTGTTTACCGAACGTTGATTACATGTCAGGCATATTTCTAGGCTCTCGATATACAGTGATGTGTAAGAAGGACTAGATTCTTTTTCTCATGGAGTACACATTCTAGTGAGGGTATTCCAAGCCATAGGGGATCTTAATGGCTTTTTTTTATTCCTCTTGATGTTTGCTAAACTTCTATAATAGCTGCTGTAGCTGCTTAATAAATATTTACTGAATCAATGAATAAATAAATGGAAGTTATGGGGAATAAATGAATTAATAAATGAGGTATTGATAAATGCTCTGTAGAGAATTAATACTGGGTGAAAGCATTGATGCTGACCGACGTATCCAAGATTAATTCTTCATGGAAGACATCTCTGTGGTGTTGACATTGAAGCTGAGATATTCATGATAGAAAGAGTTAATTCTATGTACTATCTGGAAACAATCATGCTCTGAGGAGTCCAGGCAATAATGAGAGGCCTGGAGTTTGATAAATGTTAGAGGGAAAACAAGAGAGAGAAGGGAGAAAGGGGAGAGAGGAGAGGGGAAAGAGAGAGAGGAGAGGTGAGGGGACGGGAGGGGAGGAGAAGCACCAAGGTGTATCAAGGCAAGAAGCATGAGTAAAGAAGCCATTTGGAAGCGGATCTTCCCCCCATAACTGTCACTATATAGATAAGAGATGAATCATATGAATTCCTTTCCCACAAAATTGAGAGCAAGGATAAAATGGATGTGTTAAATCACTGTCCCAGAGTTGTTTCACAACAACAAGTCATTGAAACGTGTTTTTTGCGGTCACTAAAGCATCTACAGAGTTCAGTTACTGGCCAATACTAAGTGAGAAAACAAAACTGAAGAAAGAATCATTACATGAAGTGAGGAATCACATCACTAGCTGTTTCTTAGACTCTCTAAGCTGTAATGTCTTCACATGGAAAGTAAGGATGCTATATAATTTTATGAGTGCTTGAGAGAATTAAATGAAGTTTTATATATATATATATATATACACATATATATATACACACACACATATATATGTATATATATATAATGTTTATTACTGTGCTTGCACATTGTAGTTATGTAAGTAGTAGAAGTACTTCGTTCATTTCATTTGCTGTTTGAAACACAATTCTGGAGCATCATCTATCACATGGAGTCCTCACTAGTATTTTTTTTTAATGAATGAGGGAATTAATGCATAAAGTAATCAATCAGGCACTGTTCAAGTCCCTAGGGCCATAACGAATTAGAAGCTCAGTATTTTACAGTTGCTCTAGATATGTTCAAATACAACTGACTGAGCCAAGAATAGAGCATCTGATTTTGCCTGGAGAAAGTCAGGAAATATTTTCCTAATGCAAGGACTTGGAGTCTTAGAAGATGCCTAATTGCTCATTATGAATACATGAAGTAAGGACATTCTTAAAAAAGGACATTTTGTCTTTGAAGAAAGACAAAAATTAGACTGATATGTGACATACATATCAAGAGATTCTGAGGGACTTGATGATTGGATCTGGGCACAGGATATACTGGTGGTGCCAAAAATTGTATACAAGTGGACACTTGGGTCAACGTTGCACAAGCAGTAGTTCGCCATAATCAGAAGTATCTAGACACTGATTGTAACCACTTTGAGTACCTCTTGTACTTGCAGAAGTCAAATGTGTCTTGTATTTATCTTTGTTACCTGTATATATTGAGTATTACAATTTTAATACAGTTTTCCTTTCTTAAAATGTGTATACATTTTTTTGGCACCCTCTATATATGGAAGAATGACATGGTCATCAAATAAGCAGAAGTCAGATGATGAAGAGCTGTGTATGCCACAACTGTGTTTGACCTACATTGTATAGGCAATAGAGAGACAGTCACACATTCCAGTCAGGGGTCTGGCACTCTCAGACTTGCATTTTAGGAAGGTTACTCTAGCTCATTGTGAAGTATGGATAGGGATACTTGACAGGATCCAGTCCAGCTGAAAGGCTGCTGTTATTACAAGGAGAAAGATGGTACTGTGGCAGGTGATTAATGAATAAGGACAAGTATGGAGAAATTCAATAGGGGTAATTTGTAAGACCTGGTTGACTATGGAAGTTGAGGAAAATCATGAAGTCAAAAATGATTCATTTTGATTTGTATGCCTGAGAACATAATGATACACAGAAAATACATTTAGCATAATTTGGAAATTGTATAATAGTAATCAGATATGGCCTTCCATAATAGTATATAACAAATAACCTAAAAATCCAAGTGACTAATGAAATAAACATATAGTTTTATTGCTCACATGACTACATGTCTGCAAGGGATTGGCTCAGCTGGACTGCAGACTGTGGGTAGAGCTCAGGTCTGTTCTATTGTCATTCTCTCTCCTTAAACCAGAGGCTACCTGGAAGATGTATGTCTCATAGAAAATGCAAGATCCTAGGAGAATAAGCAGAAACATGCAGGGCTTCTTAAGGTTTAGCTACATAGCCCACACACAACCATTTCCATCTACATCCCATTAACCAAAGTAAGTAAAATGGCCAAAGCCAAGGCAGCCACATACATTCTGATTATATCAGGACACACGACATAGTCATATGATGAAATACATGGATATACAATTCTAACATATGGAAGGGAGTCGGGAACTGGAAACAATGACCCAATTGACCACAACAGTCATGTTGGTACATCAACCAAGTATATCCATGAGTAGAGCTGAATGGAGAAACATTACAAATTTCCATACTGAGTATCTTTCTTGCCACAAAGCTTAATTATCCACACTTCATGGTACTTTGAAATCATTACTTCATGGAGCTTCCATCCTATACTAAGTTAGTTTTTACATCACATTTGATTAATTTGGGAGATATTCCATGTAAAAAAAGAGCTGCCATCATAAATATATATATGTATATATTTATTTATTTTATATATATTTCAAACCAACCTTCTCCAATACTGATGAACTAACAATAGCAGGTGCAGATGAATGTTGACACTTAACAGTCTTAAAGGTTATTCCCTAGGAATAACCTTTTCCAAGGAAATCAATGCCACTTAGGCTTGAAGTAGCTGCTGTTTTTCCCAAGGCATAACTTAGGACTCATAACTGTTCTCTTACTGCCTACAAACATGATGAGTACAATGAGGAAGGGAGTAGACAAAACTTTGTTGAGGGTTCAGTAATGACAAAAGGTAAACAGTGGAGGAAAGTATCAAGATAAATCTAACTCCTCTTCATTTCATGATCCAAGCAGACACCTTTTTATGTGGGTCCTTCTACCCAGCAAAGGTAGTTATATAAGTGTACTGGAGAGTTCACCAAAATCAGTTGAACTTCATAGTCAAGAGAAGAGGACCCAGAGGTTGTTGGTCAACCTTTATGGTAGGCAGAGTTAGGGCTTCTCAAAAACGTTTGTATCCTGATTCCCAGAACCTTTGAACACGTTGGGTTACATGGCAGTGGAGGAATTAAGGCTGTAAGTGTAATTAATTTTACTAATCAGCTGACTTAAAAATCAGGAGATTATCCTGCATTGTCTTAACTTAATCCCAAGTGGGTCCATTAAATTAGAAGACAAGCAGAAGAAGAGATCAGAGTCAGAGAGATCTGAAAAGGCTGTGTTACTAGCTTTGAAATTGGAGGAAATGTCCACAAACGAAGGAATACAGTGGGTCTCTAGAAGCTGGAAAAGTCAAGGGCCAGATTATCCCTTAGAATTTTCAGAAGAAATGCAGCCCTGCTGACACCTTGATTTTAGCCCCATGGGTTCCATTGTAGACATCTTATCTCTAGAGCTCTAAGATAATACATTTCTGGGTTGTTTATAGGCTGCTGAATTTGTGGTAATTCGCTACAGTAGCAATAGGAAATGAATGCAGCCTCCAAATCTTTGGCTGATGATCCATACTAGAAATACCAAACCCCTTTAAAGACAGAACTCTCCAACAGGGCATTAAAATTATCCTGTCGATAACTACATCAGAATGCAATAAAATAATTAGTTTTCTGAGAAAGATACAGCCAACAAACTAACATGATTTCCCCCCCTTTAAACCATTTACCATCTATTCTTCTAGAATTTCTGTAAAAATACTGACACTTAGGCAAAGACAACAAAAATGATATCCATTTATTGGCTTTCTTTCCATCTGGTAGGAGATAGGATCTACTAGGGGAAAAATCCAATCTTCTTCAACTAAGGTACAAAGTTAATTTACCCTATGGGATTGTAAACTACACCAGTTGAAATAAATAAAAATATATGTTGCATTTTTGTATGCACCACAAGGCGTGGTCCTATACTTTATGTACAGTGATAATATTTATGTCTTAACACCTCAATATCATCACTATTCTTATCTCATTTCATTGTCAATGAGCTCAGATTGACCGCCATTTCATTTCTGACTCTCTAGAGTCCAACAAACAGGCCTGGCATAGAATTCCCACTGCATAATTATTGCTGGATTAATTAATTAACATTAAATGCTTGTTGAATCGCCCCTTAGCACTTCCTGTTTTTAAACAGGCCTGAGAATGAGCCTTTTCTGACCAGATCCTTTTTAAAGATAGTCAGGTAATATGGACAAACCTGTTAGCAATATTAACATATCCACCACATTAAATTGCAGGGGAAATAAAAGATAATAACTAAAGGGAGGGAAAAAAAATCTGTGGGCGCAGTTTTAAGAACAGGATGATTTATTAGAATATATTAAAACTGATTGGCAATAAGGTTTTACATAGAGCATTTAGTTATTTTTAACTCTTTTTTTCCCATTTTAATTTATTTTCTTTGTGCAGTATTCTAGAATAAATTTTCAGTGATTGTTTTTTCTTTTCCTTAGAACTATGAAAGGTAAATGAATATAATCAATATGCTCAGAGGACTAGATAGTTACAGATATGTTCAGGACATTCAAAACTAAAAATACTACAATTAAAAAAGTGAATATACTGCAAGTGATATTCCAGCAGTGTTATTAGAGGACATAAAAGCCATTTAAAACAAACAGACTTTTTGGCAGTTGAACACGCATGGATTTCATCTATTTGGTTTGACTAAGTTAAATTTTCCAAGTACAATAAAGACTTGGCTGCCATAATGCACCCCCAAGTTCTCATTTGCTATTTCCAGTCCTTGAATGTTTCAGGATCTATACAACTTACAGGGCTCCCAGCGAAATATTGTATGGTAAAAGCAGGTAATGGCTGCCTGGGAATCATAGAGCGATTGGACTTGATTCTAATAATATTACTGTGGCTGAAACATTTACATAAAATGAATGCCCGTCAAATTATTTTAGATTAAACAAAACTATTTCTGACTTTGTAAGCTGGATGCTGTGCCATACTCTGTCAGTTGAGCGCTCCCACCCAATGAGGAAAAAGGAAGACATGGAAATATTTTGGAAAGAGAGGCATATCCTCTGTGCTCATATACAACACATGAACAAACCCATCAAAGTTTTCCGTAGCAAAGACATGGACTGGCCTTTTCTTTTTATGGAGTTTGCAGCTGTCCATCACCCAGTCGCTCACAATCTCTCACAGCAGGTTGCAAACAGCTGAGGCTCAAGGGGGATGGCACTAGATTGAAAGACACACTGGCCCAGATTTCATAAAACAAGGTGATCTGTAGAGATCTGTGCTGGCTGAGACCTGGGAATGTAATCAGAAGAAGTGGTACCACATGAGCTGTAAAAATGACAGTGAAATGTGAAATGGGCAGTGATACCAGTGTCATTGGATAGTCCCCTCAGATTTTGCTTAAACAATGTAGAGTATGTTAGTAGAAAGGCATTAAATGGAAGTATGGAAGTGTGTGTGTGTGTGTGTGTGTGTGTGTGTGTGTGTGTGTGTGTGTGTGTAATCACCTTGGCTCTTGCCTATATCAGTTTGTAATTCGGGCAGGTATTTTAATTTCTGTTAGTCTCATGAGAACACTGAAAACTAATTCTCAAAGTTGGACTTTGCCAGAACCTAGAAGAATGTTCTAATTATAGCAGTGACCTAAGAAGCACAGCTGGTTTCCAGTGCATATTTTGCCATCAGAAATGGAGTAAATCTGCTGGTCTAGAAGGAGGGAAGGAGACATGTTATTTCTCCTCCATTTTCTTTCCATCTCAGAGACTAAAGAACTGTGCGTACGTTTTTTTAGAAGGTCAGAGTATGGTATTCTTCCTTTTCATCAGTACTTATTGTTCTAAGAATATTTAGTGACTTTCATTAGAAAGAAAGAAAGAAAGAGAGAGAGAGAGAGAGAGAGAGAGAGAGAGAGAGAGAGAGAGAGAGAGAGAGAGAGAGAGAGAGAGAGAAAGAAAGAAAGAAAGAAAGAAAGAAAGAAAGAAAGAAAGAAAGAAAGAAAGAAAGAAAGAAAGAAAGAAAGAAAGAAAGAAAAGAATCTCAGGATCAGAAAGAGGATTAAAGGAAGGGACTGTGTCTCATTGCTTCTTGAAATGTACATTTCCAGAAAACAAGAATTAGCGAAGCAAAAACCAAAAGCATTCTAGAAGTAGTGTAAGCTGTGGAGTGTAACATGAAATTCGTATTTCTACGTGTGCAGAATAAGAGAATGGGGATAGAAAATGGTCCCACTTTTATTTAGAAAGTCTCCTTTAGATAAATTTCTTTCCCCCGTCCCCAGCTTTATTGAGATATAAAGGACAAGTAACATTGTGTAAGTTTAAAGTATACAGTGGGATGACTTGAAACACACATATATTGAGAACTGTGTACCGTAATAAGGTTATTTAGCACATCATTTACCTAACATAATTACCATTTTGTTGTTGCTGAGATATTGTTGAAATGTTGGTGAGAACATTTAAGATCTACTCTTATAGCAACTTCCACGTATACGATTCAGTACTGTTAACTACAGTCAGCATGCTGTACATTAGATCCTCAGAACTTATTCCTCGTCTAACTGGTTGTTTTCCACTTTGACCAACATGTCCTCATTTCCCTCACCCACCTCTCAGCTACTGGCAGCTTCCATTCTACTCTTTGCTTCTATGAATCTGAAAATTTTAGGTTCCAGATACAAGTGAGATGGTACAGTCTATACCTTCCTCTTTCTGAAATATTCCACTTGGCATAATATACCCTGGTTTCATTCATGTTGTTGCAAACGTCAAGATTTTCTTATTTTTTATAGCTGAGTAGTGTTCTGTTGTGTATATACCATATTTCTGTATCCGTTCACTGTCAGTTCACATTTAGGTTGTTACCATGCCATGCTTCTTGTTAATACTGCTGCAGTGAACGTGGGGGAGCAGATATTGTTTCAATATCCTATTTTCATTTCTCTCTGATAAATACCAAGAAGTGAGATTGCTGGTTCACAAAGTAGTTCTCCTTTAAAGTTTTTGAGGAATCTCCATACTGTTTTCCACAGTGTCTGTACTAATTTACATGCCCAGCAACAGTGAACAAGGATTCCCTTTCTCCACAGCTTTGCCAATACATATTGTCACTTTTCTTTCTAACAGGGGTGAGGTGATATTTCACTGTGGTTTTCTGGTTTTTTTGTTTGTTTGTTTTTATTAGTTTCAGGTGTACGAAACAATGTAATAGTTAGACATTCAGCAAGGCTATCGTTTAAAATTGGAGAGATTAAAGAGCTCCCCAGAAAATAATAAGTAAAGGAATTCGTTACCACCAAGCCAACATTGCAAGAAATGTTAAAAGGGCTTTTTAAGCAGAAAAAAGAGGAAAACAAACTAACAAAGGAAGATCAGAAATACAAATAACAAAATGGCAATAAATATGTATCTATCAATAATCACTTTAAATGTGAATAAACTAAATGCTCCAATCAAAAGACATAGAGTAACTTCACTGTGGTTTTGATTTGCATTTCCCTGAGATTAGTGATGCTGAGTACATTTTCATGTTTTTCTTGGGCATCTGTTTGTCTTGTTTGGAAAACAAAAATGTCTACTCAGGTGTTTTACCCCTTTTTTAAAATCCAATTATTTGAGTTTTTGGTATTGATTTATATGAGTTTCTTCTATATTTCGGATATTAACCTCTTATCAGATATAATATGGGGCTATGTCTGCTATGGGGTTATATAAAATATAATTTGCAAATATTTTCTCACATTCCATAGGTTGCTTATCATTTTGTTGATTGTTTCTTTTGCTATGCTTATTACTTTGATACAATCCCACTTGTTTTAGCTTTTGTGGCCTTTTGGTGCTATATACAAAAAAAATCATTGCCACGACCAATATTAAAGATTTGCACCTATGTTTTCTTATAGGAGTTTTATGGTTTTGGGACTTATTTTTAAGTTCTTAATCAATTTTGAGTTAACTTTTGTGAGTGGTGTAAGATAGGGGACTTTTGCATTCATTTCATTCTTTTGAATGTGAACAGTTTTCCCAACACCACTTATTAAAGAGCTATACTTTTCCCACTGAGTATTCTTGCCTCCCTTGTCAAATATTAGCTGCCTACATATACATAGATTTATTTCCAAGTTCTCAATTCTGTTCCATTGGTCAATGTGTCTGTTTTTATGCCAGTGCCACATTTTTTGATTATCATAGCTTTGTAATATAGTTTAAAATCAGGAAGTTGTGATGCTTCCGTCTTTGTTCTTTCTCAGGATTGTTTTGGCTATTTGCAGTCTTTTGTGGTTCCATATAAATTTTAGGATCATTTTTTTCTATTTCTATGAAAAATGCCATTGGAATTTTCATTGAGATTGCATTGAATCTATAAGTAGCTTTCAGCATTATGAATATTGTAACCATATTATTTCTTCCAATCAATATGCATTGGTTATCTTTCCATTTATTTGTGTCTCCTTCAATTTCTTTCAATACTATCAACATCTGGCAATATTCAATGTATAGATCTTTCACTTCTTTGGCTAAAAATATGTCTAAGTATTTTATTGTTTTTGATGCTATTGTAATGGGGTGGTTTATTTTATTTCTTTTTCATATAGTTCACTGTTAGTGCATAGGAATGTATCTGATTTTGTATATTGATTTGGTATCCTGAAACTTTACTGAATTTATTATTTCAAAAAGTTACTTGATGGAGTCTTTAGGATATTCTATGTATAAGATTGTGTCATTCTTCCTTCCCTTTTTGTGTGATTATTCTTAGGTGTTTGTTCCATTGTATTGCTGAAAATAGACACTTAAGGTTTCCCAGAACTGTTTTCATTCATGGATAGCTGTCTAACTATTAATCTTTGTGGAGGACAGTGGCCAGGGTTTCCTACTCTCCTGTCTTGGTAAATTTATCCCTGATGATTTCTATAAGACTGTCTTTTTAGTTAAAGCATCTTGCAGCTGTAAATCTGAAAAACCTAAAAGGCTAGTGGAAAGTAAGGCTGATAAGTCCTATGCCATTCTCCTTTTGTGCAGGAAAAGTATTTTTCAGACATTACTTTGTCTATGTATCACCTATGGATCCAGCAAAAATACAGATCTTGGAGGAGAGCCTGAGGTGGAAGATGTCTAATAAGATTCGAAAGTATGGAGACCACACCTCCGTGTGGTGAGCCACAGAAAATTAGATGAACTCTCTTTTAGGATGCATGAACAGAAAAAAAAAAAAATTAAAAAAGGGGACGGGGGATATGACCAAGAAATATTGTTGGATAAAGGACATAGTACATGAGAAATACCTATTTTATTTTCGAAAGAGGTATAATGTTATCAACTTAAAAAGTTAGAAAGTCAGGAAGGAAGGAAAGCTGTAAGTTAGGAAGAAAAGGGAAAAAAGAGGACTAGAGAGAGGAATGGAAAGGAGAGAGGGAAATGATATCAAAAAGACCAAGGGAAAACATAGTCTGGAAGAAACAAAAGACAACCCAAGGAAAACTGTACCTTCCTAAAGAATAGTTCATTAAACATTAGAAATTTTTTTTTAAGATTCTGATCTAAAAGAAATAAATAAGCACTGCACAGTGAGATGGCAAATTGAGAAAATGAGTTGAAACTTGTGACTGCAAAACTACAAAATTAACATAAAATATTACTACAGAACAAGGGTGTCAATTAGACACAACAAGGAGCAGAATGGACACAAACAAAACAAAACAAAAAACAGTACAGGATGTGTAGCTGAACTCGCCTTGACTTGAAACCTAACTCAACCATTAACTGGCCACGTGGGCTTGATCGAACTTCTCTGAGTCCCCATTTCTTTCTCTGAATCATGGCAATAAGAATTGCAACTTGTTCACTGGGTATGGTGGGAATTTGAAAAAGAGCTTCCTGAAGACATATGTAAAAGAGTAACTGAAACATGAAGTCCATCCCTGTCTGTCACTCCTTTGCTTATAGTTCCCCATCTCCTCAAGTACAAAGCCAAGCCCCTGTCCCCTTACTGCAGGTACTCGCTCCCTCATTCTGCTTCAGCCATTGTTGTCCTTGCGTGCCCCAACTCAAGGCCTTTACGCGGATTTTTCCCTTTGTCTGAAACGTGCTTCTCCTGTTGTACACATGGCTCCCTAGCTCATCTTTATGTTTTTGCACACAGTTTATATTTTCACTGATGGCCACTCCCTCTAAAACTGTAATTGACTACATATTTCTAACCCATCTTTGCCCTGATGTTACTCTGCATCTCATGGACCTTCATGTATCAGCATAGTCACAATACTGTGTTCATATTTGTTTATCATCTGCCTCCCTTTCACTAGAATATAAGTTCTAGGAGGTTGGGGCTTTGGCTATTTAGGTCACTGCTGTATCTCTGGCACCTAAACAGTACCTAAGACTTGATAGATATTTATTGAAAGAATAAATATTATGCATAAAGTTAGTATTAAGATTTAAAATGAGAGCACACTAAACTTTGTGACATACATACTCATACACACACAAAGACACAGTCATTTATTGATGACCTAACACATGCTTCTTGATTTATTCGATAGTATGTATATAATTTTGTTTAATTTTAACAGCAAACCTGAGACAGGGTTTATTGTCCCCATTTTTCAGGTTTAGAAACTACGCCTCAGAAAAATGATGCCATATGACTGAATTGCACAGAAACAGTAATTCTTAGAACTGGGTCTGTGTGATTCCTGCCCATTCAGCTCATTGTCACCTTGCCTGATATGTGTATCTGCACTTGATCTAAAAATGAGTTAATACATCTACTCTGACTCTATAAATGAAGTCAGTCCAATTCACACGACTAACATGCACCCATTTAAACATGACTCTTGCTTAATTCCTGGCATTGTCCTTGGTCAGCAGAGCTCATCACCTAGGATTTCCTCCACTGCTTGACCAGCTTACTTTCATCAGAACTATCTAAACAGTTACAAAACAAGGCAAAAATTGGCTTTTTTGAAATTGTTTAGATAGTATGTACCTACTTTTTGAAAAAGAAATACATTATAAAACAGCAATTGTCATTTTAGTGTAAATTAGGTACAAGTACTAGTTCAGTAGAAAGATTTAATTTTGATCCATTTCTTTTCAGCTTGTGAAAACTCTCGGCATCTCACTCTGATTTGATTTGGGCCCTTGCTCACTGACAGGACAGGTCGGCTGATCACGTGTTCGTATTCCACGACCTTCCTGTTTAACAGAAGGGCACTGTTCCCTGGAACACTCCAGTCACCTCTCATCCACTGACCTTTCCCCTGGAAACATTCATCACCGGTGACACTGACTGATGAGCAGCGTGACCCCCTGACCTCCAATTTATTCATGTTGATGGTCTTGACACTCCTGAGTCTCCCAGGCTCCACACAGCTGCCTGATACCATCAGTGGATCGTTACTTCCCAGAAATACTTTCTATTTCCTCACTGTAGGACACTATTACTTCCTTCTCCATCCAGCATGAACTGTCTCTTTCTTTTTTTTTTTTTTTTTTTTTTTTTTTTCACATTGCTTTTCAAAACCTTCAGACTCCCTTCCAGGCCCACTGACATTGCTCGGTCTCTCTCATTTAGTTACCTACAGTTTGTCTGTCTTAGGGGCTCATTTTCTGGGCAAAGGGATATTCTTCCTAATAGAATATCATCATCTATTGGATGAGGAATTCTACATAAGTAATAAAGGAGCAACTCAACCTAATAAGACCCCACCCATTATAATTACCATTTTTATGACCTAACTATTGAGATCTACCGTTATGAATTCTGTGTCACTTCCTGAAGAAAATTCAGCAATTCATTCTGCTAATAAATATATTATTGCTATTAATATATTTATTTATTTCACTATTTATTACCATTTATTTATTTATTTCACTATTTTTCAAAAAAGAATGAAGAAATAAAGAAGTTTAATATTATCAATAATCAAATACCTTTCTGGAACACTTACCATGTGTTAGAGACTGTGGTCAGTAATTAGTATTATCTCATTTAGCCTTTCCATCAATCTGATGATGTAAGGATTATTACTGTCTGTTTTTTGATAACAAGGAAACTGAAACACAGTGAAGTTATCGATAGGCAAATGATGTGCCCAAAGTCACATGGCTGGTCACTGGCAGAACTAAAGTTTTGTTAGATAATTCAGCAATTATTAGGGATGAACAAATTTGATCAACCAAATCTGGTTCAAAGAGGAAAGGCTACTAATGATATTGATGATAATAGTAATGATGATAATGATAAGGAAATACTACTAATAAAAGCTGTTCTATTTAGTTCTTAAAACAAGATCACAAAGTAGTTATCATCAGGCCTAGTTTTATAGCTCTTGTAATTGAAAATTGGAAAAGTGAAGTATTTCTCCTGAGTTCGTAGAAGTGATTCTAAGCAAGTGCTTGCTCTAGTGCTATGTGGGACAGAGTAAGGATCATTACAATGAGGAAAACGTTTACCAGCAGTAGCCGCTGATGGGCAGTTTGATCAAAATCTCATTACAGGGAGGTATTAATTGCCTCATCTTCCCTTTAAATAGACTGGAAATTTCTTGACAGCAAGCACTCTGTTTTCTGAGAATCTAGTCCATTTACTCTCAATAAATACTTGTTGAGTTAAATGGACTGGAGGAAGGAAAACTTAGGGAGGGTTAGGGACTTGACCAGGCTGCGTGGTGAATGAGCCAAGACCCAGGGCCCTGGATTTGGGTTCTGATGCAGTCACCTTTGGCAGATTTACAGATGGAGAATTAAAGTAAGAAATGGAAAATATGCTTGTACGGTAGCTTTTCAATGGTTAGAAGAAATCAGAATATGGTCTCCTAATTTCCATTCCAGTCTTTATTTCTTTACTGTTTACCTACAATTAATTATTAAACATGACATTTATCCTTTATTCATAAAATATTTATCACTTTTCTATTTCTATGTTGTCTTCTCCTTCAAAGCACCTTGTCACAGCTCCTTAATTATGAAAAATATAAAAATGTATTCATATATTTCTAAAAAATGTGGCTTATTTAAGTGTCGATTTTGAAAGGCAATAAATCTGAGATGTGTTGCATATTTTGAAAAAAAAAACAACAAAAACTTTCCCTTTAAATATTTTTCTCTTTGGAGTAGATGTAATAGATGAATTTGTCAAGTATCACAAAGATGCTTATAGTCTCTTGTGTGATCACTGCTGATCACATTGTGAAACACACTGATTGTTTTATATTCCCCCAGAGAACTTAATTATACCAATGACTGCTTTTCATTGATAACTAAATACTGGGTATTCTACATTGTTTTATCCATTGTAAAACATAAATGTTTTGTCTTAAATACGTCTTCAAGTATTTAAATATTAGGATATGGAAAAATTCACGTTCCTCAAACCTCATTTTCCTTGACTTTTCAAAAAGTACTACTATTATGTTCTTAATATGTATTCTGCTTATCTTGATCCTTTCATTTTATAGTCCTCATATCAATTACATTCCTAACAGTAATAGTTTTGTAAGTCTTGATAATATTTCATACTTTTTTCTTCCTTAAAAATTGCCTGAGAAATGACATTAACAAAATGATGGCATAGTAGTTGCTAGTGCATGTCTGAACCCCTCTCCCAACATCAATTTATAGAACTATCCACACACGAAAATACATTCACAAGAGCTAAGGATTCTAGGTAAAGGATCACAGCACCCAGGTGAAGCATAAAAATAAGAAAAGCTGCATTGAGGAGGGTAAGAAAGATAGATTCACACATCCCCATAACCCCCCACATCCAAACCTGGGCAGCTTAGTGCAGAGAGTAATGAAATAAGCATTTGACTTCACCGTTGACCCCAGAGCTGGGACATCTCTGCACCACGCCAACTCCCATTATAGTAGGTGATTTCTTGTGGGCGCTTGTGAACCCAGGCCCCCAGCTCACCCTGGTACCTATAAACTCCCTTGGCCCCAACTGGCTCCCATGACATGAGGACCCTGGAGGACTCTAGTAATTCTAGGCTTCCAGTCTACCATAGTGCCAGCCAACTTCTGTGCCCTGGGTGATTCCTGGGGTCCCAGACTCCCAGAAAGTTCCCACAAATCCAGGCTTCCGGCCCACTCTATTATTGGCTCACTCCCGAAGCACCAGTCTCTCAGCAGTCTCCTGTCAACCCAGGATCTCAGCTCACCCCAGTGCTGGCTGGCTTCTGTGGTCCTGGGAGGCTCCCCTGGCATCAGACTCATGATTGGCTCCCATAGCCCTGGGAAGCTCCCATGCTCCAAACTTCCAAATAGTCTCTATGAATCCTGAATACAGGCAGACATCCATGAATCCAGGCTCTTGGCTAAGACCAGTACCAGGCCTACTACCATGGACCCAGGCTTTCAACCCATCCCAGCACCAGGATGGATCCCACAGACCCAAGCTCTTGGCCTACCTTGGTGAAAAACAAGTTCAATAGCATAATGAAAAGATAAAACACCAGTATCAAGCAGAATTTGTCTCTGGAATGCAAAAATAGTTCAACATTAGCAAATCAACAAATATGATGTATCACATTAATTGAATAGAAGATTAAAATTATATGATCATCTCAATAGATTGCAGAAAAAGCACTTGAAAATATCCTTTTAAGACAAAAACTCTCAACAAATTGGGTAGAGGAGAAATATACCTCAACATTATAAAAGTCTTATATGACAAACCATAGCTAACACCACACTCAATGGGAAAAGGTTCAGTTTCCCTACTAAGATCCCACTGAGATGTGTGCCCACTATCACTACTCTTACTCAACATAGTACTGGAAGTTGTAGCCAGAGTAATTTGGCAAGAAAAAGTAATAAAAGGCATCCAAATCAGAAAGGAGGCAGTAAAATTTTCTCTAATTACAGATGACATGATCTTATATATAAAAAATCCTAAAGACTCTAGAAAAAAAATACTATTAGAACAAACAAATCACTAAAGTTTCAGGATACAAAATTAGCGTACAAAAATTAGTTCTGTTTCTAACACTGAACTATCTGGAAAAGAAAATAATTCCACTTACAATAGGATCAAAAACAATGAAATGCTTAGAAATAAATTTAACCAAAGAAGTGAAGGACCTATATACACTGAATACTATCAAACATTGATGAAAGAAATTGATGAGACAAAAATGGAAAGATATCTCATATCTATAGATTGTAAGAATTAATATTATTAAAATGTCACTACTACCCAAAGACTATAAATTCAGTGAAATCCATGTTAAAATTCCAATGACATTTCTCATAGAAATAGAAAACAAAAAGGTGATTCTAAAATTCATATGGAACCTCAGAAAACCCCAAATATCCAAAGCAATTCCAGAGGAAGAAGAACAAAGCTGGAAGTATCTAATTCCTGATTTCAAACTTTATTATAAAGCTCAAGTAAAGAAAACAAGATGGTACAGGCATAAAAACAGAAACTTTTATCGATAGAACAGAATAAAAAGCCCAGAAATAAACCAATACATATACAGTCAACTAAAATTGCACAAGGAGCCAAGAAACTGAATGGGGAAAGAAGAGTCTATTCAATGAATCACGTTGGGAAAACTGGCTATTCATAAGCAAAAGTATGAAACTGAACCCCAATCTTATACTCTCTCATAGTTAACTTGGTATGTGTTAAAGACTTAAATGTAAGACCTGAAACTGTAAAACTACTAGAAGAAAATATAAGGAAAAGTTTCTTTGGCATTGCTCTTGGCAATGATTTCTTGGATATGGCGCCAAATGCCCAAACAAAAACAGTAGAAATAAACAAGTGAGATTACATCAAACTAAAAAAAAAACCTTCTACACAGCAAAAGAAATAATCAACAAAATGAAAGCTAGTCTTGGAGTGGGAAAAAAATATTTGCAAAACACATATCTAATAAGGAGTTACTAAGCAGACTATATAAACAACCATGTAACTCAATAGAAAATAGACACTGATTTAAAAATAGCAGAGGATTTGAATAGACATTTTTCCAAACAAGATATACGAATGGCTAAATGGCACATGAAAAAATGCTGAACATCACTAATCATCAGGGAAATGCAAATCAAAATCACAATCACCTATCACCTTACACCTTTCGGGAACAGTTATTATCAAAAAGACAAGAGACAAGTATTAATTAAAATTCTTGTGCCCTATTGGTGAGAATGTATATCGGTATAGTCACTATGAAAAACAGTATGGAGATTCCTCAAAAATTTTAAATTAGATCTACTATATGATCCAGGAAACCCACTTCTGGGTATATGTGTGAAAGAAATGTAATTGTTATTTCAAAAAAATATCTAAATACCTGCATCCATTTCAGCATTATTCTCAGTAGCCAAGACATGAGAACAACTTAAATATCCATCAACAGATGAACCATAAAGAAAATGTGTGATATATATATATATATATATATATATATATATATATATATATAATACATATATATATATATATATATATTACAACCATAAAAAAAAAAAAAAGGAAATCCTACCTTTTGCAAAAACATGGATGGACCTTGACAGAATTATGCTATGTGAAATAAGATAGATAAAGATAAATACTGCATGTGTTTTAACTTAAATGTGGAATCTAAAAATGCCAAAGTCATAGAAATATAAAGTACAATGATGGTGCCAGTGGCTGTGAAATGGGGAGATATTGGTCGAAGCATACAAACTTCCAGCCATATCAGGGTAAGTTCAGGGAATCTAACATACAGCATGGTGACTATAATAAACAATGCTTTGTTATATAATTCAAAGTTGTTAAGGGGATAAATCTTTTACATTATTACCACATATAAAGAAATGGTAATATGTGAGAGTATGGAAGTGTTAACTACCCTAATTGATGTAATCATTTCACGATATATATGTGTATCAAACCACAAAATTGTATACCTTAAACTTACATATGTCGTATGTCAATAATAGTTTAATGTAAAAGCTGGGGGGGAAAGAGAATTACCCGAATAAAACTGTATAGTTCCATTAACCTATCCCACTCAAAATCTACCTGCATATATATCAGCATGGCTTCACTATTTCATTTTCCCAGTTGCATACCTAGATCTTGATATTCTCTCAGGGACAATTAAACTTCACATGGAGCCTTTATGCAGTACAATGGAATTGATTAACAATAATTATAAAACACAGAAGGAACATTTAAATTAAGTGATAGTATGCTTTTAGAGGTGATACAACATAGAAACTTAATGTGCCTTGTCTTTGTCATTTGGTCTTTATTGGTCACTATAAATACCAGGTGTTATGCTAGGTGCCAGGGATATAATAATGGCTGACACTCTCATTGCTCTACAGAAGTGTATAAGCCAAAGTGGGGGTGCAAACACATATACAGAAAAGTTCAATACAAAGTGAAAATTTGTATGTGCAGGGTGCTTGTTGGGAGATTTAGCAGTTAGCATCTTAGGCAGGTTTTGGGGCAAAGGAGTTTCCCTCTGATAATATATTACCTCTACCAAGTTATAAATAGTGGTTAGGAGATAACAAGCTGAGAAGGGATAGGGAAATTAATCTAAGTTGAGAAAAGCTAAAGGTGGGAAAGTTAGGCAAGAGAGAACTGGACATTTCATGGGAGTTTTGAGTAGATCTGACCGGAACAGAGAAGGGAGGAGTTAGTGTTTGCAGAGAGCAATGAAGGGAAGGTTATTATTGGACTCCAAAGGTAATAATGACCATGGAGAATGTAAGTTAGGAAGTGACTCATTGGGTTAATTTGGATGAACACTGTAGCACATTTGTAAGCAAAATATTACTCTCACTGTAACTTAGCATCTGATAAAAGCTTTTTGTGCAATATGATGGCAAAAATTCATAGGTATCTAGGATCCTTTGTTTCCTACTTTTTATGTATACTTAGCATGTAAGGATGAAAATAGGAAAAATACACACATCTATCCAAAATCTAAGAATAGAAATATAGCAGAAATAAAGAGAAATCAGCCTGTATTAATTTAATCATTCCACAAATATTTATTTAGTTTTCATTATGTGCTAGATATTGTGCAATGTGAGCATTCAGTGATGGACAAAGCATGTATGTCTTCCCTTCTCATGAAACTTACAGTCCAGTCAGTGGGAAAAAGAACCATGGATAGGTGCCATATATAGCAGGCTCTCCCTTAGAGATGAGGAAGTTGACTGGCAGAAAGGCAAAACAGTCACAAATTCCAATGTCCACAGATGTCAAGCTAGGTAACGTGAATGCATGAAACAGCCTAGGGGCCATGATTCTTTTACTACCATCAAGACTAATTCATGTCTAATAATATTGTTGTTTGAAATACTACACAAACTAAATAAAAAGTAAAATCAAAGCTTGCTCCTTACCTGAGTTCTAAATTTTCTGGCTGTATGATGTGAGAAAGATCTTACAGAGCCCTTCATGGAGGGCCCATGACCCTAGATCATTGAGATTGGAAGACAGAAGTACACAGAAGCCCCCAAACTCACATTGATGGAGAATAACTACCACATCACTCAGAGGAAAAAGGTGCAGTAGAGGAATATGTTTATATTATACTTCAGCTCAAGAGGGCAATTGAGAAAATAAGATTAAAAAGTAACCATCTATTCTAAGACAATAATCATGAATTCAGGCAAAAGAGAAAAACACTTTCTACACCAGGAGATTCATAACAATATTTACAATAATAAGTGGAGAAAATATAATATAATAGTCTGAAAATAGTGACCTGATGAGCAATGTACAGTAGATACCCATTATGAGATATTAATATTATGCCAGAGTTGAAACTCTTCAGCTCCAAATGCCTTTAGAATAGCTAGGATGTTAGCAACACTTGTGTTGGTAGCCTCATTTTCTAACCTGCACCAACTTTCTTCTTTTGAAACTGTTGAATTTTGTTTGTTTTGTCTTGTTCCTGTTTTCAGTAGCATTCGCCCTGCACTTTTCTCTTAATCCTCTATGCCCTACATCTTGTTGTTCTATTCTTATCTAAATCCCTCTCATGAAAGTTAAAGACTCATATCAGTGACTTATAATGACTTATCTGCTCAGAGAGAATTACATCCTAATGGGTATTCAAGTCTTAAGCTTAAAATGGCAGCATTTGAGGCATCAAGGAGTTAAAGGACATTGATTTCTGGAGATGAATCTATACCATTGAACCTGAAAGCACCATAGCGTGCAAGCAGTTTCACACACAACTGGTCATCCTTACTTTCTTTTTTGACCATCATTCTGTCCTCGTTTTACAGATGAAGGAAGTGAGACACAGAGAGGTTTAGTACAACTGAGAGCCAAAGTTAGGTAGTCTGCTTACAGCTTCTATTCTTCGGCCCTACACAGTGGGGCCTCCCCATCATTTCTTTTGCAATCGTTTCTGATTGCACCTTACTCTTCAAATGTGCTATTTGGTGGTGGGTACCACAATCCTGTTCACCATATTTCAGATTTCCTCTTTTGATCCGTTGCTCAGGAATGCTACCGGCAGTGTCTATCCCTGGACATTTCCAAATCTAACATTCTGTGTCCGAAGTCAAGTGTCTTACATTTATATTTGTTGCTGATCGAGATTTTGAAAAGGAAATGCTGATCTCTTGAAGAGAAAAATCATACCTTTTATATAGTTGCCTGGGGCTAGTCTGATTCAGTTCGGATTGAAATCCTTTACTATCCATCTCAATAGCTTTTAATTTCCAGAAAATGACTAACAGCACTATAGAATCGTGGCCATAAAGACGTTTTGGCATTTTCAGTACCCAATTATAGTTTATTGATTCTCCAATATTTGTTTCTTCTAAAAACTGCTGCCTGAAATTAATCTTCATTCTAAATGAAAACTGTAGCATCGTTTTGATAAAGTAAAATATATCAAATGGTGTTTCTAAGTCTAACCACTGATGCCAGTGTAGCAGAAGACCAACTTTTACACAAAAAGAGGCACTGTGGTGTGGCACAGAATGGTTTCCTAGGTAAGAAAAGAAGATACATCTCCTGAGACAACATTAAAACCATGGAAATTTAAGTAATGTCTGTCTCCATTTGAAATGCGTAGTTTTTCATCACAGGCTTACTTTTTTTTTTCTTTTTCAATTAAATTATTATCTTTTTTCAGGGTTAAGTTCAAAATTAACTGTCTCCTTGTACCTTTTACTATCATTAAAAAGTGCATCCTGACATGAATGATTTAGTAATTGCTTTCATGTCCATGTTAGCTTGTATTGATTAACCTTCAAGATGGAGACTATTGATTCTGGGTGCATGGCAGATGTTATGAGCAAACACTGGAGATTTTTCTCCGTCTGAGTTCCTAAGAAGAGTGTATGTTCCTGCTCCTGAGTTTGGAGTGGCCATGGGATTATTTTAGCCAGTAAGTTTTCAGTAGAAATGACATATGTCATTTCTGGGACAGAGTATTTAATTGCAGGTATAAGACTTTATGGTGTTCTCTTGCCCTGGTGTCATGGGCAGTTATGTGGAGATGGAATAGCAAGCGGGATGTTCCTAGCAGGGTATGACACACAGAGTCCCCCTGGAAACCTCCATTATACCAAGAGAAAGAGCAAGAAAGAAACCTTTATTTTATTGCTTTTCTTTTTTTTAACTTTGTGTTTTCTAATCAAATACTATTGTTTTTGGTGTTCAGGCTATTCTGAAATATATTGGATCACCTTTGATTTCACTATATATATATACATATATATATATATATATATATATATATATATATATATATAATACAACATTTCATCAGTGCTTACAAAGGGTAAGCATTCAAGACATATTTTGAATAGAATTTTATTCCTCACATGTTACCATTGCTTATTTATTAATTAGGCTATACAATGTACTAAATTTTAGGGCATTTGTTTTGTAGACTTTAAGAGTATTATCACCATTAAAAAGATTATTTTTTGAATGCCATAAACTATATATTAATTTCTTTTGATGTAGGCACATGGTCTTAGACGGTGTGAGAATGTTACCCAGGCATTTTTTTGTTACTATTTCCTTGTCACTTAACCAAAAAGTGCACCTAATACTTCAATTTTTTTGTATTAGAATTCACAATTGTGACATTCTTTTTAGAAATAAGAAAAATAACTTTATTACAAATCAAAATACTCTTAAATGTTCATAGCATTTATTAGATGTCAAAATATTCCACAGTAAAATTCAGCCTCACTTAATGAAACATAGCGAAGGCTGCACTCCAAATTTGTTTTTTTTCAGTCACGATTTGCCTTAAGAGTTAATCATATTGAGGCTAAGAAAAACTTCATCCAACTGCGGAGAAATACTGGGTGCATATGTGTAGTTAAAAATAATCTTGATAAACTTAGGTACTCAAATACTCTAACAAGACCTTCGCATATTGTATGTGGGAGGTAAGGTCTGTCTCACTGGAGTACTATGTATGATCACCAAATTCACAATCCCATAGGGATAACATTTATTATCATAAAAAGTACTATAGCATTTGAAATCTGAGGTTAAACATTTACTACCAGGTTTACGAGGAGACTATGAATCTCATGTGAATTGACTGCATGAGAAAAGTGAATTTATTATCAAGGGCATGAAAGGAATCAGTCTTCTGAATGCTTAATAACTCTGTTAAAACCTCATAATAAACTGTTCACCTCATTGCATGCTATTCCAAAGTCTGCAATGCACGACGTGTCTAACCTCTAAAGTAGACTCCTTTTAAGGCCCTGCCAATAAGGTAACTAATTCACATATATTCATTATGAAAAAAATCTGCCAAAGAATACTCAGCATTATACCACTGATGTTTCTAAGTTACTTGGTAATAACTTTTACTACGAAGGGCTTCCCTTTCAAATATGCAGTGTATATCACATACAGAGTGTTTTAAATCTCAAAATATCATAAAATATCAGATATAAAGTGATGGGTGGAGTTGATAATTTTTCAAAGCATCTTGGAGGGTACAAAAGCCATTCTGGATGGTTCTCAAATGCTAAATTGGTTACTACATAATGTGCTGGATTTTAAAAGATATCATTTTCTCCAAACTTCAGCATTACCACAGAAAATGTCAATGAAACTGAACTGGCGATATTATGAAATATTTGCTGGAATCTAATTAGCATTAAGTTCACATTCTGAAAACATTTTGTTAGACTGACAAGAGAGTAGAAAAGACACAGATGATATTTGAGAAAGTTCTTTTCCCCCTAATATATATGTATAATTTCCAGTATGTATAATTAGAACTTCATACATGGAACAGTGAAAAAATAAACCAGAACATATTTTCTTCCTCAAAAAGCACCATTTTAGCAACAATAGAACAGACTGCTAAGGTCAGGAGGGTCCCGGAGCTAGACAGTGTTTGAAAAGCCAAGGAACAGGTTTTAGTGTGAAAGAAATTCCCCGTGGCCAAATGATGGAAACATAAGGAAATTATTCTGATGAATATGAAACATGTTAAGCATTATTTACTTCTTATCATAAGACAGTATAATGGGCTTTCATTTTACGACATGTAGCTTTGGAGACATACATTTCCACAACAAATAACAAATGGAAAAGCAAGTTGGAATCAGGCAAGCCTTGGGGATGGCAGAAGGTAAAACGTCCACCCAAGCTGTGAGCGTGCCATTGAGTTGGTACTGCTATCAAGTAAATGAAAATTAGAAGCTGAGAGGAATAAAAACACTGTAAGTACATTTGTTTAGATGATACTTATTTTGGTCCCTGAGTTAGAACCAAGCATATCTTTTTCTTTAGAAACTCTGATACTTTTCAACACAAAGGCAAATGGAAAAAAAGCAGGCAGTATGTTCCAAAAGAATAAGGAGATGCTTCTCACTTATCTGACCCTCCAATACCAGACTTAGGTGCTAATTGTTCTTATTTCTAGAAGAATAGTTATGACATCTACTGCAGTAATTGTTTCACAGACTTTCTTTCCTACTCTCACTCAGTAGTCTTCCTTCAGAGGAGAAGCTGTGTTTTATCTTTGAATACCCAGAACCTGATGCAATAATTTATGCACAATAGACCCTCAACTATTGTTTGTTAATCAAAATAGATTATGTCTATTTAATCCTTTGATTCTAGCGCTTTGGTAGACGCAATGAAAATACAGAAAATGTTAGTGTCTTGTATCCTAGAAACTTTTGCACTTTATACTATTTTTGGTATAAAGAAGAACAAAGGTTAATTAAATAAGTAATGAGTTTAAACAAAGGAGGCATTTTTAAAAACAAATCCAAACAAATTATTATGAACAAAGGATGGTATATTTTTACAAGGAACAGTTTTCTACTAAAATTCTGCTCAAAAGCAGCATACCCTACTGAATGCTGTGTGGACAAGGGGGAAAAAAAATACTGAGTGCAAAATGAGTGAGAAAAAACATCTAAAAGAATAAAATGGACAGACTGAGACTAGTACTGGTAGTTGGCCAGAAGAATCAGCAGAGCACCTACCTAGTATGTCAAGATAATAAAAAATGAAATAAAAGATAATCAAGTAATCGACATTGGAGTGTTTTGTGAGACCTAAGCTCTGTTTTCAGGTCATGCAACAGAAAAAAAGTGAGTCTCAGAGAAAAATACTACAGCATTTTACTAGGTAGGTATTACAGTATACTATAGCCTACTTTACATAATAGAAAGTCAGAGAAACAAAGTTTACAAAGTGTAAATGGACACAAGCAAGACTAATGTTAAGAACATGCATATATTTGGGCCCAGAGTTAGAAATAGGTATAAAAATATTTGAGAAATAAGAGTAGAGAATACCCAGATAAAAAGTGCAGAATCAGAAACATCTAGAAGCCAGACATGTGGAAAAGTAAGAGTAGATAAACACAGTACCAGAGTTAAGCAGAAAACTCAACAGTTGGAAGCAAAAGGTGACATGAGTGCAAGTTTATTGAGGAACACACACATAGGAGTGGCAGATGTAGGCATGAGCACGGACCACCATGTCCAGGTGCATTACTCTGGAGATGTGATTTTTGCCCCCGTAAGTGTTTTAATTATTGGAAGTTGGAAAACATATGTTATATGGTAAATGACTTATGGATGAGTGGTAACGGGCAACACCCCATTCCTCTGGCTTGGGGGTAGGTAGGGAAAAAAGAATCTAAAATAAGGTCATGGAGAGAATGATGAAAGCAGGTTGAAGGTACTGTGTTTCCCCGAAAATAAGACGGTCTTATTTTACTATAAGACTGGGTCTAATATAATATAATATGATATAATACCCAATCTTATATCAATGTTTGCTCCAAAAGACGCATTAGATCTGAGTGTCCCGCTAGGTCTTATTTTCGGGAAACACGGTAGTGTTGGAGAAGCTATCAGAGTGATGTACATGTTAGTTATAGAGCTGGCCATGAATCGGAGATATCCTGATCTAGGAAAAGCAGAAACACTAGTCTAAAATATTTTAACATATGTTGCACGTTACTCTTACTGTTGGGTTATTCACAATAGCCAAGACATGGAACAACTTAAATGCCCATTAAAAGGTAAATGAATAAAGAAAATATAGTATACATATACATGCACAGGAATATTGCTCAGCCTTAAAAATAAGAAAATCCGGCCACTGTGATAACAGGGGTAAGTGTGGAGGATATTATACTCAGTGAAATAATCCAGACACAGAAAAACAACTACTACACCTTACCACTTACGTGAGGAATCTCAAATAGTCAAACTCAGAGAATCAAAGAGTAAAATGGGGAGGGGAAAATGGGAAAGTATTAGCAAAAAGTAAAAAGTTTGGGTTATGAAAAATGAATGTCCTAGAGATCTATTCTATAGCACAGTTTACTACATTGGATACTTTAAAACGTGCTCTGAGGATAGATCTTATGTTAAGTGTCCTTATACCAAAAATAAAAATAATAAGAGGGCAAGAGGAAGCATTTGGAGATTATAGATGTCAGAGGCACGGTGATGGTTTCAAAGGTGTATATTTATCTCCAAACTCATCAAGTTGCATACATTAAATATATACAGCTTTCTGTGTGTCAAAATTAATACATTGATTAAAAAAACTAGATTCACATTCATCAGGAAACAGAACCGTTGTAGTCATATAAAAGAAGAACATTAAGGAGTATTAGCTAACCAACCAGTGTGGAAGGAAGACAGTCCTAGGGTGGCTCAGTATGGGGCATAAATTCTGCAAATCCTTAGTACAATTGATCTTCCGAACATTGCACCTACACCAAACCAGGATCAATGGTCTAGACTTGAGAGGGAGAGAAACCAAATCTATAATGCTTTTTATAATTGCTTTCATCTAATGGTTTTGCAAATTTCTAACACTTGAAAATATGCCGTTAGCAATTTGGATGATTCATGACGTAAATCCTTCCTTCCCTGGCAGTACTGGAAACATAAGGTGTCATGACTTATACAGCCTATTCGAGGTGAATACCTTGTAGTGCTGAATTACCCCGACAGTGGAGAATTTATATGCAGAGAAAGCAGAAATCAGCCGAAGGTCCTGGCACTCATAAGATGCAAATGAAAAGGAATCATAAAACATACCCATGTTTCTCCAGGGAAAAGATCCTTTGGGTACAGAGGGGAAATGTCGTGGTTGTTGAAATTTTGTGCCTGTGTGAAATTATTAATGCGTGATTGATTAGGGAAATTTTTCAGTGAAATTATCAAAACTTGTCTTGGATATGGATTTTGGTTGTCTTGGATATGGATTTTCGTGTGCTAAAGCTATGAGAAACATGGTTGAACACATTTACATTTTGTCATTTTGACTTTCATTTTCTCCTGAAAATCATTAATTACCACAGAAGTTTCATGAAGAAAAGTCAGATCTCTGACCTCCATTCCTCAAAGGAGTAGGCAGGATAAGGTTGTGGAATATCATCCTAAGGTTTTTTTCATTTTTAAAAATTTATGTTTCCTCCCTGGACTCATCTTGTAATTAAGACTGGGCCGCCGAGGGGTTTAAGTTTATTGCCATAGATAAGAAGCTGGCAGACAGCCTGGGGGCGGGGGTGGGGGTGGGGGGGATGTCAATGCTCAGCATTGAATTTCCAACTAAATGCCCCAGGTTGAGTTCTTTGGAAACAGATGTTGAGATAAAGTTTAGCATGTGAGAAATTTATTATGGATGAATTCACACCTGTGGAAAAGAGTGAGAAGAAGAAGGATCAGGCAGAAGGAGAAGTGGAATTGCCATGCAGGTCAGACAAAGCCTTAGATACGTCAACCCCAGTGAGCTGTGGGTGTAAAGCCCCCTCAGAGGTTTGTATACAGGCCAACGCATGAGAGTAGGGCAGCTCCCTGCAGCCCAGACAGCTGCTGACACATTAGGCTACAAATTTTTCCTTGAAGAAGAATCTGACAACGTATCTCTGAGTCATTCACTAGGATTTTATACAAACTCAACTGCAAAGTTTACAGCCACATTTCCAAAGCATATAAAGGGGGATTTCTTGGACATCCTAAAGCTTGATTTTTACATATCAATAACCTAAATTTAGAGGATTAATCTCAGAGTAAGCCAAAACCTAGGAGAAATGCCCACTTTAAAGTGGAGACATTTACCTCACCACTGATAAAGTCTGTCCAAGACTCAGGAGGATAGCTGAGCTCAGGGAGAAAGAAAGAGTGAGGATTGAACCATGATCTTCTCTGGGCTAGAAACTCCAGTGTTTTGGGGGAATCTCTCAAAACTTCAGTGCTAGTTCTCTGCTTCCTGACCTAGACTGGAGATGCTGGCAGCCCTTGGGACAGTCCTGCTTTGTATGGCCTGGGAGTAGTGGAGTTGCCATGGCTGGAGAAAAGCCTAGAACTGGACCCAAGGGCTTAACTCACAGGAAAGTGCAAACACCAGCCTCTGTAGTAAAAGCAGGTGAGATTTCGTTATTCTCAGGAGTGAGGAACCAGCATTTTTTTGTTTTATTTTTTTGTGAAACAGCAAATGTGAATAGGTGTGGGGTCAGAAGATGGTCACTTGCCACAGTCAGAGGCAAGATCCACAGTCATAGGACATACAGAAGGCAAGAAGACATACGAAGAAATGCTCAACCTCACTAACCATCAGAGAAATGCAAATAAAAACCACAATGAGATACCACCTCACTCCAGACAAAATGGCTATCATCAATAAATCAACAAACAACAAATGCTGGCGCAGATGTGGAGAAAAGGGAACGCTAGTGCACTGTTGGTGGGATTGCAGGTTAGTGCAGCCACTATGGAAAACAGTATGGAGGTATCTCAGGAATCTGAAAATGGAACTACCCTGTGATCCAGTAATTCCACTCCTAGGCATTTACCCGGAGAAATCCAAAACTCCAATTCAAAAATCAGTATGCACTCCTATGTTTATTGCAGCACTTTACACAATAGCCAAGATATGGAAACGACCGAAATGCCCATCGGTAGATGACTGGATTAAGAAGCTGTGGTACATTTATACAATGGAGTATTACGCAGCCATAAAGAAGAAAGAAATCTTATCATTTGCAACAACATGGATGGATCTAGAGAACATTATGTTAAGTGAAATAAGTCAGAAAGAGAAAGACAAGTACCATATGATCTCACTTATATGCGGAATCTAAAGAAAAGAATATGTGAATGAACTAATCAGAGACAGTTTTGAGGACACAAAGAAAAAACCGAGAGTTGTTAGATGGGCGGGGGCGAGGGGGGGTTGGGGATAAGGGGAAAGGTGAAGGGATTAGGAAGCAGCTGGTAACCACAAGATGGCCTCAGGGTTTTCTGAAAATTAATTTGGGGAACTTATTCAATAATGTTGTAAAGATTTTGTTGGGTATCCGATGGACATGCGTCCTATTTGGGAGACCACCTCAGAGATAATGTGGATGCCTGATCATGGCATTGTACACCAGAAGCTAAACGTTAATGAATGCCAACTATAATTTAAAAAAAAAAAAAAAAAAAAAAAAAAAAAAAAAGATCCACAGTCATGAAGTATAGGTATTAGCACAATTTCTAAATGACTGGGAGAATTGCCATTCTTCAGGGAATACCATCACCAGGACACTAGATGACCAGAAGGGCTAATTACAAAACATAGACTGTACCTAGTTACCAAACAAAGGACTCAGGAGAACAGAGGCTGAGTTCCAGAAACAAAGGATAAAGGCACACCTCAGATAAGGACCAGGTGACATTTCCACAATACTATGAGGATACACACACAGTCCTTGAACCCCCACTACACTCTAACTCCCAGATGTTATCTTGGTGATAGGACAGGAGAAGAGGGGACAAGGACAGTCTTGAGAACAAATTCAGAAAGTCTTAAAATGGGTTTAAAGGGAAGAGAGAATAGAGACTAAAATTTTTATTGTTGTTAACTTAGTTAAGGATCAGCTTATGAAGCAAACAATAACAATGAGATCATTTCTTGGCCATCAAATTGATATAATACAATGGATAAAGCAAATATTTATTATTTTTTTTTTTTAGAAAGAGCATAACTTTTTCATACTTAATTTAGTTCCGCAGTCTAAATAATACACATAGGTTTTGTTTCTCAAGTTTATAATTCTACCACTACCACCTCCGTGAGGTTCAGATTCCTATATCCAAAACCTAACATTTGTACTTCAGTACTTCAAATTTAAACTTCCTGAAGTAGAATTTCTGAATTCCACCCCCCACCCCCACTCCAAGGCCTATTCCTTCAGAAGTAATCTTCATTTTATTATTGTCAGAATAACCCATTTAGTAACTCAGATCCAACTTTTAGGACTTATTTTAAATGTTCTTTTCCTTCACCTCCTACATTATCCAGCTCACTAAAGCCATGTTGGCTGTCCTCATAAAATAGCTCCCAAATTTAACATTCTTTCCTTATTCACTACTACTCCTCTAGTCCAAACCACCATAATCACATTTCTGAACTTCTGCAATAGCCTCTTAGTTTTCCTTCTTTCATTCATGTCCTGTTTTAGTACCTCTTCCAGATAGCAGCCAGAGTGATCCCTGAGAAAGGTAAATCAGATCACATTTTTCAACTGCATAAATGCTTCCAGTGCTTTCTCACTTCAACTGGAATTTAATTCAATTCCTTTTCAGAGTCTTCAAGACCCTACTTGTCTATTCATCTCTCAGCCCCAACTTACACCACCCTTCATTGATGTCTTTTACTTGCACTTGATTTCTTGTTATATCTTGAAAATACCAAGATCTTTTCCTGCTAACACATTTAACTTTCAAATTATTATTATTATTTGCCTCATAATTCTTCTTGCCACAGATATTTAAATGTTTGTCTCTTTATTATCACTTTTTAAGGAAGTGTCAGAAAGATAAAGGAGGCAGTTTGAATGGACTTTCACCACCCAAGTCTAGGGTAATTTGAGCATCCAAATAATGAAAATAATAGATTATAAAATTCATGTGTCCATATTGAAAGACAGAAAGAAAAACAGAAAAAGCTCTCTTTTATACTGAAATGCCAACAAATGCAGAATAAATGGTAGACGTTGAAAATTTATCATTTTTCAACCTTTCACAGAATAACTGGTTGCATAACGAGTTAGAGAAGAATGCTAAAGCTGGTAGTAAAAGTTTGACAAGGAACAGGATAATTACACAATTTCAGTGTCTTTGCCCACAAATTACTTGTCAATTACAAATGGTGAAATGATGTTCGAGTGAAAACCTGGCAAACATCACCTTAATCAACTTATCCAAGTTAACTTCACCAATAATGGGTGAAACTTATATCATGGGTTTTGTTATGAGATGCACTAATAATAACACAATACAACATTTATTACATATGTAATTGGTCAGTATGCATAACCTGAATCTCATCTCTCATCACAAGGAAGCAGCAAACTCAAGCTGATGAACATTCTATAACACAAAACAAAACAAAAAAAATTACCTGCACTCTTCAAAAATGTTAAATGTCATGTAATAAAAAGAAGTCTCAGAAACTGTTCCAGATTAAAGATCAAACACATATGCAAAAAAAAAAAGTGGCATTCTGTCTACAGTTCACGCTGAAAAGGTCCAGATATGTGTATATCAGAATAATTGTAAATTTCAAAAAAAAAAAAATTTGCTTTGGACTCAGCTTCTCAAATTCTGCCTTGATTCATTTGAACCACATTTCCCACCTCCACATCATATCTTACCTTTTCCTGGGCAGATTTCTGATAATTCAATAGGCCTAATGCATGTTCTAAGAGAAGTTTTTCTATTGTAAAATGATTGATATGCCAGAGAGGTAAATCAAAAAAATGCCTATGTATCGAAGCCAAACATATGGCAACCACCTGAAAAGGAGGTCAAGAAAGTAATCCCAAGTGTGACTACTGCTACAAGAACTTTAAAACTATCAGTATTACTTTCTGGCCTATAAAAATAATGAAGGTTGAAAAACTCTACAGTAAATATTTTGATGATTTCTCATACAACTTTATAACCTTATTCTGTTTAGAACTTCAAAGAAACTGTTTTGCAGTTTGCAACGTTTTTTTTTTTTTCATATTTTACCAGTTGTAAATGAAATTCAGCTTTTCTATAGAAATTGCCAAGAGGCTCGATTATAGATATTTGTATGTGCTAATAACTACATTGAATGTTATGCAATGCTAAAGGTTTGATTTATAAATATAACATAAAAATGTAGTTCAAAGATGTACTCATTTAGAAATCAGATATTTTTGTTAAATTACTGTGGAAAATACATAAGAAGGTTAAGAAAACTAAAGTCTAATCAATATTATGATTTGTTTATTAAAATGCATGTTATAAGACATAATAGGGTATTTACTTAACACAAATGTTAATTAATCACCAATTATGTGACGAGCTATGAGTTATACGTGGGGAGTTGTAGTTACTCACATGTGACCTGGCATATATGGGGCTTTCTAAGCTGAAGACGAAATTGTACTTTAAGACCCAGAGGAGAAGATGAGATGCTTTATTCTCACCTTAAATGACATTTCCATTTTCCATTACAAAATTCAAAATTTTAAGGAAATTAGGCAAATTGAAAAAATCCTGTAGAACACCATTCCTTTGTTTACATAAAAATGTTGATACAATAAGAGTGAGAAAATGAAGCCATGTTTCTCTTTATATCATGCTATTTTTCAAACCTTTCAGGTTTGGCAAGATAGAGCACATGGTCCTCTAAGCACTTTCCTTCCTTAATTTTTAAACCCAGACATTTTTCACAGAAATTCAATCCTTATGCTCTTCATTCCTTTCCACTTATCTCATCAATGAGTGGCTGTACATGGGATATTTGACATTCAGTATAAATTTTATTTTATTTTTTCTTAAACATCGGAAGCTATATTTTTGCTATGGGTAAACAAATCAAAATGTTTAACTTCAGGTTGATTTCATCAAGTAGTGTATATGCTTGTGTGCCTATTGTGTGTATGCTATTTTTGGCAAACCAGATTTCTTCCTCTGTTCTATAAACTATCGATGTGATAACAAGTGAATGGAAGAGTAAGGAAAGAAAGGATACACGTGACGTTCAGCATGAACAAATGTAATCATTCTTGAATAAATTGTCGAGAGAATAATAAGTGTACAACACACATAAATAACAGATTCATCTTGTAATCTATTTCCTCTACTGCTTTAGTTTTATTCATTGGTACTAAATAATTAATAAAAAAATAATGTTTCAGGAAAAGTTACATCTAATACTTAATAGAAACCATCAATGGTATTTGTTTTGTATATTCAGATTGCTTAATTGTCATATAATCTTGAGAATTAAGGATCATTATTTACATTATACAAATGAGACATTTAAGGCATTAAAATGTTACTTATCTTCCTCATTTGCACACTTATAATTAGGTGCTTGAGACAGGACTTATACCTAGTTCTCTGGATTGTAAAATCGAAGAATTTTAGAATACTTTATACTTTCTCATTCTACTTGGCATATGAAGCACTATTGTTCTCTAATTTATTTAAAATAAATAAATTAGTTTGATTTGGTTCAATCGGCATTCCACTTCAGTTCACTTATATTAGAAACATAAAAGATCACCTATTAGTAAAATTTTATGTTTCTCCACATAATTTTAAGCAGTTAGTGACAGCATCAAAATGGGATCGATTTAAGAACTGCTATTCAATGCCCTGCCTTTCATATTTAAGCATTATTCTTCTTTGCCAAAGATTAATAACATCTTGAAGTTAAAGAAATCTAGTATTAAACTTATTAACAGGACATCTGAAATCATAAATACTGAATGGACATGACTGGTAAGGAGCCAAGGGAGTTCACTTGATAAGCGTTCCTTATCTAGAAGTTTCCATAAAAAAATTACACGAAAGATATTTTCCATAATATTTTTATTTAAATGTGATTAAGCAAATAAATACAGAAGTCATCTTGCTATTAAAACTTGATTTTGCTGCATTTGATTTTCACAGTAGAAACTTAAAGAATATATATATTCATTGACTATAGAAAAGTGAGGGAACTTGTTCCTTACAGAAATGAAAATTGAGTTGGGTAAATATGTAGAAAACTTTTTTTCTTTTCTTTCTTTTTCTTTCTTTTTTTTTTTTTTTTGCCAATTTATCACAAGAGCATGGAATTTTTTTCCCCAAAAATAAAATGTGAGCCTTATTAATATATTAGAAAATCAGAATGTGATTTCAGCACTCTCACTGGTGATGATGACGCAGTCAATGATATGCATGAATATGCATATCTGAGTATGTGGCAGAGTTTACAAGTATAAGAGACTAGTTTTAACATACTCATATAGGCAAAACAAATAGATGCATAGAAAGGATAAAGCAAATAGAGTATTTAGTGCTTCAGTGTAACAAAAAAATTAGCATCTGCTGCTGAATTTCAACATTTTTCATTGTGGCTGAATAACATATTGGATAAAATTTACAAAGAGATAGCTTTCAGTTAAACTTTGAAAAGATTATTTAAGGAAATAGAGCCACCCCAAAATAAGAAAAAGGCCACTAGGGCCTCCCAGAATACCTGTATTTTTTATTATTTCCATATTCCTATCATAGTACCAGTTGCAACGTATTTTTGCAATTGTTACTTCTACCTGCTGGATCTGTCCGTTTTTGAGAGAGGGTGCTGATACATCCAACAGAGTGGATTCATCTATTTCTCCTTGCAGTTCTATCAGTTTCCCCTCATCTGGTGCAATAGTTCGATGCACCATTGTTAAGCACATCTATAGTAAGAGTTATGTCTTCTTGAAGAATTCACTGCTTTACCATTATGTAAAGCCCTTCTTTATCCCACTGAAGTTTTTAACTCTCTGAGTTTTCCATTCTCAGCCTCTAACAATTTCTCAGTTACAGTTCAGACTTTCCTACCCCTGCATTGGTCCCGTGGAGGCTTCTGCTCATGAGGCTCTGCTCCGATAAGTGAAAACTCTTTGTATCGGCGTGGCTATCTCTCCAATTGTTGATTTTTCAATCTGTTCAGCTTTCTACTTTTTAGGATGGAGTAGTTACTTCCAAGCTCCTTACATGCAAATCTAGTAAAAAGAAGTCTGTTGGTTAATCCCAAATCTCCTTAATAAGACTATGATTTTCCAAAGGACAGTCACCCTGTTTTATTCAATGGAAGGCCACCACCTTATAAAAGTTGTTCAAATTAAAGAATTATGTTTAATTATAATTACAGAATTAAACTGCAAAATCATAATTATGACTTCTTCCTTCTATTTGTCACACATTATGAGACCAGTTTCAACAGGACCCATCTGGTAGGCAGGTGAAAATTTCCTCGGTGAATGGGATGAAAGATTGGATGGACAAGAAGCACTCTGGAATGTCAGAGTAAGGACTTCCAAATATCTACTCCTCCAGAAAAGCAACAAGAATATTAGCAAAAATGTCAAAATTATGGTTGACTTCTTAAATATAATGGATGCCAGGAAAGAAAGGAATGGCATCTTTAAAGTTATTGGAGGGAGGGGGAATTTCAACGTTGAATTCTATATCCAGTGAAAATATCCTTCAAAGGGATGCTGGGAAAAAAATGCTTTTCCAGATAAGTGAATATCGAGTTAATCTATCACCAGCAAACAATTGGAGCATAGTCAATAAACACTCATATAACTCATCATGCAAAATAAGAAACTATATGCCTATATGAGGAAATAAATGGGTACAAAAACAAATGTGAAAGAAAGGAATGCTTTTTCTTATAGTATAATGTCATTAATATAGAAGGCATGATGAATTAGGAAATCATCACTTGATGCTAAAATTTGTTGGTGAAAGATTAATGAGAAAGAGGATAATTACATAGTCTTGTGATCTTCATGGATTACATATTAACACAATGAGCAAATTAGTATCTGTATAGAGGAGAAAATTTGCAGACACCTCGTTAACTACATTATCAAAGTTATTACCTTGGGGGGGGGGGTGGGTAACAATCCTGTGCTTCCTGCTGTTATGTACTGAGAAAGAAATGTGCATATAACTTCTGTGGCATTTCTTCCAAAAATGCGTTTCTTGAATCTCAACTTGAGAAAACAGCAGGAAAGCTTAAAATGCAAGACATCCCATAAAACAGCCAACCTGTAATCTTAAAAAACTACATCAAGGAGGTGAAAAATAAAGCATGAGGGTATGATCCAGGTTAAAGGAAACTAATGAGACATTATAGCTCAATGAAATGCATGATCCCAAATTACGAGATCCCAGATCATATATCCTGAACAGGGGAGGCAGGTAGCTATATATCTGCAACGAATGAGACATCTGAATATCAACTGTGGATTAGTTAAGAGTATTTTTTCAATGCCATATTTCCCAATTTTTGTAAATTAACTGTGGTTTTGAAGGACAGTGTCAGAAAATACCAAACTATTAAAGGGTAAAGGGTACAGTTTCTCCAATTTATTCTTAATAGTTTACACACATACACACATTTTTAATATGCATTTTAAACTGTCAAAATCTACTCTCGAATAATATCATACCACTTTATATATAATATAAAACCCGACAACGATATACGTTGATGTCTGCCCTATACTTTGTATTAATGCTTTTATACATTTAACTTCTATATATCTGATAAACTGAGTAATCCATCAACATTATTTTTGTTTTAAATACTTATTTTTAATGGTATTAAAATTTAAAAGGAAATATATTTTATCTACCATCACATTTAATATTCTGTTGCTCTTCTTTTGTTTGTGAAGGTCTGAGTTCCATCACGCAGCATTTTTCTCTGTCTGAAAACTTTCCTTTAATGTGTTCCATTGTGCAGGTCAGCTGATCATGAAATCTTTTGTCTTTTGCTTGTCTGAAAAGGCCTTCGTTTCACCTTAAAGTATCAAATATATTTTGATGGACGTAAAATTTTAGGTTGATGTTTATTTTCCTTCAGGACTTGAAATAAGTCTCTGGCTTCCATTTATTTCAATGAAAGGGCAACCGTCATTCTTACTGTTGTTGTTCTTTGCGATGCTCCTCCATACCTGACCACTTTGCAGATTTTTTTTTTATCACTACTTTTCAGCATTTTGATTGTGATGCGCCTGCTGTGGTTTATGTTTATCCTGTGTAGGCGTTACTAAATTTCTTAGATCTCCAAGTTTCTAGTTTTCTTCAAATTTAGATATAATTTCAGCCATTATTTCTACAAATAATTATCATGCACTCCCTCCCACCTGCCATTTTACCCTGGGACTGCAATTACATATATATTTGACTACTCAATATTTTTCCACAGGTCTCTGATTTCCATTCACTATTCTCCATTGTTTTCTCTCTGTTTCGAAAAGTAGTTTCTAATTCTTTGTCATCATGCTCACTGATGTTTTTAGTATTGTTTTATTTGCTTGTAAGCCCATTCCATGCGTTTTCTTATAAATTTCATGGTACTTTAAGCTCTAAAAGTTAAATTTGCTGATTTTAATTTCAATTTCTCTTCTAACTGTATGTTTTCCATTCATCCTTGAGCATATTTATAAAAACTGTAGAAAGTCCTTTTCTTGCAGTTCCATTTTCTCTGTCATTTCTAGTTTTGTTTCTATGACTGTTTTTTATCCTGACTTTGGTTCACATTTTCTTGCTTCTTTGCTGGTTTAATACATATTGGTTGGGTGCCAAGACATTGTTTGTTATGTTACTGAATACAAGTATTATGTTGTTCCTTCAAAGTATGTTGAAAGGTTTTTTTCTTTGTGGGGGGTAGATTCTTAAATTACTTGCAGAACATCTTGATTCTTAGGAAGTTTGATTTTAAACTCCATTAAGAGGCTTCTAGCACAGCTTTTGCTCTCCTGCTACTTTAGACTTACCACCAAGGTATCACCTTCTGGGATCTCTACTGAATTATCTGAATGTTAATGCCTTCTCTCTGCCATGACTAGTTGGAATTCAAATGTCTTCCGGCCTTGTATATGTTTGGGGGATTTTTCAGGTAATAGTTCCTTGATAGATTTTGGTTGGTTGGTTGGTTTTGCCCAGCCTTGTAGCATTTCTCTATACACATGCAGTTTAGTATTCAGACAGAGACTCAAGGGGGCCCCTGCAAATTTCTGGAACTCTTTCTCAGAGTATCTCCTTCATCTCCAGTACATTGTCCCTCAAATTCCAAATCAATGGCACATTTGCTAGAAGGTATTATAGTGGCTTAAACAGTGACCTCTTTCCTCCTCACTTAATGACTGTCTTAACCTCAGAATGTGACTTCATTTATGTCTATAAAGAAATAGATGCTTTGAAGATGCAATTAGTTAAGGATATTGGGATAAAATATTCTTAGATTTAGGGTGGATCTTAAATCCAATGACTGGTGTCCCTATAAGAAGAAGAAAGGGAAAAAAATAAAGAAGAGAGGACAGAGACACACAGAGAAGAAGGCCATGTAAAGATGAAGAACAGATTAGAGTACTGCAAGGAATGGTGAGGACCACGAGGCGCTGGGACAGGCAAGTGACAATTCCTTCCTAGTACCTTCAGCAGAGTATGGCTCTGCTGCTATTACTTTGATTTTGACTTCTAGCCACCAGAGGCATGAGAAAATAAATTTCTTGTTTTAAGCCACCTAGTTGTGGTAATTTGTAAGGGAAGCCCTCAGAAACTCATATAGGTATGTTTTAAACAGTTCTTTCATATGCCCATATTAACCTAAACATCTCTAAATATCAGTTACAAATATATTTCTGATGACAAAACATAAAACAAATATGAATATTTCTAAAGAAAGAATTAACTAAGACACAGAATCCATGATCGACTTAAATTCTGACCACATATCCTGATGTTGGATTTTGATATATATCTGATATGTCTGGCTGATTTTATAGCTGAACGACCATGGTGGACCTTTGAAAATGTTGAGATTGCCATTCAGTTACCTTTAACTCTTTGTTCTTCCTCCAAATTATTTATGATCAGAACTCTAATTAGAGTCCATTTCATCATGGGATTTTTCTGTGTGGGCGTTTTATGTGTGAGAGAGGGACCGTTCTACTTTTCCCATCTTTCCAAGAATAAAGAACTCTGTAACTGACTCAATAGACTTAAAATTACTATATCAAATACTATGGCTAAGTGCATCCGTATATGATACTAATTGAAGGAGAAACTAGAGTTTGGTACCATCTTATTATCTGCAGTGAAGTGATCACCATCCACTAAAATAACATTACTTAAATTGAAAACTCCACAAGATAATAGTAGGCATTCTCTCCAGAAAAGGGTTCTGTGGTGAAAAACATGTAGTTAAATAAATTGAAACATGCTTCTTTAAGAAATCCTTATCGTCTTTAAGAAACTAGTATGTGCAATGAATCTTTATTTAGAAATGTATGCAATATTTTTCAAATGTGTTTGCCCTTTTAACAGTTTTCATAGAATACAGCAACTATGGGTATCTGGGGAGTATAGTTTGAAAGTAGCACTCCAATGATTGCTGTTATCAGGGGCGTTCACAGTAATAATGGCATGATACTTACTCTAAGAGTACTTTCTTACTCTTTAATTGTAAAACTAACTCTTACATTCTTTGTTGCAGGCACTGTTCTAGGCATTTTACTTTAATGATGTCATTTAATCTTCTCAACAATCTCGTGATGTAGGTAATATTAATATCTCCATTTAACATATTTAAATAACACACCTAGTGTATCACAGCTGGTTAGTGTTTGAATAGGAATTGGAAATCCTGACATGCTAGCTACAGGGTTTGTAGATTTAACCTGCACCAAAACTCTTGGGCAAAAATTGAAGCCTGATAAGGCAAGAATAAACTAAGACAGAAGCAAATCAGTGTTTCTTAACTATTTTTGGTCATGGGCTCATTTGGGAATTCAAAAAAAGCCACAGAATCTATCCTCATAAGAATGTATATACAGATATCCATACACATGTATAACATTTCCAGACCACTGACAATCTTCTAAAGCAGGGGTGTCCAAAATTCTTTCAACGTTTTCCACCAAGAGCCATATGCAGTAAAATACACAAACAGCCGAGCCACTCACTCGAGGTGAAGTATGTATTGCCTCACCTGGTTTAGTTAAGTAAACTAAATATATTTTTGGAATTTGCTGCGGGCCAATTAACAATGGATCATGGGCCGCAGTTGGCCCATGGGCCGCAGTTTGGACACCCCTGTCCTAAAGCATCCAGTAGACACTAGAATGAAAATAGCTGTTTTCGCTGTCTTTAAATATGACTAAATTAATGGTGCCAGGTCCAAAAAAGTCATGAAAGTAGATTAGTACATAGCAGAAATGTAAGAAACTTTGAGGGTCCAAGAAAGACAAATTATTCCATATTATTCTAGGGGCAGGAATGGCTTCCAGACTAATTTTGTTGTTTGCTCTGATAATTCCTGTCCCTTTTCTGTTCATTTTTTCAAGAATTCTTTGGACAAATGATTATCCTTAATCTGAACCAAACTAAATGTTAGTGATCTGATCGGATAGGATAGACCTCTGGTTTACTCTTTTACTGTGATCTCTTTAAATCTATGTGGCTTGTTTTATTTTATTTGACTGGTTTATTAATTTATTCTTATAGGAAAGACGTAAGTTAAAATTTTGATGAGCTTTGCAAATCAAAACTAAAATTAGCTAAAATTAAGTTCAGATAAAATTAAATAGGTATTTTTCAATATTCAATTAAGGAAGGGATCCTAAAAATGAGTTTTTTTAAATTTAAGTGGATGTTTTTGGAAAACAGCACTTGACTATGCCAAAAACATAATTCATTTATGGTAGACTAGTTAATATTTTCAGAAGAATGGCTGAAATGTTAATTATTTGAATGCAGCCTACCATTGTGAAATGACGTGGAAGTTGGAGGAAGACAGGCCTGGGTTCAAAATAATTTATCTGTTCAACAAATGTCCTTCAAATATGCGTTGGGTGGAATAAATCTTATGCTACTGAGAGCAAGATTACATCTTGTTTTCCACTGTGTCCTTCCAATATCCTGCATTTAAATAGTTTACCATATATGACCTGTATTTCCTGGGGAAAATGACTTGACTGCTTAATGATCTCTTATAATTACTTGTTTATATAAATCACATGAAAACATACAGCAACTCATCAGGGTCTAGCACCAGGTCTGTGGTTCAATAAGAATATGCTAAATAATTGTATAAATGTAGAAATAAGTAGGTTTTCTGAGAATTGATAAATGTTAAATGTGTTATGGACTATACCAGTACCCAGAGGATAGTAATTGGTGAAAATGCAGTTCTTATTTTTTTCCTCTTTTTCTTTCTGTATAATTTTACAATGCCCAGAAAATCTCAAGTTAAAAATGGGATTTCATGTGCATGATAGTTACTGAATTTGAGGTTAATGAACACCTCAGGGCAAGCAGTGTATTTTTCTGAATGTCACTTCAGTGCTTGCTTTCCTCTTATATGCAGTGTTCCCATATTATATGTTCATGTGTGAAAGAAACAGTGATTTGTCAAGTCCCCACTCCACAAAGGACATTGTTTGGAGTGCTATTAGCAGTTACAGCATAGAGAAGACCAAGTTCCTCTCAAAAGGAACAATAGTTTAGAGGAGCAAAACAAGCTTAGTCCTCAAAAATCCTAGCTAAAGAAAAATATAACCAAATATGGCTTTGTAGTGCAAAAAGGGATGCCAGAAAACTGAAGTGCTTGGAACTAGATGAACTTATCATGGAAGAGATTAATGGAGATGAAATTGTTTCTTTCCCCATTAAATATGATATCTATTTATTGTGTAACTGGTGCAACACAAGGTGTTTTATATATGATACTTTGTTTAATTCCCACAATAACCACAGTAAGCATTCCTTTATAGATAACTAAACTAAAACTCAGAGAGGTTAAATCATATATTCGAGACCACATATCTTAAAATAACAGAGACAAGACTTGAGCTTGTACTCCATAACCATGCTGCAGCCATCAGCTTTGGTTAGATGCTCTCAGTTGAATATAAGTGGAAACCTGCCTCAAACTATCATATACGTTAGCAAATTTATTGGTACTACAAATTGGGATTCTGGAAGTAGGGAAGCCTGCATGACTGGTAGATATAACTGGCTTCGGGATGTCATAAAGGATCCAGTGTCTTTCTTCCTCTTTGCTCATTTGCCCAAGGTTATTTATTTATTTATTTATTTATTTTATTTTTTTTGTCCTTGTGTTTGTAGGATGGTTGAAAGCAGCAATCAGTGTTAAGGGTTTTCAGAGATAGAGAGAAAGAGAGAGGTTATGTTTCTAAGACCACCTATAAAAGACTTCAGTCTTGCATTGCTGAAATCACCGTTGAACAAATTTTTATGGCAAAGCACATACAGGTTTCTGATTGTCTTAGTTCAAGAAACCTGAACTAGTCACTGGAAAGGTAGATGGGATTACCTTGATTGTTTTAGACCAGTGAGAGTTCACCTCTAGATTTGGGTGTACACTCAATCCCACCCAACAGCAGGGCAGCTACACAATGTGGAAAGAATGAAATGGAGGATAGGGAAAGAACCACTGAACCACTAAATCCACTACAGTGAACACACAATTTGTTTTTATTTGATTAGTTGAAAAGTTTGCAAATTCAAAAAAAAGAGAAATTATCTCTACTTTAATTAATAAATGTTTTTTAAAATCTCTCTATTTTATATGTGGAAGACTTTCAATTTCAATTGGCATATCAAGGATTTAAAGCAATCCAGGTCTCTCCACTTATATCAATAGCTACAGAATTCATAAACTTAATCATATATTTTGGGAAAAAAGATGAAACAAATGATGTTTACTATGCTAAGGAGGAACAGGGTAAATCTGAACACTCTAGGAAGATTGAAAAAACAAAGTTTGAGAAAGTAGATGTGGTAAGCACATTATTTAATTTACACCATCCTGAAAAAATAATATTTCCTCTGGGTTACTGACAGGAGTCCCAATAAGGCATTTTCCAGAATACAGATGAGTTTGATGTCATAATGATATAGATTTAGATATGTCTGTGCTTGAGTTCTTACGATGCCATTTTCTAGCTGCATCATTTTGGACAGGTAACAATTTCTTGCTCTGTTTCCTCATTTGTAAGGTGTTCCTAATAATAGTAGATACTTTGCGCTGCTATAAAAAGGATTTAAGGAGGTAATATATATAATGCTCAGTGAAATGCCTGGATGCTTGCTCTTAATTTGCTTTGCATTAATCACTTGTTAGACTCTGTAAGATTTTATGCAAGTTTAGTCTGCAGAGTCATTTATCTGCTTGTTATTTCTGATATGATTAAATTATTCCTATTCAGTGTCATTGTTTCTATCTGTGCAGAATTAAGAGGAGTGACAGGAACAAGGATAAACAAGTTGTTTTGGCATCCTTCTAAATAAACTCTCATCTTTGATTTGCTTTTCTATTCCAGGCATTTTTTTTTATTTGCATAAGGACAAAAATAAAAGCTATTGAGGGCTGAATGCCATGCAATCAGAGGAAAAGTTGGCATGGCTTTGAAACTGAATGATCAAAGCACTGGAAATGCATGACAGGAGTGCCCAAGAATCTTTAGTTTTGTGAGGAGCTAACGATGGTTTGGTTGCATGTGATGTCAAAGGCCTTTAATTTAAAGGCACAATATAACATGGACTAAAGAGAAATCCAACATAACATGTTGAAAGGTACTTGATCATTCTTATTTATCATCACATGAGGTGACAACCACTACTGGCCTTCAAATACAATGAACTTCAAATACATAGGAAAGAGTTGGCCAGTTTAGAATTCTCACAACAAAAGAGACCCTGTAGAATCACAAACAGCAGAGTCTTCTGCTTTTGTCATCTTGGGTAAGCTGTTTCACATCTGTGAGAATTTGTAGCTGCATCTGACAAAATGGTTTAATAATACAGATCTCAAAGTTTTCTTTTCTTTCTTTTTTAAGCATGAAGTATATATAAAGCGTGTTTGACATTTGGTAGGTACTTGATAGCACCCAGGTTATTTTATATATATTTATTTGTTCATTTGTATACTTCTAAAATAAGAGACTTAATGCAGTCAACAAGCTTATTTTACCTTAAACAATATACGCATATACAGAATAAACTTTAAAAAGAAAAAACGTAAAGAAAGGAAGGACCAAATAGAGGCAGGAATGATACTCATAGAAAAATGCAAAATCGGAATTCCCTGCATATTTTCTAAGGGTAGGCCGATTTCAAATGTGTCTGCCAGGTTTCCAGTACCAAAGGAAAAAAGGAAACATGATCTACACAGTAATTCACAGAGCCTGTTACATAAAAGAAAACAAGTCACTAAAGCAATACTCTTCCCTTGTTAGCCAGTCACTCTGCCTGTGAGGTTGCGAGAAAGGTGAAGAGGGAACCCCTGGTAGCACCCCTCAGAGGATGTCCCACCTGTTCTTTCAGCTCTCTCTCCCTCTGTGTTCTGGTGTCCACTAACCACAGAGGACCTGTGGGCAGTTTACTCTTTATTTTGTTGTCTTTATAACCTGTTCACACCTTTGTAACTAGTCCTGTATCAATTAGCTCCCACTAGACTACACTGAGGTAAAAGAGAACCCCCACATTTTAGGGGCACAAACAAACGAGGACAGTTTGGTTTTCAGTTACTTTGCATGGAGGCCGCTGCAGGGTGGCTGCAGCTCTGCTCCACCTGTGTTCTTATTCCAGACTCCTGTCTGCATTATATCATTTTTGAGACATAGAGAAAGAATGAAAGAGCATCCAGAAACTCAAAATGGTCTTAAAGCTCTGTTCAGAACTGGCACAGCCTCTGCTCCACTCCCATGGCACATGGCCCACCATGACAGTGGGGAGGGACCTGTGCTCCTCCCATAAGAAGGGTCCTTAAGAGACAGGACCTGGGTGGGGGTGTGAAAGTAAGGAGATGGTGATGACTGTATAGTCCTTTTACAGGAAAGGGGATTGCGGATCATCTAACCTTTAACACTCCTCAGATGGCCCAATCAGAGTGAATCACTTGCTATCTCCCAGCATCTCCAGCTTCACTATGTTGTTTATGGGAAAAAACAAACAAACAAACAACAACAACAACAACAAAAAACACACAGAAATTCCGATTGGCGTCAATATTAAAGAAAAGTCCTTGGCTTGTCACTAAAAAATATTGGCAAAATAAATATTCATCAGATTTCTAAGTTGTAAACAGAACATTACAGGAATGCATATCATCGCTTGGTAAATTCCCTCTCTAAACTATCATGACTTTTTCAATTATTTTACCAATACCTCCACACTATTCACTTTATAGAAGAGGAGACTTTCTGAGGCTGTTATACATTGTGATCCAAAACAACCCAATTGTTTTTTGTTTTTATTAATTATTTACATTCCTCTAGGTCATTAAATATACATCAGTCTTTTTAAAAAAATCAATGCCATTTATTTGTTTTGATATAAGTTATAATCTATAATTCTTTTCACCAATACCCCATTCCATTCTTTTTTGGTTATTTCTAAATTTTTAATATTGTAAATTTACTATGCATTTGTTGAACTGTTTTCTTTGGATAAATTTTAAAAAGTCACATCATTGTGTCCAAGTTTGTGCTTTTTATGTCTCTTGATAGGCCCTCTAGAAAATAGCAATTTTCATTTTCTTTTGGGATCACTTTCTTCATCATCATTCATTTTAATCTGAGCTAATCTGAAGGTGAAACATGCATATATTTAGTTGCTAGTGAGTTGATTGTTTCATAAACGTATCTGTTCATACGTTACTTCTTTTAGAAGTATCTCTTCATGTCCTTAGCCCAATACTCCAGGAGGCTGTTGGTCTTAAAATATTAGCCAACACTAGTATTCCATTTACTATCCATATGGGAGGTAGGCCCTGTCCTAAGAATGTTCTGGACACTTAAAATATGCCAGAAATCCTTACAACAACCCTAAGAGTTTAATACAATTAGAAGTCTCCTTCTACAGAGAAATAAAAAAAAAACAGAGAAATAGACTGGTTGAATAAATTGTCAAAGGTCTTGTTATTAAATGCATTTTGTATATTTGCTTTATAATTCTGTTGATAGTGTTAACAGTATTTTTTCATATATAGTTTCAAAGCATAATCCTCTTTGATATTTTGATCATAATGACCAACTAATTTGTACAGATAACCTTTTATCCTTTAGCACATCATTGAATTACCAAAACTAAGAATATAATTAATCCAGAATTGTAAATTTTAAATAGGGACTGAATTTTATTTCTAATTAAAAATTAACCATATCTCCAGACACCATTTATCAAACTATATTTTTAGTCTTATAAATTTAAACGTCATCTTTACTACATAATTCATTTTCTCATACTTCAGTGTTTTTCTTGTATGTCCCTTTAAGCTAAGTGCATATTTTCCTGCTAATATCACATTTAAATTTTTATCGCTTTATATCATGTTTTTATAACTTAGGCAAATCTCTTTTTGTCGCTTGTCTTTTTAACTGTTTTCATAATTTTTCTTCCATATTCATAGGTCAAAATGAGCTTTAAATTCAATTTATCAAAATTAATTTAAACTACAAAATATTTTTCAATTTTATTGAATGTATAAATTATTTTGAGGAGATATGACACGTATGATATATTGTCTTCCTGCCCATTTGCCTGATATTTATGTTGACTGAGATGGTATAATTTTTCATATTGTCCACATTCGATGAAGTTAATTCTTAGTTTTTTATTTCCCATTTTTATTATGCATCTGATAATTTTCATTAAATATAAAATTATTATCAATTTATAATAAAGCAAATGTATTATTGAGAAATGTTTTAACACTATCACTGACTTACAGATATTACTCTTGGTGAAAAACTATTAGCATTGATGAAAATTATGCTTCCAACTCTTCTATTTGAGTAAATTATGCGTTTTTTTTTTTTTTCTTTTCAACTGCAAGGTAAAGAAATTCAACTAATTTTAAATAACGATGATAATTACAGTTTTCCTTTTATTCTTTATTTTACTGACTAAGATGCTTCAGGTTTTTTGCCAATCATTTGGTCCTTGATTTAAGGTATTTTTATTAATAACGTGAAGGAAATATCTGCATATTCTTTTTATATGATACATTTATTTTATTAAAAAGGGGGAATTGAATTCTATGAGAAGCTTCTGAATTTAACGAAACAACTATATAGTATTATTTTTTAATTCTGTACAGAACATGAAGCATGCTTTTGATAATGGACTGCAAATGGAATCAAGATAGCTTTCTTGCATGACATCATTGATTATTTCATGAGTCCTTCATTTCTTGAACTCTCCTTGGACTGATATGTCTCTCCATCTGCACATAGAGAAAGACCTCTAATCTTTTTTCCTGGACTGGACCAAGTTTGTGGGGATGAAGATGCATTAAACACACTTGAACGCAAGGATCACATTGCTGGCAAGGAGCATTCCTATTTCGCAGTGGGCTTGAAATAATAAGGACGTATAGTGAGAGCTGGATAGGGAAAATGTGTAGTGAGAAAAATAATCAGATACTTTCGCCTCGAAATCACTATTTGTGCCAATATTGTCGATATGATATGGAGAAGAAATGTTTGTCCTTTCAGATCATATTAACTCCTTTGAGACTAAGAACTAGATGACTGGTACATTCCTTGTTTTATTAACAGCTCAAATTGAACTCAGTAAGTCCAGCAGCCTCATTGAGAGAGTGTTCTGAATTCTCTTAATTCACCAAGACTAGAAGATCTCATATCGTCTGTTCCCCTTTGTGTTGTGTACTTTCAAAACAAATACGAGGCCTCTCTACCTATCTGGAATGTGTCGATTCACTAACTGTAAATATACATGTAATAGAAGCACTCTTTTGAGAATGGGGGGAGGTGCAATCAAGGATGAATTGTAATTTTACTCTATGTAATTATACTCTACCCTATGTCTCCATGTCTCCTAAAGTCATTGGAACACCTAGCCTTCTTCACACCCCCTGCCTACTCCTTATTCTGTTCAGTGTTATTCTTCTTTCTTGTGTTGAGTGATCTTTCTTCTATTGTCAGATGGCTTTAAAATGTTCCTACTCCATTCATTATTGCCACTGAGCTTCTCACTGTTTTTACAATCATTTCTATCACTAGACTGGAAGTTTCTCTCTCACCAATGTCTAGCTTTTTGTTCATTTCCCAAAGGACATGCTAAATCTTCTTGTGCTGTATAGGCTCTTCTCTCAAGAAAGTAGAGATGTTTTCCTCTGGGGCAGTGTCAGAGAACTACACATGACAGCTTACAATCAAAAGTCTTCCTTTTTCAAAAGAGTAAGTCGGTTTTCCAGGAGCAGTTCAGGTACCCTGTCAGTATCTGACATATGACAGTATTTCATTAATATCTGCCTTACTCTTTAAATAGATATATTTAAATAAATATCTGCTCCAAGGCTTGGTGCCTTTTCTTTGTTTCAAAAGTTTAATTTCTATGTCTCAGTCCCTAATCATGATCTCAATGTCCTTTTACTATTTTTCACAGTAGGCTCGGGTCTTTGTGCAAGTAGAAAACATACTGGCCCTCCAGGATATCCTACGGTTTCCAAAGTGGATGGACCAATAAAGTTCCATCTTCTTTTCCATTATTTTACTTTGTGTTTATGTTCTTTCTGTCTCTAAGGGAACATGTGTACCATCAAAGTCATTCCTGCTTTCAAAAACTATTCTAAAAGTCATATATATCCATCGATAGATTAGGTAGGCCAACAAAGCTTAATATGGGATGTAGGTCTGACAGAATTGTGGTTAATTTGATGATGATATGGATGTACTGTTTGAAAAACATACAGTATAGACAGCAGTTTCATAATAAGGATCTCATTTGATCTTTATAAAAGCCCAGCAAATTGTACTGCATTTTATAACAGAAAATCTAAGGAAGGCTCCAAGAGACTAAGTGACTTGCCAATCAATAGTCACACCGCCAGTGAAACAACCAGGGTTTCCCATCAGTCTTTTTGTCTCTCATTCCTGAATAACTCAATTTCCAAGTGGATTTCTGAGCACCAGTGATTGTCTTGATTAATTAACACGTTTCTTATTTGATACTAACTATATATATATATATATATATATATATATATATATATATATATATATATATATATATATATATTCTAATCAACTCACCCTTCTAACCCAAACTAGTTCCTTCTCCTTAATTATTAATATTCTCCTAGAAATCAGGGAGGTTTAATCTAGCCCTTTATTCCTCCCCTACCATCCTCCCCCATACACACATTTGTTACGTCCTAATGACTTCTAAGTATTTCTTGAATTTATCTCTTTACACAATACCCCTTCTTCCATTACACTAGTTAAGAACCTCATAACTCTTCATGGACATCATTGCGCTATCTTCCCAACTTGTCATCTTCTCCTTAAAGACTTCCTGTCACCTACAGAGCATGGTCAAAGCTTATCAAAATCAATAGTCACACCCATAAAAGACCCTCTATAACTGACCCCTTTCTATCTCAGCAGTCTTATCATTTGGAATCCCTTGTCTATGATTTTATTAGGTTAAGGCAAAAGTAATTATGGTTATTGCAATTCTCAACCTTTTAAACCACAACTACGTTTGCACCAACCTGATAGGAAACACTTGCCCAGTTTTCTTAGCTTTCTCTCATCGTGTCCTTTCTATATACTACTAGGTTAGAGAGGTTTATCTTCTTCATCATTATCATCACATGCTTCATTCAAATTTGTTCACACATTTCCTTTCTCTAATTTTTGTGTAAGGGACTCATGTTGTTACAATACCACAGTACCCTGTGCATACATCTATTCCTTAGACAATTACTTGATAGGATTTATATTAACTCTTAACTGGCTTTTATTATATTTTTATCTCTATATCTGATCATTAAATATTTATGCCAGATGTCTTATCTGTTTACATATTCTCTCCCTAATTGAATTACAAGATTTTAAAGAGTACTATTTTTATTCTCTCTTTAGATTTTCTAGCACTCTGCAGGAGCTCCTTTCTAGATATAATGTAAAACCACAAATATATTTATAATTTGCCTATCTTATGTAATTTATAAATAGAAATCATGATAATTAATGAATACATATATTCATAAATGTAAATACACAATATGCATATAAGTATATGTACACACATTCATACATATATGTGTACATACAGGGCACATACACAAAACTATATATATATATATGTATGATATATATTTGTGTTCCGTCTCCCTGACTAACTTGTTCTCTAAATTTTCATGTGTGGAATATGAAGATTTGTAGAATTATTTTACACAAAATTCAGCATCTGGTTCTAAAATCAAAACCTCACTGTATGGACCAGAGAAAATGTGTCAATCAAACATGAATTAGGATGGCAGTTACATACTAAACACAAACATATATATTAAAGAGTTTTAGAGTATAAATTAAATGAGTAATAGTGTTTCAAGTACTTAATATTATACAGAAATACTTTGCACATTGTTAAATAAGGGGCTAAGGCATTAAATATCTTAGAAAATATTTAGGTTTTTGAATCGGATGTTAATGTATTATTCATTTAAAATGAAGGCATACACACTTCCTCAATCTGAAATATTGCTAACACCTTTTGGAAAAAATAATTAGACTTGGATATTCAGAAAAATGCACACACACACATCATATATATGTGTAAGTGTGTGTGTGTAATATGTATTATACATATGAGTATATATGAATATATATATATGTATATATATACATATATATAAATATAAATATATATATATCCCATGATCCAGGGTCATATCATAATTGTACTGCATTAATACTACTTTCCTGATTATACGGTATGTTTGATTTCACTGAAAGTCTCCTTACTTTTTAATTTAATTTAATTTTTATTTATTTTATTTTTTTAACGATTTTATTGGGGAAGGGGAAAGGACTGTATTGGGGAACAGTGTGTACTTCCAGGCCTTTTTTCCAAGTCAAGTTGTTGTCCTTTCAGTCTTAGTTGTGGAGGGCGCAGCTCAGCTCCAGGTCCAGTTGTCATTGCTAGTTGCAGGGGGCACAGCCCACCATCCCTTGTGGGAGTCAAAACCAGCAACCTTGTGGTTGAGAGGACGGGCTCCAACCAACTGAGCCCTCCGAGTGGCAGCTCAGCTCAAGGTGCCGTGTTCAGTCTTAGTTGCAGGGGGCGGAGCCCACCATCCCTTGTGGGACTTGAGGATTTGAACCGGCAACCTTGTGGTTGAGAGCCCACTTGCCCATGTGGGAATCGAACTGGCAGCCTTCGGAGTTAGGAGCATGGAGCTCTAACTGCCTGAGCCACCGGGTCGGCCCTCCTTACTTGTTAAATGAACCAACGTTAGAATATTTTTCTATTCTAGTATTATATTATTAGAATATTACATATATCCTAATCTTATATTTTTATATTGGTGTATCTATTTCATCATTTTTCTTTGTCTCCTTTAATAATAGCTTTCATGCTATGACCAAAACACCTCAATTTAATTATATTTAAAATATCCAATACACTGTCTTTTTGAGGTTATTTTAAGGCTTTAAAATGAGGTTTTATGTTTAGGAGAGTAGAAGACTTGGTATCCCTCATTGTCTTCTCCATATGTGTGGTTAGAATCTGCAAGGCCATCCAGCTTTCTGTCAGACCAGAATTCTGCATATCAATGACAGGTCCCCCAAGTCAAGAGTCTCACTGAATCTGAATGCCAAGCACCTCATCTGCTAATTAATGGTATCTGCAGATCCCAAGTCTAGAATTTCCTTTGATTTATTTCATGTTCAGGCTTAAACTGTTCTTCAGGGAAGTAAGTATCCTCATTTCATCAATCCTAATAAAGCCCAATTAATTCAAATTCCTTGTAAGAACTTGAGCATCTGCTGGCCCGGTGGCTCAGGTTGTTGGAGCACTGTGCTCCTAATGCTGAGGTCGCCAGTTAGATTCCCACATAGGCCAGTGAGCTGCATCCTTTACAGCTAAGATTGTGAACAATAGCTCTCCTTGGAGTTGGGTTGCTGTGAACAGCCAGAGGTCATCGTGTGTTGCCATGGGCTGCTGTGTGCTGCGGTGGGCCACCGTGTGCTGCCATGAGTGGCAGGTGGCCAGCGTGAGTGGCTGGCAAGAGCTGCCGTAAGTTGCAGTGAGCGGCCAACTGACCACCGGTGACCAACTGCCTCAGCGGGGCGGGGGTGGGGGGGTTGGCGCAAGGCTCATAATACCAGCATGGGCCAGGGAGCTGTGTCCTACACAACTAGACTGAGAAACAACAGCTTGAACCAGAGTGGGGGGAAGGTGGAAGGAGGGGAAAAAAATAACAAATAACTTGAACATCTTACATTGAAAACACAGTGATTATTCCTAGTCCTTGTTAAGCAAATCACTATAACCATCACATTCTTGACTTCGAGAGGAGCATATTCAGGGTGGAGGGAAATCTTTTTTCCTAATGTAAAAGTATCACAGTGTAATGAACCTAGATCAGTGGTTCTCACACTATAAGAATAGAAGCATCAGGATAACATATAAACAGAAGCATCAGGATAGCTCACAGACCCCTGAACCCTGCACACACGTTATCAGATTCGGTAGGTCTGGGGTGGGGCCCAAAATGTGCATTTCTAACAAATTTCTAGGTCGTGCTGATGGCTGCTTTTACCAGACTGCACTTTGAGAACAACTGCTGTAGATCAAACACCTGACACTCTTGTTTTTTATTCTTTGCCATGTATTAAAGATTTCACTCTAGCTTTGTCCCTTACTCTCCCCGAGCTTCCAGTTTCTCATCAGGCCTTGTAAAATAATCTAATGCTCAAAAGGACAACGATACCTGCTAGGTAGCTGAGCCAAGAGAGAGGGTGCATACAAACAGCACTGATCGGACCACTGCAATAGCACCCCATCAAACACATATATTGAAATTCTAACCCCTGATGTGATTGTATTAGGGGATGGGGACTTTGGGAGGTAATTAGGTTAGGAGGGTAGAGCCTTCTTCAATGGGATCACTTCTCTCATAAAAGGGACTCCATAGACTACTCTGGCCCCTTCCGCCACGTGAACACACAGTGAAAAGATGGCTGTTTCTGAGGAAGTGGGCACTCACCAGACCTTGGGTGAGTCAGCTTCTGATCAAGGAGCTTGGACTTCCCAGCCTTCAGAACTGTGATAAAGCACTGTTTATTGTTTAAGCTTCCTAGTCTATGGTATTTTTGTTATAGTATCTGAACAGATAAAGACAACCTTTGACCTCAGAACTGCAGCAACCAGCCCAAGAATTCAAAGCACAACCTCTGTACCAATTGGCCCAGAATGTCAGAGCATGAGAAACAATTACCAGCTTTCCTGTTTTTTGCCTCTGCTCCCACCTCAGGACCAACTAGAGAAAGATGATCTCCAAAGCAATCACAGAAGATGCTTGCTTTCTAGTTAGCCTGCCCTCAGCTTCCCTGTGTCAACAGTTTCCAAACCAGACACAGCTGAACCTCCCCTTTTTTCACTAGAAAGCATTCCTCTGCTGCCTTTCAGTCTTTGCCAAACACAAGCAATGGGGACTGACCACCTTGCTCTAGTAAGTTCTTGATCAATATCTTCTTTTTCTTCCCATTTGGGTGGTCTTCTTTTCTTTCCACAGCTAATACTGAACTAATTACATCTCAGTAAAAAAAAAAAAAAAAAAAAAAAATATATATATATATATATATATATATATATATATATATATATACACATACATATGTATAAACTGTTTTTTAAATGTAAAATGTAAAATGGACCTACCCTATAACATAGCTATTCCAATCTTAGGTGTTCACACAAAAGAAATGAAAGCATATGTCCATATCAAAAAATGAGAATGTTTATAGAACATTTATTTGTTCTTGTCAGAAAACAGAAACTCCCATGATGTCCTTCAACAAGTGAACAGATAACACATTGTGCTGTACTTGTGGAATGGAATACAACTCAGTAACAAAAAGGAACAGTTCACTAAAATATACAAGAAGGATGAAATAATTATGTATGCCAAATCAAAGATGTTAGAGGAAGACAAAGAGTACAGGCTACATGATTCCATTTATTCCAATTCCAGAAAATGCAGAATATTCTACAGTGATGGAAAGCATATCAGTTGTGGAGATGAGACAGGTTGGAGGCAGGGAAGAGTGGGAGGAAAGGATGATACAAGGGCTCAAAAAACTTAAGGGGTTGATTAATTTCTCTGTCTTGATTATAGTGTTTTCACCTGTATACATGTTACAATATATCAAAATGTGTATTTTAAATATGTGCAGTACATTGTATATAAATTATAGCTCAATAAAACTACTAAAACAAAACAAACAATTAGAAAAATAAAGCTAAATATGATGAGAAACCCAGAGACTCTTTCAAATTATTTGTTTGATCTTGATTTGGAACTCTAGTATACCAGTCCTCAGATCTATAAAAAATAAACGTCTTTCTACAGTTGTTTCATTTCATTCCACAGAGTAATTTTTGATAGTATATGTTTAGTAAGAGTATTTACAGGGATTTTTTTGTAATATTCTGTACATTAAACCACTCTTCCCACAGAGAAGAGGGAACTTGAGAACAAGGCAAAATAATTAAGTTAAATATTTACATTATATCATATTACATGTGTATGTTTCATATACGTATATTTTGTATACGAAGGTCAGACAATTAAGTTTGCAAACTCATCCTAGAAAAAGTGCTACATATCTCATTGCTGAATATCACTATGGTCACCTTCGAAGTTCTCACCTTGGGAAGCTATGCACCGATGTCAGCACCTAGTTCACTCTTCAAAGCAATTTTGGAACTCTTTTTCTGGAATGGCCTTCAGAGCTGTCATCATATTACCCTTGATGCCCTGAATGTCATCAAAATGTCTTCAATATTTCCTTTATGTTCAGTTAAAAAAAAGAAGTCATTGGGGGCCAGATCAGGTGAGTAGGGAGGGTGTGCCAATAGTTATTTGTTTACTGGCTAAAAACTCCCTCACAGACAGTGCCGTGTGAACTGGTACATTGTTGTGATGCAAGAGCCATGAATTGTTGGTGAAAAGTTCAGGTCATCTAACTTTTTCACGCAGCCTTTTTAGCACGTCCAAATAGTAAACTAGGTTAACTGTTTGTTCAGTTGGTATAAATTCATAATGAATAATCACTCTGATATCAAAAAAAGATTAGCAACATCGTTGCAACAAGTTTGCAAACTTAATTATTATACCTTCCATGTATATTTTGTATGTGTACGTTTTATATATGTGTGTATATATATTTACTTACGTATTTAGATTTATATAGAGACTCCACGTGATAGATAGATAATGCTCATATTTCCAGAGTGTGAAGATCAAATAGTAGGAGAGAAATCAGCTTGTTATTTTGTAAACTCATTATGGAAAAATGCGTACTGAAGACATAGATATTACCAAGTAATTCATGGTTTCTAATAGAATAAAAAAGAATTACTCTGCTTAATTACAGATATAAAAACATCTTTACCATAAAACACCATAAAACATTTCCTCTTTAAATAGTATCTGTCATTAAAACACATACAGTACTGTGTAAATGCCAGTGTGTGCGGTTAATGAAGCATCGTGTTTCTCACCACAGAAGCCAATGAAGAAAGCCATATAGTATTTAAAATTTTCCCCAAAGTTGTTATTAAAAGTTATGTCCCGCAGTTTAGGCACTATAAAGACAGCAAATAAAGAAAGGAAGAGAAATGTCTCCTTGGTACTTCATTCTTCACCCCCACCCCCTGACACACACACACACACACACACACACACACACACACACACACACACACACTCAACACTAATAGGTGAATGGAAAGTGTTTTAATTAAATTGAATTGTGTGTGAATAATCGAATGCTCATTTTCTCTGCCTTCTGCACTGGGGCATGAGACATGCTTGTCTCAGTAAGAGGCAGGTGTTTTATGCTTTCCCTTTGTTGATATGACAAAGGACAGGTTGAAACCTGGGTATCTTTCATGGAAGGAAAGGGTACTAACCAGGGTGTATGGGAGGCAAACAGAAAGTGTCAAAGTTCTAAAACCATTATTCTTAAATTAATGTCCTTTTGCTATAGATGGAAATAGAGGTCCTGAAAAGGGCAGTGACTCCTAATATCAGAGAGAACATTAGAGGAAAGTAAGAAATGGAACTTATATCACCTCTCAGAAGGTACCCAACTCAGTTAAACTAGTAGAGATCTGACAACAGACCTCCAATAGTCTTAATCCGGATATTAATACATTAAGAAAAAAATATGTGTCCCTAAGAATCCCACTGCAAACCGATTTGCTCAAATTAGGAATAATGTACTTTCAATTCCCTTCAACTCTTGGTGATTCCTGAGAAGTGTAGATGGATGGGAGTTCAATCAAAGCTCCTCAGCCTCTGTATCATTGATCATTGTTTTGGGCTGGATAACTTTTTGCTACTGGGAGCTATCCTGTGCACTGTAGGGTATGCATGTGGCAGCATTCCTGGCCTTCACTCACTACATGCCAGTAGCCCCTCATTCCATTGTTGGCAAGCAAACATGTAAAACATTTTTAGACATTGCTAAATAGTCCCCGAGGAGGCACAGGAGACCCTAGTTGAAAATTAGTGAGAAAAACCTTCCTTAGGTATTTATTTCTGATATTGTCTATTGATTTAAGCTTAGAAATACCTCTACTCATTCTGAGATCTCAAATTTTAACATCTTTAAATGACGTGACTTTCTCCCCTATATGTGACATTAAATTTTATCCATATATAACTGGCTATTTGCAGAATCTCACTTTGGGGTATAAACATAAAATATTTTTCTTCTGATCATTGCTTTCAACTATGTTATGTTCATTAGCCCTTTCCTGCAGAAAAATGGGTTGTTTAATGAAAGCTCAAGCTTATTCCATAGCTTTTTGGTCTTTTTTTTTTTTTTTTTTTTTTTTTTTAAGGCTTTATTTTTTAGAGCAGTTTTAGGTTCACAGTAAAATTGAGGGAAAGGCTCAGAGATTTCCCATATACTCCCTTCCCCCACACAGGCACAGTTTCCCCCATTATCTCCATTCATCACCAGAGTGGTACCTTTGTTACAAGCGCTAAACCACATGCTTAATATTCATGCAGCTGCCTCCCCGTATCAGACCCAAAGCTCTTCTCTATTATTTCTAGTTCTGCAAGTCCATGACTGGCCCAAGTGGCATACGGAGTGCATTAAGAGGACCAGCATCTCATCTCACACACACACATAACCCCTAAAGAGAGGTAAAAGTGGTTCCTTACTTGGAGAAAGTCGTCCATTCTTCCCTGGTTGTCGTATTTATGTCTCAATGAAATAGAATGTAAGTCTTTGTGTATGTGTCTTAATTTAAAGAAGGAGTGGCCCACTACCCTTGCTCCTGTGGGTCCCTTGGCCCCTTAGATGATTAAGCCCTATTTGCTCCTAAATCCCAGAAGCCAATCTTCCTGGATAGTCCTCTGATTTTTATATTCTTGGCCATTGATGTCTTCCCAGCAAATCTGTAGTTCCCATTTTCATCCACTGTCCATAATCCTCAAGTCAGAGCTTGAGGTCAGATGACTGATTCATCTTCTTAGGACCCTGGAAATTTAAGGGTTGGCCCACACCTTTTTCTCTACTAGACCATCACACCAGGGATCTTTTCCCCTGGGCTCTTTCTCTAATTCTCGAAGCATTAGGCAATATGCCAGGCCAGTGATAGGAGATAATTACCTCCCTTTATTTGGCAACAAAGAGGCATTTGTACAATCCTAACCTAAAAAGTGACTTTTCCCCCATTTTCTCTCCCCTCAGTTTTTGTGTTTTAGTGGTAGAACATTTTGATGCCTTATATTAAGATCCAAGATATATACAGGCATATTTTAAAAGTCAGGGCATCCTTGTCATCACTGTGATGACCATGTTTCAAATGGTATTACAATTGACTATTTCTGTAATCTTCCTTTTCCAATATTTTGTGAGTTCCATAATGATATATGAACCTTCAGCACCAAATACAATTTCGGGAATATAGTGTGTCAATAATTATTGAACAAGTAAATACATAAATAAATGATTTATCTAGTCTGTATATATGTATGTTTGTATGTCTCTTGGGTTTTGTTTATGTTTCTAATTCTCACATAATTACAGTGATTTTATTAATGTACTTTTACAATATTTTTAATAGCTTATATTGTCTTCGGACTCTATTTTAACACGAATGGCATCTTAATTTTTCTTGTATTTATTTCCTAAGTGATATTGATTCACTTTTACCACGTTATAAAAGTAAAACAAATTAACAACAAAAATGGAGATGAGATTTTGTGGTCTGTGTCCATATTGTTTACTGAGTGCTTACTATGTATGTCCCTGGCCTTATGCTAAGTACTTTACATTCATTAAGAATTTAGAATACAGACTATTAAATTCCTATTTTACTGATAGGCAAAGTCATGAAAAACACATGTTAGAGAGAATTTGATTACATTTTCTTAAACAGTAAAATATATATTAATATCTTTAACCACTATGAGTACAATTTTGCATTTATTTAAATTTATAAAATAATCTGGGAATAAATGACTTGTTTTCAACAATAGCTCTCCCATCAAGGTACATTGTATTTATCTGTATTTATTCAATTTGCATTTTTCTATCTCTCTGTGGAATGCTTTTATTTCTTCATATAAATGAACATAGCTATTACCAAATTTACTTATGGTTTAATTGCCATGATGAAAGAGAGCTTCTTTACTTATTATATTTTCTATCTTATAATTTATTGTTCTACAGAAAGGTATTAGTTTTTTACATTTACATTTTGTGTCATGTCATCTTAATAAAACATCATTAATTGTGAAAATATTCAAGTTGAATAGCTTGTATGTGTTTATTTTTAGGTATTTAAACATATTTTCTGAAAATAATAGCAATTTAAAATGAGTTCTTCCAGTAGTCATCTATCTTATTAGTATTTATTCATAATAGATATCCATTATAAAACATATTGTGATTCCCAAATTTGTAAAAAGCTTAAAACAAAAAAATGGGTTTTACATTTTATCAAATAAGTTTTTTTGCATCTATCATTACCTAAAAATTGTAGGATACATATCTTGATATATTCACATAAACCCCAACTTTAAAAAGAAAATAATAATATTTATCTTAATTAAAATATTAGTTTTTTTAATCTTAATTAAATATTTATCTTAATCAAAATATTAGTGTTTTAATTTTCAATCATGGAAAATAAAGAAAAATATGGGGGATAAAAACAAAACAAACTACAACAAACACTAATGAGTATTAATCCCTAGAGAATCACTTCTAATGTTTTTATGTACTTCCTGTTCTTTATGCATATGTCTCCTTTTCATTACTATTTTGTGTCTTTATTGATTCTTGCTTTGTGGAAAATGTGTCCTATTCTACTAATAATATACATCTCTAAATTTTATTTAACTGTCCCCTTTGTGGAATTCATATTCTAGTTGGTGTGGGTTAGCAGGAAGAGAGAGATAAAATAAGGAATAAATATAATAATTAAATTTTATAGTGTGTTGGGGGGATAAGTGTTATTGAACAAAATTAGATCAGGTATAAAGAGGCTAAACAGTACTGGCGTTGGCATTGCAATTTTTAATAGGTTGCTAAGATTGGGCATTGGAGCAGGGATTGGAGGAAAGAGGAAGTGAGACATATCCACACGGAGAACTTTCAAGGTATTGGGAACCTCCTAGGCAAACACCTTGAAGTGGGAGTGAGCCCAGTGTGTTTGAAGAACAGCAAGGAGGTCAGTATGGTTGGAGCTGAGAGAGTGACAGGGACATGAAAAATAAAAGACAAGTTCTTGGAGCAAACATAGGTTCAAATCGCAAGGCCTTCTAGGCCATTGTAAAGAAATTGAGGGCAACATTTCAAAGTGGGAGAAATGGAGAGGCATTGGAGAATTGAGAGCAGTAGAGTGACAGACACCTTCTTCTATAAATCTTTAATCACATTTAATTAAGTCTTATGGAAAAGTCTCACTAGGGAATTAGTGGGTCAATGGTATGAATATTCTCAAGTCTCTTTTATAATATTAATATTAAATTAATTTCCACTTACGTTGTACAGTAATGAAGACTTCCAAGACAGTACAAGATTATCTAAATGACCCCAAAGCTGTAGAGAAGAAAAAGACGGAAGCTTGGAATCTAGTAGACTAGGATTCAAATGTCAGCTTTATATACTTCATCAAGATAATTTAGTCTAATCTAAACTTTTTAGTCTTATTTTCAAAATAAGTCAATCACAGTCGATACCCATTGGGGCTGTGGGGATTGAACAACACAAACAGAAGTGCCAGACACACATGGCATTCAAGTAGAAACATTGACTTTCTTTCATTCATTCCTGCTGCTCATCTCTGTATTCCTATATAAAATCAATTTTGGAAAATTCTAACTTAAAGAAAAAGTGAATAACTCTTCCCACAGACAAGTGTCAAACATGGAGTTAAAATTCACAAAAATAGAAGGATATGATTTCTTGAGTAGTTATACTCAACCTCGTAGATTTTAATGGTAGACTATCACAAAAATATCTATTACTTATTATTACTAATTACAATAGTGAAATTATATTTCCAAAGTATGTGTATTAATATATTTTTCTTTTACATCAACTCAGCACTTAATTATCATCCAATAATGTAATGTAAAAAATACTTAATTTCAAATTGATTTTTAATAGTTAGGGTAAAAGTTCAATAAATGTGAAAATATTTTTAATTGTTACTGTTGAGAGAATTTCTATGTAAATTATATCAATTAGAAGTGAATGAGTGGGGCTCTTTCAACTTACTTCTTAGTTTAAGACAAGTTAAATTTTTACTTTTTATATGGGGAACATAGCTACTTTTGAATATTTGAGTAATTTTAATTAGTCTAGGCAACATAGAACTTTTGAAACATACATTGTGTTATTGCTAGGCCTATTCCTTAAGATCAATAAGTCTTTTCAATTTCTATCATTTACTTCAATGCATGTAGAAGAGTAGAAACTGGGACAGACAGATACATTGTCAGAGACAGACAGTCAAAGGAAGAGCATGAAAGAGATGAGTGAAAATTATGGAGGTCACAAATACACATAAAAAGAGGACAATTTAAATAGTAAAGGGATTTTCCCCATCATTCCAATGGGTGAGGCCTTGGAGTCTTTCTGAGATACAAAAGGGTATTTTGTGCCTTTACTGTTCACTTTCACATCCCTTGTGCTTCTCATGGTATCAGTTGACCACGATGATTTGATTTCCTCAGGACTACAAAGTATAAGCAGACACATGGAACTACAAATATTTAAAAAGAAAAGTGATGCATTCTAGGCAATGCTTTAAAACATATGAAGTTGGATACTAGAGCTTCCAAAACATTCCAGTGCTTGATGTGAAACATAAAGTAGCTGGCTCTACTCAGCATAACCTATGAAGTTCTAGTCAATCTTAAGAGCTGTTAATAAAAATATTATTGCATTTATTTTAAGTGTTGACGTCTGTTCCTCAGCATCTTACATATCTTACATCGCAGTGTCCATGTTTTGTGGTTTTTTATATATAGTCTTTCTTCTCTTGGGTTTTCTGCTAGTATTTATCCCACAGAAGTTCATTTTGGTTTCGTAATCTATTTCATCTCTCCTCTAATGTTTCATTCACTTTCTTTCCAGGGTACCTCTGAAATCTTACATATGGTTCAGCCATTTTACACTTCCTAAAACATTTAAACCCTTGATTAAATAAATAATCTGCTCAAAAGAGCATAAAATACTTTGATTAAGTACATAAACACTCAGAAACACATACAGTTCTTATAAACACTTTATGTACTGTATTAAGTTTAAAATTGGTGACACATGTTTTATGTCACATTTGAAGAAATTCAAAGCTTAATGTAAAAAAGACTAAGTAAATACATGTCAGAAACACACTTCTTATAATGGAGCACAACCTGTCAGTAACAGTATTTATAAATTATTGGGTATGGTTTGTGTGATTACTCATTGCTCATTATTTGGAAAAGTTTTATAAAGTTTGTCACTAATTAATCATGAAAAAATTAGCAAAATGGAAATAGAAAGTCTTTACTTTGTTAAAGACATTCACTGATCCTTCAGAAATATCATGCTTAAATATGACACATTGGAACCAATCCTATTAAAATTGTTCAGAAAGCAAATATGCTCACCATCATCCTTACTATTGAACATAACAGAATCACCTAAACAATGCAATACTTTATGTAACAGAAAACTGGGGATAAAATTACCATTTATTTTCAAGAAATAGGATTTAATTCATAGAAAAATCCAAGAATATCTATAAATTATTAAAAGTAATAAGATGACAATAAGAATGCTGGGAACAGATAAGTGTACAAATCAGAGTGTTCTCATACACTGTTAATAGCCAATGAAAATAGGTATAAATTATAACACATTATAGCAAGAACTATCATAAAGTACATACGTAAATCCAAAAAATTAAGAGTGTGAGAATATTACAAATAAAATTTTAAATTTATGAACCCAAATTAAGATTAAAGAAAGGATTACCTAGACTAATGTTTATGAATAATAATTGTCAATATCATAAAGATGCCAGATACCACTAAATTAATTTGTAAAATCAATGCAATTTAAATTGAAATCTTTCCAGGGTTTACTGTGGAACTTGACAAGTCAATCCTAAAATTTTTATGGAACCATAAATGGCTAAGAATATCTAAGATATATTTGAAGAAGAACAAAGTTGGGCAATTGGCCCTCTCATATATCGAAACTATTTTAAAAATATGTTAATTAAAACCATGTGATATAGAGGAAATAATAGACAAATGGGTTACTGGAACGGAATAGAAACCCCATAGAGTCTCCCAGTTTCTCTCTCTCTCTCTCTCTCTCTCTCTGTCTCTCTCTCTGTCTCTCTCTCTCTCTCTCCCCCCCCCACACACACATACACACACATGCAATTACAAGGAAATGAGGACTTGTCATATTGCTCATTAAATGGTGAAAGGAACATTGTTTTTCTTTACAAAAAAGTAGATTTCTATGTCACACTGTGAACAAACATAATTTCCACATGTGTTATTAGCATTATTATTAAAATTAAACTATCAAACTTTTAGAATAGCATGTCAGAGAATAGCTTTATGGTAGTACTAGAATAAATTATGTCATGAAAACTAAGAACAATTCATAAAAATTGGACTGATAAAATGAATAACTTCCAGTAAAAGGACAATATACACAAATTTAAAAGATAAGTTATAGGCTTTGAGAAGATATTTGCAAACTATGTGACAAAGGTTTAGTGTTTACAAAACATTATACCATCCTGCAGATTATTTTGTTTTTAAAGACAAACATCACCCCACACACAAACGCAAAATGGATATAAATAGATAAATATAAATAGAAAAAATATAAATAGATAAGTCATAAAATAATAGAGTAGAATGAATAAAAAGTTATGTAAAGTACACAACCTCACTAATAATCATAGAAAAGTGAATAAAAACAGTGAAATACTGTCTCACTCATCAGATTTACAAAAATTAAAGAGTCTGTTGATACCAAAATAGAAGTATGAAGAAAAAAATCTCATGATCTCTAATAATTTATAGATGTACAACCCTTATAAACTAGTGATTCTTCTCCTCAGTTCAATTATTCAGAGTAAACACAACATATCTGTATGTTGTACTTTTCTAAGGCTGCTACCACAAACCACGACATATCGGGTTGCTTAAAAGGAACCCTTGTGCATTGCTGATGGGAAGGTAAATTGGTACAGCAACTATGGAAAACAGCATGCAGAGTCCTCAGAAAAGTAAGAACTACCATACAACCCAGCAATCCGTATTCTGGTACCTACCTGAAAAAATTTGAAAACATTTATTCGTAAAGATATACGTACCCCTATGTTCATTGTAGCATTATTCATGGTAGACAAGACATGGCAAAGACCAAAGTATTCTTTAATGGATAATTGGATAAAGATGTGGAATGTATATATACAATGGAATACTAGTCAGCAATAAAGAGGGTGAAATATTGCCATTTGTGACAACATGGATGAATCTTGAGAGTACCATGCTAAGTGAAAAAGGTCAGATGGAAACAGACAAGAATCATATGATTTCACTCATAAGTAGTATATAAAAGAGAAAGCAACAAAAAACCAAACAAATAAAACACACACACAAAATCACAGACACAAACAACAATATGGTGGTTACCAGAGAAGAACGGGGATGGGAGGAGGATAAAGAGAATTAAAGGAGGTCAGATTTGTGATGACAGAGAGAAACTAGACTTTGGGTGATTAGCACACAATGCAATATATAGATGCTGTATTATGCAATTGTACTCTTGAAACTTATATAACATATTAACCAATGTCACCCTAATATATTTAATTTAAAAAATGATAGAAATGTATTCTTTCACATTTCTATAGAACAGGAGTCTGAAATCAAGGGTTTGTTCTTTATGCAGACTTTGAGAGAGAATTTGTTCCATATCTTTCTCCTAGCTTCTGATGGCTCCATGTAATCCTTGGCATTCCTGGCCCTGTAGATGCTTTATCCCAATCTTTTTCTTCATCTTTACATGGTGTTCTCCTCTGGGTGCATCTGTGTGTTTGAATTTCTCTCTTCTTGCAATGACATGGTTATTCTTTTAGGGCCCGTCCTAATCTAGTATGATCTCAGTTTAACTTGATTATGTCTGCCAAAGCCCTGTTTCCAAACAGTCGCATTCTGAGCTTCTGTGTGGACAACTGGGGGAACATGATTCAACTTAGTACGCTACAGAAGATTACATGTATAACAAGAAAGCCTACCACAGCACTGTTTGCTAAGGGGAATCATTTAAAATCACAAAGTGTCCGTTGGTATATGAATGGATAATAATGGAATAGGCATACAATGGAATTATAAAGCAATAAAATGAATGACATAGGTCCATGACTATCAAAGTTGATAAATGTTAAGAACATTTTATTCAGTAAAAAACCAAAGTTGTAGATACTTGTTGTATGATACCTGATATATAGGTATGACAAATCTACAAAAACAGGACGTCGTTTTTGATATGTACATTTTGATACCTAAAATAAAATATACAAATATGCCAGGTTACCTGACATCAATTTTGGGATAGTGATGATATCTAAAGAGGGAAAATGAGAATGAGATCAGGAGTAAATGAATGCTTCAAATAAATTTGTAATGTTTTACTACTTAATGGGTGGTGGGGGAGATTTGGAATGAATGTGGCAAAAATGTTAATATCTGATACAACTGAATGGTGAGTATAGAGGAGAGTTTCTCAACCTCTGTACTATTGGCATTTTGGACAATATTCTTTGTTGTGGAAGTTTCCCTGTGCATTGTAGGATATTTAAACGTTTAGCAGCCTCTCTGGCCTCCATCCACTAGATGCAAGTAGCAAACATCCTCCCTTCCCCAGTTATGAAAACCAAAATGTTGCCAAACATTTTGCTTTGGGAGCAAAAAATCAACTGGTTGAGAATCACTCGTATAGACTATGTTTTATATCTTTCTCTTTATTTTTCTATATGTTTGAAATATTTTATGATATACTATAGTAAAATATAAAAAGATATAAGCATATTTCTTGCATAGTAAGCTTTCATTAACTATTACACACAATTATCAATACACAATCATAATATATGTCATGCTATAAATTAGAGAAATAAAAAAGGCTTAACCCATTGTGATTAATTTTGTCTGAACTGTTTAGGAAAGACGACACTAAAGAAATAAGTTTTAGTTTCATCTTAAAGGGTGTATAGAATTTTGTAAGTTTGAAAAGTGGTGGAATAGCATTATAAGTAGAATAACCAGCAAGACAGTAGAAACTGTCTAATAATTGTACAGAATGGTGAGTTCTGTGAAATCAAACATGGGGCAGAGGTGTCCAATTTTAATGCTTTCAATGGTGGTAGCATGTATGTGTGAAGCAAATAAATAAGTGTAAGGAATTGAGAGCGGTGTGCCTTTGAAAAATTGGAGAGGGCATCTAGAGTGAAGATTCAATCCATATGTTTAATGATCCCTGTTTTTAAATGTATGGAGGGGACTAACTAGATATGAAGCTAACAGGGAAAGACTGATGTCATTGAAAAATAAAATTAATATTACTGTAGAATGCTGACATGTTAAAAATTAGCTTGAGAGATAAATGACTTCATGGATTGGAAGTCTTAGTACGGTTAATATCTCAATTCTCCACAAATTGATTTACAGATTAAATGCAGTCTGAAATACAATACCAACAGGATGTTGTTTATATATTAACTAGCTGATTTGAAATCTCCATAGGGAAATGCAAAGTATCTAGCATATCCAAAGCAATTTTGTAAAATAACCAAGTTAAAGAACTTACATTACATGTTTTTGAAAGTTGTTATAAAGCTACACAATCAAGAAACAACCAAAGTGTTCTTTGATAGATGATTGTATAAAAAAGATGTGGTACAAATACACAATGGAATACTACTCAGCCATAAGAAAAGATGAAATACTGCCATTTGCAACAACATGGATGGATCTTGAGATTATCATGCTAAACGAAATAAGCCAGACAGAAAAAGTTGAAAACAAGACAAAAAATCAAACCAAAACTCATAGACACAGACAACAGTTTAGAGTTTACCAGAGGATAAGTGTGTGTGTGGGGGGAAAGAATGGCAGAAGAAGGTAAAGGGGGTCAAATATATGGAGGAGAACTTCTCCATATAGAAGGAGAACTGACTCTGGGTGGTGAACACATGATGCAATACATAGATAATGTATTACAGAAATATACACTTGAAACATATATAAATTTACTAACCAATGTCACCCGAATAAATGTAAAAAAAAAATAAATAAATAATAATAATAATAAAAGAAAATGCGGTAGTGGGTAGGGTCAGCTTACAAATCACTAAAACAGAATAGAGAGCCCAGCAACAGATCCACACTCACTCCGTCCTTTGATTTTTCTTCAAAGGTGTCAATGTAATTAGATTTTATTTTGTCTTTTCAACAATTACACTGGAATAAAGGGATTCTATAACTTGACCTTTACATCACAACATATATAAAAACTCAGTCAAGATGAGTCATAGATCTAAACATAAAAGCTAAAATCTACATAACTTCTACAGCTCAATTATAAAAAGACAAACAAACAAATTGAAAAGTGAGCAAAAAAGGTAGACACTTCACAAAGAAATCTATAGGAAAAACCAATTGACACTTGAAAATATGCTAACTATCACTGTAATCTGGAAAACTGTCATTAAAAACACCATGAGATACCAGTATATACCCACCAACAATAACTACAAATGCTGGAAGTAAACCGAGCAGTTGACATTCTCACATTTTGTCGATAAGAGTGTAAAATTGTACAGCCACTTTAGAAATAGGTTTGGTAATTTAAAATTTTCATTTGTCTAGAAATGTATTTCCTATTAGAGAAAAGTCAAAAATGGGCTCCTCATTTCTTCAACACCATGAATACATTATGCAAACCACTCAAAGACTTTTCGCAGCCCTAGTGTTGTATTTAACATGTTAATTTAATGCCTAAAGTCATGCCAATTATAAAATCATCTACAAACCTTTGGTGCATACTTGAGTTTTCATATATTCTGGAAGGTGTCCTATATAGGCACAATTAGAATTACATTTTTCCAGGTAAGCAATTACATCTGTACTATTATTTTTATCCATATACTATAAAGAAATGTTGTTAGATACAATACATATGTTCTCTACTATATGTAGATAGCTAAAGTATAATAACTTTTCAGTTAATGATGTATGTCTTGGAATGAAATTCCATAAGGGCGAAACTGCTGTGTGTCTTTATAGTCATTTCCCCAGTACCTGGAATAATACCTAGCACGTGATAAAAACGCAGTATTTGTCGAATGAAAGAACACTGTCACAGTATAATATTTGTAAAACTATGAATGTTTATGAGTATACTATTTATGTGTCTTCATAAAAATCGACACTTTTAAAAGGCTATGTGACTTGCTGAATAGCTACAGTTAATATATATAATTTTGCTGGAAATTAAAGACTTTTTTATCTACGTAGATTTGTTTAGGTGCTTTAGAATTTCACTTCAAATATTCTGGAAAGCATACATTTGTATTTATGTCTTTTACTAACGCATGCTGAATTACAATTTGGGGATGCAAAGACTAATGAAAATGCTTGGTGAATTTTATGTTTGCACACTTCCTATTCAAATGATTTTTACAACTTATGGGGCCTTTGGTTAGATGCAATCACTCTTTATGTTTCATCGCTGAAACCTTATTCAGGAAATAAGATCTGAGAGAGATGTATTTTTTTCTTTCACCAATTAATTTCTTCTCCCTACAGGTCAGCATTGTGTTTTTCATAGAGTGAGATTTACATTTTCTCATTGCTGCTTTTCCATTATATCTGTTATTTTCCATTATATGATTAAGATTTTGATTCTTACTCCTATATTAGGTATTTTATATAGTTTTCTTGGGGACAATTTAGATGATTTTCATATAGTAGGTTTTCATTGGCAATTTCTCCTATTGTGACTGAGTATTATATAGTGATTATAGTGTTTTCCAAAATTAGATAGTCACATATCAGGAAGTCCGTTTTTCCTTTATCACTCTTTGATGATTATGCATTTACAGGCTTAGAATCTCACTTTTAAAAGTCAAATTCTGATTCTGCAAATATGTTTTACCTCCCTTCACCTGATCAGTGAAGGGTTTTGGTAGGAAGCCAAGAAAGGAAATGACTGCTTTCATGTTTTCAGATTTAGGAAATGTATATCTGGCTTGAGAGTTCCTCAATAATGAATCTGCAAATAGCTCTTACAGTTAGAAGAAAAAACTTAATGACAGTGTTTGCTATAATTACACTTCAAAAATCAAGTTTTAAAGATAGCATATGTGTCTGATAATTTAAGCATGTTCACTACAAAAAATGGGTGAGGGAAAGAAAGAAAGGCATAAGAAGAAGATAAAAGACCCCAGATGAATCTACTGTTAACACTTGGGTACCTCATCCCATTATCTATCCATTTATCTGGCAAATGAATATAATAATGATTTACTATTTGCTATCTGAATATATAGTTATTCACTTAGCAATAAGCTCAAGTGATTAAATATTTTTCTGCAATGTGCTTTTTAATAATATTTTAGTATTCCATTAGTTAGATGTAGAAACCAACAACTGGACATTTTAGCTGTTTACAATAGCACTGAATATCCCTGTCTCTACTTCCATAGTTGATATCCTTTTGATAGAATATTCTGGAGAAAAAAAATGGCAACCTTTTATTAGACTAAAACATTAACAGGAAGAGCTGATAAAAATTATTATTATGATGTAATAGATTAAGCTGTGGTATGACCCTGGTTCTGATCCGGAGAACTGGATCAGAGAACTTTTATTCATGAGAACTTAAGGAAGTTCAATTATCTGGGACTCTGTTTCTTCTTCTGTAAAGGAGGAAATGGATTGGGTAATTACTGATTATCCTTCCAACCTTAATAGTTTTGTATGCTTTATAAAGCTTCGATGGCATAAAACTCCCACGTACAAAGCAGGGGGCATTTCATCTAAGCTTTTAGAGTTGTCTATCTACCCAGTCTTAACCTACACACTATTTCATGTTTTCTGACTCTGAAGACCCTGGCAGAGATAGCATTCCATCTTTAGGGGTATGAATGAAAGTGAACAATCACAAGACATGTCCATCATACTGCTCTCATCCATATTGAAGGGCCAACCACAAGGACTCCTCAATAAGGGGAATCTCAGCAAAGACAGCAGGGCAAGATTCAATGTCTTCTGTGCCTTTGAACATTTGCTTGTCTGGCTTTACGTTCCCCACTTTTGTGCTCTACTTATTTGTATTCTAAGTTGTACTTTACAATGGGCAGCAGGAGGCAAAGTAGTGAGAAGAGTACAGTAAGCCACAGCGCAGTGGAACCAGTATGTACTTCACCCAAAGCATGCCCTGAAGTAGTCTTCTTTTTATTTTTTATTTTTTTATTTAAATTTATTAGTCTTTATGTATTTCACACCTATATTTGAAAATCATGTCTTCAGGTGACTTGAGCTGTGCTCCCCCGTGTCATTCTCTTTACATGGTATACTCCAATTACCGAAACTGTGATCTTTCTTAACAACTTCTATCACTTTGTCCTTATGGGAAATTTTTATCTATTAATAATACATTTCATGACGGCAGATTTTTACACATTTCATAACCATTGGGTTTTCAAGGCTGATTGTGTCAATAACAAATCAGGAAGTCCCTGCCTCTTTGTGTGCCTGCTGGGAAGTTTTTCTAATTGTCAGGAATTTTACTAAGTAGCACAGATCTCTCTAGAAAGAGGAGGCCTGTGAGCAGGAAGTTCCTATTACCATTAGAACTTTATTCCATTAGGACTTTATTCATCTCTGGGAAAAGGCTTGTGACAAAAATGAACAGCTGAGATGAGGTCTTTCAATATTTTTATTTTCTCAAAGAGTAGTAATTATTCTTTCCACGTAATGTCAGAAAATAGCGTTTAACTTAGTAATATTCTAAATAGTAACTGAACCCTTAGAGTACCGTAAATTTTACTTAATTTTACTCTCAAGGATGGACATCTATTAGAACCCACTTTAGTACAGGTGACCTGGGTATATATTTATAGATATGCCTATTTCAGAGAAATGGTTAGATATATTGTATCTTGGCCTTAGAGGGGCCAGCTAATCAGATCTATGTTGAGTCATTCTGACCAAAACAGAAGCTTAAAAAGATACTTAGAAAAATCCAAAGATTGTTCATTATAACCTCTTCTTTTCATAAACACTCAAGGTCTCTTGTTTTCCTGGCTTGGTAAAACAATCACCTTGGTTAATTCTAATGAATACCTACTCTGTTCTTACACACGCAGATGAAAAGACTGAAGAAAATGCAAGCATATAATAACTGCTTTCATTTTACATTTTTGATCCCTGATCTTGGCACTTCTGCTGTCCAACAATAATACTCTATTTCTAAAGTCTATTCTTTCTTCAGATCTTTTAGATATTATTTTCTACCTTCTCAAACACCCAAGACCTGCTCCCCCATCATTACTCACAGACGATGATCCTGTTCTTTTGTCACTTAGACAACTGTATGCATAAAAAGAGAATATCTGCAAGCTCCCAGCACCACATTCACCTATCAAGCTGCATCTGTGCCCAGACATTCTGTGAGGGAGAGCCCCACAATCAATTACACTCACTTTTACACAAAACTGCCTCTCACAAATAAAGGACACCAGTAATTCACACCTTTCTCCCACATCATAAATTCTTCCCTGCTAGGTTATTGATATCCAAATACACTGTCATTTTTCCCATCTTAAGAAATCTCCTTCTTGTTTTGATTCACCATTCCATTGCCTCACTTCTCTTTCTTGCAGGTTAAATTCTCAAAGGAGTAACTGATGTTTCCAACTTGCCTTTCCCAATCTCTCTTGAAACCATTTCAAGTGGGCCTTTGTTCTTACCATTTCTTCAAAGTATTCCTCTCAAGGTCATCTACTGCAGTTGGTGATAAGTTTTTAATGTTCATCATACCTCATCTATCAAGCATTTTATACAGCAGAACTCTATTTCTTTGTTGGCTTTCCAGGACCTCACATTCTTGATTTTCCTTCTACATTGTGGTCATTAGTTCCTCAGGGTTTGGTCTTTGATTGGACCTGCTTTAAAGTCTATGCATGCTTCATGGTGATAACATCTTGTTTCATGGTGATAATACTATCTATCTCTCTACCTATACCTACCTATCTACCTGCCTACCTACCTTCCTACTTATCATCTATCCATCCCAGATCTCTCCTGAATTCCAAATTCACACTTCCACTGCTTACTAAAATTTCTCCATGTAAATATCTAACAGGCAATTGAAACCTAACGTGTACAATTAAGTGCCTATTTTTTTTTCTCTTTCCAAATTTGTTCTGGTTCATTTCTTCCTCATCTCGATTAATAATTAAACCACAGGCCAAAACTTGAGTTCATATTGATTCTCCTTTTTCAAATTTTACGTTTAATCCAGCCACAAATCTTGTAGCCCTGCATTTAAAATAAATCCAGAAAATAATCATTTTTAAACACTTCTTTTGCCACCACCCTTTCCTATACTACAAACTCTCTCTCTCTCTCTCTCTCTCTCTCTCTCTCTCTCTCTCTCTCTCTCTCTCTCTCTCTCTCCCCCCCCCTTTCTCTCTAACTCTTTCTCTCCTTCTCTTTGACACCTGCATAGCTCTCATCTTCACCTCATTTTCATTGAAGCTTTTTCCCACCAACCTATTTGCAGTCTCCTCTAGCAATCTCTGCTCTGTTGCCTTCTTTATTTTTCTCCCTAGCACCAGTTTTATTCTACCATGTTCTGTATTTTAACATTTCAGTCATTTTCTCTCCACACAAGAATGTAAGCTCTCTGAAATAGGATGTCTTTCCTGTTTTATTACTAAGCAACAATATAGATTTAATAAATATGAAAAAAAATCATCTAGAGTACAATTTTTTGTTTGCAAATAAATAATATTCTTTACCTAGAATCTAGAACATGGGCCAACTGGATATAAATATCAGGCTTTACATAATTTTTTTTCACATAATATGTTATGAGAAAACTAGAAAACACTCATTTCTACATTCAAGAATTTTATCTCTATCTCTCAAGGGGAAAAAATGAATTATTAAGGGTGTTTTAGCCATCACTCTTATTTCTTCTAATTTCAGGAAGATATCTGTTAAGCTTCCTAGCTCCCTTGACTAAAATTTCCATCTTCCTTCCGGTCCTAATTCAATTTTATGACAAGTTGGACACAATTTGTCTTAACACTTACATCCCCCCGTCAAGGCAAATGCAGTCTGCTCAAACATATGGTCTCTTTTAGACAATATTTTAACTTTAATTTATTCTGCACACCCCTATGACTTGGCAATCTCTGGGGACCTTGAACGCCTGAATTGGAGGCAGATCTGATGAAGGCTTTCTTGGACTCAGTGGCTAATGGATGAACTGCTCACCATTCTTTCAGAGACAGCAACGTGAATTTAAACTGAAAAATTTGTCACCAGCATTTATGGTTCTGAATGGCATCATATGGTGTTAATCTGGGGGGAGTTTTACCTTTACTGTTACTCTGTAGGCCAGGAACCTAAATATTATTAAAGTGAGAGAACCTCACTTTTAACTATGAATCTTATGGTGGCCTTTCTTTTTGAGGACAGAAGGTCGGTGCCTTCTTGGCATAGGTATCCTAGAACATTTCTATTGCAATTTCACCATTGAAAGAAGGAGGATGAGAAGTTTAAGATAAAGAGGTACTTATTTTCAAACCCTATTAGTGACCTATAGTTGTATTTTCTTCCCATAATGGTGCTAGTTTGTAAGATAAATTGAATGAAACACATAACAAACTCATTTCTCAAAATTACATGTAAGACATGATACATGTGGAAATATCATCATTCTATATTTTATGAACATATTTGAATTAAAAAGAATAACCAAAGACACCTGAAGTGTTATTTGGTGATCAATCTAGGTAATAAATATGAACAAATAGGTATGTTCATTTTTTTTTTCCTGAAGATGATTCCCTAAAATGTATTAAGCTATGGCATAATCATCAGAATAAATAAACATTTTACTAATTAACCTATTTTGAAGAAATGCATTCATACAAATTTTCACATTCTGGGCTGTTTAATAATTTTGCAGTAATATATAGTAATTCCTGTGTGTTTTCAAAAATAATATTCAAAAATGTCTACTTAAGATCGATACATGTATTATAACAATAAGAGTTGATATTTGTTATTACTTTTAATATACCAGAAAATATGCTAACATTTTGATATACATCACTGATTTTTCTTTCAATAAAAATGTATTGAATGCTCACTCAATGTCAAGTACTGTTCTAGGAAAAAGGGTTGCACCAGTAAACAACAAGCAAAAGAATTAAGGTCCATACTATCATGGAGTATTAGAGTGACAGAGGCTTGCAGGAAACAATAGACATAGACTATAATAGACTAAATCAATTTTAATATTGTTATGGGCTGAATTGTATCCACCTAAAATTCATGTGTTGAAACCCGAAGGCCCACCACCTCTAAATGTGACCCTATTTGGAGATAAAACCACCAGAAGCTAGGTGAGAGGTATGGAACAAATTTTCTTTCATAACCCTCAGAAAAAACCAACCCTACCAAACACACCAATTCCTGATCCTTTGTTATGTCATCACTAGCAAACTAATACAAGTATGCAAAATGGTGTGGCAGAACATCTTTAAAGATGGCCACCAACAATTCCTGTTATCTCCATTGGTAGATGCTCCACCCCGCATGAGGTGGAGTTTATTTACCTTCGTACCTGGACTGGTCACGTGACTTGCTTTGAATAATAGCAGGACATGAGGTAAATGTGAGGTTTTGCCAGGACCAGGACTAATCTGTAAAAGACTTGATATGTTCTCCCTTCATTCTCTAGGAACCTAGCTGCCACACTTTAAACTAAAAGCAGATCTAGACTTCCAGAGGCAGAATGGTAACATGAAGTATACTTGAAGTATCCCCAGTGTAGCTAACACCAACTGACAGACCAGTAAAGTGGTCTTTCACATTCTAGCCCTCAGCTGACCCCCACTGAAGGCAGCTTCAGAAGCAACCTGAACCAACAGCCCATGGAACAGAAGAAGCACACAGCTGAGCCTCACCTAACCCACAGAACCAGAAGTGACACATCAATTGTTGTTTTTCAGTTTCTAAGTTTTAGGGTGATTTGTTACATAGCAATATGTCATTGAGAAATAGATTGATGAGCTCCAATAAAAAGATTTTTAAAAGTAGGGTGAAGGGATTGAGAGAGAGTATTTGTGTGTGGTGGTAATTATAGGGGAAGGGAGGAGGCTGCAATCCTCATTGAATCTTCACAACAATTTATGAGATTGATACAATTAATATCCCATTTCCCAGACAAGCAAATGAGGCTTAAGGAGCTTATGCAATGTATCAATGGTTACCTAGTGAAATCCTGATTAAAATTCAGGATACCTGTCTACACCACTCTATCAAACAAATTATTGGGAGTGGGAAGAGCATAAGAGATCATTGGTGGTGATGAAGTATTATCAGAGTAATTTCGCTCTCCCTGATAACAGCCTAGAAAACATTGTTTTAGAAAAAGATTTCAAGGAAGGTGTGATAGTTAATTTTATGTGTCAGCTTGACCAGACCAACATTATTCTGGGTGTGTCTGTGGGGGATTTTTGAATGAAATGAACATTTGGATTTGTAGACTGAGTAAAGCAGTTCGCTCTCCCTAATGTGGGCGGGCCTAATCTATTCAGTTGAAGAAATTAATAGAATAAAAAGGCTGACCTCTTTCAAGTCAGAGAAAATTTTTCCTGCATGACTGCCTTTAAGCTTAGGCATCACTTTTTTTCCTGCCTTTGGACTTGAACTGAAGCATCAGACCTTCCTGGGTTTCAAGCCTACTGGCCTTTAGACTGAAACTAGTATACAATTACCTCTCCCAGTCTCCAGCATGCTGACTGCAAATCTTGGAGCTTGTCAGCCTCCATAATTGTGTGAGCCAATTCCTTATAATGAATCTATAAATACACATTCTATTGAACTTGTTTCTCTGGAAAACACTAATACAGAAGATATTTTCCATTTCTTCTTATTAAAAGAAAAAAATAAAGGTGCCTATTAAGGTTGAATAGAATGTCAGTGCTTCCACCCTAAAGATAAAATATATAGCTGGTATGGGTTTGAGAAAGAAGTATTGTTTTTGCTATAGATGATGGATAAATACGACATCTGGGGTTTGGGGAGCAATTTTAAAAACTCCAACTAAAACAACTGTTTAAAACAATATTAAAAAGCAAAAGAAAAGTAAACCTATGGGACATGGCTTACCAATATGGATATGGTATAGCACTGAAAGCCTGCATGAGACTCATTATATCTCAACTGAGTTTTCCATCTAGATGTTGTTATATTTTAAAATATATTCATGGAAAATTGAAAAAAAAACAACATCAAGACAAATGAACTCTATCTAAACATGCACATTAGACGTTTCACATTTTTTGTCATGTAGTTTGTTCTTTCATAACACGTTAGTTGCACTTGTAAGCAAAATTGCCTGAGAAAAATTAAGTTTTAAGAGAATAAAACAAATTTTTTTAGGGAGCTTCAGATTCTAAATAACAAAGCATGTGTCACATCTTTAACTGTATTTTGTTATGCTGTACAAAAATAATAATTTGAACAAAATTTATCTAATAAATAAGATTCTTTCCTCTGTCCTTCAGTTTTCCAAATTGTCTGAGTTTTTGCTTTTATTTTTTACCTTGACTTTATAATTTTGATTGTGGCATTGCACATCACCAAAGATAAAATAAAAGTAAAATTACAATAAGGTTTAAATAAGAAAGGTAAAAGGAGACGCTAACAGAACAACATGCTCAAAAATACCTCTGTATTCCTATGTTTTCTTCCTGGGTAAATAATATTACTGTTCCCACATTCCCTAGTTCCAGGTCTTAACTGTCTGGCAACTAGCAGCAGTCTGTGGAATTCAAATAATGTTTTCTTATTAATAAAATTTCAGTTACCCCATTTACTCTTTGAAAACTCACACTGTAGGGGAATTGCCTCTACTTAACATTGTGCAGCATTTCTACTGGAAAGGAAGCAATTTTTTCTCCATACATTTTTAAACAGAATTAGAAAATATATGATTGGTGTTTTTTGTCCAGTACTGTTTTCATAAATTGTGTCTTACCAAGTAGAAAAACAAACAAACAAACAATAAAAAAACATCACTTTCTCATAGAGCCTCCTCCTAAATGTAAAGTTGTATCAGTATTATCATAGGAGGAAGACATATGGGTGATGAGGTAAGAGATTCACGCAGCTTCATTATTCATTTGCTGTATGACTTTGCTCATGTTATACCAATTTTTGAACTTACATTTCTAATAATAATGATGATAACTTTGTATATCTTTGTATAACTTTGCTCATGTTATACCAATTTTTGAACTTACATTTCTAATAATAATAATGATAATAATAATACTAATACTAGATTATAAGGGTTTTGTGATGGTTAAACGTAAGATAAAAAAATTACTTAGTTCATCTTGAGTGTTTTGATAATATTAGTGGTTGTGTATGATACTACGCCTTTTTGATATTATTACTATTAGTATTCTTCAGTAGCAAGAAGAAAAGTCTCATCTATTTTAATGACCTCAAGGGAAAAACAGGAGCACTCCTGATCCCGAGATGACCTGGGAATATCGTAGGTACCACATGTAGTAGTAACACATTCATGATATAAGCACTCGCTGGCTTGATTCCAAAATTCACACCTTCCATCACTGTAAAATTGTTTTTTATGAAGAATAAACATTTATACAGAATAAGAAATGCCATAGTAGATTTTTTTCCATGTAGCCTATAACTAATTGGGCCATAATTTTAATGAATGTGCCCTTGTGACCCTGGAACAGGCATTTATGCTTTCTGAACTTCCGTTTCTTCATTTTGAAAAAGTAGATGGTGATGTTAATTACATTAACATTCACTTCACAAGAGTATAAGCAACTGATAAGATTTTATATATTATATACATATATATATATACGTATATATGTACGTATATATATATAGTATATATACACATATACATGCACACACATATGTACATATAAATGCTTTACAAACTGCAAAAATGGTCACACAAATAATAATAATGGCATATTATAACAATTAAATCATATATAATACAAAAACTTATTCAATTATATGAATATTCAATACTTGAATGTGAAATAAGTTCTATAAACTATGCATTTAAATACCTTTAAGATTTTGATTCTTATGAGAGATAAACACATAGGTTTTCCATCACATTACTTTTCTGTGAAATTGTTTTGTGAGGTACTCAGGTTTTCACATTATTCTTGTAGATACGTATATTTCAGCCCCTTATAAAATTTTATTTCTATTCAGATATAATTTTGTGAGAGTTGTTAATTTGCCTTATATACTCAGCCATGTGTGTAGAGACTGTGACAGGTTTTCAGCAAAACAATCTTTGCACTCATGAGCCTTGATAGCTCTTAAAAATGACACTCTTGTGACATTGTTACTGGCCAGATACTAATCCTTACCACATGGAAAGTTTCAACCTGACCAAAGATTTTATCATTAGTTACTGACTTACTGGGGAAAGCCAGATTTGAGAAAAGTATATAAAAATGCTGACACCCATCTAAATAAATTATACATACATGAGCAAATGTGGAAGCCATTTACTGTAGTACAAAAATCATCATAACTACATCCAGATAGAATTTTGAAACCTCAAACCAAAAACCTGCCATATATTTTACCTGGATTTTGGTGGTATTTTTGGCTTGTTAGCAAAGATTCTTTCTGTATTTACATGTAACTTATTAGTCTCAGCAAATCTGTATTCCAGTGCTTAAAAAGTTTCTTTGGGATAAAGTTTTCTTAGCAATTTAGATTGATCTAAGGAACCATGGTATTTGTTGTTAGAATTAAACTAGTAAGTTTGTCAAACACTTACAACTGTGTCTGGTACATAGTAAGAACCCAATAAATTATACATATTTTTGTTATTAATAAACCAAACTAATTGCAAATACTAGAGAGGCAAATCTCACTTCTACCAAACCTTGCTGTTCTCATGATACCTAAATATCTTAAACAATATAAACTATGAAAGCGAAGTTCAGTTTTCTTATTTGCAAAATGGTGACTACTTTAGAGTGACTCTAGGAAGTGTGTACAATAAATATCATTTAATAGAAACAAAACACTGAGGCACGGAGAGGTGAAGACATTTTCCCAAGATCACAAAGCAGGTGAGTAGTAGAAATAGAATTAAACCCATGCTTTTTCTCCTTTGTCCTGTAATGCATTTGCTCCCTTCCACATTATTTCTGTACCTTCTCTTTCAAATAACAAAACTGCAATGACTAACTCACAGCAAACACTATGCAATCATTCCCTGACTTATATAATTAGGGCATTGCTTGTATTCGCCAAACAAGGTTGTTGTGAAGATCAAGGTACAATGTAGTTCATATAAGGCTCTTAATGTAATGCCTGATATGCAGAAAATGCTCAGTTTCGCTTATCACTAATGTTACTGTCTGTGACTATCCATGTCATATGATCTGTTCTCCAGATTCCTCCCTGATTTTTTTTTCAAGTCCTACAATTCATCACTTAGACAGTTACTTTTGTATCCTGTCACTTTACTTTCTTCTGCCCTCATCATGTTGGAAGGCAGAATAAACCAGAGTGAGGATGTTTTCTGAAAACAGGAAATGTAAAAGGTGACCAATGGGTTATTAGAAAGAAAAGACTCTTTGGCATCCATTGATTTCACATCCAAAAAGAGTGATTTTAACTCTCCATCGGACTTTATGAAATAGGTGGAGACATTTTGGTCATCAGTTTCTGGGGTTACTGACATTTTGTCCCATAAGCTAGAAGTGCTAACTGCCTTGCACTGAACAGGACACCTTGTCCTAAATCTCACAAATCACAAATGAAATCAACACCCTGAGCAACACAACAGAAGAAGCATGAGACGAACTCAAAGGGGATATGGAAAACCAGAAAAAGAATAAGTTCTTTGCTCCAGTCATAAGCAGTGTAGGAGCAGTTTATATGTATTTGAAATACAATCTTATAATATAATGTAAAGATATAATTTATGTGGCCAAGGGGAAATTATGTGATATTCCCCAAAATGTCAAAATTCATCAAGAATCACATTATTTCCAAGTTCAGAATTTAAGTGAATGATATAGTGTACTTTATCCTTGCCACAAGGAAGGGCCACTTATGTGTTAAAAGAAATACCAATAACCCTTGTTCGCCCACAACGGTTATTTATCTGCATTGGAACTTCTACAAATGCTTTGGTGACTCAAGTTCTGCACTTACTTTTTCACTATTACAATTTAAAATATTTTAAAATATCCTATAATACTGCCATGTAAAAGTTAGTGATGATGCAATAAAATGCACTAAGAAATCAATAACTTGGAAAGGAAGTTAAACAGGATAAAAATGCCACAAAGAAGCCAAAACAAACTTCAAAATATGCCAATACATTTAATTTTAGAGTGAGTATTCTGAGAAGTATTAAAGATAATTCCAAGGAAACATAAAAGTATCCGGAAAGCAACTAAACCTTTAATTTTCCAAAAATAGTCATATAAATGGGCAAAGATAATGAGAAAATGCTGGCTGCAAGATCAATGCTACTGAAATGTGCTTCTAGCCCAAGTAATGATCAGTCCTAAAGTATAGAGGAGTCTTGATGGTTTTAAAGGAGATGGTGTATTTCAATATAAATAGTTTTGCAACATTTATTGTGCATAGGAAGTATGTCCCTATGCAAATATATATCCCTATGTTTGTAGATGTATGTGCTTTAGAGGACGTCCTCCCTTATTTATGTTTATTGAATGAGAAAAGTAGCCTTAACTTTTTTCAATCTATTATCATATTAGGACTTTTGGAGTCAGACAGCCTTCTCCATTTTAACATTGGAAAACTGTGAACTATAAATCTCTGAGATCTGTTTTTTTAATACACAAGTGTCTGGAGTTGACTGGAGAGTAGATAAGACAATGTGCATTAAGTATTTAGTCGAGAACAAGCTCTCAACCTTTGACACATATCATCAAAATAATAACAGCAGACGTCCCTATAGCACTAACTACGTGAGAGCGTTCTAAACGTCCAGTAGCATATGTTAACTCATCCAGTCCTCAACTTATTTATCTGACTTAGACGCTATATCATCACTCCCACTTTACTGATGGGGATGCTGAGCAACAGAAAGGTGAAGTAGCTTTTGTCAGTTCCCATAACTACAAAGTGGCTAAACTGGGATTTGAACCTAAGCGTCCCAGTTCTAAAGTCTGCATGCTTCTTAATTTGAGCCTATGATCCACAAACACTGGCCCTTGATATAGTCCCAAGACACTTAGAAGCAAAATGTCACTTCAGTCTAGATTTTCATTCCTTATGTTGTCCAGCCAGCCTTCAACATGAGACCAAGTTAGATAGTTAGCGATGACACTGATGAGTGATTGTCAGCATATAAGTCACTAGTTTGAGTTTGGGATGATTTCTCAGCCAGATGCATGCTCCAAAGATAACCATGTTCTTTGGGTGTTAATGGAGAATAGAAAGCACCAAAACCATAAGGTAATAGAATAGGCTCTAATGTACTCAAAAGGAGAATGAGTCCCTCCAGTGGGGGTTGGCGTTGGGGGTTCGGGGAGGTTGCAGTAGGCAAGACCCAAGGATCATCTCCATCCTAACAACATTTTAAGACAGCTAAGAAAAAATTAAGGCATGGGCAACATTGTGCATGACAACTGCCTGGTGTTTTGCTGGAGAGCCTTTTCTACAGCTAGAGAATCCTGAAGCATACAACAGCTGGCCCAGAGCCAAAAGCACGTGGCCACCCCATGCTGTCAGCAATGGTAGGGTTGTTATTTCTACCTGGGGCAGAGCTGACCAGAAAAAATCAAATCTTTTAACCACTTTGCTCTTTAAATAGTGTTTTGGGGTTTAGACTCAGAGTGAACTCACTAAACCACCTGTGTTTTTATTTTACTTCAACAAAAATGCTTTTTCCAAACTCAAATTAAAATCTGCTGTTTATACCGCCTTTTAATGTGGTGACTACAGCCATGGAGTATGTGATCCTTCCATGTCTTGGTGAGTTGTTACTGAGAGAGAGGAGGAGAATAGAAAGCAAAACAAACAAACAAAAATGTTCATTTGTTTCTGCCTGGTGGTAAATATTTGAAATCATGGAAACTGTATCTCAGAAAGGCATTAAATGTGGAATTGCTAGGAGTTTGACCTTCTTCAGAATTGTTGGAGGCCTCGTTCATTCTGACATTATAGAAGGCAAAATCTACTGGTATCTCCCCCGGCACAACACTATACAGATTCTTGAAATTGTTTCATTTTCTTATTAGCCTTATGACCACATTATGCAGAAGTTAAGGGAAACATTCCTGAAAGTGACCTGAGTATTGAGATGGATTGACATGGAGCGAGATATGAAATGCCTGGTATCTACAGAGCAATAATCTCAACTCCTGATCTCCCTAAGCCTAGAAATCTAATAGCATAAGGAATAAGGGGCACCTGAAATCTTGGCTTGGCTCTATTTCCTGCTAGCTCTGGAACGCTTAGAAAGTTTCTTAACTTCTCTGTAGTTATGAAGCTACTGTTTCCCTGAAAATAAGACCAAGCCATACCATCAACTCTAATGCATCTTTTGGAGCAAAAATTTATAATATAAGACCCAAATTTTTGCTCCAAAAGACGCACTAGAGCTGATGATCTGGCTAGGTCTTATTTTCGGGGAAACAGGGTACATAGTAGTGTTGGAGGATAGAATGAGATAACATGTACAGAACTCTTAGGGATTCTAAATAAATAGCATCCTTTATGGTTTAGCTCAACTCTGCCTCTTCTATGAAGTCCTCACTGGCCATCCTGCCACCTATGGCCATGCCTTCCTCCACTCTGCTTTCTAAATTGTTTACATTGTGTAGTAAACCAGAGAACAAACACGATGCTATGGTCTAAGGGTCTCTCCTAAGGTGAACAATATCATGTGCTCATTTGACTTCCGTGAAGTAAAAAAGAAAATACATTCCCCCTACCACCAAAAAAAGAGATTAAACTAACAATGTAGATCAGGATTTAGCCAACTAGGGCTCTTGGGCCAAATGTAGCTGCGACTTGTTTTTGTAAATAAAGTTTTATTAGGATACAGTCATGCTCATTTGTTTACAAATTGTCTATGGCTGCCTGAGTGCTATAAGAGCAGAGTTGGATAGTTAAAGCAAAGCCCACATGACCCACAAAGCCTAAAACAGTTAGTATGGGGTCCTTTCCAGAAAAAAGTTTGCCGACTCCTGGGGCAAACTGTTCTACTTTGCACTCTATAATTGTATGTTCTGAAGTGGGCCTAATAAATTATGTGAATCTATAGTTGGTTTCAGTTCTATTCTATGGCTTTAACTGGTTTTCTAACGTTTAGAGGTAGAGGAAGGGTTTTTTAACACAGCATGACCATTAAACTCAGGGCAGCTCCTTCATCTGCTGTCAATAAAAAACAGCAACCTGTTCACAGCATAGGAAGAAAATTGACTGTTGAATGTATTGATAGATAGTTTGTTGGCCTAAGTGCACCATTTCTCTGAGGAAATATAATGAAAATTTCAGCGCCAAAGTGATTAAAGTGATTTTCACCTTAGGCACTGATGATTGAACTTGACCCATGTCCCCTACCTATATAAGCTGTGACTTGACTGTATAATACAGCACTTCACATACACCTTGATCTTCCTTCAAGCCTTTTCTTTAAACGTTTCATAGAATTTTTTGCTGTTGCTATTTTTTTTTCTTTTTCTTTTTTAGTGGAGTCTATTTTGTTTAATTGTGCAAAGACATTTTTGTTTTGTGGTTTTTTGTTCGTTTGTTGTTGTTGTTGTTTTTAAATTGGGGAACAGTGTGTTTCTCCAGGGCCCATCAGCTCCAAGTCATTGTCCTTCAATCTAGTTGTAGGCAGTGCAGCTCAGCTCCAAGTCCAGTCACTGTTTTCAATCTTTAGTTGCAGGGGGCACAGCCCACCATCCCATGTGGGAATTGAACCAGCAATCTTGTTGAGAGCTTGTGCTCTAACCAACTGAGTCATCCGACCACCCCTCCGGAAGCTCAGTGGCAGCTCGTTGTCTTCAGTCTAGTTGTGGAGGGTGCAACTCACTGGCCCATGAGAACTGGGAACCAAGCCAGCAACCCTGTTGTTCAGAGCTCGTGCTCTAACCAACTGAGCCATCCGGCTGCCCTGTTGCTATTTTTTTCTTGTTTTTGTTTGGTGGTTTTTGCTTTTTAAGATTCTTCTCTGTCATCCAACCACAACACTAAATGCTTCTGGTCAAAATAGATTACCTGTTATAATTAAGACACATAATTCAGTGCCCTGCAAGCATGCTGACTCTCATATGTAGGTATCCGTCTTCCTTGATTCTCTTGCTTGGTGTAGCAGATACTGCTGGGTGTCTCCCCATACTACCCCTTCCTTCTTTCATGAAAATAGCATTTTTATCAGGGCATATGCTAGGCCACCCTCCCCTGTAGCTTAGCGTAGTCATGTGATTAGGGTGTGTCATGGGATGTGAGCGGAAGTGATATGTGCAACTTCTGGGTGATGACCTCATAGGGAGCAGGCAGGTTTGTCCTCTTGCTCCTGTGCGTCTTGCTCTCTTCTGCTGCCTGGACTGTGAATATAAGCATGAAATATCTTGGACAGTACTGAAATACCCTGAGGATACTGGAAAAATAAAATAGAGAGGTTCTGGGTTCCTGACATGAACTTGCAAAACTAGACATAACTGTCATGTGCAGGTGAAGTATGCCTTGGTATTTTTGAAGCCACTGAATTTTGGGTTCCTCTTTTATGCAGCAAAACCTATTTTCTTAGGGGAAGCCAGTCACTACCCTCATGGAATGTGCATTCAAGTAGCTGAGGTAACTGCTTATCAACTTACTATACCAATGGATATATAATTTAAATTTGAATTTATTCAAGAAACTTCATCTTATAGATGCATGTTTTCAAAAGGATTTGATCAATTCAGGGTAGAGAAAAACATTAAGTCCCCTTCTAACATATGACATGAAAGTTCTAGAATTTTGTACATATTTCTCAGGGACTTGCTGTTTCTTCTGCCTGGTAAGCTCTTGCCCTAAGTACAGCATATACTGCTACAGGACAGGAGGTGCTCCCTTACTTCCGTTAGGTCTCTGCCCAAATATCACACGACTAGAGAGGACTTCCTAAAGATGTTACATAAAAGCATTCTTCACGGCACTAAGTACCTTAAATACTCTATATCCATGTCTTTACTTAGTGCCTACTCTTTCACACTCATAGACTAAATAACATACTCCAGGTAAGTACATACTGTGTTTGTTTTGTTAACTCTTTCTCTGGAGTGAAGAAAAATATTTGGCAGAAAATAGACCCTTGATAAAATTTTGCTAAATTATTGAAGGAATCAACGAATAAATGTTAAGAAGACCTGAACCCCTAGAGCACAGTGAGGGAGTGAGCAGTAAATGAGATGAGCCTGGAGAGATAGCCCCACCAGTGCATGAAGGGCTTGGTGGGTCACATAAAGAGTTTTGTCTTTCTCCCATAAGCAGTGGAAGCCATTAAATGGTTTTAAAGGGACCAGAGTGTCCCTTGATCAGATGGAGAATTTGAAGAGATCATGTTCTCTGCAGTATAGAAAACAGATTAGAAGGAGGTCATAGTTTATTAAGGGAGAACTGTGATAGATTATTATAGTTATTTAGGGGAGAGATTATTGGTGGAATAGCAAGGCTAGGCTTTGGAAAACACACTGGTCGTCTTCCAAGTTGCTCTCACTTCTATTCCTCACCCTCTCTCTGCTCTCCTCTGTACTGGTCTTATGTTTATAGGATCTGTGCACCAGGCTCTTTTGCTAGCTGGCTGGGTACACCAGTGGGAAGTACTGGCAGGAGGCTGGAAGGTGAGAGGAAGGGAGAAATAAGGTATTTTTCCCACTTCTCCCTGTCAACAATTTTTAATGCAGTGACTGCTTTCTCCGTGGTTCCAGTTCTCACTTACCTCAACTCATTTTTCCATGGTCTCTGCTTCCATGGGGCAATCAACCACCATGGATCTGGAACCCACAGGGTCTCCTAAATTCCTAGCGATGCCATGTCTCCCATTCTCTCCCATCCTAAGGGTAGTAGTTGTTCCCTGCAGTTCATAAGCCTCTAGGTGGCCTCTTAGTCCCCTGTTTTTTTTCTCACCATCACCTACCTAATTATTTCTATCATCTTACCTATTTGGGGAAAAATTTAGAGCATTTTTGTTTTACTGACTGGACACTCACTGATGCAATTCTATATATTCTGCCATATAGCCACATTTATCCAAAGATACATTATTACAGAAATGGTTATTATTTTTTTGTGTAACACAATTTCCCCCAGAAATAAAATGCTAGTTTTACAATGATAACTAGCATTACAGTCTTCTTGGAAACAAAGTTTACATCCCTTTATCTTCTTATTTTCCAGATGCCAGGTTCAAGTTTATTGCTTACAGTCCAGAGCAATGTCAGAGATACGATGGCAACGTGAATATAGATGCCAGGAAATTTTCAGTTTCTTTTGCTTTCTCTCGTTTACTGTCATCTCTCTGAGTAAAATGGACACTATCATCCTTTTATGTTTTTCTCTTTCCCATTAAAATGATAGCTCTTATTACATTATATTTCTGCTGCAAATTAGCTCAATAGCCGTTATCACAGTACATCACTAGTGTGGCCCAGCTGCTATTGTTTTCATTGCACTATTCCAGTGCCTCAGGGTAATTACCTTTGAGACCTCAAATGCATTTTCATACCTAAAACCTATTCTTTTTGGTTCGGTATTTTGAGGCATATATCCTCAGTGTTTGTTTTATTTTCCCTTATTTATTCATCCGCAGTGACTATTTCATAATCAGCTTTAGATGTTCTAATATAATCCTTAAGGAGCACATCCAAGGGCACACAAAATGAACTCCATGTCTTTCAGAGCTAGGGAGGAATTTAGCACTTTGGCAGGAGTTTGGGGCTGTGTGGGAGCCATGAGTGATGATTCCAGCTCCTGCCTTTGCATGCATTAACTGCTGGTCGCCTCTGAATAATTGGCTAAGAATATTGGTTAACACGTCAAGTGAAAATGTATGTGGCGGGGCCTGTCTCCATCGTCCCAGGAGAACATCTGTCCACTTCCCAAATCCACTGAACAATTTGGCTCTCGTCTGCATGACTGGCAGGCTGTCCCAGGGAGGCCCTTTGCTACAAAGCAGGGATGGGGGAAGTTTGGGCTGAGTTGTGTTGGCAGGTTTTGTTGAAGCACTTTAGAGAGTAATTTTACAAAATCTGCCCGCTGGTGATATTAGCCCTTTATTTTTGTGAAAGTCAGAGAGAAAAAAAGAAAGAAAGAAACACAACTCTTTCTGTGCATAGAAATTGCTTTGGGAAGTAGCCCTTTGGTTCTCTCCAGGCCATTCTGTAAATATGTATTGAGCCCCTGCAGGCTAGAGGAATGACCCATGCTCTAGAGGAATTAAGTTTTTTCATGGGGACCAAAATATTAAAAAAAAAAAAAAAAAGTTGCATGCTCTTACAGTAAAGCATACAGAATATTCTGAAGGAGGAAGTCATTGTGTGTGCATGGATAAAAAAGAAAGCTACAGAAAAGCCCAACATATTAAAAATATTAGAGCACAATTTGATTGAAAGGAAATAGAATAAAGGATGAGTTTTTTGACCTGATCTGAGACTACAGATCAATGGTAAAACTTAGAATTTGCAGCCCAGAGAGCCCATTTTTGCTTTGCTTTGTTTTGTATATACCACACTATACATGAACATGCTGTACTAACCATGAGGCTATTGACTCTTTGAGATGTACATAGACCAAAAAATTATCTTCACTGCTGGAGTTAGCATAAGGAATTTTAGACAATTCACCTCTGAGATTGCCCATCTATATTTTGGATTAACATTGGGAGCTTCTTCTATATCACACATTTTCCTGTCCATGTTTTCTCTTCATTAACAATGCCATCTCTTTGAATAAAATGCACACCATCTTTTTATGTTTTTTCTCTTTTCCATTAAAAATAATAGTTCTCATTGCATTACATTTCTGTTGCGAATTAGCTTGAAAGCAGTTATCACAGTACGTCACTGGCATGACCCAGCCGCTGCTGTTCCTACTGCACTATTCCGGTCACTGTGTGATGAGCTTTGAAATCACTGTATATCTTAGGTTATCTAAAAGGAGGAAGAAAGGCGCAGATCACCAACTAAGCTTTTCATCGTCTTAGCCTGAAATCTTCATCTTCAGCCCAAATTTCTGTGTTTTACAGACGTGGGGCTCTGTGATCTCCAAGTCTTCCACCTTTTTAAGGAGTTGGCCTTTTCTTTTTGTGGGATAAATTTCAGATCTTAGTGTAGACAAGTAGGGGGTCAACCTCTGCTCACCCTTCCCCCGCCCCTCCGTAAAAAACGACTGACTAGAACGTCAGATAATACTCTGGGTACTGCAAGTCCAACTATATTAAAAATCTTAAAGGTTTTAAAGGAAAACATTTATACATCTTCTGCCATTTAGGGAAAAAATTGATAAAGATTCTGAATGAACTTAAAGGTATACAAACTTGAATCTAGATAGAGTAAACATTTTATTAGAGACTCCTAAGATTGGTTTGCAAATGCATCAATTTATAAACGTAATTGGTCACCCAAGTTTAATATTGTGTGACTTTTGTTAGAGTTGTCATTCAACAGAATTCACTATAGAGATTTAGCACAAACAAATGACATCATTCTTTCTATCACCTCATCAAGTTTCTGTGCTATAGAAATTGATCTTGAGTAACATCAATCTATATAGCACAATATGGGTTTGAACCGTGCAGGTCTACCCCTATGCAGATTTTTTTTCACTAAATACGTACAGTACTGTAAATGTATTTTCTCTTTTTCATGATTTTCTTAATAATTGTTTTCTCTAGGTTACTTTATTGTAAGAATACAGTACATAATACAATGTAGAAAATATGTGTAATTGACTATATTATCAGGAGGCTTCCAGTCAATAGTAATTACATTTAGGGTGAGTCAAAAGTTATATGCAGGTTTTCGACTAAGTGGGGGTCAGCACTCCCTACCCCCTGGTTTTTCAAGGGTCAACTCTACCTCTCCTAATTTATGGAAAATTAATTTTTCTCTCACTCTCTCTGCATCCTTATGTACATTCTGGTGGGCCCCTTGCAAAATGTGTTCTACCCCTATGATTTTCTCAGAACTACTGCATTATAGTGGTAAAATATATGATCTTAGACATTCATTGTCATTATTCTTGACCTCTCTCCATCGTTCATCACTTGTAACATTCTGTTCCTTTGTGAACTCCTCCCTGAATGTTCACATTTGGGGACCGTACTACAGGTATTTCCCTAGGTTCTATTTGAACCCGCTTTTCTTGTCTTCCTCTAAACTCTCCCTCTGGGATCTCATCCGCACATGTTCTTTAACATCTTCTACCTTGACAGGTCCACATTAGTTTCTCTGCCAAGTAACCATCTCCCCTACCCCATTCTAGCTGGTTGCTGATCATCTCCTGAAATCCTGCTGGCATCTTTAACTCAACATATCAACCACCGAACTCGTCCTCTTAAGACCCAGAACCTCCATTTCTGCCTGACCTCTATTTCTGTGAATGTCGTGGTCTTTCTGTCACAAAGGGTTAAACACTGGGATCCACCAATAGCTCCTCCTGTTCTCTTAGACCACCAAGGTCCATGAGAGCTCCACCCTGGAGAAGCTGCCATATCTGCGGACTACATGCAATCCTTTCTACCCGCTCTGCCTCAGTCTAGGTTCAGGAATTTACTCCTGGGGATTATTCCAGCAGCTTTCTAACAGCATTCCTTATCTTATATATATAAGCTCTTCATCCTCCCAACTTTCTTACCTAACACTGACAGGTTAATTAAGGGAAGTTCCAAATATTGAAATGACTTCTCATCACTCTCTAAATTATTTTCTCATCTCTGGTCATAAAATATTTTCTAGTTATTTCTTGAGGGTTTCTCATACACACGCTTTACATTTGTGCTAGATTGGACTACTCACTGAACCACAAAAATCTACTGTGTCTATCTTACTCAAGCCATTCTCCCTCACTTAGTAAGCCATACCCCTTACCCTGACTGTCAAATATTACCCATCCTTCAAAGACTAACTCATATGTCGCCTCTTTTTGGAAGACTCTGAAATGTCCACAGTCAAATCGTGAAGTGCCAAGAGAGTCAATATCTTTCTGTTACAATCCTACCTTATCATGTGGTTATTTGTATAATTAACATATTTATGCAACTGAATTTTGTATTCCTCAAGTTTGAAACCTCACAGTGTTCACTTTTGTATGATTAGCATTATCTGGCACATATGCCTCTTGTTGAGTTAAATGAAGGAGAAAAAATTCTGATATAAATAAGACCAACGTCTACAGATTTGACAATACTATTTTCAAATTTTAGTTTAGTTACATACATAATAATTGTATTATTTTTAAAAAATATATATTTGAGTCACTTATGGACTTCAAAGACAGGATGTAATAATTTCATGTGACATGGATCAACTATCTTAGAAAATGAGTAATTTAATTTAGCCATTTAATTATCTCCCTTTTCTCTGGCTTAAAGATTTGAAAGCTATAAGCTATTCATATGTAAGAAACATAGAAAGACAGAGATAAATAGTATAACATTGATCAACAGTCACTGTCAAACTCATAAAAATAATCTAACTCTTGGCCCAAGTGGCTACAATTGTCATATCAGAAGACAGAATAAGGTGTTGACTTGAATGAAGCTTCGAATTTCTACTAAGCTCTAGAGTTCCATAGAAAAGTACTGGTTGCTTAAGACACATCACATTCTTTTTAAATTAGGTAGATTGTTCAGTATGGGCACTGAAATGACTTTAAATATTAAAATTTGATTCATTATTGAGCACATAAAAATAATATCTAAATAATATGGTTGAATGGCTCACTTGTGGCCTACGTGATGCTGAAATGACTAGCCAATTCTTTAAAATAACTTAAAAAGTAGGTAGGGATACTAGACAAAAATAAACACATAACTGAATGTTCCACTATCAATTTATTGCATTGGTTTTACACAGATCTAGTCAAAGCCTGAGATATGTCACCTGAATGCCATGAAACGTTACATGCCACTGGGCATAATTTAAGAGAAGCAAGGCCAGACACTAAAAGCAGTAAAGACAGACTTTATTCAGGAACTATTATAATAGAGGAAAAGAGACTAAAGTAGAGAACAAGACTCAATTCCAAACACAAGGACAAGTGGAGGAGCAGGGTGATAAAATTACTAAAAGGAGACATCAAGGGGGAATTCTCGTTAAGCCAATTTAACAGGATTCTTGCTGAAGACAGATCAGGGTAATCCGATATCACAGGTGGGGGGACTCTTCCTAAACTAACTTGGTAGGAGTCAGGCTGAAGACGACATCCAAGGATGAGGCTTAGCCAAAAAGAAGGCCCAGATGAGCCTGTCTAAAGTTTGGTCAAGAAGAGACTCTTTTGTTATATCCCTGTTTTTTCTAATTTTCAAAAGAGAGACAACAGTGTCACATGGTTTGTCCAGGTGGTTATTACCTACAAAGAGGTAGTGACCTCCTATTGCAGGATGAAAATAATGCCTCAGAATTTTAAATGCCAGATCATATTTTTTTATGATGAAAAATAAAAGAAGCAGTATCTTTAGAAAAGTTCTACTTTATATTAATTTTCTATTGCTGCTGAAACAAACTACCACACATTTTGCTGCACAAAACAACATGAATTTATTGTCTCAATGCTTTGTAGGTCAGAAGTCTGACACAGGTCTCATCGGGCCAAAATCAAGGGGTCATCACGGCTACATTTCTTTCTGGATGCTCTAGAGACAAATCTGTTTCCTTGCTTGTTCCAACTTTAGAGGCTGCCCACATTCCTTGGCTCATGGCCCCTTTCTTCCATCACCAAAGCCAGCAAGCAGGATGGTCTTTCTCGCATAGCATCACTCTGACTTTGTTTACACCATCACATATCTTTCTCTAATTCTTCTCTTCTGCCTCCCCCTTCTACTTTTAAGAACGATTATATTGGACACATTCAGATGATCCAGGATAATCTCCGTATGTTAAGGTAATCTGATTAGTGACCTTAATTCTCCTTTGTCAAGTAAGGTAACATATTCACAGGATCCAGGATACGGGCATCTTTAGAGGCCATTATTCTGCCTACTACTTAATATTTGTGCAATTGAAATATAACAACATATGCCAAACACAATAATAAAATTAAAAATATGACACTTTAAATAAGTGAAATAAAATAAGATCTGCATGTTCTATGGAGCTAAATTAAATTCTAATTTACTGTAGTCCCTCATACACAGAGTGTAAAAATAACTAAAAGATAGACCATCTATTAGAGCTGATAATCTCATGGCAAAAAGCATTTCAGGAGACAAGCGTTCCGATTTTAAAAATTTTAAAAAAAGGAAAAGCTATCATCCTATTTATGAATGCCTAGCATTTATGTTTTATACTTTCTGTCCCTTGTACTGGCCTGCCTTTGTTTGATTATATTTAAATAGCATAATCTGGACCCTAAAGCTAGTTTGAGAGATCCACTAATGGTACTTTCTATCCGTAGGGGAGGTTGCCCTTGGCAATATCCTCGCACCCCTTTCCCATGCGTCAGGACCATCTTCAGACTAATCTTAAATCAGACTCCTGGGTCCACACCTTGTCCTATGGGCAGTGAGCTTGGTGTGGGGCTTCCTGCAGGCACCTCTCTGCTTTGCTTCCTTCATGGAGATTTTCAACACATCTTAACATCTGTTGCCTCATCTGTGATGGAGGATGGCAGTGGCTTACAGTAGATTCCATGAAGTTATTTGTAAAAAATCGTTCAGGACTGATCATGTCACACAGTAAAAATGCAGTATGTCGTGCTTATATTTAACATTCTTTTTTCCCCTCCTTCTGCCTCGTTGAACTCAGGGTGCACTTATCTCCAGCATTTCACTCTCAACTCCCTCTGATCAGCTTTATCTTGGACTCACTTTTGCCTTTTGCAGCTCTGAACTGCCTGAGTAGTTCAGGCCCCTGGGAAGCCCAACTTTGGCATGAGCTGCTTGCCTATTATCCGAGCTGGTTTATGTTCTCCCTCCCATTCTTCACGGGGGATGTGAGGATTAAGAATTATTTGGAGTTCAGCTGCTTCATAAATCACATTGTATTTCAGCTTATTCAATATTTTTTTATGAATAATTGTGGAGACAAAGGAAAGAAGGGCATTTGTATTATTTAAGCTACTTAAGCTACTTAGGAATGCCTGTGAGGTTGGCAGTTACACTGAGTTCAGGAAGAGTCAACCCTGCTCTCCTATGTCTGTCAGATCTGGACAAAAGGTGTCTGTCACTCCCATCTAGATGAAAGAAGATCAGTACCAACAAGACGTGCACATTTGGAGTTCTCAGAAGCCAGCGCATTCTGTCTTTGTAGCCAACTCTGAGAGAGCAGAGGGTATCTGCTGTGCCAAACATGTGGGACACACAGACATGCTCCCTAAGTCCCATCTCCAACCTGCTGCAATCTGCCCCCAGCCTGAACTTTACACCGGAGCTATGCAGAAGTGTTCCTGTACCAGCTCCTGTTACGTCCCCTGCCATCAGCCTTGCTAACCCAACCACTGAGTGCTGCGCAGTGCACGCAATGCTCAGACACTTTTCCTGAGCTCCAGGGGGAGAGGCTTATGGTTGGGAACACACGACTCCCTCAAATCCTGATTCTTCCACTTCAACAGAGAAATGAAACTTTCAGAAAATATCCCATGCCTCAGTTTCCTCACCTGAAAAACAGAATGTTGAAGGTTGCTACTCTTTAGAATGGTTGTGAAAAGTCAGTCTGGGTATTCATGTAAAATGCCTAGGACAGTACCTAGCCCACAACGAAAGCTTCTTCGTAAATGGGAGCTGGGCTATTTCTTCTGAGGGTGAAGGGACTATGCAATCCTATTTGATACAATTCAGAATGGCTTTTTCTGGACAAAACAGATGGGAGAAAAGGGAGCCCATAAGTGTTGCTGGCAACTGCCCCACTCTTAGTTATGGCTGATTTTTCCAATTTACTACTCAGTCCTCAGTACTCCCTATGCACGGTGACTCCCAGGAAATTATCTGAAATTCATTTGCATTAATATGAAACGATTACTAGAAACTCAAAGTGAGACCTCTTGTCGGAAGAACATTTCCTCTTTTAAAGAATTAATGTAAACTTTTGGGAGAAAAAACAACAACTCTAGCTGGAATTTCATTCATTCATTCATTAAAATGTTTTTAACATCTAACATAGTCAAACACTCTGCTACCGTGTTTCCCCAAAAATAAGATCTAGCCATACAATCAGTTCTAATGTGTCTTTTGGAGCAAAAATTAATATAAGACCCGCTCTTATTTTACTATAAGACTGGGTCTTATAATAAATATAATAATACAATATAATATAATATAATATAATATAATATAATATAATATAACATAATACCAGGTCTTATATTCATTTTTGCTCTAAATGATGCATTAGAGCTGACTGTCCTGCTAGATCTTATTTTCAGGGAAACAGGGTAGGTACACCCAGATACAGAGACTAACACAGGATCTGTCAAAGCCTGATGGGTACTTTATATCTATAATTACATAGCTGTGTTATGATGTAAGGAATGCTACAATGACTTATGTGTAAAAAACTTCAAGAGTGCGAAGGGAGGAACTTCCTTTATTTCCAAGAAAAGGGATTGGGTTGGAGGAAATAATTTATATATTCTAAGGAGTATAAAATCAAATCGCCTGGGGAGTCACCTACTTCTTTTAAGTAAAGACTGTCTTTGGATATCTGAGTGCTGGAAGCAGAACTAGTACAACTTAGAAAGTCAAAATGTGTATAATCCATTGCAATGGTGGTTCCAGAATGTCTCTTATTTTCTCTGTAATGGGCTTTCAGGCACACCATCATGTTGGAAAAGTGGGCTGGGGCTTGTCTTGAAGCTCTATTTGCCTAGCGATCACACATTTTGTTTAGATTACACGTTTATTTGGGTTGATTTGTGGTGCTGCTGAGAGTTCCACAGTTCTACTAGACTCCATGACACTTTCACACATGTCCCTCTCATTGGGCAGATTGGGAGTTAGCAACTGAACGCTAGATAGTCCAGCTTCAAGCAGCTGAGCAAACTACTTCCAGCTGGCTAATTTTTGTTTGTCAGTAATTTATAATTATATTTTATATTGTTTTCTTTAAAACTAATTATATTCCATATGCTTTCCCTTAAAGACTACTAATTATGCTGGTTATTGGGATACAAAGATTGTTTTAAAATGCTTTGTTAATAAACATAATTCCGTACGTTATGCCCCTGCATCTCTCTAACATAATTGTGACAGTGGTATGATCACTTCCATTTTGCAGACGGGGAAATGGAGGTCCTCAGCAGTTAACTTTTGTATACAGAGATATACAGCTGAGGAATTTGGAGGTAGGTTTGAAACCCAGGTTTTCTGAGTTTAAATGTTCTATCTGCTCCCTTAAGATAAATTAATTACATTTTATCGAGGAATAAAACTCAAAAATTCAAGAGGTATTACAGATTATGGAGTCTAACATACTAATTTTCCCTATAAGGAAACAGGTTAAGTGACCAGTGTCATAAAGCTTCTCCGTATCTGAGACAAAATCAGAATTTGTATCTCCTGTCTTTCTCATTACACTGAGTTGCCCACCTTTCTGACCATGAAGTTTAGACACAATTGACAGACTTCCTTTTCCCTGAATTTCATTCCACTTGATTTCCTCTCTGATTAGCAACAGCTTAGGTAAGAAGAAATTCTGGAGCCAATTCAAGACAACTGTTAATTATTTCTCCAAATTTATAAGAAAATTGAGATCAGAGTGTGTAAGTGGGAGATATGCAAGATGTTTTCTCTTGTTTAAATCATAAACACTCTCATTGAATCATCTGCATTTGAAAAAAGAAACAGGCTAGAACTACTACTGGAAACCTGTGGCCCAGGTTTATTTAGGATATCCTCACACGTTCAGAGTTACAAAACTGAGTTCTAAGGAGGCCTCGTATCCTGCAGCTGGGAGGGGAAGGGCAAAAGGTGAATTGTATTTTTTAAGCCTGTCACTTTGAAAACTCCCTGCTTCAAAATGCATTTCCAGGATTGTCGGCTTCACAGCAGCGGTGAAGCGGGACAAGCAAAGGCATCTTTGGAAGTAACTACACATCGCAGTACTTAATCTCTCCCCAGGCTTGTGAGAACTTGCTTCTCTGGCAGGTTTTTCCAAGCATGCTCTGCTCTGTGGACAATAGAGTTGGCAATCTGGAGATTGTCCCTCATAATAGAGAGGCTTTGGGAGAGAAGCTTCCTTTTAAAGGGATCTAAATGGATAAGTATTAAATGACTTCCCTGCAAAAAAAGTTCAAATAATTATTGAATAGATTCAGGTTCCATTCGGATCTCCTTCTTTGAACATTTGGACCGTTTTTCATTGGGTATTATGCTACAGTTTTATGGTAGGTTAAATCATGCCACCACGTGCATTGAATTTATTCTTAAAATGGTTGTTATAGCATTTCTTACATAGCATTGAAGAGTTCGTCAATGAATGACATCTTTATTTTCCAACCATTTTTTGAAATAGCCTGTGGTATATAGCTAAAAGAGCCCACATGGCTAACCTGTATTCTGGTGACAGTTGTGTCACAAGTGAACTCTGTTGTGATTTTAGTCAAAGCTCTTAACTTCAGAAAGAAATATATCAATAAAAGCCCATGTCAAGGCCAATGCGATTTGGAAGGAGTTGAAACACATGTGAAGAAGTTTTGTTTTGTTTTTATAAGAGGTTTTGTGAGAATGAAGGGGGAAAAATCACAGAAAACTTAGGTTCTGTTGCACTGCCTGGAAAGTGTTTCACTTGAGATTTAAAAATGAGGTGACTTACGAATTTATATGTATATTGTTAATAAGTTATTGTGTGCCCAAGTACTATGGGTAGAAAAAAAAGCGGATCTTTTATCATACATATCAAGAAATCGAAACACATTTCAGTTGTACATAATTTTAAAACTTAATAAAATCACCAGAGGCGAAGGCTCTTTTCTTGCTTCTACACTATCATCTTCAGTGTGTAAGCTGTGGTCCAACTCAGGTTGACAAGATGGCTGTAATAGTTCTCAACACGATTATCTTTACCTAACACCATCCAAGCAGAAGAAGATCAGTTTTCTTTTCTTATACTTCTTTTAGACCAGCATGAAACTTTCCAATAATCCCCCATATCTTCTCTTGGGGTTTCTTGGTGATTATTGGGCCACATGCCTACTCTCTAGCTACAAGGGAGGCTGAGGAAGTGAGTGTCTGGCAGCATCAGCCTACAGAGTAAGAAACTGCTCTGGCAGAGTTGAAAAACAGAAAGGAGAGGGGACTTGAGAAATCAACTAGCAAAGTCGGCCATTGTTTTTCTCTTTCGCAGAGACCACCTAGATTTTTCTGTAGTTCTTTCTGTTTACATGAACTTTTGATCATTTTGTCGCGCTTACTGTCCACATGGCTGTAAGCTAATAGTCTCCACCCTAGATTCTTCAGGAACTACTCATACTTATTTAGCCTTTGTCGCTCAGTGCTCCAATTTCAAGTCTCTGAAATTCTTGATAGAAGGAACTTAATGACATAACTCACCTCTTCAAGCTAGCTGATGAGTGATAAGTGAATGTCTTGGTTAGATCAAATTGGTTGAGGATGGACAGAGTACTGCCATGTGGTCCAGTTCAGATTCAGCAGAGTTGGAGGTAGTGGTGCTCGATATGTTTAGGGTTCTCTGAATGTAGATTCCCAAGGAATATAGGTCCACTTCATCTTCTAGGATCCCGGTGATTTCATTGTATATTATTCCTGTTCTCAGCTACTTCATATCCTAATTTATTAATATCAGCATCAGTCAGTCAAACAGCCCTTATACTGCTTACCAAATAGCATTTTTGCTAGGTATAATTATCCTTATAAACACCATTATGTAAGGAATATAAGTGTACTTTGAAAAGTTAAAAAAAAATACAAAAAACTACCACAATTGTAGTTTATTCTAATGGCATAATTAGAATAATTATTCAAATCATCCTAAAAAATTCTAGATTAAAATACAGTCTCAAGCATAACATTTCCTCAGTGTATGGCATGATAATACAAAATATACAGGCTCTGCTGCTTTTGCTTCCTTTAGAATAAAGATGTTAGTTGTTAGTCAGGAAGGATCAATGTCTATTATATTTAGTCACACAGTTTCTATAATTCAATCTGGACTAGATTGGTAACATAATTAAAATGAAACCACAGTAATGGGCTTATTATATTGTATACTTAAAAGTTGAGTTGTAAAAACAAAAAATGTTGAGTTGTACTTCAAGACATTAGGGAGAAATAATCTAATAACATTACAATGCATGAGTATTTCCCTGTTTAAAGAATTCTGCTATGGTTTATTGTGAAATGTAAACAGCTTCCCTCTGCTATAAATATTATCTCTACCTTAGTCTTGAGGAAACTATGAACCCTATAAAAAGAGTTTCAAGAGAATATAACATAGCGGGAATGTCACAGTAGAATTATGGGATCTATTAAAGTCTGTTCTTAAATGAAACCAGCAAGAACCTCAAGATCTAGAACTGTATTCTAGCCATCTTATGGCATCAGAATCTAACAAAGCATATTGCTAGATTGATGCATTGTTGAACTGAACTGAAAACAGTCCATGATTTATACATTAAATTCACTAATCACTATGTCTGACAAGGTCCAGTGCTAGGCTATCTTGGGGGTTCAAATGGTAAGATAATGTTTCTGCTCTCAGTGGTCTTTCAACTTGGGTGAAGAGATGCCTTGTGGATGAATGAAAATAAAACCATAATCAAGGCTTTTTATGAGAAGAAACACATTTGTGATGCTTAAAATAAACATTAAAATTTCCAGAGAAATTATTTCCTGTTTTCTAAAGGATTTAGAGAGGTGTAAGAATTTTGTTTATTTCTGTTCTAGGTCAAAAAAAGGTGTTATGGGACATTCTAAAGGCAAAAGGGTTATGCAAGCCACATGAAAAATAAAGAATAGCACGAGTAGTACTATATTTCTGAACTTCTTTCTCACTCATTCCCTCCACCTTCTATCCATCTATACATCCATCTATTATTATTTCTCTTTCTTTACATTTAACTATGATCAACGATCAGTCCTTTCATTTTTTATCATCAACTATTTGGGCATGTGATGACTTTAATAAACCTTGTAACCAGAAAAATGTGCATATTTGCATACACAAAACTTATATTGCCATAAAGTCAAGAACAATCTGAATCCTACACATGCACCTCCATTAGTTCCATTCCCCCCAGAGAGCAGAACCTTGGTAGAATAGCATTTTGATTGGAACACCTGGTTCCAATGAGTGGTTCCAATAACTCTGAGATTTTTCATACCCTTGAAGAGAGTAAATGATAATATGATCTAACCCAACATAACCTACTAAAAGCCTAATTTTTGATTTTTTTTGTTTTTTTTAAAGAAAGTCAAACAGATTTTGTGATACGTACGACATATATACGTTTAGCATAACATAAAAATCATACTGTGAATTATTTACCATCTAAAAAAGTCACACTTATCTTATGGCTTTATGAACCATCTTCACATTAATGAATATCACCACACACACACACCCAACACTTTGCCAACCATCTTATGAATATAAGAACTAAGTTCAAAACTACTTGGCAAGGACTAGCTTCAGATTATGCTAAAGTTTTCCTCCTTAGCCTGACAGAAAGACTCTTTTATGATCTGACCCTTCTCCGGTTATTTGTCTTGCCCATCCCTGCCTAACACTGAAATATCTACTCCAGTGTCCAACTACCTCCAAAACTCTGTCCACTCTCTGCTCCATGCCTTTGTCCACACTGTACCCACTGCTCAGGTGTCCTTATTCCTTTCCTACCGCCATCTCCCATTCATCCTTTTCGACATGTCTCAGTGTCTCTCCTTTTGGAAGCCCTTCTTCAACCCCTAGGTCTCCGTCTGTCATTATGTTTAGCCACAGCACATTAATGATCTGTTTCTTCTGCTGGCTCCATAATCCATCTGCATGTCTCTCATGTGTCTCAGAACAGTGTATGGAAAGTAATGGATGCTCTGTGAATGTTGGTCAAAGTCAACTTAGCTGAATATGGTAGAATTCACCTGAAAATTTCCAAAGACAATGCTGACAAGAGTAGGAATGTTTTAAAACACATAGTCTGGAATTGGGGGAAAGGGTACATGGGTGTGGGAAGAAGCCAGGCAAACCAATTAGGAAGTTACTATAATTGTTTAATGTAATACAAGTCAGCACTATGGTGGAAATAGTGAAGATGAAATGGAAGAAACTACTTTAAGAATCAAGCCTTGATGTGAGAATGAGGCAAAAAGAGGGTCAAAGATACCCCTGAAGTTTCTAGGCTGAGTGATAATTAGATCGGAGGAATTCTTAGTTTTGTTCAAAAGATCTTGATTTGTCACTTTGGAGGAAGAAGTGATGAATAGAAATGCCAAAAGGAAAGAATAAAAGCTAAGCTCAGAAGTCAGCAACAAAGAAGCCCCAAAAGACCCTGAATAGCCAAAGCCATCCTAAGAAAAAAGAACAGTGCTGGAGGTATCACACTCCCTGACTTTAGCTTGTACTACAGGGCAACAATAATCAAAACAGTATGGTATTGGCAGAACAACAGACACACAGACCAATGGAATAGAATTGAGAACCCAGAAATAAACCCATATAAATATGGACAGATAATTTTTGATAAAGAAGCCAAAAACATACAATGGAGAAAAGATAGCCTCTTCGATAAATGGTGCTGGGAGAATTGGATAGCCACGTGCAAAAGAATGAAACTGGACTGCTATCTATCACCATGTACCAAAATTAATTCTAAACGTATCAAAGACTTAAACATAAGACCTGAAACAATAAACTGCATAGAAGAAAACATAGGTACTAAACTTATGGACTTTGGGTTCAAAGAGCATTTTATGAATTTGACTCCAAAGGCAAGGGAAGTAAAAGCTAAAATAAATGAATGGGACTATATCAAACTAAAACGCTTCTGCACAGCAAAAGAAACCATCGACAAAATAAAGAGGCAACCAACTGAATGGGAGAAGATTTTTGCAAACAGTGCCTCCGATAAGGGGCTAATATCTAAAATATATAAGGAACTCATACAATTCAACAACAAAAAAAACAAGCAATCCAATTAAAAAATGGGCAGAGGACCTGGAGAGACATTTCTCCAAAGAGGACATACAAATGGCCAATAGACATATGAAAAAATGCTCAACATCACTAATCATCAGAGAAATGCAAATAAAAACCACAATGAGATATCACCTCACCCCAGTTAGAATGGCTATCATCAACAAGACAAATAGTCACAACTGTTGGAGAGGCTGTGGAGAAAAAGGAACCCTCATCCACTGTTGGTGGGAATGCAGACTGGTGCAGCCGTTATGGAAGGCAGTGTGGAGGTTCTTCAAAAAATTAAGAATACAATTACCATATGATCCAGCAATTTCTCTCCTGGGTATCTACCCCAAAAATCTGAAAACATTTATACATATAAACATATGTGATCCAATATTCTTGCAGCTTTATTTACAGTGGCCAAGACATGGAAACAACCAAAGTGTCCTTCGATAGATGAATGGATAAAGAAGTCGTGGTATATATACACAATGGAATACTATTCAGCGGTAAGAAAAGATGAAATAGGACCACTTGTGACAACATGGATAGATCTTGAGAATACAATGCTAAGCGAAATAAGTCAGACAGAAAAAGTAGAGAACCCTATGATTTCACTGATATGGGGTATATAAAAATGAAAACAACAAAAGAACAAGACAAACAAATGAAGAAATAAAAATTCATAGACATAGATAATAGTTTAGGGGTTACCAGAGGGTAAAGGGGGAGGAGGGCTCTAGAAAAGGGTAAACAGGGTCTAATATATGGTGATGGAAATAGCACTGACTCCGGGTGGTGAACACATGATGTGACATATAGATGATGTACTACAGAATTGTACACCGGAAATCTATGTAACTTTAGTAACAATTGTCACCCCAATAAACTTTAATTAAAAATAAATAAATAAATAAAAGCCTGGTAGCTTCAACCCTGGTAGGAAAAAATAAAGGCCACTTGCTAAAACCAACAGAGTTCCACTGTCAGTGAAAGCCAAGTTCAAGGTAAAACTGATGACAGCAAGAGACAAAGCAGGTAGCCTCTTGGATCAAGTTCCATTAGGCACTGTAACACAACCACTAACAACCAGTGAGAATGAGTCTAAGATTGCTTGGGGGTGGAACCACAGAAGTTTCTAGTCACACCCACACTCTCAAGGCACAGGTCAGCAAGAAGTATCATTTCTAAGCACATTTATAGTATCACCACTTCTTTTTAATGCTATAACATCTGTAAAATCTAATTATTAATTTCTCTTTGTTTCAATGCCAAAAAATTTAACTACCAACTTAGTTGTATACTCATTATTATTACCTGTATTCTGTTTCCATCCCACAATTTCAGGCCACTCCAGTTAACAAGAAGCTCACCCAACTAGTCTTACCATTTGCACTGAACCAGTTCAACCCAGAACATCGTTCCTTTTATGGCTAGTAACATTTTTTAACTATAAACTAAATTGGCTGAGGCAAAAAAACAGGCGTCTCCCAAGGGCTCATTCTGAATGGCAGCTCTTGCCTATTACACGTTAGGACGTCAGCCTCTGCTAACAATCTCCTATGGGCCCCTCTCTTGCCTGCTTCCTGATCATGTCTTCTTCCCTCCTGGACTTATTAATAACACTCTCAGCTGGGGCTTTTCTTCAGCAAGTCTGTGCCAGAGGAAGCCTAGACCTGAAGCTGGACAGTCCCTACATAGATGGAGTGACAGAAAACAACCATAAATGCCTTGGAGAGACTTGTGTTAGTTCATTCATTCATTTACCATTTTTCATTCATACATTCATTAATTCTCTAACTCATGTATTCCTCCTTTCAAGTCAATATCTCTTGAGTATTAAGTCCCAGGCATTATAGTCATAATGTTTGATTGACTTAAATTAAAGCATAAGGAAGAATAAGAGGTACATATGAAGAGCGTAAGAATAGATGAAACAAAGTGGTACTCAAGTTATGGTCTGTGACAGATGACCTGAATTAATATTACCTGAAATGCTTTTTAAAAATTCGGATTCCTGGGCACATTCCACAATCTGCTGTTTCAGAATCAGTAGGATGAAAACCCAGAAACCCTTCATTCACAGCCCAGTGATTTCACTGGACATTAAAATGTGTGAATCACTGCAGTAGAGAAAGAAGGAGTGTTTATTTTGAATATTCCTTTGGAAGGCGCTAGTGTGATTAGAGAAGAAATTTGGAAATATAAACTGAGCTCACCAATATGTTATGTAATGTTTAATCATATACATACTTAGAAAAATCATGATCACGTGTCTTCATAGAAATATAAAGCAGGAATGGATCCTCTTATGTTATATATGAGGTAAGGTGATTTGTTGAATGTCACAGTACTCTGACTTTTCATAATTTGTTTCCAAACAAGAAAGAGATCGTTTCTGGAAAACTATTTTATCATCTTATCTAGAGAAGAACTACCAAATACAAAAGGGTATATTCAATTATTGATACATCCTTTGTACTTATTTTTAAATTTCTCCCATAAATAATATCAATACATATATTAAAATATTTTGGAATCTTTGCCTAAGGTTTCAAGGATATAAGTTTCATTTGGAAATGCATGGGAAAAATGGCATTGTACTCTTTTTTAGTCATTGCATAAATGGATATCACTCTACTGTTACTGCTTGAGATGAACTCAGCTAAAACTTGATCATTTATTAAAAACAAAAAAGAACAACACTAAATGAGAACTATTATAGTTTCTGAAGATGTAATGGTGATTGACTCATGGTCACTGGCTTCGGGGAGGAGACAGATACACAGGGAAATAAAATACAATTGGTAAATAATATGATGGGATAATACCATGAGAAATTATAATTAGATAGAGTTAGCCATGGAAGCCTTCTTGGAGAATGTGATAGCTCAGCTGAGTTTTGAAGAACAAGTAGATATTAACCTGGAGAGTTGGATGTATGTCTGTGTTGAGAGGGGAGTATGTATGTGTGTCTGACATAGAGGATGGGCTCAATGGCAGAGAGCAGTGGAATATTTCCACTGTATTCCATCTCTGTTTTCACCTCTCTCTAAGTTAGTTCACCTACTCTTATGTCATAGTCTAATGCAGTTCGTGAGCTCGGCACCAAAACAAAAGCAACCACGAAACATGTGGTTGCCTGGGCCCCAAACATTCTTATTTTGAAATCTGCCTCATTGGTGAGAACTTCTGTCCTCAGTTCCGTAGAATCTTCTAAACCTTGCCTAGACTCCCAGCACTTGTGTGTGCCTCCGGGGCAACTGACTGCTGCATTTCTGGGTCCTCTCTGGCTTCTTGTGTACTTCTGTTTTCTGCTTTAGTCTTGGGTCTTACCTCTAGTCATGTCTAGTTTTTGCTTTCTGAATTCTGCTTCAACCAAAGGTTATTTATATTCCCAACTCCTATTGTGTTGTGGAATATGAAGTGGCAGCATTCATTTTCTGGCTCTTTCTGAGTTAGCAATGAAAGTAAGAAGATAATTTTTTCCCCCTTTAGGCATGTTGTTGGATGAGTTCACTCATATTTGTTCCACTTCAAGCTAGTCTGTACCAGGCGTCATCCGATTACTTCATTTTGCAAGTGAGCCAAATACATAATTGAGTAGGTGTAACCACTAAGTTGCTAAGACTGCAGGGATTGTCAAGTCTTGGGGGAAGTGAGAGAAATGCACTATTGAAATATAATGCACAGGATTAACAACACATACAGTGGTCCTTCAACTCTTCTTTTTCCTCTCTGAAGCAAAACCAAACACATCAAGATGGCTGCCTCAGCTTCTTGAATGAAGTTGGATATAAAGAAAAACAATCAAATTATACTAATTTCTACTTGAAATGGTCAAACCATTGAACTAACAAGGAAAGCATTTGTATCTGCTCCTTTGCCTAATTCAACCACCCCACTGCTGTCCAAAAGTAACAACTGTACTGCGCCAAAGTGAATATTTGTCATTTTAGAAGTTGAGAGCCCACCTTCTTCTGGTAAGCTCATCTTCTTCACTCTCACTCTTTGAGTCTGGGACTTGGATGGACTGACAATTCTCATTTTTAGTGACTGAATCATGGGTCAATATACAACCAAATTCAGGCTAATGAAAATCAGAATTTTATTTGAATTGTTAAGAAAGAACTATTTTGGGGTGGCCGGTTAGCTCAGCTGGTTAGAGCGTGGTACTGTTAACGTTGCCAGTTTGATCCCCGCATGGCCCACTGAGAGCTGTGCCCTCTTTAATAAAAATAAATAAATAAATACATAAATAAAAGAACTACTTTGTTATAAACTTTGAGTTGGGATTCATTATGTTGCTAGAAAGCATTCTACCTGAGAATGGATGGCACCAACACAGACAGAAAAGGAGAGCTCAGAGACAGGGAGTCCGGAAAATGACTTTGAGCCTATAGATCTGGCCATCCTTTGAAGTCAAAGATTCTTCTGGCGTGTGAAACACTGACTTTGTTTTATGTTTCTGTTTTTGTTTTTTGAGCCAGTTTGATTTAGATCTTTCAAAAAAAAAAAAAAATTAACCTAAAAGAGTCGTGCTTACAGTGCTTGAGAAATGTACTCTATCCTGTCTTTACCATGGTATGATCTCTTACCTCAGTCTTAATCTCCACTGCTGTTGTATTACTGTGATGTGTTTGGATGCTCTGTTAGAACGTCTTATTTAATTTGTTCTATAAGATAGCTGCATTTTCATAAGGCAGCTCCAATAACGTCTGACAAATTGGTGGGTAAGGACTATGTATATTTATCTACCTTTATGCACAGCAACAGCCATACATAGCTTGAATAAACTAGATGCTCTCCAAGGGTTTCTTCAACTACAATAAATTAATTTACTGAGCTTCAACACCCAAGATTGAGTTTTAGTATCTGACTTGATGAGAATCACTGCTGCTTAATTCTGTAATTTATTGTTAATTTTATTTCCAGAAGGTCAGGGCTGGGATTTGAGGCTTTTTCTCTGAGCTTTTATGATGGGGATGCATTTGTCAAAGGGGGGTGGGAGGCTGTACTGTCATTTTGAGCAAGTTATCAGAATCAAGAACTATCAGGAGTCAAGATTCCTTTTCAAGAACAGGAAAATAAAAGCAGAACTCAAGCTATGCTAACTTTAAGGACTCAAGAGCTCGCTCAGATTGACAACTAACAAATAATATAGATCTCATTTATGGGGAACTTTCTCTGGGCCAGTCAGTTATATATATTATTTATGATGCCTAAGGTAACACTGCAAAACAGATATCATTAATCCCATATTATATGTGTCAGTTTACTTTTGCTGCATAACGAACCACTCCAAAAATAAATGGCTCAAAACAACAAACATCTCTTATGTCTCAGAATTTTCTGGGTCTAAAGTGTGATCTTCTGGTGTGAGTTAATTTAGCTGATCTCTGTAGTCAGCTGATGTCTGACACGAGATGGTCTTCAATGGCCTCACTCACACGTCTAGTCCTTTGTAGGCTTTTGGCCAGGGCCCCTCAGCTGTCTTCTACATGACTGTGTTGTTTCCGCTTGTTAATAGTTCTAATGTCTTATTGGCCAAAGCAAGTCACACAGCCATGCCCAGATTTAAGAGGTAGAGAAAGAGAGCCATGTCACGATAGGAAGAGTGGCAAAGTTGCATTTCAAAGGGATGTGCATGTGGTAAAAGGGGGCATTATTGTGGTTATTTTTGAAAAAACATTTAAAAGAAAATCTACCATGGGGGCGGGGGAAAATAGTAACTCATCTAGAGGTATAGAGCTCAAACCAAAGCAAGAGTTTGACTCAACAAACAAACATACATGGTATTCTACATTGCATGAGACTGAGTAACATACTGAAACAGCTAAGGGAAAGCTGAAAGCCATCCCATGGAGAAGATCCTCACAAGTTTGCTCTTCTAAGCAGGACTCCTTCCACTGCACCTGTGTTTATGCCTTCCCCGATCAAATGAGAAGCTCTACATCCACATCACGTTGTTTGAGTAATACCTCATCTGTGATGTTGTTCAGTAGCAAAAGTTCCATATCAGAGAGATCCAAACTCAAATGCCTGAACAAGCCATTACATATAAATATATATGTGTGTGTGTGTGTGTGTGTGTGTGTATGTGTATATGTATATGTGTGTGTGTGTATATATATAAAAAACGCTGTGCTGCTCCCCCGGCCCCAGCAAAAAAAAAAAAAAAAAATCTGTCTCAAGGAAAGAGATAGCCAAGAACTACCTACCTATTTGTGACCTCTGCCATATAAATACCTACCATCTTCATCTGGGATTAGCAACATTCCAAGAGGAACGATTACCCCAGAGTCCTGTCCTTTTATAACTGAGACAGGGATGTGTTAGAACCTCTTCACCTTTTCAAAAGGAATCCTAGTGGCTTTTTGATGGTGATGAAATCACGGGCGTACCTGACTCTTCCAAGGGTCATGGTGTTTGGTGCACCCTGCAGAGGGACTGTCTGTCCAGAGGCCTAATGGGTGCCCAGGTTGTGTGAGACATTATTCTCAATCCTGGAGGTGAGGGAGTCGGGAGTCCTGAAACCTGCCAGGTGGAGGAAATGCCCACAACAAAAAGAACGAGTTTCAGTTTATCAGTAGTCAAAGAGCAATGGAAAGCTGTATTTTTTTTTTCTCTGAAACAGAGAAACACCAGGCATCTAATATCGTCATTGCAACTTCAAACCCATCAAACATTGGCAGTTTGGGATTGTTTTATTTTGAGGCTTTAGCTTAACTCCACGGGATAAAAGCCTTTCCAAACTGGCTTTAACTAAAAATGTCATCATTCCCAGCTGCTCACTGGTTAGCAGAAACCGTGGCAACAGAAGGCCCCTTCTGATAGCCCTCTTCCATAATATCATCCAAATTTGCATGGCAAAGATGTGGGAGCTATTTATGTTGATTATTACAGTGCTGCAGTTTATATTTTTCCCAGCACAGTTGAAAATTATATTTAGAAAGGCTGACATCATCTTTAACTATACATTACAGCTCTCATTCGGTGGAGATGAGCTGTTGAAATACATGCCACCTACTCAACTTCGTAGAAAAATGGCATAGATATTTCACACATGGTTATATATAAATGTTCGCACTGGCATAGAAAGGCACTGGAACCTATAAGACTTAGAGGGAATTCTGTGGGCTCTTGTTTTTGTCTTCTCAGTTTGTTCTTTATTTAAAAAGAAAGACAGGGAATGCAATTTAATTGTAAGAACTTGGGTTTTGTAGCCAGCAAGTTCTGAATTCCAGCTGTGCAACGTAGTAGATGTGATCTTAGTAGAGCTATTTATCCTCTGTATTTCTCAACTACAAAATGTGACGGTGACTGCTCACCTGCAAAAATATTAGAAATAAATTATGCAGTATCATTAATACTTAATGAAAAAGAATGATTATCGGTTTTATGCATGTTCCCCGCAATAGAGCATGTACTTTTATACAGACTGTGATGTTCAATTTCATTTGTCAATTTGGCGGGCCACAGCGTGCCCAGATATTTAATCAAACATTATTCTCCATGTTTCTGTGAGGTTGTTTTTAGGTAAGATTCACATTTAAATCGATAGAGTAGATTGCCCTCACTGATGTGAGTGGGCCTCATGTAATCAGTAGAAAACCAAATAGAACAAAAAGACTGAGAAGCAAAGAATTCTCCTGTGCCTGCCTTTGGGCCATCAGCATTTTCCTACTTTTGGACTCACACTGGAACATCACCTCTTCCTGGGTCATAAGCCTGCTGACCTTCTGGCAGGAACCACACCATAGGCTCTCCTGGTTCTCAGGCCTTCAGACTCCCATTGGAATAAACCACTGGCTCTCTTGTGTCTCCGGTTGTCTGTCTCACCCTCCAGATTTTGGGACTTCTCAGGCTCCATAATTGTGTGACCTGATCCCTAATAATAAATCAATTTCTATTTGATTGGTGCAAAAGTAATTGCGGTTGAAAAGGTTAAACATAACTGCAAAAAACAGCAATTACTTTTGCACCAACCTAATATATCTACATATCATATCTCTGGAGAACTCTAATATATAGATTACCTAGTTATGTGTTAAATTGCCAAAAATAGCTTGTTGAGATACAGGATACTGCTCTGTTTCATTTCTCCCAATCAACAGATAAGAAAAACGAAGCCTCAAGAAGCAAATTTACATGATTTAAGGTCATAGAGGTATCACATGGTAGAAGCAAGTTTCAAAATCTGAAAATCTAATGCTCTATTTTACCTGCACAACCACTATCCTATATTGTCTACTGGTTACATGTTAGATCAAAGTTCGTTGCTTTTCCAGCCCTGCGATGTTTTCGGAAACCTGGTATTCACAGTGAAAAAGACTCAAAGATACTGGAAAGAGAATCATGGATCCTGGAACATACCAGCATCCATCAGGGTCACGTGCGAGCAGCATCACACTGTACTGTGGTAGAGTACAGAGGAAGCCATGAGACTTGGAGGCCTAATTCTTTGGTTGAAACTGGGTCATGTTTCGATTTCCCTGGCTTATCAACCTCCACCCATCATTTACCTTGAACCTGGAATCTGACTGCTGATACCAATTAGATTTGTGTTCGTAATTCTGTGACACATCTGAGTGACCATGGACTCAAAGGGATATCCATGACTGGAATGGCATCTAAAATGTCTTAATACTGTAAGAAAGCAAATTTAGAGCAGTATTTTCCTTATTAGCTTTTAAGTGTCTGAGCCCCAAATTTCACCCACAGAGCTTCATGTCTTAGAGTGATTAAAAATTCACATTGTTTAAGATTTTAGGCCCATTTTCACACGTCAGATGAGGAGAGCCAGATATTCAAGATAAAGGTGACTTTTTGAAGGATGATGTGACCACCATGTTTAATAACTTGAGTCCTCTAAATGACATTTAGATATTGTATTTTGCTAAATGTAACCATTATGAAAAACTCTTCAAAAATCATTTCCCTGAGAATGGAAATAAAAATACAGCTGCAAGTGCTAACAGCAGTGAGATGACATTTTATTTTTTATAAGCCTGTTGGCAAAAATTCAACTTTCGTAAGCACATGTGTCTGTGTCAAGCTTTTAAGGAGTCAGTTTTATGTTTCGTACCATTCTTTCTTCTTGCCTGTTATGCACGTCCCAGTTTGAGCCAAGATCCGTTTCTATGTGAAGCTCAAAGGTAAGTCATGTTATGTAATATTTGCATAGGCATAATTGTTTCCACACACTCTATCCCGACTGCATAGATGTCAAACTAATTGGTTTCAAACCTCCCTCTCAACATGTCACACCCTTTTCAAGGAAAAGGTTCTATTTCATTGAATCAAAATGCTTCATGCTGGTGTTCACAGTCCCCAATGACCTGACCCCCACTTTCCTTAATAGCTATCATGAGAATAATGTTCTTTTTTAAAAAGGAGTTTTTTCTCTCTTTGTCTTCTTTTTTGACTTCTCCAAAACAACATCTCAATAAACAATTCTATCTTGCCCTCTCTTAATTCCCAAAAAACTGAGAATTAAAATATGGCAGCCATAAAAATTCTGATCAAAGTTATCAGTTTGACTCAAAAATAAGTAAGTAGATATGGGGAAAAATAAGGCTTGTTACTGCTGTCACCTATCAGATTTTTCTCTCTCCCTTATGCTAACTTAACCCCCACAATTGTAGACATGACCTTGTAGGGACAGACCCAGCCATGACTAAGCTCACCACACCAAGGACAAACAAATAAACAAACAGAATTTGCTGACCCAAATTCTGTCTTATCACAAAACTGACCCAGAAGAGTGAGAAATGAATTATGTGAGGCTTACGGCTTCCTTCTCTCACACTCACCAATTCAAGAAGTCCACATATGGTACGTGTGAGTAGAAAAAAAATTGGTATGTTTCTCATTCTATGTCTGTATTAGTTTTCTATTACTGCCTATCAAATGACCACAAACTCAGAGGTTTAAAACAACAACAATTTATTAACTCAAAATTCTGTATGTCAGTCCTCCCTCAGGGTCACCAGGCTGAAATCCAAGTGTCAGGCACCCTGAGTTCTTATCTGGAGGTTCTGGGGGAAATCCACTTGTAAGCTCACTCTTTTTGGAAGACTTCAGCTCCATGTGCTTGTGAGACTGAGGTCCCTGTTTTCTTGATGGCTACCAGGTAGGGCTACACTCGTTTCCTAGAGGTCACCCTCATTCCTTGACACATGTGCCCTCCATTTTAAAGTCAGTGGCAGTATATCAGTTTTGTCTTGGTGTTTTGAATCTCTGACTTCTCTGTCTCTGACCTCTAGACCTAGATTTTTAATAAGGTTTTTATTTAAGAACAATTTTAGATCGATAGAATTATTGTGAAGATAATATGGAGAGTTCCCATTTACTACACACTTGTTAACACTTATTAGCATATTTGGTTAGTCTGGCATATTTGTCACAGTTAATAAACCAAGTTGATATAGTGTTATTAACTAAACTCCGTATTTAATCAGAACTCCTCAGTTTTTCTCTAATGTCCTTTTTCTGTTCCCAAATCCCATTCAGTATGTCACACATTACATTTAATCTTCTAAGTTTCCTCTTGGCTGTAACAGTTTCTCAGATTTCCACGTTTGTGATGACCTTGACAGTTTTGAGGCTTACTAGTCTGGTATTTGGTATAATGTCCCTCAGTTAGGATTTGGCTGATGTTTTTCTCATTAGACTGGGGTAATGTGGTTTTATGCAGAAGATTGCAGCAGTAAAGTGCCATTCTCATCACATTCTATCAAGGACATACACTATCAGTAAGATTCATCACTACGGATGTTAACTTTGCTCACCTGACTTGAGGTAGTTATTGTCAGTAAACTTACTCCCCCCTTTTTCCATACTGTACTCTTTGGAAGTAAGTTGCACTGTCAAATGTACATTAAAAGGAAGGAGAGTTATACTTTACCTCCATAAATGTACAGTATTGATGTAAGCTATTTGGAAATCTTATGCATAGGATATATTTGTCTCTTCTCCCCCATTTATCTATTTGTTGAGTCATTTATTTATATCAGAATGGACTCATGGTTATTTATTTAACACTTTGGGTTACAATCCAATATTTATTTAGTTAGTTACTCAAATTGTTCCAGCTTTAGCCAGTAAGACCTCCTTCGGTTGGCTCCTGCCTCCCTCTGACATCCATCCAGAATATCTCTTTCATATAGTAATTCTACTACATAACATAACCTAATCACAAGAGTGAGTTCCATTACATATCTAGTCTTAAAGATTGTACAGAGCATGTACACCAAGGAACGAACGTGAAATCTTGGGGACACTCTTATAATTTTGCCTATCACAATCTCCTGCCTAAGAAGTAAAGTAGAAAGCTACTAAATCATATAAAACGTGATAAGTAGGAAATAACTCTCCTCCACTCTAATATTATGTATACGTATTATGAAGGAAAGAGTGTTCCCCTGTGTTTCTATTCATACTCCCTTACTGAGTTAATTTTTCTGCCTTTTTCCCTGCCTTTCACTCATACCCCAGATTTAGTTTATAAGTAACACATATTGGTTCTGTTTTCAAATATGTCTCCACGACTCCCCACTAACCAATGGTCTAAGTTATCATCTTCTTTACCTGGCAGAGTACTGTGGCATTCTCAGTGTCCTCCCTAGAACATTTGTGAGAACTAGAAGTGTTAAATCAACAAAGTAAATTAGATCACATCTCTCCTGGCCTCAAAAACCTTCAATAGTTTCTAAAGCTATCGGAATAAAAATCCCAAATTTTTATCATAACCTGTAAAGCTTCAAATCAGCACTTTGAACATTAACTGTGAAGAAGGACCAATCCTCCCTTCCAACTCTTTGCAGATTAATGTCAGTACATATCTCCTGCAACATGGGGCTGATCGAATAAATTCAGCAACACCTGTGCTTGACCATCTTCTGCTCAATAAGCTGAGTCCATCAACCACTGTTTAAATGTTGTGGAATATTAAATTGTTATCAACATCTCCTACTGCTTGCTTTCAATTTTATAGACATAGAGGACCAGTAGTTCAGAGAGGAGAGTGGTCAGTGGACCGTACTTTGATTAGCACTGCTCTCACGATCTGCTCCCTAGCCATCTCCATCTCCTTTCCTTTCATCGCTGCTGTCTCTGTAACGCACTGTATTGGTTTCCTATTGCTTTGTAAAAGTCTACCAATATTGTAGCAGCTTAAACCAACACACATTTATTATCTCACAGTTTCCATGAATCAAGAGTCCAGGCGAGGCGTATCTGGTCTTCTGCTTAGGGTCTTGTTTTGAGGCTGTAATCAGGTTCACATCTGGACTTCGGGACCTTCTTCCTCATGTGATTATTGGCAGTATTCTGCTCTATGAGATTATAGGCCTGAAACCTACAGCTCTTAAAGGTATCTCCAAGTTCTTTGCTAAGTGTCCCTCTCTGTGGACAGCTACAATACAGAAGTTCACTTCTCCAAAACCAGCCGGGGGAAGTCTTCTCACTCTGGTTTGCTAAAATGGCATCTTATATAACATAGTGTACACATGGGCGTCACATCCTATCATGTCACAGTGTCATAAAATGTAACTTAATCAAGAAAGTGACATCTCACAACCTTTGCCATATTCATTTGTAGAAACTGAGTCACAGGTCATATGTACACTCCACAGGAAGGACTACACAAAGTCACGGACAGGAAGTGGGAGGTCATGGGGGTCACCTTCGGGTCTGCAGGATGCACACGGAGCTGGCCACAGTTGTCTTTGTACTTACTTTTCCCCTCCCTAAAGACTGGTCTCCTCATTTCATGCAGGTCTCAGCTCAGATGTCACATTGTCTAAGAGCCCTTCCCGAACCCTATTTCCTAAAACAGAGCCCAGCATCACTCATTCTTGGACTCTTTCTCTATTTTTCCTTCAGCATATGGGTCATTCTCTGACATTAAATGATAATTTGCTCAAAATTTGTCTTCCCATTAGCACATAGCTGTTTTCTAAGATCTAAGAAAGGAACCTGTTATGCAGTACATGCTCATATTTATTTGTTGAACAAGTCAGTAAAAACTTTTAGTTTGTAGCAATGGTCTTTCTGGTTCGATCCATGCATTTTACACTAGATTATAAATAATGCAAGTTGCTATTAATGTTTAATCTTTTCTCTGTTGCAAGGTTGCAAATAGAAACAGCATGATGGAATAGATACAGCACTTTGGAACAGTATAGAGTGAAATCAAATTCAGACTGTTACTCTCTCTCTTTGTGGTCTAAGAGGTCAATGTTTCTGAATTGCAATTATAAGACCAGACGAAACAGTGTAAGGTTCCCATCAGGTACATTTGGGTTAGCTCATAGACCCACTACTAACTAGGGTGGCTGTAGACTATTTTCTCAGACTTCTGGAGGTTCAGTGACCTCATTTGTAAAATAGGGCTAACCATATTAAATTCTCCCATGTAGGGTGACTGCAGTTAAATGAGTGAATGCAGGAAAAGCACCTAGCTTGGTCATGGACACATTATTCACACTCAGTTCAAGTTAACTTTAATTAATACCAATGCTTTTCTATATCAATGGAATATAAATTATTGTATTATCAATATCAATTCTCTGGTACACAGTATGTTAAAAATGTTTACTTTTTTATACATTTCATTTAGACTTAACATAGAGCTAGATATAACAATAATAATAGTGATAATGAGATTTGCCGGCAAATTTTATTACAGGTCCTAAACAACTCTTCACAACAGGTGATCACGAAGCAGGTATTTACATTCCATATGGAGCTAACCATGCTGGGTTATGAGGGGGGAAAATACAAAAAAAAATTACTATCTATGAGTTTTAAACAACGGGGAGTTGCTATGCAATGGACATAAAGTTTCAGTTGTGCCAGATGAAAAAGTTCTAGAGATCTGCTTGCAACCTTGCACCTATAGTTAACAATACTCTAAAATAAATACACAAAATAAATACACAAAAACTTAAGGGGGTAGATCTCATGTCATGTCTTTTTCAACCACAATTTAAAAAGTGCATGTACATAATATTTGCTGATAGCATTTCACAAATGATGCATTTCTATATGAGGATGGGTTAAACAACAAATTAAAAGAAGCTTTTTTATTATTAAGCTGTATGAAGTACTCATAATGTCATGATTAAAAAGAAATATTTTCCCATTCCTTAATATCTAATTATGTAGAGTCCAATTTAGTCTCCATTTCAAACTAAAATATGAATTAATTAAAAATCTAATATTCTGACAAAGAAGGAATACAACCTCTCTGAATATACCTTGTCACAATTTTGAATTTGGAAGCATATACAGGTTGTACGTATTGGAAAATAAAATTAAATGGGAATGTAAAATAAACCAACATCTAAAAATTGAACATAGAATTCTAATATAAATATGGTGACTTAACCACCAAGAGGAAAAAATTATTTGAAGTGATTTTAAATTATAATAATTTTACTATTTATCCACAGTGAAATATAATCTAATAGCACTGTCAAGTAAACCAAAACAGCATTCAATAGTCTACTATTTCTATTAACATTGCTGTTATTAGACTGAGACCATATGTCAATGTATGTATGTGCATTCACTACAAAAATTCAAATAAAAATTATATTAATTGGGTGACTAGTCTCAGTGTACCAAAATAAATACAAATATAGAATTAAATGCTATAAATAAAATTATGTCATGTTAAACCTAAATTTGAAAATATCAGTACAGTCTCACAGTTGTTGTTGTTGTTGTTTTTATCTTTTTGTCATCATTGTTTTTAACACGTACATCCTAGCTCTGCCTATTGGAAAAACCTAGCAGCTATGACAATCCAATAGCCACAAGAACACCTAGCATGCAGTTTATGTTCACTATATAATATGCTCCACTAAAAAGAACCAGTCATCATTGGGGAATGGTTAATTTCAAGTCACAATCAGGAAATATCCAAGGTGAGTCTGAGACTTCTTATACAAAATGCAAGGAAGCTCTTAAAAACTAATAGGTCAGTTCAAAAGAACGCAGGCACAAGAATGACGTGTCACTTTTTGGTCATAAGTAAGAAATCTAACATATAGTAACAATAAAAATGGTAGTAGCAATAATAATATTAAGAAAACTAACAAATACAACTAATTAAACACATTGATTATAATGAAGCCTACAAAAATAGTCCCCATGGTGTAATGGTTAGCTCTCTGGACTCTGAAGCCTATAGTGTTATTAAGAAAAAAGACAGGAAGGAAAGAAGAAAGGGAGGGAGGGAAGGAGCTCATTGAATACCATTAAAATTTACTAGGACATCAACTTATTTCTCTAAAAAGAATATTTTTTTAAAAGAAATAAAATTAAGAATCTCTTCTGCCTTTTTTATACGAACTATATTTTGATGTCACTGAATAGCTTTTGTTGATGGCAGCGAGTTCTTTCTTGTAGGAAAACAGCAACAGCTAATAAATGGAGGAAGTTAAAATTCAAAACTCACTACTGGGCGCTCTCAAATAAAGAAATTAATTTAGGCAATCACCAATGGATGAAACCCTTAGATGAAAATTTTATAATGGAATCATCAGGCAGTCACAACCTGAACCCACCGATCACTTTAGCCTCACTAAAAGTGACAGAAATAGACCTGTATATGTCTTATTGTTATCTACCACTTATTCTTTTAAAACGAAACAAAACATAAATCTAATCAAGTCTCCCGACCTAACTTTCATTTTAAGAAGTACCTTACAGAGGGTCTGTGATAAATTTATGACATGGGGAAAAAAAAAAGTGGGAGGGATACTTCAACTAAATATAATGACAGATCTTGTTTACATCCTGATATGAACAAACCAACCGCAAAAGCACATCTTAATGTAATTTAGGAAAAGTGAATATGGACTGTGTATTAAATGGACTTGAGAAATGCTGCTAATTGTGCTTAGTTATGATAATGTGATCTGTAAGAAAATGCTCTATGTTCTAGATACTCTTAATGAAATACTTAGAGGAGAAATGACATGTCTGTGATTTGCTTTAAAATACTTCAGTGCATATAATAAAAGAAACACAGAAGGAATGCATAAAAGAAATGTAACAAAGAATCTTGATAATTGTTAAATCTGGGTGATATATGGGAATACTTTGAATTAGTTTATTCTTAGTATTTTCAATAAAATTAAAAGGCGAAACAAAACCCCTACCCCTCGGGGGCATGGACTTCCCACTGAGGTTTTCTGTTCTTAGGGACCAAATATCTGATTGGGGAATCCAGAAGCTACCCCAGATCAGCACTCCTCACATCTTCCTTTTTTTTTTCTTTTTTGCCTTTTTCTTTGATCCCAGAAACCACACCACAGCCATTCTCCAGCTCTTGCTTCATCCTGATTTCAATTCTTGACTATTCTGTCATGAGAGAGTCACAATGCCAAAACTGGAGCCCTGAATTCTCACTCAAGTGTTAAGTCATAGATTGTGATAATCAAGAAAGAATTTATATTGTGACAGTCAAGAAAGAATTAACTGAAGACCTAGAAGGAGAGAACATTTTGTATTTATAAAAGGGTCAGATTTTGTCATTCCAGGTGGAAGAAGAGGGAACACCAATCACCCAACAGCCCCTGGGAGCCTAATATGCTTTAGACATAATTGAGAGGCTTAACCTGATTATCAATTAAAATAATTATGTTAATAACTGATATTGTGTTGATTTCTACTAGGCACTGGGATGAGGCCCTCATTATCTCATTTATTTCTTGCAATAACTTCACCAGGAGGTCATTATCAATGGTCATATTTTACAATGCCTAATTAACATGCAAAAGTAAAATAATGACTAAGTGAGGGAGTCAGGATTTGACCCCAGCTCTGACACCACAGCTCACATTCTGCTAAAAACTAAAGAAAATGAAATTATCCCCATACTGTGCAGACCTCTGTTAAGCATAGGAACTTTATTATTTTTTTTCCATTTATTTAACCACTATTGGTTCATCATCTGCTACCAGACCCTGTGCCATCAGGAAGACCCTGTGCCATCATCATCAGGAAGACGGTGATAAATATGACCTGGCATCCCCTTTTGGAGAGCTCAAAATCCAGTGGCTGAGACTGACACAGAAATAGATAATCTGAATGCAATATCATGGGTGTTAAAATTGAGGTGTACAAAGTCGTTGTTTTACTGTCTTTGGAAGTTTGACTGCAAAGTCAGACTTTAGCATAAGGGCTAAAATTGAAGTGTTTCTGAAAAATGTACTGAGGGAAAAATTAAATGTCGCCCTAAAGTAGAAGACAGTTTAGAGGAGAGGATACATGGTAAGAAAAAGAGTAGGTCTTGAGCAGGGCAGAGAGTGGCCAGAATAAGCAAGAGGGTGAGGGACCTGCAGAGGTCAGGGCTGAGAAATGGGTGTGGAGGGGAGCTGTGAAAACGGCTGCGGACCTGTGTCATGGGCGTACCTGGGACACCCCATCACCCTCAGTCTTTTAAGGCAGAGGAAGTATTCAGCCAGATGTATTACAAGAATGTCGTCAGTTTACACAAAATTTTGCAAGAATCCTTTGGACCAATGCCCAATCTGGAATACAAACATTGTAGGGAACTATGAAAAGATAACATTTCCTTGAAAAAAAAATTTTTTTTCATACTAGTTATGGGTTAAATATCCATATACTTGGTCTCTATTTTTGTCTTGGAATTTTAAGGGAATACAAATCACTGCCCGGATTTAGAAGTAAGTAGTCCCTTCAGAATGCCACCTGAGCCCCTTGGCAAGCACAGTGCCTGTTTGTGGTGCCAACCCTGAATGCAGCAGGTAGAGGGACTAATAGTAATTGCTGTTTCCAACCCTTTGGAAGTTTCCAAGCTGTCTTTTTGGCATATGTTCCATGCATGCTCCACTGGCAGCTAGGGAGTGAGGGATTTTGAAGATACTATTAACATTTTTTCGTCAATTAGGAAATGTGTGATCAAATAATTGTCCTAAACTATTCAAGATGGCTCACCTCCGAGAGTTGGAATGAAGCAATGGAAGGCTGTCTATACTTCACCTTAGGAGTACAGTTTACTTATGGTATAGTGCTAAATGGAAAAATCAAAAACATGAAAGATCCTTAGGGGTTCATTTGTCCACATGGCTTGGAAAAATCTGCTAATTTGAACATTCTTTATTCAAGGCAGGCTCCTGGCAAAATAAACCATTTTATTTTCTCCATATGTACCCTGGGATGCCCTCCTCCAGTGCCCATAATGATGTTCTTCCCTTCATAGGGGAAGCCTGTTCCACCTTTCTCAACCTTTCTAAATGTTATTTATTTCACCCACACCTGGATTAATTCCTGGTTTTGCCATTTAACAGCTGCATGACCTTGGGCAAATCCCAAATCTTTACACCCCCGCTTCTGCATCTGTAAAATAGAGATGATAACTGTATTTCACACTTAGGATCATTGTCACACTCAACAGAGATAATGTCCATGAAGCACTTAGCACATAATAAATGCTTAGTAATCAACACCTATTAACCTACTATAAATTTTATGATATTAGTAGCCTGCTCTCCATCACTGTTACGGAATCCTTTCTGATTCTCTACGCAGAAGTTATTCTCTGCTTGCTCTGAATTCCCATTGCCACGTACCTGCACCCTTTTCATGGACTACATTGTCTCTTACCTTAAGTGTCATTTATGTCTCCCCTGTAACTTCTGGAGGTCAATGTCCACATTTTCTAGAATAGTAATATGCTTAGGGGAACTACTTAAGAATATTTATTGTGTAGATATTTTATCTCCTTCACATTTTGAAAGTGATAAGCAAATAGCATGTCCATGTAAGCTGGAAGCTCCCAGTGGGGCCATCAGCGATTCTTGCTTAGATGGTCCTCAAGTCTCCTGACTGGCCTCCTGGACTCCAAGACCGTTCCCTCTAGCCATGCTCTCTAGACAGAGTGATTTTCCTCATGCACAAATCTGATGGAGTTACTCCCTTGCTTTAATTCCTTCAATGGCAGTCTATGGTCTATCCAATCTTCAGCACGGCCATAAAGAAACCTTATAATCTTCTGACCCCTACTCTCTGTTAGCCTCATCTTTCACCACTCTCTTCATTTCATACGCTATGTGGTACCCATAGTGGACTACGTGAAATATGACATTTTGCATAATCTCTTTCCCCCTTGCTCTGTGTACCTTTCTTTTTGTCTGCAGTAAGCACCTTACCGCTTTCCACTTTCATCTAGTTTACTGTGACTCATCCTGTAGGATTCAGTTTAAAGGTAACCATGTCACCTTGCTGAGAAAGCCCCTCCAGTCCTTCTTTATTTGGGTTATCGCCTTGTCCTGTATGCTCCCGTGTCACCCTGTGTGTATCTGTTTCATAACAATATTAAAATGTATTATCTTATATAGATTTCACTTCTCAGATTGTGAAATCTTTGAGTATAAAAGTTCTCAACCACCTTATTCATCCCGAGGATTCCCTTCTGCGAGGTCCCAGACCTCCAAGGACCAAGAATCTACCTCACCACCTACCCACTCCCTGCCTCACTTTTAGTTAGTACCAAACTGTAGAAAGTTTCCTGCAGATTCCAAGCTATTTCATGGTTTCATGACTTTTTTTGCGTGCAGTTCACCCTTGCTATAAAACTCATCCCAACTTTATCCTCTTAATCAATACCTAGCTTTTTACTGAAATTTATCTCAGGGATTATTTCTTCTAGAAAGCTTTATGAACACTTAATTCGGGTTAAGTGCCTTCCATGTTCTGTGACACATATAACATGCATGACTTCAGCTTCGACAGTGAGTAAACTCCTTTTTTTCCAACAGAACTCTGTTGACTTCCTAGCATGCACCTTACCAGGTCTTCTAGACCACTTGCCTCCACCTTGGCACTATTGACATCTGACTAGGTTCGAAGGCTGTCCTCTCTACTGTAGTATTTTTAGTAACTTCCCTAACCTCTCTGCACTAGATGCTTGTAGCACACACCCCAGCCCCTGTTGTCCCATTAAAAAAAAAAAAAATTCCCAAATGCTAAACATTGTAAAATATTACCTATGGGGCAGAATCATCCTAGGTTGACTACCACTGCTCTAGACCTTAAGGTTAGTACTTAGATTTCCTCTGTTTTTTTACAGGGATGGATGGGCATTTAATGCACTGAAAACTACTTTGTGTGGGGTGTATGATGCTATTATTGATAAAGGGTACCTGATTAGAACCTAGAAAATGAAACCTATTTCCTATTTGTGTCATAGTCTCTTATCTCAAAGAGGTTATCTAGAATTAAAAAAAAAATCAAAACTTTCTATTTGTTGACAAATACACAAGGCAAGAACCAAAGAGTATTATAAGATAGTCATTATAAGTAATAGGCTGTAAGCACCAAGAATTGATAGAGAAAGATCACCCTAAAATGTTTGCCAGAGTTGAGTACGTGGGCATATTTCTATTGATTTATTCCTATTTTTGCATTCATATAAATAGTCTCAAATACATCCATGTTAATTAGTTATTCTTTTAAATCCTAAATCGCAATATGAATTAAACCCATTTCCTTCATGATCTGGAGATGGAAGCTAGCTGATTACTAATTTTTCAATTTAACTCAATATGACTGAGTCTTGTACAATTCAACACACATTATGAATCTTCTTCTGTGCGCCTAACTCTTTTAACAAAGTTTTAGGACCTGGCTCCAAGCACTTACGTTTTGGTAGTTGTAAGAAACACTACAGTTAGGGGGAAAATAAATGCCCAGGTGATTATAGAGGCATATCAGGGGAAGGAATGCAGACAGTTGGTTTTAAAGAATGACAAGGAATCTTTCAGATAGACAAGACAATTGAGAATATACCAGAGGACGGCACCAGACTGCAAATCAACACATGTCTTCCCTCCTAGAAAAATGTCTTGCTATGAGAAACTCAGCAATGAGGAGGATTTAAATTCTGGCACATACTTCTTACTCCGTCAAGGACTGGTTACAAATATTTTATAGATCAGGAGGGGTCCACTGACTCCGCTTTGGGTAACTCTATTATAGGTACAAAGCGACATATATGGACCTGAGTCACAATATGATTTTAGTAAGCATATCCTATCAGAATTTTTGAGAATCGAAACCAGGGAATAACATTGAGTAACCTGATGGTAAGGAATTGAGAGGAGGGGGGATTCAAAAAACAAAATACCTTTCCTTCCTATAGTGAATTGGGTCTGTATCGTATTTTCTTTTAAGTCAATATTTGAGTGAGGCTCTCCATACTATCTCCACAACTTTTCTGTAAATCTAAAATTATCCTACAATAAAATGTTTACTAAAAAAAAAAAAAGACCCAAAAAGTCATGGAAATTAAAAATAGCCTGAACAATGGGGAGGTCAGCAGGAGGAAACTATGGAGTAGGCAGGGCACTACAACATTGGAAGGGGATTGGGTTCCCAGTGGTTTTGCAATTATAGATCCTTATCCTTAGCCCCTCCATGATCCCTTCACCACGTGTGCCCTACTCTCACTTCCTCCTATTACTAATTAGGCAGTTTTATGTGAATTTCGGCATGCAATATTTCATATTTAATAACCCTGCATCAGAAGCCATGGGAAGTCAAAGAGGCTGGAATTTATTGCCAGGTGTTCTGGAAAGCATCTGGGGCATTTATAGCGAACCCACCAAATTTCTCAATACCCTGAGGAATCTACAACCCACACTTTCAAGAATCCAATAAGTTTCAGCTGAGAATCCTATAAATCCCACAAGCCAAGGGCCAGGCCCTGATCACACTTCTTGGCTGGCTGTTCAGGTGACAGGAAGGTCACACTCAGGGGGAGCTAGAATTGGCCTTTGCAGTTAGCACCTTGTTAACACAAATTGAGGAAGTCCACACCTCTAATCTGCTGTTAGTAATGTCAGCCTGTGAGAATCTGAACTCGGTAAGATGAGGCTAACTTGCTAGAAAAGCTGCTTTTCTCAACAGGAGGAAAGGCATCTAAATTTCTCAACTGAGAGGCATAGAATTGGACTCAAGACATATATTAAACCTGCAGGCAGTTTCCAAAGCTACAGGTTAAATAAAATCGTGACGTCACTAAAGTTGATAATGTGAGTCTCTGTGATTTCTGTCTTTTTAAAACGTCACTGTACGTTCTCTTTTCTTGTACCTTATACTAAGGACAAACTGATTGATATGATGGACCCAAGTAGAGCCCCTGCTTTCTTTGGTTTTTGCTCCCAATGTACCCATCGCCTCAAGTACCATTTCCTCCTGTCACTAGAAGTCCAAATCCTACTGTTCCCTAACAATCTTATTCAAAGTCATCCTTTTTTAAAATTAGCCAAGGGATTCAAACTCCTATTTCTCCTTGAAGCCTTCTTTGTTCCTTCAAAAATCACTTTATTTCCATCTGTGATGATTATTTTTAATATAACAAAATTTGACATTTAAAGTTTGTCATTTCATTTTCCTTAGCAAAATAGTATCTCAAATTTCTCTATTCTAACAGTGCCTACGACAGTGCTAGTGTTCGTCATGGCACTCCCAAAAGAGTCACTTTTTGTAAAGCTACTTGTTGGAGGTATTAAGATCATAATTATAAATGATGCTTATTTAAGCCAGAAATGAGCCTCTCTTTAAAAATGCCAGAGTTTGGGCCTTTATGCAGGCAACAGAAATGTTATCTGAAAAGAAATGAACAGGGACTTGAGGAGGAAGACAGCAGAATAAGGCTAATTAATAAAATTCCTCTCCATCAGCCCAGAATCTAACAAAATGAATAAAAAATATGGATAGGAGAAATAAAGAAAAATATTTACCATCAGCAACCATACACGGAAAAGAAAACTACCTAATGCTTCAGAAATTAGAGGTCATAGAATGAAACAGAAATTTTATAGCAGTTTAGTGTCTTTGTATTTCGGCAGAGTTGTCAGACGTCTTACTAATAAACTGAGAGATCCTGAGGGTTTTCATCATTACTCCAACATTTTGAAAAAAGCAAAGTAATGGGATATCCTTAAATTTCCTCTGTTCTTACAGGTAGTGGACATGACTACTGGTAAAATAGTGGATGTAGTTGCTGGAAAACCTGGCAAGATAAAGAAACTCAGGCTCCAGAGCTATTGTGAGTAGGGGGATCACATGAATCCCAATGGTAACTATGCAATGAGAATAGATTATACCATACAACTAGGAGAGATGAAACTTAATAAAGGACACTTAACCAAACATTAAAAAGAAAAAAAAGCAGATAGTGTATAAAAACCTCACATCCGCTATTTCAGATGACCCTTCTTCCCCAGGCCACCAAGCTACAAAAGAATGCACAGACACGAAATACCTAACCCTCAAATTACTCTTTAGTAGGGAAAACAAATTAGTCCTGGATAGGTAAGGAAAACATTCAGTATTCAAGAAGTTACCAAGCTACCCAGGAGTGAGCAAATTACTCCCCACCCCCAAAAGTATAGCAATTGTACAAATTTATCTAAGATAAACCAAGGAGGAATAGCAACCACATAGCATTTCAAGAACAAATAATTAAATCTCACAGGAAAAATAAACAAAAGAAGAAAAGAAAATTCTTCATAAGTATTACATTTAAAAACAAATAATAATGATATGAATTCAATAAGCCAAAGTCTGAAGGACATACAGGTAAACTAATAACAAATGATGAAAAGACATACTGAGAACCTGATGAAGAAAACATCATTACTGAATTGATACATAAATTGGAATCAGCAAGGAACCAATAGAGCCAGCTGAGAATCAAATCACAACAGGAAAAAAAAAGAAAGAAAAAATAAATCCTTGGTATAATCAGAAATAACGCCGGCGAGAAAGGCAAAAAAAGATTAAACCAATTAGGCAAATATGTGTTTTCAAACCTTTCATAGCAGAACATGCCCCTGAAATGAATACAGAACAAAGTTGGCAGATACTAAGAATAGACCATATTTCAGTAAAATGAGATAGGGGACAATCAACACAATATGCATCAGGTTTAAGTTATTGAACTTTAAGTACAAAGAAAATTTTCTTTAGGGATTTGAGCAGAAAAAGCCAATTACTCACAAGGTAGACGTAAGCCGGCTGGCTTCAGACTTCTCTCCCCAGGAACAGTCAATTCTGGAAGAAAGAGTCTTTTTCTGCAAAGAGCTGAGGGAAAGAAATTGTGTAGTGAGACTATTATACATACATTAATCAATCAAATCAATGGAAAACATTGTATATGCTTTCATTTCTAATTGAGATTATTAGCACCTACCTAAATGAAAACCTTGCATGATTATAGTAGGGGACATATCACATTATATATGCAAATATTCACAAATTTTTGAAAGAAATATAAGGGGTTAGTAAGTTTCTATGATTCAGATAGGGGAGATACATCTTCAAATAAAATGTGAGAAAATAAAATGAAATCCTAACATCATGGTAGTTTTAGAAAGGGTATTAATACAGAGGGTGCCCCAAAAAATGTATACATATTTTAAGAAAGAAAAAAAACTGTATTAAAATTGTAATACTCAATATATATCGATAACAAAAGATGAATACAAGTCACGTGTATACATTGTTTTGGCACCCCCGGTATATTTGGGTGGCCTGACAGTTCTTGAGAGTAATGGCTTTTGAGTTCAAGCTGAAGGGCGAGTAAAACCTGAAAATGTAGTGACAGAGAGAAGGCAGCTCAGGCTATGGGACCAGCATAAACAAAGGCATGGCTGTGGAAGGTGTCTAATCCATTCTAGACAGTGTCCCTCACGTCAGGGAGGCACAGATGCCAAGGCTGGGAGAAGGTAGTAATAGGAGAGGGTGACACAGATTTATGAAAAGACTTGTGCACTTGTTATGTTACCTACTAAGCAACATGAAACCACAGAAGTTTTAAGAAACAGAGAGTGTATGTTTAGGGTGTCTAGTTTATAATCCACGATAAAGGGTTAATATAGCTATAGTTTTTGTACTAAATTAAAGGCCTCGAATAGGGATCCTTTCATTGCCCCCAAATTTATTTTTGTTTCACTTTTTTTTAAGAAAAGAAATGCATGACTTTCAAGAATGTGCTGAAATCATTTTTAGCATTGGTAGATATTGATTAAATATCTACCATGCGTGCGATCCTGGTCTTGGTGTAGGATCAGTAAATGCTTTGTACAATTTCTGTCTTACAATTAGTATAATTATTAACACTTAGCAAGAAACCCTTAAGTTTTGTAAGTAAAAATACTACCAGGATTAGTAAAGTAAGGGAATCAATACATTGGTTCAGACAGATTTGTCAAAATGGTTAGAAACCGTAAGGCTAAGTCTCAGAATTAACAACAACAACAAAAAAATCAATTATGCTAAGCATCATATTTCTTAAGTATTCTGATTTTCTGAATTCTACTCTAATGAGTAAAGCACTGTAAAATATTGGCTCTTTTTTACCCCTATGGTAGAGAATATCAACTGCGTCAACTATTTTCAAATTGTCACCCCGTGTAAAAATGGACAGGTTCTTTTTTTCATGACCTGATAGTAATATAGTATGTTGAAAAGAACACTGACTATATTTCAGAAAGTAATTATTAGCTGTGTAATCTTGACCATGAGAATTAGCCTCTGGACTGTGAGTTTCCTTTCTGTTAAACAGAAAGAATACTAAGTAGTACCCATGGTCATGGTAAACATTAAGTGGGTTGATCTATAGAAAAGGTTGACAATGGTGTATTGTATGTGTTGAATAAATATCAGTCAGTTACATTTTTCCTTCCTTTGACACTGGTCTCAAAATCAAGAAACCTGATTTTTTTATGACTCAAATTCACAATGGGATCTTGTACAGACACTAATGCAATTATGGCCCTTATCTATAATATATCTCTTTTGTTTCTTCCAGCACTGAAACCTGTTAAGTAAATGTCATGTATAGTTGTTGTAAAGAGCAGTTATGAGATGCAGGGGAATGAAATCACTTACTACTGCTGCCCAAATGGCTGTGAAATCTGGTCTGCCAGATGCCGAAGACATAAATCATGACATCCAAAGAATGAGGAAAGCTCAGACACTATGGAGAGCATTGTGATTGTATATGGGAGACCTTTACTCTATTTTGTCCATTTTACTGTAGGTGATGTTCTTCATATATGGCAAATTCACACCTCCAAATGAAACTCAAGTAACCCACAGGCACAGATTTGTCCATGTTGATCTGACCATTAGCTGGGGGTTGTGTATCCCAAATGCTGCAATTTAGGTTCTTTGGGAAATAATTATTTTGGAAAAGAACTCAACCAGAAGCAAATTAAGAAATGACAGGACTTCCATTTTCCATTTCTGTCTCTTTCCTCTTGCTTCTTTTAAAGAGTCTGGAAAGTGATGAGCTCTACTTGAAACGGCAAGTGGTAGAAAGTGAGTTTGAATGCCATTTTGAATTTTCTCAACTCCCCTTTATCCTTAAGAATAACCGATGATATATAAACACTTTTGAGAGAACTCCATTATACCTAGGTTAAAAAAAAATTATCAACTTGTGGTCTACCTATGTGAATATTGATTTCAAATTTCAGCCAGACTATATTTTGCATGCCAGTTAAGAAACAATCATGCTTGAATAATAAGTAACAAGTGCAGGAGACTAAGTTGTATATTGTCTATTTAATTATGTTTACTGGCATTCCTGCCGAGTCTCGTTCTCATGAAAGATAAATTATTTCTTCACTGGGTGGCATTGGAATCTATTTAGGCAACTGCAATTTGGATTTACAGTCCACTGAACTGTCCTGCTGATTTAAATGCCTTGGTCTTCTATGCAGGCTGCTCGAAACAAAGATTGGCCGTGAAAATATTTTAGATAGAAACACTAGTATATTAGAAGTACTATGAATTGTCTTGCTACATTTTCTCTAAAATTAACCCTTAGCCTAAGGAATGTAGGAGAACATTATCACTTAAAGTTCATTTAGATCTATGGATTCAATCAGGTGACAGCAAGTTATTTCAAAAGTAAAATATCATCTGCAAAGATCAACTCTAACCTTTGCCAAACAAAATTCCATTAGCTAACTTAAATTGAACTTAATAACAATCACATAAACCAATTAGTTTCCATTTTTAACTCCACTAGGAGCATTATTCATCACGGCATTTCCCCATAGAGCTGTGCTTCTTCAGATTTTCAATGGATTAGATAAATATAACCTGGGGTGCTAATTATATGACGATGATGCAGACACTTTAAGATTAATTCCCTTAATATAGATAGAATTTTTGGGAGATGGATTTTTTTTCAGAGTACGTCCTTAGTCCAAACTGCATTATCTCATTTTAAAATGTAAAATGAGTGTGAGTCTCTAACATATACAGAGGAGTCAGTCACCCCTTATCCATGGTTTCAGTTACCTGAAGGAGGGCAACTGTGGCCTGAAAATATTAAGAGGAATATTCCAGAAATAAACAATTCATAAGATTTAACATGCATTCAGTTCTCGGTAGCATGACGAAATCTCATGCCATCCTGCTCTACCCTGCCTGAGATGTGAATCACCCCTTTGCCCAGTGTCTCTATGCTATAGATGTCCCCCACTGGTTAGTCACTTAGTAGCCATCTTGGTTATTAGATTAACTGTCACAGTATCGGGTGCTTGTGTCTAAGTAACCCTTATTTTACTTAATAATGGACCTATGAAGCAAGAGTGATGATGCTGGCACTCAGATATGCCAAAGAGAAGCTGTAAAATGCTTCGTTTAAGTGAAAAACTGAAATTTCTCAAATTAATAAGGAAAAAAATGTATGCCGAGGTTACTAAGCTCCACAGTAATAATTAATCTTCTATCCATGATATTGTGAAGAAGAAAAATAAATCTGTGATAGTTTTGCTATTGCACCTCAAACGGGAGTGAAAAGTACTTAGTTAAGATGGAAAAAGCCATGAAATTTGTGGAATGAAGAGATGAACAGAAAAGGCATTCCATTTGATGGCAACATGTTTCACCAGAAAGCACTGAGCCCATAGGAAGAATTCAACAAGAGATCCCCTGAAACAGTGACCATATTCATGTAACATATTAAAGTACATCGTTATAGTTGTTCAATTTTATTGTTAGCTATCTTATGTACCTAATTTATAATTTACACTTTATCATAGCTATGCATGTATAGGAAAAAATGTATTACAGTTGACCCTTGAACAATGAGAGGTGAGGAGTGCCTACCTTCTGCACAGTAAAAAATCCCCATATAAGGACAGACAATCCTCCACATATACATATCCCCAACTGTGGAGGTGACCCTTGAATAACGCGGGTTGGACCTGCATGGGTCAAGTGAACTGTGTTGATCAATTGTACTGTAACCATTTGAAGTAAAAGGTGAATGTAAGTGGACCCCTGCAGTTTAAACCCATGTTGTTCAAGGGTCAACTGTACATATAGGGTTTGGTACTATGTGTAGTTTCAGGCACCCACTGAGGATCTTGGAACATATTCCCCGTGGATAAGGGGGGACTACTGTAATTGGAAGTACAGTAATCTGTGGGCTTTGGGGATACTCATTCCTTTCCATACAAATCCAGGTAGCCGTTCGCATTCTCTGCAAAATCCATGGCGTACCAAGTGCTCTAATATTCAGTAGTTTTGTAATCCTTTATGGCTTATAGAGGGAAATTTGGTGACTCCGTGGCTAATGCCTGGATGCTGGAACTCTACCAGTGTTACAGTCCTAGGGCTTGGTGATAAACCTTTTTTCTGTCAACAGTACTTCCCTGTGTGATCTGTTGTTTATAGTACCATCTCAAATCCATAACCCCAGCCAGAACCTCTTTCAGAAACTCTACACTTGTGTGTCTAACAAGTGACTGGCCTCTCCAACTGGATGTAGTTAAATGAAACTCTCAGCTCTTCCCACCAAGGACTCAGGAAGTGGAGCCAGACGACCTGAATTAGTAGCCTGATGAGAAGAGCATCTGGCCCCTAGTAAATTTTCAATATATGCTAATCATCATTATTTGTTAGTGTCTGTGGAGTTGTGAAAACTAATGGAAACTTCCAGTTTCTCTTCACTAAGAACCTCAGGAAAATCTGTAGCCAGATACAATGGAGAACATCTCTCTCCTGCTACCTAAATATCTCTGTTATTTTGTAGATATTCTCGGGTTTCTATCAAGTGGCGCCCTGTTTTTGTTTTCACATCACTTAGGTAGAAGCTACGTCCTGTACAAGACCCTCACTACTATTCTCAGATGTCTTATTCACTGACTGCTCTCACCTAAAGTCCAGCCTAAGCACTAAATACAAGGGTATTCCCAAGGACCAAATATCATTATATTCCTAAGAAGGTGTACTTTCACCAAAATACTCTAGAACCATGGTCAGCAAAATATGGTCTGTCACTGGCTCATTTATAAATAAAATTTTATTGGGACACAGTCAGGCTCATTCACTGTCATTGGGTCTGTGGCTATATTCACACTATAACAAAAGAGGTAAGTAGCTGCAAAAGACACCATATGACTAACAGAATCTAACATATTTGCTATTTCACCCTTTGTAGAAAAAGTTTGCTGACCCCGATCTAGAAATTTCTGTACTCACTAGAATCTACATCATACCTATTAGTATCATATTCCTTAAAAAAGAATTAATTGAGTTTCAGTGAAACAAGTTACAAACCTGAATGCTAGTTATTTGGATTTTTATAAGTTTTGTAATTTAATTTTAAAATTATTTTGGTTCTGTAGTTGCGTGAGAACCATACAACAGTTTATGTTTTGTTTACAAATTCAAGTATTATACTATAAATCATTTAGGAACATAGTAAGAATATAGGAACATTTGCTCGTGTTTAACAGAGTTCTATATTCTGAAATTTGAGAAACGCTACACTTGACAATTATCTAAAGAGTCTGACTACCACGGTTGTGAGCAGGAACTGGGCTATATGAGCCTCCTCTAGGCTTCGTTTCTACTCTGGCTTTATTGCAGCTACTTATAGCAACTATTTATGATGAAGAACAGGCTTTTATTGTCTAATTCATCACAAACTTATATTTAAAAAATTAAAACCATTATTAGAAAAACGGTCACACACTTGGCAGTTGCATGTCAAATTGCTGCAAAAATTTCTATGTACACTTGATTTCTGTAGTCATCCAATCAAAGGCCAGTAAAAACAATAGGTGGGTGAGCACCAGTTGAGGGACCCAGTGGTATTGCACTAGAGACTCCATATAGGGCATGAAAGTCACTGCAAAGAGGAGAAAAAGGGATTGTCACTAAATTCAAGGATCATGCAGATTCCTAGAGTGACCTGCGGAATGAATAAATTGTTCCCAGTTCCTCTGGGCAAATCTTCAGGATCCTTAAATCTATGTTTGACAGAATCTACTTTTGGGGACTAAGAACCGCACCTCTTCAGCAACGCTTTTCAAAGTATATCCACTGATCACTACATTTATATATTCATTCATTCATTGAACGAATGGCTTTCAAACAGATAAGATGTTTCAGAAACTATTCTAGTTACTGGGATACAGCCTTGAGTAAGACAAAAATCTTTGCACTTATATATTTATGTCCTAGTAAGAGAAATTAGAAAATACACAAGCAAATAAGCAAGAAAAAATTCAGACTAGTGTTATGCGGGGAATTAAAATAATGTGATTTGATAGACAGTGACAGAATGGCAGCTTTTGTTTGAGTAACCAAGAAAACCCTAAGATGTGAATGATAAAGAAGAACCAGCCATGATTAGGAAAAAGCATTCCAGGAAGGGGGGAAAAAAAAGTGGAAAGTTCCCAGTGTAGCAATAAGATAAGAGCAGAAAGAAAGACGTTGTGGCTAAATGGTTGTACATGATAAGGAGAGTGGTAAAAAATAAAATCATAGAGGTAACCGAGGGACAAATGACATAGGGTTCTATATGCCAGTAAAAGGAAATTGGATATTACTCAATGTTCAATGGAAAGACTTTGGAAGGTTTGAATAATATGACATGTTTTTAAAAGATCACCACCGTATCTTTGAAGAGAAAAAATGGCAGATTAGTCAGAGTGAAAGCAGTCCATCCCAAAGAGCCTTGGCCTTGGGTGGTGATTGTGATAATGAAACATAGTGGAAATATCTGGGATATGGTTTAGAGGTAGATATCTATATGATCTTGTGGGAAAGAAGGTGAGGGTAGTTAAATAGAATAGTTCTAAACCTCTGCTCCAAGAAACATGAAATCATTAACATTCTCAAATAGCAGTAAGTTGGGAGATTGGCAATATAGCCCCTTTCAATACGTGCTACTAGCAATTAGGTCACTGAACCGACTAAATTTTCAGTAACTATGTAAATTGGTAACTCATTAACACTGCCAATTTAGGAAGATAAAAATATAACCACAACAGAGGAACATGATATCATTAAAAACTATGGGCTCTGCTTAACACATTGTCCAAAGGTATTATCCCCCAAAACCTTGATAGTTGCTCTTTGTCACAATACTTCTACCTCTTAATTTCTGAGTTGTGTCCTTATGATATGACTGCTGAAAGCTGGCACACGCTCTTTCATTTCACCACCATAATAGTAACTAATTGTATTGAAAACTATAGCGGATACATTTAGCATCTGTCACAACTCCTGACCTGCCTCTGATTTCAGCTGTAGCAAGAATGGGCTCAGACTCGTGGAATCCTGACCGCATTTAACCATGTCCCTATACCCTGCACCCATTTTGCTTTCTGCCTTGGAAGTTCTACTTAAAAAAAAAAAAAAAAAAAAAATGCTTTCTATGTCACTGAGCCCATGGCCACAAGTACAGCTGAAAATTATCAGGGCATTAGTTAATCAGGGTAACGTCAACCAATGGAGAATGGAAACCCTCAGCCATTTGAGAAGACTGGATGAATACAGTAGTCTTCTACCTTTTAAGTGACCCATTTTGGGAAACATACTACTTGCTCCCTAGGCAGCCCAGCCAGGTCGAGTCCCTGATGCTCAGTGGTCAAGATTAGAATACATCCTTGTACTGGACTTTCTTTTTTCCGTTGCATCGTCTCATTTTCCCTGATTCCTCCACTTGTCCCTCTGAATTGATCTCCCATATGAGCTACCTGAGCACAAGTCTAGCTTGAGGCTTCACTTTTGGGACAGTCCCAATGTAAGACAAATAACTATATCTGATTATTAATCTGTGACATATTTTACTTATATTTTCTCTAATTCTCACCACAATCTAAAAGTCCTGTCTCATTTTTCCCATTACACATTAAGAAAATTAGGATTCCAAGAAATTAAGTCAAACTCCCATAGCTAGGAGACAACCAGGCCAGTTTTGCAAATACATATGTCTGACTGCAGGAGAGTACTGTTATGGCATTACACACTAGTGATGCTACAAGATAAATTTCTTTCACTTTTGGCTTGGTATGTTGGCCAAAGCTTTCCCATTCTGGTCTTCCTCTGGGCTTTATCGCAGGTGTGCACTCTTGATTTATTCTTTCCTGGGATGTCTCTAACCCCTGATTAGGATGGCTCATATCCCCAGAGAAGCCCCCACAACTCCTACATGACGTGGTTTAAACTCCGGGGCAACCGGTGCTTAGGGATGAAAAAGAGCTTGCCTTTCTGGGTGAGAGTCTTGAGTAAAGACTGAGATGCCTGCTTTGCATTTTTGGCTCTGGTGAGCATCAGATTAGTTCCTATAGAGACCGCAACAATTGTTTTTTGTCTCTCTTTTTAGATGCTGTTCTAAATATAAATTGAAGGTATGAATTATTTTAGTTTATTATACTGACTTAATACTGTTGAGATATTATCATTTTTAGAAACGCTCAATGAGTGTAACATTAGGAATTCACACAGATAGTGTTTTCCCCACCTCTGGATATAATACAAAAATAGGCACTGTGGAATTTAAAATTCATTAAGTACCACCTGATGATTAGATTATGTGTGTTTGTTTTTTTTTTAATCAATTTGAGGCTATGAAATCATGTTGTGTTAATTTCCATGAACTAAATAAGTTTCTCCCCTCAAATCTGTAGCTAGAAGCAGCTATTACTCATTGAGTCCTTACTATGTACTGTTTTTCATGGATGTCAAAGGAATGGTTGATCAGTTAAACCTATACCAAACACTCATTCTTAAACTAATTTCCCGACCTCTACTATAGAAACTGGAAGTATAAGTATATTCCTATCTTTCTTTGCCAGGGAGCCATTTGACATCATTCTGGCTAAGATTCCTAAATGGACATCTATTGGTGAGGAGCTTCTAGAAAGGCTTTTGCTATTCCTGATGAAAAGGATGGGTAAGGGTGGTATGACCAACTATTGCCCCCTTTTCCTACTTTGAATATGGGTTTCATGCCTAGAGCTGTGCCATAAAGAAAAAATGATAATCACATTTATTTTGAACAACAGAATAGTTATAAAATGCTTCTCATACATTTAAGACGGTGCGAAGCACTATAAGGAGCATAAAATAAGTGTTAGGATGACTTCTGCCCTAAAAAACTTATAATGTGTTTGTAGATGTATAGACAAGAGAGTAGGAAAAAGAGTATAATCAAAATTTTGCAATAATTGGGTGCTATAATAACTTCCAAAGGCAGTCATATTCCCAAAGGAGACGGATGATTCAAAGACCTTGCCAGTGCAAAGCACGAAGAGCTGATATTATGATGATCATGGCATTGGGTGACACTGATAGATGTGTTGATTTGGGTCACCATCTTTCTCATCGTTACCCCCTCCTCCTCAGGAAGAAATCTTTACTTCATGTCCCACCACTCAAAGAACATCCCAAACAGACAGACTGTGCATTCCAGATCAACACCATGGAGCCATAAAAAGGAGGAAGTCTAAATTAAAAAAATGAAAAACACGATTATTTCCTCCAATTTCTAAAAGCTCAGAGAGAAACAATATTTTCATCCAAATTGTCTGGCTTCCGTTGTACATATTAGAGCCAGACATGTAGTAAACCAGATGCTATTTGAGACTTGTGGAATTTATTTCTCAGCCAAGAGAGAAGCTGAATTAATAGACTTTTACTTTTACTTTTGTTGAAATGAGAAAGCTGAATATTTTCCAGCATATTCTTACCAGATGGCATGCTCTATTGCCTATACTTTTGCTCCCCGCTGTGGATCGCCTCCAACTTGGTGTCCTCAAAGGTGAAGAGGACAAATACATATCTGCCTATTTGTACAGTTCAAAGCAGAAGAGAGAGAAAATAGTCAGCCTCCAGCTATGGCTTAACTTGACCTAACTGTACAAGTCTTTCAGACTCTGGTAAGATAAAACATGTCTCCCTAAAATTTAACAGCAGAGAGTATTAATCAATTTTGATATGGCAAATGAAGTGAATGAATGTTTAATGGCTAATGACCTAAATATAAGAGAATGTGCTGATATTTATGAGGCCCATGAGTGATGATGGAAAAAAGGGATTTAACATGTTGATGAAAACAAACTGAACAAATTCACCACTTTAAAGACAGTGTTTAAATTGGAGGAACCAATTTGTTACTTATATTTCCACATGGGATCTCATAGACTTTTTTTGGTGTTTCACAAAAAAATATAATGAAGACAGAGAGAGAGAGAGAGAGCGAGAGAGAGAGAGAGAGAGAGAGAGAGAGAGAGAGAGAGAGAGAGAGAGAGAGAATTAGAGACTGATCATCTTCAGAGTTACCGAAAATAGTAGAATCAGAAAAGAGCATTATTGAAAGTTATAGTTAGGTCAGTTTAGATTATAATCTCACATTTTACAGTTTAAATAAGTGGTTCAGAGAAGTGAGACATTTAACAGTATTTTAGAAAAGGCAACATTTATTCAATGACTTAAACCTGAATTCTAATCTCCCCAGATAACTGGTTATTACAAGTAGCATATTTCTGGTCACCTCTACAAAAATACCAATAAATAACATAATTTTTCAGAATAGCTGGTGATTTTTCAAGATGGCACAGCTCTGTTAACCCCAGCTTTGACCCACTTTTGTATCTACCGTGTTTTCCCCAAAATAAGACCTAATAGGAAAACAAGCCCTAACATGATTTTTCAGAATGACATCCCCCGAACATAAGCCCTAATGAGTCTTTTAGAGCAAAAATTAATATAACACCAGGTCTTATTTTCGGGGAAACATGGTACTTGCTGGAAAAGCAAAGGATTATTTATTTACCAGTGTAGAAACTGACACCAGTTAAGTACAACCAATCCCTTTACACTTTTCTCCCTGTTCCCACACTGATTTCAATGGCCAGAGACCATCTATAATTCATTTCCCTTTGCCATGAAGTGTGCACGGACTTTAGCCTTCAAAGAAAAAGCACTGGAGACAATGTTTTTAAACAATGATGACTAATTGGTCCAGTATTTTATAAGTCATGTCCGTGTACATCATCTCTTTTGAGTTCCATTTCAGGTCTGTGTGTAACTCTCTCAAGTTTCAAAGACCACGGAGAGTCTTTCTTGTTGGTTCGTGGCTGTGATAGGGCTGTTACAGTGTGTTGTGTTTCCCTGTAGCCCCATTCCTTTAGAGCAAAGGATGTCCACTTACAAGTATCCTCCCCCCTTAATACATACAATGGGAGGTAAGGAATCCACAGAAAAGTATTCAGAAGTAAGTCAGGAGAGAGGGATAGATTCTGAGAAGTCACAGAAAGAAACAAAATTCAACATCCACATTTATCCAACACATGGCAAAATTAAAACTTATAAACCCCCATCAAACCCCCATCTTCGTACCACTGACCTTTGGCTATTTCAGTCCCTCCATACTTTTTCACATCCTCCTAACACTGAATATGTTCATCTACAATTTGGGTCTTTTGGACTTGACATCCTTGGAAACAGAAATCCTCATATGAGTATTTCTCTCTCTCTCTCTCTCTCTCTCTCTCTCTCTCTCTCTCTCTCTCTCTCTCTCTCTCTCTCATATAACTTCAAAAATGATTTCAGGTTCTGATTTGCTCTGTTAGAAATATCTAATTTATCAGATGAGTGGTTTGTGTGGTCCCTTATTGTTCTATAAATATTGCCTTGAATGTAGTTTTTCATTTAAGTTCTCCTGTCTTTCCAAACTGCCTTTTCACAACAACCGGTTTTTCAGAGAATTCATTCTGGAGTAATGTCATATTACAAATATTAAAATTGTACGTGTGAAAGTGCATCAAGGCTTACTTTTTTATTACAGTCATGATTCACTTCCAATAATTTATCGATATGGACATTAAATTTAATTTCTATGTAGTTTGTGCTATGAGAGTATCTATAATTTGTAGCAATATTTACTGGGGGGAAAGTATAAGTTTCTAAACTGCATAGGAAATTGAAACAGTGATTCATAGCTTGAGGGGAAAGGACTGATGTCATCAAACACAACTCTCTTTTTTATAAATAAAAACCTGAAGTCATCATATCCTACTCTTCTAGCTCTGTAACCATCTTACCTTTTGGTCTCTTTAAATAAACTATATAAATGCAAAATGATGAGATTTTAAAAATATTCTTTCCTTTTTGCCATAGATCTTAACTTTTTCTTACTAGTTTACTGAAGACAAGAGATACCATTATTGTTCAGTCACGGTCAAGGAGCCTAATAACTTCCTTTTCCCCAAACTTTTCCCCACCACCATATTCCCATATTCACTGTATCTTATATCCAGGTCAGTGCTCCATGAGACTCCATTGTCTATTTACTTCTCTGACCATCAAAAGAATAACACTTAACTTCATCTAAACAAAACTGCAACAAAAGAGAATCTTTTAAAATGTGGGGGAAAAAAGGAAATAGTGTTTCAGTGGAAACCAGTGTGCCCATTCTTCTTTATATCAACAATGATGAAAGCCAACTTGTAAAAGAGTCTGAACCATGCACACTGTTCTATAATTGTGCAACAGTTTTTCCTTCCTTTGGCTTTCTCAATCAACAGAAGGAAAATCTCTCACTCTCCTACAAGCTTGGCTAATAAACTTTCAATGCACTGCCAAAAAAAATCTTCTCAAACAATAACCAGACATATCACAGAAAGCAAATTCTAGAATGATGAAGTGAAATCTAATCATGCTAATAAGTATGGTGTTTAGAATGGCAATATAGAAAGGTGATTTTGTGTGTGTGTGTGTGTGTGTGTGTGTGTGTGTGTATGTGAAATGTTCCATGCCTAGTAAGCCTTAAGTAGTTTGAGTTATTTAAATATTTTTTTTCCTGAACCTGAATCACACCTTATAAAATTCTAAAAATTTTTCATTCATTTCCCCACGTGTATACCCTCATGAACAAGCGCCCTGCTAGTTGTAGAACAAATTGCTTCAATTTGATTTTCATTAGTTTCTTATCAAAAGAGATTTGTTCGTTTGTTTGTTTGTTTGTTTTGCATAGCATAGAAAGACAAAGGTCAGGTACACACAATTTACCAAAAAAGAAGAGGAATGATGGGGGCAAGGAGGAAGAAAAGAGGAGGTGGAGGAAGAGGAGAAGGCTAAGAAACTTTCACTATACAACTAAAAATGATTTTATTTTATAATAATCAGAGAAATTCACATACATCACAAGAAAATGAAAATACCATTTATAATACATCAAATTGGTAATGTTCCTTACCTACATTTTTAAAATTTCAGCTTTATTAAGATACAATTGACATATAAAATTATAAGATATTTAAAATTTACGTCATAGTGATTTAATATAGGTATATACCGAGTTTCCCCGAAAAAGAATTAGCCAGAAAATAAACCCTAGCTTGATTTTTCAGGATGACATCCCCTGAACATAAGCCCTAATGTGTTTTTTGGAGCAAACCTTAATGTAAGACCCGTTCTTATTTTCGGGGAAACATGGTATTGTGAAAACAGTCTGCTCATCCAGTTAATATATCCATCATCTCACGCATATTAATTTATTTCTTTAATTATATTTATTTGGTAAAAACATTTAAGTTCTACTTGACGTCTAATTTCTATTATACAGTACAGTATTATCAACTATAATCACCATGTTTTTCATTAGATCTTCAGACATTATTCATCTTATAGCTGAGTCTCTTCCTTACCAGGCTCTTCCTATGCCCCCACACCCAGCCTCTTGCAACCACTTTACAACTCTCCATTTCTATGTTTTGACTATTTGTTTTTGTTTGCTTTTGTTTTTCAGATTTCATATCTAAGTGATACCACAGAGCATCTGCCTTTATCTGCCTGTCTTGTCTTATTTCATTAGCATAATGCCCTTGGGGTTTGTCCACATTGATGTAAATGGCAGGATTTCCTTCTTTCTCTTGGCTGAATAATGTTCCATGTTCTTTATCCATTCATTCACTGATAGACACTCGGGTTTTTTGCATATCTTGACTACTGTGAATAATGCCCTGCAATGAAAATGGGAATACAGAAACCTCTGCTATACTCTGTTGTCACTGCCTTTGGATATATACTAAGAAGTGGATTGCTGGGTCATATAGTAGTTCTTTGTAGTTCTACTTTTAATTTTGAGGAAGTTCCATACTGTTTTTCATAATGACTGCACCAATTTACAGTTCTACTAACAGTGCACAAGAGTTTACATTTCTTTACATCTTCATTAGCATTTATTATCTCTTATTTCTTTTTCTTTTTTTATGATAACCAATCAGATAGTTGTGAAGTAATATCACATTGTGATTTTAATTTGCATTTCCCTGATGATTAATGCTGTTGAACACCTTTTCATGTACCTGTTGGCCATTTGTATATCTCCTTGGAAACATGTCTATTCAGTTCCTCTGCTCATTTTTTTAAAAATTAGATTATTCTTTTATATTGAGTTGCATGAGTTCTTTATATATTATAGATATTGCTCCCTTGTCGGATATATGATTTGCAAATATTTTCTCCTGTTCCATAGGTTGTGTTTTCATGTTGCTGCTTGCTTCTTTTACTTTGCAGCAGCTTTTCAGTTTGCTGTAATCCCGCTTATTTTTTTTTTTTTCTTTTGTTGCCATATCGAAAAATCTTGCTAAACCAAATGTCAAGGATCTTCTTTCCTGTTTTGCTCTACGACTTTTATGGTCTTAGTTCTTACTTTTACTTCCATAATCCATTTCAAGTTCATTTTTGTGAGTGTTATAAGTAGGGGCCCAGTTTCATTATTCTGCTTGTGGTTATCTAGTTCTCAGCACCATTTATTTAAAAGACTATTCTTTCTCCTACTGAGTATTCTTGGCTCCCATGTCAAATATTAATTAAATGTATACGTGAAGGTTTATTTCTGGACTCTTAATTATATTCCACTGGTATCTGTGTTTGTTTTTAATGCTAGTACCATACTGTTTTGATCACTACAGCTTTGTAATATAATTTGAAATTAGGAAGGATTATGACTCCCTCTTTGTTCTTTTTTCTCAAGATTGCTATAGATTTGGAGATTTTTTTTGTAGTTTCATGCAAATTTTAAGATTATTTTTCTATTTTTGTGAAAAATACCTTTGGAATTTTGATAGGGATCACGTATAATCTGTAGATTTACTTTAGGTAATATAGAATAACAATATTAATTTTTATAATCCATGAGTACCAATTTATTTCCACTTATTTGTCTCTTCTTCAAGTTTATTCATCAGTGTTTTATACTTTTCAGTGTATAGATCTTACCTCCTCAGTTAAATTTATTCCTAGGTATTTTATTCTTCTTGATGCAATTTTAAATGGGAACGTTTTCTTAATTTATCTTCCAAATAATCTGTTATTAGTATAGAGAAACACAAGTGGTTTTTGTACTGATTGTGTATACTGAAAATTTACTGAATTTGTTCATTAGTTCTAATGTCTTTTTTGTTGTTGTTGTTGTTGTTGTTGTTTGTTTTTTTGTTTCTTTGTGTGTTTTTTTGTTGTTTTTTTTTGGTGGAATCTGTGGAGTCTTTATGGATAGACATACACACACAGAGGATGCCGAAAAATGTATACAGATTTTAAGAAAAAAAAAACAGCATTAACATTGTAATGTAATGAATGATACCAGCACTCATTTGATTAATGGCATTTTTTGAATGAATGCCATACTACACATTGCTACCATAATTCAATTCACTTCGAAAAGTACTACATAGATAACATCTCTTAAAGATTTTTGGGGGGCACCCCCAGTATATACAAAGGGTGCCAAAAAATGTATACACATTTTAAGAAAGGAAAAAACTGTCTTAAATTGTGATACTCAATATATACCAATAACAAAAGTTGAATACAAGTCACGTTTGACTTCTGCAATTACAAGAGGTGCTCAAAGTGGTTACCATCAGTGTCCAGACCGTTCTAATTATGGCGAACTACTGCTTGAGCAATGCTGACCAAAGTGTCTACTTGTATGCATTTTTTGGTATTATATATATACACACACACACACACACACACACACACATATATATACACACATTTAGTATATATAATCTAAATGTGTATATATTTTTACTAAGAGTAGAAATATTGGGTGGGAATATTGGCAACATATTTCCAAAATATTACAAAATATTTAAATTTATGCTTCCATAATCAGGGTCTGGTAGTTCTTGTTGTTCCTACTTTCTGGACATTTTCCCATTTTTAATATTTGCTAGTCTAATCATGTGGTTTCAGTTGTAAACCCGGATTGTTCATAGAGCTGCACATCCCTTCTGTAACACTATCACTATCCTATGTCAAGTGTCATCATTGATTGACTGCATGAATTTTTTACTTCCGTGAAGTGCTTCTTTAAATGTCTTTTCATCTCCTGTTGCATTGTTCACCTTTCATTTATTTATATATATAGCATTATATATAATAATATCACAAATATTAATGGTACTATACAAAATGCCTTGGCCAAAAAAACCTTAATATTTTATTATTTTTTGTCTCAGAACTTCATAACAAATTCCTTGGATTGCTGTAAAGCTTCTCATCCTAACGTGGAAGGTCCTCCTTGATACTGCAACAATCTATTGTTCATTCCATGCTGAAATGATTTTCTATGATATTCTGTAAAAAAATTTTTTTTTCTAAATAAATGTTCTTTCACCTTTTCTAGAGAGCAATTGACTTGTCCTCATCAATAAAAACTCAATTAATACATCTGCACATGCCTGGACTTGGGGATCCTCCACATTATATTCTTGAGTCTCGTCCAGAGATGAATTCTTTATTTTTCTCATTTTTGTGTTCATGGTAAGTAAAAAAACAAACAAACAAAAAAAAAAAACTAACATTTTGTATCTTCCCATTACACATGAGTCCTGATTACTATATATTTCTTTTTAATCTTCATGGAAAAATGTGGTAGAACATATAATAAAACACATTTTATGACAAAACTGAAATGTGGATCTAACAGGTAACCTGTCCAAGGAGAAACAGACTGTAATTATGTTAAAGCTAAAGTTTATATTCCTTTCTGCCCAATGCCAGTGCTTGTGCATTTTCTGCTGCTCCATCCCACTAAAAACTATGGTTCTATACCCTTCAATCTGTTAATCTACATACAGAGTCACAGAAAGGGCATCTCTACCAGAATACTTTGTGAAGTGGCTTGAATGGTGGCCTTTAAAAAGGCATGTCCATATCCCAACCCCGAGCTCCTGCAAATGGGATCATATTTGGAAAAAGAGTCTTTGTAGATGCAATTAAATTAAGAACCTTAAGATGAGATCATCCTGTAATATCTAGTCAGCCCTAAATAACCAATGACAATTATTCTTACAGGAGTCAGAAGACGATGCAGGCAGAAGAGGAGAAAGCCATGTGAAGACAAGAGGCAGAGATCGGAGTGACGCAGACATAAGGCATGCTGACAGCCACCAAAGGCCACCAAAAGCTAGAAGAGGTAGGAAAGGAACCTTCCCTGGAGCCTCACTCTGCTGACACCTTGATTTCAGACTTCTGCCTTCTGAACTATGAAAGAAGAGTTCTTTGGGTTTTTTGTTTTGTTTCTGTTTTTTTTTTTTTAATTGCCCAGTTTATATTATAATAATTTGCTACAGCAGCACTAGGAACTATTATACCTGGCTTTGCAAACTATTTCACAACTTTTCTTGCCATTTAACCTAGAGTTAAATATTAAAGCTCTCCAGGCTTCAATTTCATATCTATAAAATGAGAATGAAAGGAGCAATCTGGTTGATTTTACAATTAAATGATTTAATTCCTGTGAAGTGCTTAAACATTGTATGGTGCAAAGTAAGCTTTCAATAAATCTTAACTATATTTATTATTGATTTATTATCCTGCTGCCTAAATTTTAAACACTTCAGAATAGGAACTAAAATATATTTCTCTTTATATTCTGACAGAACAGCCTAGTACTGTTCTTCTTCTAAATATTGACCAACTTGAAATAGGAAACAGCTGGGAACCACCAACCAATTAAACTGCCCCACAGCAATTCTAGGGATACAGGTTGTTAAGAAAATACCCATTATCTGAACATAAACCACACTTTAGTCATTGCTAAACTTTTAGGAAAACATCTTCCTGGTAATTCCATAACACAGTGCTTCTAGAAAATATAGGAAGTTAAATGTAAAAGAGACTTTATAATTTTACCAGTGGAAGATCTTTTAAAAAGCATGTTTTTGGAAAATAACTGAAAATTAAATATGGTTGCCTCCCACTCATGGCTTTAATTGTCCCAGGATTATCAGTCTTTGACAAATTAAATTCAACATTTTTCATCAACATTACTTCTCAGGTACTCATAATGTGAAGTTCGGCCTGGTTGTGCTTCACTCTGAGTGAACTTGGGAACCAAGGTTTTTTCTCACAAACCAGTCAGATGCAGCTCTCGCTGGGAGGGATGGTGAGCACAACACAGATTACATCGTCTGTTCATTTTGGTTAGACCTTGCAGATGTCCAGATGTTTGTCTCGTCTAGATGTTTGGCGGTGTTGCTGTGGCTAGAGTTTCTGGTTTCACATATTAATGTACTTCCTTACCAGCAAATTCTGCCACTGTATTTCTGGCTCCAACCAAGGAGCTTGTAGGCAAAGCCTTCTTGGCCAGCAAATGAGAAGCCTGGGAAACAACTGCATCTGATGGGAATCTACCAGCCTAGAGAAGGAGAAGCTGCTTCACTGGATTAACAATCTCTCCTTATTATTATACTCGTGACTCCATTTTACATTATATCGCTAGAAATGGTGTAGTAAGTATCAGGAAAGTATCAAGGACACTGACCTAGTATAGGATTAAATGAGCATTTCTGGAGACAGAAGCTCCAAGTTCAAACCTTGGTTTTCTCATTAGTTGTGAGAATGTAGGTAAGTTACTGGATCTCTTTGTTATTCTTTTGCTTGGCATGTAAAATGGGTCAATAGGTAGACAAAAAACATAAGTTTGCAACAGGGATTCAATGAGTTAAGGAATGTATGGTACCTAAGTAGGTAGTCAATAAATGTCAGCTATTACTTTAATAAATATTCACCATGAAGGAAAACTTAGAAGATGTGGAGTTTATGTTTTTAGGCTCAAGAACAGGTAAAGTCCTTTTCAGAAATGACTGAATATACTTTTTCAAAATGGTTCATTTTAACATAAGTACAGCCAGAGGGGTCTCTAAAAAGGTGAATAAAAATACGCCTTTTCCTTGTGAATGTATGGAACCAAGCGTGATATAATACAAAGGAGCTGGTCTTCTCATTAAGACAAGAGAGGTGGGTACATTCCAGGCTCTCCATTTCCTAGATGTAACTTGAAGTAATTCTCCCAGGTGAAAAACTGAGTCTGAAGAACAGACCCAATGCTACGTAGATGCCTCCTGTTAGCCTTAGTTAGAACTGCCTTAGTCTGTTCTGGCTGTGATAACAAAATACCATAAACTGAGTGGCTTAGAAAACCAACCTCTATTTTTCACAGTTTCGGAGGCTGGGAAGTCCAAGATCAAGGAGCTGGCAGATTTCGTATTGGGAGGACCCCCTTCACCATTCATACATAGATGACCATCTTCTTGCTGTGTCTTCACATGGTGGAAGGGGAAAGGAAGCTCACTGGTATTGCTTTTATAAGGGCACTGATCTCATTCATGAGGGCTCCACCTACATGACCTAGTCATCCTTCCAAAGACCCCATGTCCAGATACAATCACTCTGAGGATTAGGATTCAACATATGCATTTTAGGGGGCTACAAACCTCAATCTACAGCAAAGAGGGAAGAGGAAAATGACCTAAGCCACTCCCCGTACCCATCCGATACTCGTGAGATTTATTCATCACAATTGAGAAACGTGGACCAAAGGCTGACCCTCACCACCCAGGCCTCTCTCGGCACCTCAGGAAAGGCCAGGGCTGTTCTGTGAATTAAATAATGAGTAAAACATATTATGAGTAAGAACACTGGAAAACGGCTTCCTAGGGACACACTGGAGTGGGCATACAGGAGCATTTAGTCTCTCTAATGATAGTTTCACAAAGTCTTTTCTATTCTGTAGACACCAAACTAATGCTTGAGAGTGGAAATTTTTACAATTAAAAAATTATTAAAATATATGGCTTATCTAACTAATGGGCTAAAATATATTTCAAATATACTAAAACATACGTTAAATACTCAATGTTGATTAATAATAATATTATTGCTCTTAAAATTGCTTCTTCCCTCTTTGCAGCCTACATAGTGAATTGCACATAGAAAATGTTTGGAAAAAATGTTTGATGCGAATATATATCCAAATATTTTACCAAATACTCTAGCATTATATTTCAAGGGCTTATTATTATATAACTACAAGCTTTCATGAATGTAGACAACGAGCAACTCAAATTTCATTTAGGTAGTTAGGAAATTGCTAAACAAAAATGAAACAAAACCTTGCCATGAGCCACTTAACGTTTAGAATTGATTTATCAAAGACGTATTAATCTGCATTTAATCAAGCTCAAGGTCAATGTCCCAAAATGTGTAATTATGATAGTCATCTCAGTTTTAGGAGGAGCCATCTCTTTAGCGAAGCCTGGACTCATTTGGAGAAACAATTTCAATGGACTTACCATTTTTATACTGTAAAAGGGATACATAAATGTAAGACAGAGGGAAGAAATTAGCCTGGACTTTATGCCAAACATGTGCTGGAAACTACATCAAGCACTTTCGATATTCAATCTTACTTAATCCTCACCACCACCCTGTGAGGCAGGTATAATTATCCTTTTATTTGCTTTCTTTCTCCTTTTTTTTCTTTACAGATGAGAAAATAGATGTTCAAGTAAGTACGTGAATTTTCAAGATCAAGCCACTAGTAAATGAAGGAGTTGGAATTGGCACACAATTATTTAACTACAAATACCTTGCTGTTAGCAACATTGAAAGGAAGATATGAAGAGAAGGAAGTGGAGACTTTCCCTACAACTCAAAATGAATTTTCTGCTTCAGTAAAACTGTGCCTACAGGTGTAATGGTGTTTTACTAAACATGAAAATGCCATATTTAGGATAATAAAAGAATTTAAATAATTAGTGTGCATGTGTTATTTTATGATTTTTAATATTACTCCATAAGAAATTCCATCAGCTGGAATTTAAAATATGAAGGCAGTTGACAATCTCCATAAAGATTAAGGCACACTAATTTAAATTCCACTCAATGATAGGTGCTGCTTGGAACATATCCGGCTATTAGTTAAAATGAATTCAGCATCTAGATTGCTAGATTGCTAGTAAGCTCTGGAGCTTACTGGGCAGGTGAGCTTATGTTGCCAAAAATGCTTTTAAAAGAAGGAGTAACAATAAAATGTGGCTGAATAGATTATGTCAACTGCATAATTTCTAGCTGCAGTTACGTAAGTTATATACATATTGTAATAGTGTGCCCAGGTACTGTAAAGGGGTGTGGAGACAAAGTAGTCCATTTCTGCACAGCCTGAACCTCACTGGCAGCCCCCAACCCTCAATCACACTAACGATATATGGAATTCTAATGGACCAGATTTTAAAACTTCCTCTTACTCATATTATCAACATAGACTTTCTGATAAACACTATGCTGTTATCAAACAAGTTTCCTTTTAGAAAATTTGCCGGAAAATTATATGAAGAAAGACTCTGTGGTGACCCTTAGGATCCCCACCTTCTGGTAGCCACACCCCTGCCTCATTGTCTTCCCTTCACTGGATACCCAGCCTGTGACTTGCTTCTAACCAATAGACTATGTAGCAATGGTGCACATGTGATCTACGTGATGACATGCAGGTGATTACATCACTTAAGTCATAACCTCCACCTTTCTGAGTCTCTCTTTCTAGCTTTGAGGAAGCAAGTGACCATTTTGGGAAGACTTCCATGGCAAGAAACTGATGGAGGCCACTGGTCAGCAGACAGCGAGAAGCTGAGGCCCTCAGTCCAACAATCTGCTGGGAACTGAGTGTTGCCAACAAGTGCATGAGCTCATAGAAGTAAATCATTCCCCAGTCAAGCTGAGATGAGACTGCAGCCCTGGCTAACACATGGACTGCAGCTTTGTGAGTAGAGGACTCTGCTAAGGCAAGTGAGGATTGGTACCCCACAGACATTGTAAGATAATAAATATATGCTGTTTTAAGCCACCAAGATTATAGTAAGATTGTTCTGCAGCATTAGATACCTCACAAATCACATATGCATATGTTCCTGATTTAAGGTTTTTGATCAACAATTATTTATTGAGCACCTACCATATGCCAAGATTCATCTGAGGGTAAACATATGGTCATGGGCCTAAAGGATGTTTATCCTTTTGGAAAAGACCAGATGTGTATATCTCAAGGAGCAAAGCACAATACCTAGTATCTCACAAGATTATAACAGCAAACAAATAAGACAATGTGTATGAAAACACTTAGCAGTGTGTCTGATACATAATAGCTATTAAAGTATTTAAAGGACTTATTTTTCCTTAAAATTAAGTGCCGAGCCTATTCGGTCTTTAGGCAAAGGGCCAAGAGAGGAGAGAGAATGCTGACAGTTGGGGAGATATAAAGGTCTGAGTTTTCAAGGGAAAAAAAAAAAATGGTAGTGTGATAGTAGGTAAATCTGTGAATTGTGGAGTATACAAAAATACTCTTATATTTGAAGAGTAGTAGGAGGAAGAGATAGAGAAATAATGATGGCAGAAACATAGTAGTTTTTTATACGGTAAAGAACAAAGGGTAGATAATTGATGTTTCATTGCCTGAAGTACAAGATCCTAAGCCAGAAGTAATTCTACTAATTAACACAAAACGAAACACACACAAAAAACGTACTTCTTGAGTCATTGCAATTAGAAGATTTTTATCTTTAAAAATTTGCCAAAAAACATTCACTCAATGTAGAAAATATTCAGTTAAGAATTGTATCTGTCTTAAAACATAGGAATTATGACTTGTGCTTGAAATTTCAGCAGTGACATTCATTGGTAACTCCTAACAGTACGTTTGTGCTTAAGAAATCTAGTGCCAACTCATTAGTTATTATTCTCAATGATGCTTGGAAAATCAATTTCTGAATCATAGTTATTACTGGTTATGCCCAATTATGCTGGGGAAGTCTATTGCCCATTCATTGGTTCCCATGAACTGTGTTTGAAATTTCAGCGGTAGCTGCCACCAGATACAACTGTACCTCAGAAAGCTGTTGCCAAGTAAATCTTAACATGACTGCTCCTTGCTATACTCTAATGAATTTCACTTTGCTTCCTAACTAGAGTGGTCGATTTATCCAATTAATGAATGCTTAACAATGAAACAAAATTTTACAAAACAGGGTAGAATCTATAGCAACAATGGTTCTGTGCAACAGCTGTTCAAATTATCATAGACCCACAAGATTCACTGAAATTAGACCTGTCCAATAGAAATCAGGAAGGATTCAAACACGTTATTATTCAAAAGTGAAACCACAAACAAACAAAAATCGCATTACTAAAGTAATCGTGTAATTCATTATCCAAATTGGGATACTTGTGAAAGTGAATGAGTCACTATCCACGTGCAACCCTGAGTGAACTGGCAGAAGTCACGACAGTCACAAACGCACTGGGATGTACAGCCACCTCGCTTACTGCTCGGTGTTAATGATTATTGGTCTCAGTGACACCGTTGGCTGAGATCAATCATTGTTTGTTCATGAAAAATGGACTCACAGACACACCGGTGGTGGTTTGAAGGGCAGTAATGGAAATGTGAGGGTTAGAGAGGTTCTGGTTTATTGACATAAATAATAATAACACTATAGGTCTGTCTAGTGTTTTATATGTAAGTTTAAAGTAAACTTCCCAAGAACTTGTTACATATGATAATAGTTCTATGATCTCAGTGTCCATTCATTCAGAAAATACTGAGTATTTCTCTGTGCCAAGCACTGTTGTAGTTGTTGGTATACACCGAACAAAACGAGAGATGAGGTTCCTATACCCTAAAGTTCATATTCCAATGAAAACTTAGAAAACTATTTCACTAGAACAAAGCTAACCAAATTAACACTGATACTGAAACATCTGTCCAAGACCTGTTAATGTCCTATGCTCACCAACTGAGTGAACCTGCTCACTTGGCCAGTGATTACCGCAACTTTAGAGCTAAATAAACAAATCCTCAAACTCACAAAGCAGAACAGTGTGTAGAATCTGTAACATAATTGATAAGTGAGCATGTGTTAAATGGGAACTGAGTTAATATGAGAATGGAAAGGGATTTTGCATCTTGTGGAATGACTGACAGCTGATCACCAAAAGTTATGCTTTCATGTCTTCCAAAGGACACAGAGAAAGTACAAATCCAGCCTCCCTTTCAGTTAGATTTAGCTAGGTGAAATGAAGACAGCAGAAAGTGAGTAGAAGTGATGGATGACATTTTCAGTCTGGATCATAAAAACTGCCCATGCGGTGACTCCCTACACCTCTTGTCATTTCATCTAGAACTCAACTAAAGTTCACCGGGCTGGGTCACTGAATGACTGACTATGGGACAGCCCATCATACCAACTTGTTCTGTTGGCCAATACTGTTATGAGACTAAGAAACAAACTTCTATTGTGTTGGAGCCAGGACACGTTTTGGAGTCTCTGTGACAGCAATTCACATACCTAAAGTTAAACAGAAATCGACACTCCTCTCTACTATTCCTCACTATTAATCATGCCACTTTTTTCTTTTGACTCTAGATAGAGCTCAATATCTTTCAAAACCCAGTGCTACAGAGAGCCAATGTCAAATGAATAGAATCATGATACAAAGTGAAACATTATATATTAACTCCTTATATTAATTCCCACTAATTTATAGATGATGGAATGGAGGCCTGGAGAGGTTATAAAATTTGACTTACATTTCCTGGGACATGAAGCTAGACATAAATATCAGGCTAGAAAATACACCAAGGGGTAAATGAAATTTATTGTTTAAAATTTGGGGATAAGCTTTTAGCTTTAAAAAGTTGGGATATTATTTAATCTGTATTCTGGAATCTTAATAAAACCATTTATTTTTTATTTTTTGGCCAGAGAAAGGAAGTCATATTTTATTAAAATGAAGGTGCCATTTCAATAGTACATAAATGTATCAAGTATAGTTTGAAACAATGGGAGAGTGACAAGGTCTAAGGGAAATGTTGTTATAATAAGGTTCTTTGAAAATGATTTATAGTGATAGAACTTTAATTCTGTTACATTACTAAAACATAAATATAAGCTTGGTAATAATTTGGCATAGAAGTTTCCAATATATGATAACTGCTATTTAGCATTATTACTGTGCTATGTTTTCAAGAGAATATAGTGATTAAGAGAGTGGGTTCTACTATCACAGTATCTGGGTCTAACTCGCTCATATTGATGAGCCTTATGCCCTCTATGGTACAGTTTCCTCTACTGAAACATTAGGAAATTGAAAAAAATACCACATAGATGTATTAAGAGAATTAAATAGAAACTGTATGTGAAATGCTTAAAACAATGTTTGACACATAGGAACAATTTTATTAATAGTTTTTATTAACACAAGGGACTTGCAAGGGATTTCTTTCTGAAGTGGTATCTGGAATAGTGGAAAATCAACTATAATTTTTGTCTTATATCTTTCAGCCCAGAAAAACAACCAAGCAAACAAATGTAGTAAAATTAAATAAACAATTTAAATACCTTGTGATGTTTTAGTAATATGGAAAGCACAGAATTCAAGAGAATTGTGTTCTCCGTAGAAAAAAAGCTGTTTTGTTTGTTTGTTGGTTGGTTTTTTGTTGTTGTTGTTGTTTTTAAATGCCTGAAGAGGAAGTTTGGGAATGTTATGAAGTTCTTATTTAAAACCAACTCTTCTTGTTCCTCACTGAAACTTTGAGGGCAGGGGTGATTTCTATCTCCTTTGTAAGTGACCGGTATATGTCTTTCTTTCATGGCAGCATATCAATATGCTTTGAATAAAAAAGTGACTTACAGCTATGAACAAGTCATTAAGCCTACCCAAACCTTAGTCTTCTCATCTATAAAACTGGACAATAAGCACTAAACCTGGCGCATTTTGTGTGGAATAATCTAGATAATTTATATCATCACCTGGCTCTGGTAGGCATTTGAAATATGTGTGGCTGTTCAAACTCTATCCTAAACACTGCATTGCATATTACTTCATAATTCTCTATTGTAAGTCTCACATTTATATTATGAAGTTGTATTTTTCTTAGTTCAAACTCTTCTGTTTGCTGTGAAACAAAATCAATTTGAGCTAACTAGAGATAAAAGTAGAATTTATTATGCAAACACAGACACATCTCATGAAACCCAAGGTCAGCAACACACATAAATGATTTCAATTAACACACAAAAAATCATCCACCACCCAGGCTTCCTCTATTCCAGTCTCTCTGGGTCCCTCACAACCACCTCTCACTGAATGTCTACTTGATTTATTTCTCTCTTTAGATGTTTTTCTCTGCTTTCCTGGACACATGGCAAAAGATGGCTGCCTTATACCACCTCAGTTCAATAGTCAAGCCCGACTAACTTTAGTAGTTTAGTGCCTTAGATTAAATTCTAACCTCTCAAGAATAAAAGTGTATTGATTTAACTTGGGACAGGTGATGCACTCTACTTCCCAGGGAAGATGAGACTAAATTGTACAAACACAAGTACCAAGCTCTAACTAATTTGGGGGGAGTTGGCATGGGTAATTCTAGAAGACATGGTATCATCGTGAGCTGGAGATTACCCTATAAGTGCTTATTATAATATCATTATATTCATTGTTTAAAGGTAAGACAAATGAGGGTAAGAGAGTTTGAGTAGCTTACTGAAAATCACACGAGTGAAAAAATGGAATCCAAATGCTGTCATTTCACTCTGTGACATGCACTTTTTTTCTGAGATTGCCTCCAGTTAAGTAGCACTGAGACCTCTGGTCTCTCAACTTTTCTGTATAAATCTCTAAAGTACGTTTAAACTTGTTGGCTAACTCTGCCTGATGCCTAATTCTGGTGTCTGTGAAGCTATTAACATTCTGAAGTCTACATTTCCATTGTCCTGCCCTTTTTAATCCTTTTCTTCTTCCCCTTGTACCCATAGAGCTAAAAGAAGCCTGCTTTATGGAATATAGGCCTCAAGAAGAAAGCAGTTTTAAGAACACTAGGTAGCAAAACTCCTGCAGACTTTTGAAGTATATTTTGAGCATGGCTGACTCTAAAACTGAATGCATAGTATCTTGGCATTTTCTCTCCATTTCTAAGGGCATTAGAATAAAGTTCTTAAAAATGGCACGGATCCCCAAGACCCTTCTCTGATAATTAAAAACATTTAATTAAAAACAATTTTGTCGAGTAGAGAATAATATCTATGTGAATATTTAAAATACCCACTAACGAGTTGGTATGAACATTCTGTCCTACTAGCATCGATTTTGAGGTTGCATTTTCAACTGGGCTACCTTAGGATTATTACAATATTCCAGGTTTCGTGAAGAAATGGATATCTTCAGATAACATATCACTGAGGTCAGTTCCAAGGCTATGATTAAAAGGATAAGCTAAAATTCAAATTTATCTTACTTTCCCTGTGTCTTTTTATTAGCTGACTGCATGCAGTTGGAAAGGAAGATATTAATCAAACAATAATTACGAAAAAAAAAAAAAAACACAAAAAAACAAAACTTTGTAATTTTTCAAAGATGTACAGAAGAAGAAAAAAAGTTAAATGTTGGCAACCCAGCATTTTGAAAAACTTTGCTAAGGCTTTGAAATTTGAATGTGAACTGTAGGAACCATGCAGGAAAAGAGTGAAATAAGCAGGTTCCATTGTATTTAATTTGGCCTCTTAAACGTAACGTGATGGAACTTGTAATCCAGAAATATTTTCTTAGGTATATTCACTAGGGAAGGTAAGCATAATTACAGCTGTTCAGACTTCATGCAAACCAAATTGGCGTTATGGACAATTAATCTTTTGAAACATTAGTATACCTCTGTAATTTCTCACTTTTGTAAAAAGTAAAAGGAAAGCAACATAAATCAAACTTTAGTCAGCAAGCCAGAAATTTACTTAATTGACAATGTAAGACAAAATGTCACTAAATTTTTAAAACATTGGGACAACCCATAACTCATAGTATATATAGTTCAGAGCATGCATAATGAGGTTTTAATTCTTACCTATCTAGGTGAGTAAAAAAAATTTGGAACAGGGCTTTTTCTTTTTGTTCTTTTCAGTGTAAGTTTGATTGAGGTGACTCATCAAAAGGTTGAGCTTTCTTAGAATAAAGTGATGTTATAACCTACTCTCTACCCAGTCATGCAGAATGTCCTATGTTGCTTATAACCCTAACAACAGATGAAACATTTGACAAAAAAAAAAAAAAAAAAAGAAAAGAAAAGAAAAAAAAGAAAAAGAAAATCAAGGTTTCAGTGGATTTGAAAAATAGGAAATAAGGAGGTTAACATTTACGGATTTGGCAAAATCAATAAACATTTTTAATGAAATTCCTTACTATGTTATAATAAGAAATATATTTGATCCTGGCCCAAAGCTTCTCAAACATTTGGAGTTTCTGACGTGATAGGAGTGTCTTCTGTTATTCATTAGGCACTCCTTTTGAGTTTATTCTAATGAGGTGACTTGGGTGGGGTCCCTAGATAGCCTCTGGATGGGGCTGGTCACCAGAAAGACTAGCGGGTGGCTTGGGAAGTGATTAAAAGGTTGAAACTTTCAGCCCCACCCACAAACCTCTGGGAAGGGGAAGGTGGGAAGGGCCGCATTAAGCTCTATAAAAACTCCTGAACATCAGTATTTGATCAACTTCCAGGTTGGTGAACCAGAATGCATCCACATGCCAGGAGGGTGACACATCCCAAACTCACCAGGACAGAAGCTCCTGTGTTTTGGACCCTTCCAACTGCGCTCCATGCATCTCATCTGGCTGTTCAGTTGTATCCTTTAAAAGCCTTTGTAACAAACCAGTAATCTAGTAAATAAACTGGTTTCCTGAGTTCTGTGAGCTGCTCTAGGAAATTAATGGAATCCAAGGAGGTGGTCATGGGAAGCTCCAATTTATAGCCAGTCCTCAGGACAGGCAACAACTTGGACTTTCAGTGGTATCTGAAGTGAGGGCAGTCTTGCAGGGCTGAGCCCTTCACATACTGGATATGACATTATGTCCAGGTAGATATTCCCAGAAGTAAGTCAGGTTTGTGGGACACCCAGTCAGTGTCTGCTGAAAATTGGAGAATTGCTTGATGATGTGAAAAAACAAAGCAAAGCACATTGGACTTACTATTAAACAAATTAACTTTTGCCTTAGAATTATGTCCAGTTGGATTGGGGGTAGATGTGTAAGGGATGGACTTGATATTAGCAAAGCTGAAAAACTGTCCCAAGTTAAAGTAGGGTGGGACGGTGACCTACAGGTCCGAGCTGGCTATTAAGGTGAGTTTCTTATAAAAGTCCGAAATATACAGATTAGTATATGCGATGTTCAATTATGTGCCTGCACTTCACAGAGTAAAGCTAATTACCTTGACCATATGCTTTCTCCCCGTTTCATTGGGAGTCTCTCATGTTTTGCATTTACCCTCCTGTACATTGCATTGCATTTTATTTTAATTGCCACCTTACTATCAAATGAAAGGGAAATATTGCTATAGGGATGGGTGGAAATTATAGGGTTTCCAACATTCCCCAGATGGGCTGGCTCCCTGACTTAGTGGCCTTGTTTTCCAGAATGTAAGTTTGAAGGTTATGGTCCAGTTGCTAACCTGAGATCTAGGAACAACAGCACAGCGGGTGGCTTGGGAAGCATGAGTTTACTCAAAAGCCCTGGGACTGAAGAAGGACCTGTGGTTTCCCAGTTCTTGGAGTCTGTGGCCATGTCACATGACCTCTCAGCTCCACTCATTAAAATGAGTTCTGTGGATTAGTTCACCTCTAATGCCTCTTTTTATTATAACTTAGCTTTTTCATCTACAGTTTAGATGAGGTTCCACCTTCTTTTCAACACTTTCTCACAAGCCTCCTCATCCACTCCCAAGACCAACCTAGGTGCATTTCTTCATCAAAACACATTATTGTAATTCAAGTTCATCTATGGATCTTTCCTTATATCATAGAACTGCTTCCTACAGACAGAAACACTGCCTTATGCATCTTTAGATCACCAGTTCTTTCCACAGTGTTTAGCCCAGGGCAGGCACTCAGTAATCACTGGATGAATGAATGAATGAATGAATGAATAGAAATTAATGATAGCAATCAGTCAATTTCAAACAGTGAAACTAATTTATATGAACAACATTAACTAAAATAAGTGAGAGCTTAGTGTAGACCCATGAATGAAATTAACTTATTGAATAGGTACAACAAACCTCTGAGGTAGGTACAATCAAATATCATCACTTTAATGGCAAGAAAATAGAGATTTAGTTATGTAACGTGTTCAAAATTCCACAGTTAGTGAGCAGTGAAGTTTGAATTTGTGGTTAATCTGACATCAAAACCATAGTTGAACCACTGGAATTCTGCCTCCGGGTTCAAGCTTTCCAGCCAACCAGTGGTTGAGCTAAGACACTAAGCCTAAACCTCCATTGCCAACATTTCCTGTCAGTCTTCATAAAAGCTGACTGTGCATAACTATCATTAGAATTACCTGCCCACAGGGTTTTGAACGTGGATTAAACTTAATTCAGTAAAAGTTGCCCTGGTAACTTGTGAGTTCATGAATTGGGAGATGTGTTCAATCGACACATTTCCTTTTAGTCAGGACTAGTCACAGATAACAGCAGAGCACCAATGATTATAAAGAGATATGTAGAGACTATGTGGCTGATAGAATTATGATATTTTCATTTTATGAGAAAAGAATATACAATTAGTAAATAAGGTTTGGTGAGATGTTTCCAGGTAAGTAAAGTACTCAGATAATACAATGATAGCAAAGGATACATCTTAAAAGGAAAAACTGGGTGTCAGTGGAGAGAAATAAATATATACAGAAGGTGCCAAATATATATATATATACCTTTTAAGAAAGGAAAAAACTATATTAAAATTGTAATACAATGAATGACACTAGCATTCATTTGATTAATGCCATCTTTTGAGCGAACGTCATATTACACTTTGCTACCCTAATTCAATTCAACTTCAAAAAGTAATACATATCCACTGTCTCTATTCCTAATGCTGTACTCTGCTTCTTGTAACTATATATATATATATATATACATATAAACAAACTAAAAAAAAAAGTAATAATACACAGATAACACCTCTTAAAATGTGTACAATTTTTTGGCACCCCTGGTACTTATATGTGCTGTGTGTGTGTGTGTGTGTGTGTGTGTGTGTGTGTGTTGTATGAAAACTGATAAATAATATATATCCCATATATGTGTAGGCATATCTAAAGAGTGCCTGAGATGAGTTAATTGTTTATTCTTTCACTTTAGATGAATATTACCTTGCATATTTTTTTCATGTCTTGCATACCAGCTGCCTTTGATAGTATCATATGACTTGCATTTTTCTTGCCTGTTTATGTAGCAAGTTAGATCCCTTCCTCAACTGCTGGATAGTCTTTTTTTTGTTTTGCTTCATCACTCTCAATGAAGATGGTATCATCACCTAAAGGCAGAGATGATATGTTCTTTTCTGGTGGCCTTGGCTTCTTAACAACCATTTGCACTGAGCTTGGAAATGGGCCTTTAAGCCCTGCTATGACTAACTTTTCTGCCCTATGGTGTTAAAAATGCGTATGGTGTTAGAAATGGTAACAGGCAGCCAAAATGTTTTCATTAAGTGTCTTTTGTTCAACCACTGATAGGAAAGTAGTGCAAGAAGAAAAAGAAAAGAAAGGTACAAACCTCCTTTCCATTTAGACTTATTAAATATTCAAGTGATTCCTCAAATATACTCAGCCTTGTTACGGCTTCATTAAAGTGTAGCTCCACTGCATTTGACGATGGAACATGGGTACAATATGCTTCCTGCAGTGGCTACCCACAAGCAAATAGATTGCTGCATTCCTCACCAGCCGAAGCTCAAAAGTAGCCCAAAGTCAAGAATATTATAGTAATCAAGGCCACAGGTTACAGGCATGCATAATGATGGTAAAATCCACATCAGTGAAAACAGAGGCCACAACTTCCTCATCAAATGCAGATGGAAATAACAAACAGCTATTTTGAGTCAAGGCTTAGTGCCCCTTATTTAAGAAGTCACTTCTAAAGACATGCTTCAGAAACCCTACTTGTCCATCAAGGGGCCATGTCCACAGAGACAGTATTTGAAATGATGAAAAATGATCATTGGTAAGTCTATGTCAAGAAGATAAATTAAAAAAAAAAAAAAAGAAAAGAAAAGAAAACCAACCTAATTTCTACCGTGAAATGATAAATGAAAGACAAATAACGATGTAAAGAAATCAAGGACATATGAACTATGATTGCAATTACTAAAAGTGTGTAGGCATGAGGACAGAGATGAGAAAGCAACGTAGCAAGCTGTAAAACCTACAATAATGAGCTTCACTGAATAATTAACATATGTCAGGCATTTCCCAAAGCTTTTTGTTTACATTTTCTATAATTCTTGAAACAATTCAGATACGTAAATATTGGTACACATTTGTAGATAGGAAAACAAAGCCAATGCTAAAATGTGAGGGTTGTACCCAAGGTCGTAGAGCTAGAGAAGAATGTAAAACTGTCTTCTATTGAACTTCGGGTACTTGGTACTCTGCTACATTGCTTTCTCGTGGCAAATGATGCTTGGATGGATGACAAAATTATACACATTTTTATGTCCTTTATTTTCTAATTTTCTTATACTGATTTTAAATTAAATTTTTAGATCTGCTTTGGACTGTACAGTGCATTCCGCCCTAGATGCAAGATTTCAGCCTTAGTTTGCAGAGCGTTCTCTTGCTGAAATGCACATGCTGAGTCATGTCAGAGCTTGTTTTTATCAGCTTTAGCTCAGATTGTCTGTCTGCCTTTTTTTAGAGCACTGCCTGAACACAAACCCATAGTCAACGATTAACCCAGATGATTCTCTTTTGGTGGGGAATGTCACTATACGTTTTGAGATGGAGTTTTGAAACTATACAGAAACATGTGATATTCTTTTCCACAAAGTTTTTAAATAAAAACTAATGATATATTAGGATTGCAGCTTCTTAAGTGCTCAGGAGTCAACATAATTATGTGGGCAGGATTGATTTGTACAGAGAATTCAGTAAAATAGTTGTAAAAGGCATTAATAACAAAGTCACTCAAAGTAAACTTCAGTCCTGCACTGCCCCTACGCACACGCGCACGCACGCACACACACACACACACACACACACACACACACACACACACACTCTCTCTCTCTCTCTCTCTCTGGAAGGAACTACCCTTCATTTCAGGGTGTAGTGAGCTTTTCATTCCTTCATACATTCCAGAAATATTTGTCCTGTGCCTATTGTTGGGTATCTTCTAGAGCTTAGGAAAGGAAGGCCCAGTGATTTATCATCAATAAACTAACAGTATCTTAGAGGAGACAGTCACGGAAACAGGTGATTACAATTACAGACCTATGACCCAGAAAAGATTAGTCTCTTGGCAAATATTAATAATATGAGCTCTAAAGAAAGAGAAGTAAACTTACAAAGAACAGTCTTGGGCTTCCCAGAGCACTGCCTCACAGCGTACTCAGGAGTGTTCTGTTTCTCTTTCTTGTCGATCAGCCATCATCACTCCTGCTGCCCTTGAAAAATTCAGAAACTTAGTGTTAGTGCAGTCCATGAAGCAAACAAGCCAATACATTCAGCCTGAGTGCTCTCAATGCATTTATTTTTTTCAAAATGCCAATAACTATCTTTGCAATATGTTAATTCAATTTTCCTCACCACCTCTTTTAAATAGGGTAGTCCTGAATATATACTAATGACCAAGTGGAGAAAACTAGTGGAAAGTACAGAAGATCTAAAATGATTAAGAATCTTAGCTGGAGTGAAAGGGAACATAAGGATTACTTTTCTAACCCATTTATTCATTTCCTTAAGCATTCACTCTCACTGTCAAGGAAAGAAAAAAAATGTGTGTGTATGTTGGGAGAGAGGGGTCAACATGTATGCCAGATACTGCTGGGTGTTCTGTGAGCTCAGAAATTGGGGAAGGAAGTGGGGCTGTATTGGATGAAGAGAAGGACAGAAACATATATGCTAAGATATGGCCTCTATCCTCAAGGAGCTTACAGTTGAGTACACACTTTAGAAATGAGTGATTATACCATAAGGAAGGATACAATAATAAGCTAAATAGATTGATGGAAGTTTAAAAGAGGAGAGAGAATGGCCGTCGGGGGTCATCTGCTAAAGTTTGATGGATGCTGTGGAATAAAAAACTGAATTCCAAGAAAGTTAAACCCCAAGGTCATAGTTTGTCAGTGGAGAAAGCCAAAGAAGAAAAGTCCTTCTTTCTGCCTCTTAATCCAGTTATTTGGTCGTATTCTATGTTCTCCAGGGTGAAAGCAATGATGAAAATCCTTTCTACCAAAAATCCTTTCTTCCATACCAAATATCATACTCAATCATCAAAAGTTTTTTGATTGGCAAGCAAATGCTAGTAAAGATAGCTATCTTTAAAACAAGTTAAAAATTAGACCATAAATCACAGAGAAAAATCGCATGATAAGGATTTTTTCTTGTCTTTCCAAGCTATCTTTTTTATTGACAAATACAAAAGCAAATTTATATCATGCTATTTCTTATTTTATAGCATTATACAATTAATAGACACATGCTTTGTCTAATGTAAACTTCATGGTTTGGGAATTTTTTTGTTTAATGTCACTAGGAGGAAATATATTTTTCTAATCTTTTAACAGTTTTTGTTTTTATTCATAATCTTACCCTGAGGTGCAGGACAAAAATAAATAATAATTGAAAATACCAGGTAGGATAGATAGATGATATAGGTAGGTGTAGGTGTGGTGAAGTTTTATGTAACGTCGGTATTGATAGAACAGGAGATCCCATGAATATTTATTTGCATTGTGCTCACTAAGTGCAGGGTATTAGTCAGCATTCATTGCATGGATCAACTCCTTAACCTTCCTAACAAGGCTATGAAATAAATGCTATTATTACCCCAGATTTACAGCTTGAAGACATCAAAGCAAAGACAGCTGTGTTAGTTTCCTTTGACTACTACAAACCAAGTGGTTTAACACAATGGCATTAGATTCTCTCCTCATTCTGCCTCCATCTTTGCATGACTTTTCCCCTGGTATGTATGTCCTCTCTTCTCTGTATTAAATCTCCCTCTGCCCCTTTCTCCAAAGGACACATGTGACTGCATTTATGGCCCAGAGGGAATATCCAGGATAAAACCCCATTCTCCAGATCCTTAACTTCATCTCATCTGTAAAGACCCTTTTTCCTTATTAGGTAACAATGACAGTTTCCAAGAATTAGGAACTGGTATCTTGGGGTGACTTTTATTCAACCTACTACAAAAAGTTAGGTAATGTATGACAAGATCACACAGTTTACAATTTGTGGAACCTCTCAGACGTTCAGTGCATACATTCTGTACATCAATTATCGTTACTGCTGACCGCTGTCAACTACTGATTTCTAATGATGCCTCTGAGTGTAAACTAATTCTAAGGGAAGCAAACAGTTTAGTTTTATAACAAATTGGATTTAAACTTTCTCCACTTCATTCAAGTTTGAGATTGTTCAAGACCCACTTTTATCTCAGCATAGTTTGATTTTTAAAACTTTCTTTCAAGGGAGCTAATAGCTACAGTGAAAAACAGGTCCCAGTGCCTGCGCAATGCAAAAATCAGTGTTCCACTCCTCTGATGACACCATGACAGAGTAATAAAAAATTAGGATTTGTTTTAATTTTTTAAACTTTAATCTCAAAGACACATTTTGATTCTTATACCAAGACTTTTTTTGGCTTGGTTTAAGAATATTTTATACATTCTTAAACGTGGTTTCAGAATATTTTTATACATCTTATAATAATGTGAGGAAAGCTTAGAAAATAATGTATTCATCAAAATAATCCAGTAAATTACAGAAACAAATATATCAGTGTCATAGGCATTATTTTTGTCACTACAGCACTTACAATATTATTTGGGGATATTTTAATATTGATTTTCCCCAAGCCCAGTGAAACCACCTCAAAGGCTTCCATCCATCAACCCCTTGCAATAGAAGAGTATTACAAAACCTACTGTTGAAGTGTTTTTAATCCCTTAGTGACAGCACTGCAATGAAAATTAGTCAGAGTACAAACTTAGTTAATTTTATTCTGTGTAGGCAGTCTGATATTAATTATAAGGTATGGTATAACTACTACTTTCTGGATGAATTGCATAATCAACTGAATAATAATTTGCATATGTTTCAGAATCCAGCTGTATGTGAAACTTTTCAAAATGTTAACTTCTGTGAATTTTATGATTATATATGTATATATGTATATATGTATATGTATGTGCATATATACACATATGATCATACATGTGCTATACAAACATGGTTACATAGAATATACACACATAGATGATCTTGTACTTCCTGAGAAATCATCAGTGGATGTTTCAAGTTTCTAGTGGAATTCATGTCACAAAGGAAGTGCTCAGTCAATGATACCTACAAACAAGCTTTCAACAGTTGTAGCTTTACGTTAAGTAACATAAGCTCGACATAACATATCATATATTCATTCCCATGAACATTCATGGGATTGATGAATTCTTCTAAGATTCCACAGTCAAAATCAGTCTCTGAGCTCACTCAGTTTCCACAGGAACTTAAAATTGTTTGGCTATAAGTAGGCAGGGAAGAGGTGGTGGTTCTTTGCAGTAGTGGAACAACTTATATTTTCCCAAGATGGTCCTAATATTGTCTGTCCCTCACCTTACATGGTATCCTGAAATGTGACCTGCCATTCTCAATTACGAGGGATGTACCCTTGAATGAGAAGGGGGTGTAAAGGGCTCCTGTAAAGCACTTTGACTAATGGAATGGAGCAGAAGTGGGACTCTTCTATCAATTTCAAGTGTGACACTTAACTGACCTGGTTGCTTTTTCTCCTGCCCCTTGAATTCTGGCTTTTATGTAAAAAGTGTGACCATCCTGAGCCCACCATGTTGCAGGAAGCCCCAGCCAGATGGAAAAACCCTAGAGGATGATCCTCCATGTGGAGAGAGATCAAGGAAGACTAAGGCACCGGAAGTGAGTGAAGAACCCATCTTTGCATTTGCTCCTCCAGTTTAGGGGTCACAGCTGACACAACATGGGTCACAGATAAACTGCCCAGCTGAGTCCTTTCAATATTCTTGGTCCAAAATATCGTGGGTGAAATAGATGGCTATGTTAAGTTACTAAGACTTGAAGTGGTTTGTTACTCAACAATAGATAAGTAGATGAAAACTATCAGCTTAGTTATGACTAAGGATAGTACCTCTAATTTTCTACCGTTAGGCACAATTATATCAGTGTAGCTCCTTTTTTTTTTTTTTTTTTACTTTTAAATAGCTGTGTTAGTAAAACCTCTAGGTCCAGAGGTTGATGGAACCAATCAGTTCTTAGGATCTACATGATTGAGAAGAAGATTCTCAAAGCTGCAATGATGAAGCTGACTTTGGTGATCACAGCTGAACCAAATTCTTTACAGGTATTGGTCGCTACCTGAATAAACTCATGTGTGTCATTGAAGATGACAGGTAGCAGACAAATTCCATAGGAAAGATTGTATATTATTAGGGTTACTTCCAAATTCAAGCCTCGACTCTGGGTTTAATATTGTAATATTCCAAAACCATACGATGCTAGATCCCAGCAGGTTTGGAGCTTTAAGAGTATGGATTTTAAAATGAATACACTTAAATTCAATCTTCCCCTCACCAGTAACTAACTTTTAAAATTCAAGTCGCTTACTTAAATTCTCATGTGTTAAAACGGGCTGTTATGAGGATCAAATGTGTAAAATGTACACGGGGTTACAGTACACGTGTGTCATCCCTTCCCTTTCATTCACGTAGCTAGAGTGGTATCATTCTCTTTCATGACTCAACAAATAAATTAAATGAATTCTTTCTCACAACCAAACCAATGAATCAACTCAGTGAATCCAGGCATAAGACCATAAACCAAGACAGCCTAATCAAAATACTTCTGCAAAATTTAAGAAGAAAAAAAGTATAATAAAAAAAAAATCCGTTGAAAACCTATGGTCATATAAACCCTGCACAAATGTACTACATAGTCGCTCTATTCATATTTGCTAGAACTTGGAAAAACCAAACCTTCCTTCAATAGGTGAATGGTAAAAAACAAACAAACAGACGAACAAAAAACTATCGTACATCCAGACAGTGGAATATTCTTCAGTGATGAAAATAAATGAGCTAGCAAGCCATGAAAACACATGGAGAAATCTTAAATTCATATTGCTAAGTGAAAGAAGTCCATCTGAAAAGGTTGCATACTGTAGGATTCCGACTAATATAGATGACATTCTGGAAGACTATGAAGACTATGAAAACAGTGAAAAGACAAGTGATTGTCTGGGGCTTATGGGGAAGGGCAGAGATAGGGGATGAGTGAGGGGGCACAGAGGATTTTTAGGGAAATTATTCTGTGTGATAGTTTATATATACCGGGGGTGCCAAAAATATATATATACATATATACATATATATGTATATGTATATATATACATATATATATATACATGACTTGTATTCATCTTTTGTTATCACTATATATTATTACAATTTTAATACAGTTTTTCCCTTTTTTAAAATTTGTGTACATTTTTAGTCCATATATATGTGTATGTATGTATACATATATATGGACAAAAAGTATATATATGGACCAAAAATGTACACACATACCATTATACATTTGTCAAAACCCACAGAATATGTAACACAAGGAGTGAACCTTAATGTAAACTATAAAGTTTAGTTAATCATAACATATCAATACTGGCTGATTGATTATAACAAATTAATTAATGTTAAGTAGATGTTAACATCTACTTAACAAGATGTTAAATAGAGAAATGAGGAGGGTGGGTGGGAGAGGGGTTAAATAGGAACACTGTACTTTCTACTCACTTTTGTGTAAATTTAAACCTGCTCTAAAACATAGTCTATTAATTAAAAAATAAAATAAAATCAGCCCCTCCCTGGTAGGCGATGCCAAGGAATATGCTGTTGGCATATTCCTCATGAGTCATATGTCCTCATGAGGAGAAGCCAATCTGAAATTGCATAAGGATGATACACTTCCCCAAAATCGGCAGTGGTGAGGGACAGAGAGATAGACCTGGAAACATTTCCGTCCCTGATTCCAATTGTTCCTGTAGTCCATATCTATTCCTGAGCTTCTTGTAGTTTTATTGTTCTGGGAGTCAGCATACTACTATCCCCAGTCTTCACCTTAAAATCATTAAAATTAAGTTTCTTTTACCTACAGCTAAGAGTGTGGGATTACCTACAGCTAAGAGTGTCTGCCAGGGCCCCACAGACTGCCTGGTACTTAGTCAGCAGGCCCATTAGGAAGTGTCCAAACCAACCGACAAGGAGAGAAATTGCACTTTATACTACTTAGGCAGTTGGGAGGAATTCTTTTTCTTCGTTATTCATCTCCTTATATAATTTTCTAACTGTATTATTATGTAGGTTTTTCCCCCAGTATGTTCACCTAATTAATGAAACCTCAACCCCCAGGTTCAGGAAAATTTGTAACCAAAAAATAACATTTTGATTTCCTAAGAATACTTTGCTGTACTTAAATGTATAAGTAAATAGAACCAGGATTCATTCCTTTTATTTAAAAAACAAGTAATTTTAAAATACATTTTACAAAAATAATATGTAAGGACTAGCAAACCACAATACATGTGTTCTGGGAAAATGCTAAAACAGCTGTTTTCAGATGAATAATGGTTAAAAATTGACTAGAAAATCATAGTTTCTTCAAAGCACTGCAGCTTGTCTTCACATAAATTTACTCGTTTGCTTCTCACAACAGAGGTTTTCTCTTCCATTTTAGACATGAACAAATGGTGAAACTCAGAAAGTTAAGTGACTAAAGTGCCCAGAAGCCAGACCACAGAGCTGAGTTGTGTGACTGCTTGAACTTGAACCTCCATGTTCTACCCTGACTGTCAGCGCACAGTCTATGGGCTGTAATGACACATTCATTCAGCAAATACTTATTGGATCCATACTACAGGCCAGGTGCTGAGAATCCAGGCCAATGTGGCAAACCTCATAGTTATCATCATGGTCTCTCCAATCTAATGAATAAAATGACGGCACTTATAAGTAACCATTTAAAATATAATAATAATGGTTCCTCAAAAAATTAAGCAGAATTATCATGTGATCCAACAATTCCACTTCTAGGTATATACTCAAAAGAGTTCAAAGCATGGACTCACGCAGACATTTACACACCTATGTTCATAGCAGCACTATTTACAATATTTACAATAGTCAAATGGTAGAAACAATCCGAGTGCTCTTTGATGAATGAATGGATAAACAAAATATGTTACAGACATAGAATGACATGTTATCTGCCTTAAAATGGAAGGACAGTCTGACACATGCTACAACATGGATGGTTCTTATAGACATTATAGTAAGTGAAATAAGTTGTCACAAAAAGACGAACATTGTGTCATATTATATATGAAGCTTCTCAGTAGTCAAATTCATAGACAGAAAGTAGAATGGTGGTTGTCAGAGGATGGAGAGAAGGGGTAAGAGACATTTAGTGTTTGAAGGGTATAGAGTTTAAATTTGAGAAGATGAGAAAAGTTCTGGAGATTGGTTGCACAACAATGTAAATGTAATTTGCACCGGTGAACTCTAGACTTAAAAGTAGTTAAAATGGTAAATTTTATGTTGTATATATTTTGCCACAATAACTATATATAATAACAAACATGTCATGTACTCTACTAAACATGTTATATATATTGTTGTCTCATTTAATCACAACAGCAACACTAAGAGTTCTGCCATTTTCCCCATGTTATACATGTGCAACCCTGGGTTCAGAGGTTAAAAACGTTGACAGTCACTCAGCTAGAGAGACACAGTTAGGAATGTGAAAGCAGTAGTCTTTAAAGCCAAATCCTGGCACATTCATCACCATGCTCTCCTGTTTATTGATAAAACACTGAAACTATCATAGCAGTGCTATCTGGTTTCCAATATCGTCATTGAGAGACCATTCGATGTGTGTGTGTGTGTGTGTGTGTGTGTGTGTGTGTGTGTGTGTGTGATGCTCCTTTGAAAGGAAACAATGTCTTTTTTTTTTTCCTCATTTATCTTTTCTTTGTGATTGCCAAAAATTTTAGTATGATATATCTGGTTTCTGGGTATAATTTATCTTTATATTGATACTGCATGGAATTTATAGAATTTTGTTAATCAATGGCTTTATGTCCTTTGTAAGTTTTGTAAAATTCTTGGCCATTTGCTTTTTTAACATTGCTTCTGCCACTCAGTCTCTTTTTATTTTATCAATATTTATCAATTACTTTAATGTTAGATTCTTTCACCATGACCCACAAATCAGTATTCGCTTTTATCTACCATATTTTGCTTCATGCTTGAGCCTATCTGTTTTTGTGGTGGTGGTTGTTTCCGTTTTTTTTTTGTTTGTTTGTTTGTTTTTTTACTGAGAGATCTTCCAGGTCACTAATCTTTTAGTCTTTTCTTCAGCCGAGGCAAATCTGCTCCACTGAGATTTTAATTTTAGTTATTTTATTTTTCACATCTAAAATTCGGTTTTGTTTATTTTTTATAGATTCCAGTTTTCTGATTAAATTCTTCATCTTTTTTTTCTATTATCATGAGCATATTAGTCACAGTTATTTTCAATTCTAGGTCTGATATCTGCAGTGAATCTATTTCATGTTTTTCTAATACATAAATTTTCTAAAAGAAAGTTTTGTAATTTCAGATAAGCACAGGAACTTCCACAAAGCTCTCCAAAGGAACGACAAGCCCTCACTGAAGACATTTTCATGCCAGGCAGAATCTGTCTTCCAAACAGTCAAGTGGAAAACAATTTTCATATTTTATTTAGAGAAACACAGGTGTTAAAGTTTAGGTTTTCAAGGATTATTCACTAATGTTCATTTAGGTTGAATACTTTATAAAGTTAGATCACATTTGAGGATTTATCCATTTTTCAATAAGTAAACTTTTCATGCCAATTTCTTTTATTGGCGGTCTATAGCCCTCTCTAGTAGCAGGAAAGAGTCATAGAATTTAAATGTATTTATGATAAATCCAGGGATTGTTTCTCCTTCTAGTGCAAAGTCAGGAAGAAAGTGTTTTTCTGGGTTCTGACAGATAACCTCAAAAAAAAAATCCTAAGATCCACACGGGGAAACAATGCATATTTTCCTCTTGCTTAAAATTTTAGTTTGGTCATGAGTCAGATGCCAAGAAGCAACCTTAGAGAAAAATTCCTTTCATTGACGGGGATACTATTCTGAAAAGTCATAAGTATGTGGATGCTTATGGACACTGTATTTGAAAATAAACATTCAATTGCAGTTTTCTGTTTTGGTGCTGGGCATCTTACTAGGAAAATGGCATAACTCATGACTCAGTGAGTCATGTAGACGGGTCAAGAGAGGTGAATGTACGCTTGTGGTTGGAAACCAACCAATTTTATAGCGATGAAAGTGATACTTCTTGAGATCGAGTTGATAATTGGTGCTGTCACAATCATAATAGAAAAACATAATATGTCCATTATACCGTGGCTTGCAAAGTGTGTGTCCATCGTTATCTGAACAGCATTTTGTTTTTTATACGTAAGCTGTGAAGTAGGTAGAGCAAACCTGGTAACAAACATACCCAGACTTGTCTGAGATCCTAAAATTATAAATATACTAATATATGGTTATGGAAAGAGAACTGACTCTGGGTGGTGAACACACAATGTGAGCTATAGATGATGTATTACAGAATTGTACACCTGAAATCTATGTAACTTTAGTAACAATTGTTGCCCCAATAAACTTTAATTTAAAGAAAAAAAAGAAATATAAATAGAAATCATCCAACTTGGAATTTAAAACAAGCCTTCTGCCTTCAATAAATTTGTTAATTTGTGTTTGTTTACCCCCTACTATAGATAAAGCAGTGAATTTGGTACTTAGGAAACAAATAGCCACAATGCAGTCTCAAATTCTAGAGACTTCAAACTCTAGTGAGAGAAAGACCAAATAAAATTATATATAATATATATATAATATATATATATTATATATATTATATAAATATATTATAAAATACTACAGTTTGATAAGGTCTTTCACAACGGAATTTACAACACTGTACAGATTACTAAATTTAAAGACACCAAAACTAATCGGTGCTTTTCCTAGGATTGTTGAAGGATTATATACAGGTAGTCTTGTAGAAGAAAAGAGAAAATGATATCTTAGACAGAAAGTATAGCACGTTCAAAGGCACAGAAAAAAGAGAGAGCATGGCCTGCCTATGCAGGGATTAGAGAAAAATTAACATGGCCATTTATAAAGAGTGCATCTTGATATGTTATGTTGGTGAGGGGACGTCTGCATAGGTAAAATAATAAAGAACCCTTCCATGTCCACATCTCCAAAATGGAGATTATAGTGGCCACACCGAAATACCGATCAGACATTCTGCCTTCAAGAATAAAATACAGATTTGTCCAACTGCTGGAAGTATCAGTGATTTAAAGCTCTTAGCTGACTTTTGCTGGGGAATTGTCCTTTGCTGATCAATGCCTCCTCACCCATGGTCAAGCTTCCAGGCAATTATCATCAATATGGAAGAATTCAGCCCAGGCCCTCTTGCCCCTATGTGGGACAACTCTGCAAGGCCATCTCAGATCAAAAACTCCCTATCAATCACCTAAGAATGTGGACGTGACTGGTTTGCAACTCACAGTATCCTCCTGCCCAGCCCAGCTTCCTCGTTCCTACATGGGTGACGATCCCTAGTGTTCTCCAAAAAACTTCCCAAACATAGATCTGTCGCAGGGTCCATTCTCCAAGTGCCCTAGCAAAATTTCCCAGAGTTAAAAATATATAGAAACAATAAATGTGAAAAAAATATTTTCCCCAATATGAAACACTAAATAAACGCTCACTGCAAAATCAATTATTATGTAAAATGGGTATTAACTGTGAATAGTTGTAGAGGCTATTTAAGAATAATGACTGGGATAGCAAAGACAATCTATAGGGCCTTAAGTCCCAAGTTTACCACCTTTTCAGCTAAAATTATCAAATTTTTATTAATTCTTTAATGAACATGAGCAAGCTAATACTTGCACATGGTTAAATTAAGCAATTGCACAGAACGGCCTACGATGAAAAGCAATAGTCTCCTATCTATCCCCCTACCGCCATCACAACCACTATACATCTGCCCACCACCCAGCATCTTGGTTCTTAGCTACAATCACTCTTAACAATTTTTTTGTGGTTGTTCTCCTGAAGTTTCCCTTCTCAAGCTAAGTTACATCTTCACTACCCTTTTTTGATCATCAATAATACGTTGTCTCAACTTCCAGTTCCAAAATTTGGAAATTTAACTCAGACAATTTTCCGCTTCCCTCTCCACTCTAAACTTTTGATTGTTGAAATGTGATCACTTCAGTGAAATGATTACCTTGATCGTCTCACACCTTTCTCAACTGTTTTATAAAAGTAGGTAATCTCTCTTGACTTGATAGGATGTTAGATAAGGGTGCTAGCAACTTTCTCCTCCTCCTTCCTCTTGCTTCCTTCTGTGCTCACCTGCATCTGTTGTACCTTTATATCTTAGTTGAGAAGGACTGACAATGCTCAGTAACCAAAATTCAGTCTTTTATCCCATGAAAACCAACAAAGTACATTTTTATGACTCATTCAGCATTGTGTAGTACAGACAAAAGAGAGTGCCAGAGTTGATATTGGCCTTACAATAGCCTCAGTGGATCAAGCTTAATGCCATTCTGAGAAATATATCCCTCATATCAGGTCATTTTGCTGTCTCTTTTCTTACCTTCCACTGATTGCTCAAAATCATGCCACATTTTGGGGTGCATATTATTTGGAAGATACATATCTCTACTTCTCTTCATAAGAATTTATTTTTATGTCTTTGTTTCTAAGCTCTGGCATATGTGTGCCCATAACAGTTATTTCAGTCCCAAATTAAAATAAGCTTTCCTTTCCAATCACTTCCCTTGTGTTTTCCTATTCTCTGTTTTCCCCATGATGGCACTATTCTCAGTTTGGGCCATACAACTCTTTGTTGTGAGGACTGTCCTGTGCATTGCAGAACGTTTAACAGCATCCCTGCCCTCTACACCCCAGTTGCCAAGGGCATTCTCTCTTCCCCAGTTGTGACAATCAAAAATGTCTCCAGATATTGCCAAAGCCATCTGGGATTTAAAATCATCCCCGATTGAGAACCACCGATAAATACAAATGACTTACTAATGCAATTTACCCTAGGCATGTTTTTGAGACTGACAGAACTAAAGGTGCTTTCTTTGGGTGATTCTTGCTTCTCGCCTAGGTCTTTGGACTAGCGCACAGGGAATGGAATGCAAGCTGCAGTTGTCGTCAGGTTGTACGATGGGTGTATTTCTCTTTTAGGAAGATTGATGGGCAGGCTGACATAATTACCAACAACACTAGCATGGTGCTGATTATGTTTTGCCAACTGAGAAAACTCAATTGATAAGGCTAAACATCATTTGCAAGACCTGCTTCCTCACAAAATGCCTTGACATGGATGTGGTTCGAGTTGTGGCTGCATCATTTCGTCTCTGTGACCTTCTCACTATGAATCATAATGTTGATTGTAAACATTAACGAACCGTCATCAAAAAGAAGCATGTTAAATGTAGAGCCAAGGCAGAATTATTTATTTGTTGTTTTTTGTTTTTTTTTTAATTTGTCAAGGAAAGGAAATAATTCCAGGATTTAAAGGTCCTGTGATACTAAAAGTTCAAGCTCTTCCTGCTGCCCATGCCCCAACCAGCTTTTCAGGAATTATAGAGGGGAATCTGGATTGTTAAAATCTAGATTTTTTACAATAGGAAATCCAACTTTATATCTTTAAATTCAAACTAGTAGGTGCAGTGAATACATTTTCCCAGTCTTCAATTCCTCGATCAAGAGAAAACAGCATACTGGAAATACGTAGAAGGCAAGTATCTTTTTAAAAAGATATATATATATATAATATATATATATTATATATATATATATATATCTTTTTATTCCTTTCTAAGTCCAAATACTCAAAGAGGACTTTTCACCTATCTAATCTTTTTAATACTCACAGCATTTATCATCTCTCCTTTTACCCCTCTCCTTCAGAGAAGTTAGGTTGTTTATTAAGGTCTTCCAGGTATCATCTGGTATTGTACTTCACTCTGCCATTCTGCAGTTCGATGAAAATGTATGATCACTTTCCTTAGCAAAGAGATGATCTTCTACAGTGCATTCTGGGCAGCACAGCGTGTCTGGTGTGGAGGAAGTAGCTGTTTCTCTCTGCTTGTCCATAGACAGGCATACTTTACGCAGTTCAGCTGAGACTAGGACATAAGGATTTCTAACACTAATAAATTGCGACTGGTTTGATTACTGAGCCTCAATAAATCCATTTAAGAACCTTATTTATGAGACGTGGAATGATATCATTTCACTAAAGGGCACAAAGTGTGAAAGGAAACTCATAAACTCATAAAGAGTGAGACTATATACTTTTGATTCCAAAGAATTAACATTTCCTACCTTCCACCTATATGCCAGACTTTGTGTCAGGGGATTGGAATACAAAGTTCTATAAGCATATTCTCCATAGATCAGTTTCTTACCGCTGCTCTACCACATCACCAAAAATGAGATGACGTGAAACAACAGAAAGTTTTCTATCACATTCTGCAGACCAGCAGTCAGTAATCAAGGTGTCCATAGCACCAAGCTCTCCCTGAAGTCTACAGGAAAGGATCCTTCCTTGCCTCTTCCAGCTTCCGGTTTCAGGCTTTCCTTGATTCATGGCTGCTTCTCTCTAATCTCTGCCTCTGTCTTCACATGACCTTCTCCGCTATCTGCTTGTTTTCCCCTTCTAAGGACAAACATCATTGAATTTAGGGCACACCTATATAATCCAGGATGATCTCACCTCCAGATCCTTCATTTCCTTAGCCTCTACAAAGATCCTTCTTCCAAATAAGGTCACACGCACAGTATCTAGGGTTTAGGACATGGACATAATTTGGGGTGAGGGGTACCATTCAACTCACTACAGTCTCTTACCTGGAGGAGCTTACAGCTTAATATGACAGATTGACAGGCAGATAAATAAGCGGAATATTTATATGGATGGTAACATAAGTCTGTTTAGAGGGTAATGAAGACACAAAAGAGTGAATGAAACACAACACCTGGAGGGATTCAAAAAAGGCTTCACAAGAAAGGTAGTCCTTGAGCTTGGTCTTGAAATACAAGAAGTTTGAATATACAGGAGAGTAAAACTAGTTTGGGTTTCTGAAGCAGAAGTAATACACTATATTCTGCTGCCAACAGATGTGTTTTATTTGGCTCGCACAATATCTGCCTATACAACGTACACCGATTAATTGAATGAGTTGCCAACATTTAAATCCTGGGTCATTCCACAAAATAATCTTGTGGTCATGCTTCTTTTGAAAGTGAAGCATCTAGCAGCGCTGGGCCTGTATTAGTGCCGGACAAAAAGCACAGAAGCTGAGTGGAAGTGCTACCTTTAAATGGGACCTGTATGTTCCAGTTTTAAAGTATCCTTATCACTGCCCCTCATTTACAAATTGTCGTTTGCTGTTGTTATTAAACTTGTTCTGTTTTCTAAAGTTGGAAGAGTTAGGAGGGAAGACAAACTTAATTTGACCTCTGTCAAAAGTGGGAAAGTAAATGAGAGGACTCTGTGACTAAAAAAAAAAAAAAAAAAAAGTGAGAAACAATACTTGTGCATGGAAGATTTTTTTTTACTTTCTTTAAAATGTAAAGTGCATCTGGGGTGAAAGTAGAAATTTTTATTACCATTACTCACTTCATTCATTTATATTTCCAGTGCATTTTGCTTTATGGGTATTTAAGTTTTCAATTCTTGCCTTTATATCTTAGATCTGGGAGGATATATGGATGTGTAGAGAGGTTTCTACTATAGAAAAATGTATGTGCTCTACTACTATAGTCCGTATTGTATGAGGATGTCTCAGCTCACACTTAATGTGTGCCAATTAAATCTCATGTAATTTGTATTCCTCTATTTCCTTCCCAACCAATTTTTACTATTGACATTTTTAAAATATAGTGCAATTTGATCATCTCTTTACCTATTAAATTTTCTCTTATGTTTTCCACTCCAGGAATCCAACCTGTTAGATCTTTCTGAATCTTCCAAAATATCAACTGTCTTTCTCAGATTTAGAGTAGCAGCAAATTTGTCCTCATACAAGGCATCAATAAAGATGTTGCAGGGTGAATCCCAGTACAAAACACGTACAGATCAATGTGCATCTAAAAATCAACAGCATTCAGCATTCTTCTCCAGTATTGTCATCTAACCCTATATTCTTCTTCCTGTTTCCAAGACTAATTTGATAAACTTTGTTGAATTCTAGGCTGACGATGGAGTGAGACTAAAATTGAAAGAAAGAGAGAAAGTAGAAATGAGAGAGAGAGAAAGAAAGAGAGAGAGAGAGAGAGAGACAGAGAGAGACAGCCATTGAGAATCACCAATATCAATGACGATCATTTAATATTTTTAATACAGGTATTTTGACTTCCTGTGATCTCTCTTTTATTTATGACTCCTCACAAACCATACAGTTAGCATGCTTTTTTGTTTGTTTGTTTGTTTTTGTTTTTGTTTTTTTACTAAATTTTGGTAGAAATCATCAGTTTTTCCCCTGGCTTACAGTTTCTGAAATGCATATTTTCTTTTTTTTAAAGAAATTTGAGAAAATATTTGCAAACCACCAACTTTAACAATTTTGTAAAGTGCTGCTTTATGGATTACGATATCTTCTGTAGCAAAATAAATCTAGTTTATAATAAACAAATATTGAAAGTCCACCTATTGCAGGATTTGATACCACCTACACTTAATTCATTTAAATGCCTCAAATATATATATATTTTTAAATCTTTTTGCTTTAGCAAAATAGTCAAGTTGTGGAAGACTGATGAGTAGAATGGACAGTTCCAAGAATGAAAATTCTGACATTATCTCTGGAACATTTACAAAAAGGATAGTTATAAACATTGGAAACTTTTCCCATCAATTCTGATAGCTCAGACTTTGGATTTTAACTTCAATTCTAACCATACAACTGTGACTATATATGTGAACATTGACACATTTCTTAAAACCTTGCTGAGTCTCATCCCTCATTTGTATTAATGAGATAGTACTTTATGTAATACATTTTTGGAAGATTAAAGGAAAGCGGTAGATTCAAGGCACCTTTTTAAAGTGCTTAACATACAAAAAAAAATAGCTGAATAAATGTTTCCTCTTCATAATGGCTGTCATAATGATTAAGATTTCAACTGCTCACTAGTTTGCAGCATTTGAACAATTCATCTGTTAATTATAAATGAGCCAGAATATAAAAGCATAACACCTATTTTTCTGTGTGCATATCTGTAATCCTCCTTAAACAATTTTGGATCACCCAGTCTAATTCAATCCAGATTTGCAGAGACAGAGAAAAATTAGATTAGGTGGGGCCTTATAAATTTCATAACAGTAGGGGGGCTGTTTTTAGAGTAAGATTTCTTTCAGCCAAAACAACCAGTTTTGAAGGAACAATGGGATATGTGCAAGACTTGGCATCAAAGATACTAAGCTTCATTAATTCAGTCCCTTGACCAAAAACTCATTAAAATGTGTTTTTGTTACTTTTCCACAAAACTCAGAACAGTCTGTAACCGTGCTTACGGGAAAAAAGGACCAAAGTTCAAATGAAAAAAAATATATATATATATAATGAAATATGGGAAGTGAAAGACCTGAATCAATTGTGGTTTATCTACATTTTATAATAAAGAAGTTTAAATCATCGAGAGTTTTCTGAGTATCAGGACGTCATAGAAGTAGCTGAAAGAAATATTGTCATTAAAAATAAAACATATGGTGGCCATATTAAAAATGAGAAAAATGACAGTTTTACCATTAAGATACTGTGTCATCAGGCTTGATTTTGCCTCTCAATTCTAGATTATGGAATGAAACAGACAACTCATGAAAGAAACTACACTTAGGCTTATTTTGTTTTGAAACTATCCATTTCTTAGAGGAAGAAATGTCATTATTATTATAAAATCAGAAGTCCTTTGAGAATTTCCTGAGAACTGTCTAGAAGTCTACAGTCAGACTCCAAACAATACTGGCAAACAGGTCTCTCTTACAGGACAGTTTAGCCTGGCAATGATCAGAATAAGTGGGATTGATTCCCAGCTATAAGACCTCCTGACTGTGTGATTGTGGATAAATTACTTAGGCTCTGTAGAAAGATGATCACAATTGTTATTGTGAAGGTTAAATATGATAAGACATGTAAAGTACTTAGCACATATCTGGTACATGTCCTGTACCAGATAATAATAAAAGTATTAAATTTAGTTATATAGATTATTATATATTATACAATTATACAATATATTAAAAACTATTGCTGTTGTTATTTGGAGCCAGACTGCCTAGTTCTATATCATCCTTCCTCTGCAGAATTTTAAACAAGTGACAATAATTTTGTAACTTGGCTCCTTCATCTGTAAAATGCTAATCATAATGGTAAACACCTCTTAGAGTGTCGTAAGGATTAAATATTTTAGGGTATGAAAAACGTTTCTATGTAAAGCCTTGGCACTTCATAAGTATTACTATGTAAGAGTTAGTGAGTCTTATTATTGATACTGTTTTTATTTAAGAATTTTCTTATTTGAGGTTTTCATCTTTCCCTACCAAATTGGAGTATCTGTACCAAGTGGGAGACAGAGTTAAGCAGCTATTATACTATTCCTAAAAGTAAAGGAATATTTTCCTATTTTCTCTTACAGAAAGAGTTAGTTATCTTCTGTGTCCGGGGCTGCTCTGATTTTCCTTCTGTCTAGCAGGCAATATTTTTACCTTCTCTCTTACTGTCCTAGCTCTGTGGACTAGTCCTTTAGGTCTGTATTTCACAGTTCTCACTAGAAAGCACCCCTGCACTTACTCCTGGAGTGTGTGCACCATTGTACACTGGGAGTGTACAGTGTGTTAGCGCCATATCACAACACCACACTGTCCTCCAATCGCCTGTCGAATTACCACTAATAAAACAATAATGCGTTTGAAGGGAGGGTCCCTATTTATTTACTCCTCATTATATATCCTCCACGGTGTACTACATTGCCTGTATGGCCTAATAGATGGTGGTATTTATTTGTTACATTAACAAATAGTTGAATCTAAAGCGGCCAGTGTGTAACACAGGCCTGGCTTGGGGCAAAAGTGCAAACTGAAGTCCACATCAATGACGGTCTCAATATTACTTTAACAAGTATTAATGGAAATATCTATTTTCTCACTGTGATAGGTTTCAGGTGATGGTTTTCATATAACTAAAACTTAGCAAAATATTAGAAATGAATGAATTATATTAGTACAAATGCGTAGATATTCTATTGATGTTTTGGAGGTATTTGGCAAAATAAGAAAAGTATTATACTAATACCATAATATAAGTATATAATCTAATGCTATTGTTATTATGTTATGTATTATGTATATATTATATTACGTATTACATATGTGTACATACGTATGCCTAAAACACATGTTGGCCCACGAGCATGTATAAGAAATAGACATATTTTGAAACGTAAGAATACGAGTATATTATAGTCATTCTATCTCAGAGGAAGAATTTGACCAGTAAACCAGTTTGTTCGTTCTTATTTAAGCACCGTATGGTCAAGTGAACTCAAAGGCAACACCCGTCAGCAGCAGGACACCCATCCACAAGCATTCAGGGACTCACACGCAGTCTCCTTTTGTTTCTACAATATAGGGACAGAGGAGTAGAGAAGTATTTCTCTGGACCAGTTATGACAGCAGATACTTAGGTTTCAGTAGTCTCGAGCATTGGACCCTGATTCACAGAAGCATCCATGAGTTCTTTAATACATGTATTTATGTTTTCTATTTGGGACTTGTGAGGCCTCTACAGACAGGGACTCATGGAAAAGACCCTTCTTGCCCAAATTTAAGGGTGATGCTAAGTGGAAATCATCCTGCATACTGTGAAAAAGTCTTCATTAATGACCAGAATGCCTAATCCCAAACAAAGCATGGGCCCCTTGAAGGTAGACACTGATATTTTTCATTGTTTTTAATCAAGGAAGTAGCAGAGTGCCTCGCACGAGAGCCCACTTAATACAAAGTTTTAAACAAGTGGATGAATCAATAGGCTTACCATTGTGGTAAGCTCCTTCTCACTTCTACAGCAACTTAAAAAGGATAGATGAGGCTAGACTCCTTTTGGGACTTTAGAAGTCTAATACATCCGTCCTCACCTCCTCTGTATTTCCCAGCCCAATTATTATAATTGACTTCACTGACATTCAAGAGTAACATTTTCATCTTTCTAAATCCATCTGTACTCATTATAGAGAGAAAAATATTTGTTTTTTTCTGTCTGGGGTTTGGGCTAGTGTATGATTCACATTCTATTTACATTCCAAAACAAACATTCACCTTGATCTATACATATTATATTGCGTGGAAATATGTGTATTATTTTGTATATATATATTGTATATTTTGTATATGTGTATAAAATTGTTTTATTTTTTCCATGTTTACTGCTCAAACATATGTTAGATTACTACCATGTTTCCCTGAAAATAAGACCTAGCCAGACCATCAGCTCTAATGCATCTTTTAGATCAAAAATTAATATAAGACCCTATATTATATTATATTACATTATATTATATAATACTATATTATATTATATTATACTATACTATATTATATTAGACCTGGTCTTATTTTATATATTATATATTTTATATATATTTTATATATATATATATATATATATATATATATATATATATATATATATATATAAAATCTTATAAGACCAGGTCTAATGTAATATAGTATAGTATAGTATTGTAGTAAAATAAGTCCGGGTCTTATATTAATTTTTGCTCCACAGGATGCATTAGAGGTGATGGTCTGACCAGGTCTTATTTTCGGGGAAACACGGTAGATGGCTTATAATTTTAAACTCTTTTAAAACAAAGGCTGGAATTACTGCATTATCTGACAAAACCATATTTCAGAAAGTTTTCCTGAAACATCAGTGACTTTCTGTGCATATATATGCGACACACACACACACACACACATCACACATCACACACATGCATAAGCCCCTAGAATGAAGAAGTACGTATTATGAAAGCTTTTGTATGTGTTTGGTTATCACCTGTATTATTAACAGAGCTTTCCCCTCAAAATTAAGTAAAGCCAGGAAATTGTTTCTCTGCTTTTTAGAACAGTTTTACTCTTATAAGATATTCAAGGAGAACAGCTGTCAAAAGTCCCTTTGCAAGTTCACCCAATGTGTTGTTTCTACAGATATTAAACCCACAGTTCATTGCTAGCTTGGAGGCAAGAGGGTATCCAGCTGCCAAAGCTTTCATTGAAAGACACTTTTCCATTTCACTGCGGAGATATTTGGGGAACATTCTTATTCAAGAAATTCTAAAAGGGTCCTTTACATAAACTGTAGCTTAACTTTAGAGAATCTTTCCAGTAATAAAACCTAGATGTTTCATGGAAGTGTCTGTGATGAGACATTAGATCATATCCGTTGTTTTCACCCCTTGTTTTCATTTTGTAGTAAATTTACAGACTTCTACATCTTTTATTGGGTCATAAGCAACAAAGCTAAGTCCATATGCAGCATAAAAGTCCATTAAATGAGCTGCTTACCCAGTGAAGACATTTTACTATTTAGTTCATCACTTCTGATATTTCTATCTAATGATACAAACACAATTACACATTTTAAATGAAAAAAAACAAAACAGGTATATACACACTTTTGAATATGGACCCTACTTTCCATTAAAAAAAGGGGGGTCTGTAGCTGTTATGGAGTTATTATGGACAAAAGTTATGTGTATTCTCAAGTTCTCGCTCTCTCTCTCTCTCTCTCTCTCTCTCGCTCTCTCTCTCTCTCTCTCTCTCATTAGCTCTTCTTTAACACAAAGGAGAAGTGAGTGCTAAATATATACTAAGTGCTATTTTGCATTTTACTAGGCAGAGTGAGAATAGCACATCAGACCAGCAGACTCCCTGATATGAAGGAAGCTGATACTTGAAAGTCAGCTAAGCTGGGCTAGTAACACGTAAATAAATAAATGGGTAGGATAACTTTAGAGAATGATAGATGTTACAAAAAAAATAAAAGAGAATAGAGAGGCAGAAAGTTACTTGAGAATCCAGACATGCCAGGTAGGACAGACAGGGAAAGCCTCTCTCTGAGCTGAGAACAAAAGGGACGTGCTGTTTTCTGTCGGAAGCTGATCAAGGTCTTCCTCTATTGATTTAGCTTTTCTGACCCATATCTTTGACTCCTCCTCTGTACTGGACATCTGTGAATTTTGCAGCCACGGCTCTCTTTTTGGCTCCCTCTGGGGACATCAGCCATTTTACTGAGAACAATCCCTTCAGCATCTCTCATTGTTTCTGTGGGCTTCCAAATCATAGCCCCACCTCTGGCCCTATGGTGGTACATGTCGCGGCCTTGGTCAATTATATTTCAGTCATAGTCATAGCTAGTGGCTCAGAGATGGACAGGTGAGCCCAGTCTGGCCAGAGTCCTTCTCTAAGATTACATATGCTGATGCCTTCAGAGAGAGAATTTCTCTTACTTCCGTGCAATGCAATATAGTATCATTGGATCCCTAGACTCTCCGAATCAGCCTCACTCCACAGTTTGAGCTAGTATTTATTTATTATAGTATTTATTTATTTTTTTATTTTTATTTTTTCTTAAGTTATTTGTTACGAGTCACTGTCACTTACAACCAGAAGAATTCTGAGTGCATATTCCCACTCTGCTGACTCCTTCTTTCCTTTACATAAATATGCTCAAGCCTCTCCTGTTAAACACAAAACAAATTACCTTTTCCAATACCATGTTTCTTCCAGGTAAGAGGACTCTCTGATTCTCTCCCTAAACCTCTGTCTTTCACTAACTCCTTAATAAAATCGTACAATACCCTTAATGGCTCTATTTGCTTACTTTCCTTTAGGTAGTCATATTTCAGACTGCCTTCTGTTCCCATCACTCAATTCTGAACTTTTAACAAAATTATTACAAATGACATTGTTGCAAAATCCAACAGACATGGCTTAGATGTTATAACCTAAAATACATAAATTGTCAGTCATTGCTGGCTAACCCTTCACTCTGACTTGATTTTCCATCGACCTCTCTGACGACTCTCACTCTCTTGATTATTGCTCACCTTTAGTGTCTGTGTCTCTCTTAAATATTATTGCTCCCCAATTGGTGCCATCATGGGATCCCTACTCTTGATGTTTTTTTCCTTCTAGATCATCCCAGGCATTCCCAGGGCTTCAACTGCCATGTATTCCAAATGATTCCCAAATCAGTATTACCTGCTCCTAAACTCCAAAGATCCAGACACACACTTAGTGGCCTTTTCAGACACTGCCTATCATTCAAAAGAATCTAAAACTCAGTATTTGCCAAACTTAGCTCAACATATTTTTCATGAAGTTCACCCCACCCCAACATGTTCCGCGTCTCAGTAAAGAGAGCCACAAGCCACCCTGTGTTCCAAAGAGACACTGGCATCTATGAAGTGATTAAACTTACAGGACTATTTGAGAATGAAATAATACAGAAATCACCTAACACACTGCCTGGCCCAAAATGCTCAACAAATGACAGGCACGAAAAATATGTTCTGAAGGAACGAAGAGAATGAAATCCATTTTAAGAAATTGTGATATACATAACACATACATATACAACTTGCCAACCAGGTAAACAGGCTAAAATCATACTAACTTATTTAGTCTTTCACTAAAAAAGGTAATAATGATAATATTCTCCACTTCTTCAACACAAAAACCTTTTTACTTAACACGGACTGCAGGAGAGCCTGAAAATCCCTGCTCATCCTTCGAGGGGCATGCCAAGCACTGCCCTCTCATGGAAGCCTCTGGCATTGATCCCTGGCTCCTGCAGGCTCCCCCAGCTTTCTGTCAATTCCTCTCTGTAAGAACATTTCTCACACTGTATCACTATTATTTGCTTATGAACTGGTCTCTACCATAAACTTCGAAGTTCTTGAGTTTGAGGTCTCTGTCTAACGACCACACATCTCTAAGTTTGCTTTGATATGAATGCTGTGAAATACACACTTTTAAAATGGAAGATAAAAATCCTCCCTCCCCTAATGACAAACTTGTGAGCTGCAAGGCGTTTCCAGAAAAGCAAAATGACTACAGCGGTCAACAAGTTGTCTCCCCTGTATTTCATAGCCATGCAGTAAAGCAACATTGTTTTTTGGCTTACCTTCACCAATAGCAGTAAATACACGTAAACATGATGCATTTAACGATTGGCTCTTTGAGGGGACAGAGCCAGGAGTGCAGTTTCCAGGCTTTCGTCCTCACGTGGAAAGGTGCTGGCTCAGGTAGTAAATGGCCATCAACTGTGACTGGATGGCCATCAGCTGTGGCTAGTTGGCCTTCAGCTGTAATCAGTGAGCCATTGGCCACTAATGTAACTGCTGTGGCTACGCTAGCAGAAAATGGGAGCTAGCAAGAAGATGGTGGCTGAGCTAGCAAGAGCGGATTGCAGTTAGCATGGCACATAGCAGCTGGCAAGTGAGGTTGGTTGGCAGAGAGAAGTGGACGGCAGGTTGTGGATCGTGTGGTTCCTGCTTCCTGTGTCTCCAACCCAGCCGCCAGCGAGAATATAGTGATATGACTCCCCTACTTATGGCTCCATGGGTGTTCCTTTTTGGCCTCACCATATCCTGCGTTCTTATGTGGGGAGCGGGACTAGAGACCCCGCAGGCCGCCCTGCACGACAGGAACACCCACGGAGCCATACATAGGGGAGTCTTACCACTATATTCTCGCTGGCGGCATCCACCTTTCTGCAATCCGCTCTTCCTAGCTCAGCCAGCATCTTCTTGCTCGCCCCCATTTTCTGCTAGCGTAGCCACAGCAGTTATATTAGTGGCCAATGGCTCACTGATTACAGCTGACGGCCAACTAGCCACAGCTGATGGCCATCCAATCACAGTTGATGGCCATTTACTACCTGAGCCAGCACCTTTCCACATGAGGCTGAGAATCTGGAAACTGCACTCCTGGCTCTGTCCCCACAAGTGTGTTTTCTCGGTCTTGGTTCAGATTTTGTATCCTCTTTAATAAAACGATGCAATATGAGAATCAAAGGATTCAGCTTACCTTATAGCTTACCGACCACCAATATCTTTAGGAAAACATAGACTACTTTCCCATAGCTGTCATGTAAAAACACCACACAGTTAGTGTCTTAAAAATAAGACAAACTTGTTCTGAAGGTCAAAAGTCCAACAAGGTCCTCCCTGGGCTAAACTCAAGATGTCGGAAGGGCTGGAATCCTTATGAGAGTCTCAGTGGGAGAATATATTTTCTTGCCTTTCCCAGTTTCTAGAGGCCGCCCACTTTCTTTGGCTCCTTTCTTCTTCTTCATAGTCGGTGATGTTGGGCTGAGCTTTTCTTATACTTTCATCTCTCTGGTTCTCTCTTCTGCCATCTTTCACTGCTAAAGACTTTTGTGATTACCCTGCACCCACCTTCATCGTGCAGGGCAGTCTCCCCATATGGACATCAGCTCATTAGCAACCTTAATTCCATCTGAAACAGTATTCGCCTCTGCCATATGACCTCACAAGTTCTGGGGATTAGCCCAATAACATCCTTAGCAGGCCACTTTTCTGCTTATTACAATGTATAAGAAACATCCTGGTTGAAAGTTGCCAGGAAAACACAGGGAACACTTGTGAATTTGAATTTCAGATAAATATATATATATATATTTTTTAGTATATCTTAAATATTACATGAGACATACTTACATTTAAAAAAACAATCATTATTAACTGATGGTTATTGGATGTGTGGGTGGTTGGGAGGATGGGTGCAAAAGGGGAAGGGATTAAGAAGTACAAATTGGTAGTTACAATATAGTCACAGGGATGGAAAGTACAGCATAGGGAATATAGTCAATAATATGGTAATAACCATACATAGTGCCAGGTGGGGACTAGAATAATGGGGGGAATTGCTCTGTAAATTATATAAATGTCTAACCACTATGCTGTACACCTGAAACTAATATAATATTGAATGTCAACTATAATAGAAAATAAATAATAAAAAATTAAAAAGAATGAAAAACATCCATTAACGTATGTGAAATTGAAATTTAACTGAGTATCTTGGATTTTTATTTGTTAAATCTGGCAATCCCATCAGGAATACAAGTAAGTAACTCTGGTTTCCAATCTAGATACAAAGTACCATGGAACCTAAGATAAGTAGTTACTGCATTGACTTTGATACTTATTACCGTGTTATATTTAAAAGTGAAATCCGTGACGCTAATTTTATGGGAATTGTTAAGCAAAATGTAAATATCTTGTTGATGAAATACTAGATGCCAATTAAAATGTTATTTTATTCATTCTATAATTTAAGAGAGAAAATTCATGTGACTTAATATTATGAAAAGGCAGGAATAAAATTACATAGAAAGCAAAATTACAATATAAAATAGTTTAGGCCCATAAACATGCTGGAAGAAAAGACTCTGAAATGTCAAGAGAAGTTTCTACTTCATGGTAGGAATACGGGTGATTGTTTTAAATTTTCCTTGTGTGTTTCTTTTTTTCTCCTTCCTTAATTTATTTCAGGTATTGCTTTCATTATATACAGATATAATATTATGTGATATAAGCAGATAATGGTAAAGTTTATCCTGCTCCTCAAAGCAATATTATTTTGATAATAGACCTAGTTAGGTTACATCGGAACAATGTAGAGATAATTGGTATATATGAAATGTATTCACCACTTACAAATAGAAAATATTACACATTGTGTATTGTTGTCATTTTGCAAATTTTTTATACCCCATTCAGAGCAAAAGCAAACAGTCAAAACATAGTCTGTTTCTTTTAAATTAAACTCATTCAAATGCTTATTGGTTTAATAACACTAGAGGAAACACATCATATCAGGGGTATTTAAACCTGTGACACAATCATGCAGATAACAGCGTCAGGAATTACTGTCACACAACTTCAATGCCTTTGCTAATTAGCACCATTTGTGAGAACCTGGTCATTTCCAGCAACTTGCTCTTTTGATTAATGTCTTGAAAGGAAAGCCAGCTGTTAATTATGTTAACAACCCATTCCTTAGGACTCATCATCATCCATTTTAATGGACTGACAATTATTATTAATCAAACCCCGAGAACTGAAGAAGTGTTACCGATATGAAAATTCAGCTTTCCTGAGCATCAAGGGATAAGATATATATGAAAGCAAAGAATGACGGCAGAATTACCCTCCTTTTTTTTTTTTTTTTTGTTAATGGAGAGAGTAGGTTTTTTTTCTAATTCTGTGAGTAGTCCTTTGATTGTACTCCGCAGCTAATCCTCCTTCCATGATGCAAAACAGCCAGCCACAGAGTGGAAAAGTCATTCAGAATTGTTTGGCATATTCAGGAAAGAAAAAGGAGGTTAGATAGAATTCAACAATAACATAAAAACAAACAAAACCTAACATTGTGAACATAAATTCAAGAGAAAGGTCACTGGAAGAAGAAAGAAGCTGAAAACAGGACCAAAGAGAACTTCCAGTTTTCCTTCTTGCACTCAGCCTCAATCATTCTCTACTTCTAGTCATTTGTTTTTTGGTAAGTGGGACGAATGACATTCAAACCATTCATAATCGTAGATAATGTCACACAAATTCATTCTTAGCTCTGGAGCCACAGGCTTTAATGTTGGTAAATATTTGGTACATTTGAAAAAGACTCAAGTGAAAGATTATGAATACATTCCATTTTGCATTTCCAGTTGACAGATCTCTATTGATAGCATTCATTAATTCATGCACTCATTCATTCCTTTATCCTGTCCTAATTATCCCACTCCTGCTTTGTGAAAGCTCTGTTGTAAGTGCTGCAGGTACACAGGTGGGCAAGAAAGAGAAGTCCTTGCCCTCAAAGAGCTCATGCTGCGCTGAAAAAGGAGATGTAGCAAGAGAATAACTGAATGCATACATAACTCAAGGAACTCTAATTTGGTAATAAAGATTTTAGAGAAAATTTTAAAAGGGAGATGTGATACAGAGAGAGATTTAAAGGTAGACAGAAAGGGAGTGTTGCTTTCCATGGGATAAGCAAGGAGAGATTCCTTGAAAATGTGACATCTTCACATAAACCTGAAAGATTAGAAAGAATCAACAAGGCCAAGTTCTGGAGAAACAGGGTGCTACCACAAAGATCCCAACATAGGAAGGGGCTTGGGGTGTTGGAGACACCTGTGGGCTTGGAGCACAGTGAACGCCGAGGTGGAGAGAGCTGAAATGAGAGGTGTAGGGAAACAAAGCCCTGACTGCAGAGGGCCTCCATTGCCATAGAGAGGATTTACTCAGATTGTGCTGGAAAGCAACTGGCAGAGTGTCTGGCAGTCAGTGACATGATATGAAATTAGCACATTCCTCAGAGCAAAGATTTTCCAGCTGATCATGGCCGAGACGATGGATGGTTATAAACACAGGAATAGATTCTAAAGTCAAATCACATGTTTTCCTCATCTTCCTTTTTCAACAAAACACATTTAACAAAAAACAGTTTAGCTTTGAATCGATAGGCATTCATTTATCTAATACTCATTTTTCTGTGCAACTGATTATTCAAAAATTTTTCCTTAACTAGAAACACACGTTCATATATCATAATCATCATGTATTCTGGCCAGCTTCCCTCTGAAGCAAAAAGTAGGTTTTCTGAGTGTAAATTTAGGGCTTGCAGCACAGAAAGGGTGTTAGGATATGAGTAAAGACCAGGCATCACCAGATATTAGGCAGGAGCCTGCCCACTACAGGCTGATACTCCATCTACCACTGCCTCCTTGATGCCTTTGAACTTCAACCCTACTCTCCATCTTTGCTATCTCACTTGCTATCATTCAGGTTTTCGATAGGCTTTTGACTGCCTGTTAGAAAGAGCTCCCTCCCATGGAAGGTTTGGGACTACTACCAAGGATTAAAGAAAAGGATATATCTCCATGAATTCCTTTATTGAATTATTGGCCAATTCCTTTATTGGCCTGTGGAATCACAGGACTTGTTCTAGACACTTGAGCTAATTTCAGGTAGGAATATAACTAGAACTCATGTCCTCAATTTTTTTATATCAAGCACTTTCATGACACCACAGGGCCTATCCTGATTTATATTTCTTGGAAATCCAGACTCATCTACCTGTCAGAGCTTCTTTCAGCTACTTCGTCCTTTTGAAGAATAAGTCAAATGACTGCTTTAGCTTATGTCCAGCAATCAAGATTTAAAACAGAAAAAATACACTTTGTCTTTTGTAGCTTTAAAGATCTTTGGAAAATATCTTATGTAAGACATATACAAACATATATACTCAAGGCTATATATAAATTAGAAGTTTTAAATTTTTCATCGGCTTTGTCATAGATCATTGTTTCACGGGAAAATAAATTAAATGGATAAGAATCTCAGAGAAATTTTGAAAACAAAATGTTGACTCCAATAAGAAATCAAGTGCTGTTTTGTTGCAGCTGTAATTGTTCTTTCCTGGTTAGAACAAGATTAGACTTTGATTGATATTTGAATAATATGTCAGTGTAGGGTCAAGCTTTTCTTCAATACTTCTGTAATAACTATGGTGTAGGTGGGAGTTAGACTAACTTCTCCCTCTTGCAGAAGAAAACATAATGAGTGGGATACAGGAGACCTGATTGCTCATTCTAGCCAAATTCTAGAAAGCTATGTGATCTGAGGGGAAATACTGGAGCACTCTAAGTCCCCACTTATACCTCTGTAAAATGAGATAGTTATAGAGAAAACTTTCTAAAATCCCTCTTTATTTCTATGATGTTGCATAAGGGGAAAGAGTCACAGACTGTCAAGCTAGTCCTCACCAGGCCACTAACTAGCTGTGTGACTTTGTGCATATCTCCCTCCCTTTCTGAGCACCAGACTTTTTATGTATGGACACAAAGGACTAAGACTTGCAATTTCCCTCATAGATTAAAAATTCAGTTTAATAACTACAAAGAAGATACTGCTTCCTGCATTATCTTGTTTTTCTGATGGCAAGGGACTTTGTGCTGCAACTGTCTTCCCAGATCCCTTGTGCATTAAATACATGTTTACAGATTTAGCAGCTGGGGTTTGCATCACACATTGTTATGTAAGGAGAGATGTCATATACAGGATAATGTATAGATAGTATTAAAGAGATACATGTATTTTTTCTAGGTTTGAAAAAACAATAACCTGAAAAGATATTGAACCTCTAATTATTTACATATTTTAACCAATTGAAAATTCCTGAATATAGTGCTTAACTAGGTACTGATGCATTTCTAATTGTTTAACATTATCTCAGGATAAAAATGTACATGGGTCTTCTCTACTTTTCATAATAATAAATGATTTTGTTACAGATTTTTGAAACTACAGAAAAATATAATACAAAATGTAACTCACTCTAATTCTATCACCTGTAGACAATTTGTATTATCATATTGAGGTACTTTTCTTTTGTGTTTTCATATTTGTGTATAATTTGAATTATAATACAAATGCTTGGTATCATCTTCAGTAAAATAAATATAATTTTTCCAGCGTATCAATAAGATTTTTAATATCTTTTGTTAGAGAGCTTTCTTGACATTAAAAAAAAATCAACACATATCGTTGAAATATTTTTCTATTTTAGTTTCCATGATTCTAAATTATCATTCAGTTTTCTATTTTTCACTTTTTCTAATTTTTTAAATTATTTTATATTTTGGCATTGCCATATTGAATTATATACAATTCATTCATGCATAAACACTTACCGAGTGTTTTTTATGTGTCTAGCAAGGTGTTAGGTTCTGGGAGACCCAAAGATAAATAGTACTTAGTCCCTGCTTTCAAAGAGTTCACATTTTAGGTGGGGGGGGGAGGAAGTCATATAAAAAATGTAGCAGGTATCATTGTATAAATAACAATAATAAACTAGGAGAACAGAAAACAGAAAGAACTTAAACTTGTCTAGTCATGTTTGAGGAAAGACACAAAGAAGCAGTTAGAACTGCATCTGAAATAAGGAGTGGGCACTTTTTAGACCAAATATGTGGAAAGACCATGTATATGCAAATACATAATGAAAAACCCACCATGATCAGGGAAATGTGTAGAATTTCCCAGACCCGCTCAAGCAAGTGTTGGGAGTGAATGACTGGTAATGAGTTAATAAAATAAACGAGGGCTAACCAGAAGGCTCTGTGGAAATGGATTTTGAAAAAAATCTAATAACAAAACTAATGACAGAGATAACACATACTGAAGATTTGCTCTGGGCTATGTTCTGTGCTAAGCACTGAGATTCCCACTGTGAGTCTGCTTATCTTAGATTTGGAAAAGCTGTGTCGCAGATAGAGGAAGTCACTCCATGACACACCAGGAATGGCAAAGCTGGAGCTTTAACTCAGCGCTATTTCATTCCACAGGTAATGTTCTCACCAAGCTCTTAGCCGGAGCTGCACAGGCTTCTAGGCAGGCCACAGCAGGCCTCTCCATGGGCATCAAAGAATTGTAAGAATAGAAGTAAAAAACCCATCTTTACAAAGATCTCTCTATTGGGAAAAAGATATTTGTTTCTTCCTATGGCAATCTTCCTTGCCTCTTATGTCATAGCATCCTCAAATTACAATAAAGAAAACTTCTTTGATTTGTATTTAGCTGATTTTGCTTCCCAGCACACATCTAGAGAAAGTTCCCTTCAATTGTTTAAAGCTTTGTTTGTTGACCACAGGCCAAGAAAAATGCTTTTCTCACCAAATTCCCTCGTTTATCATTTTTGTACTGGGTCCTCAAGCAAATTCCCTTATTTCTCTTGTGACATTAACTTATTTATAGTAATGACAATATTTACATAGTGGCTTCACCCATGGGTACCATAGAATGTTCAAATAATATTAACCAAGTGCTGAATGTTAGTCTTAAAACCAAGCCTATTCCTTACACATGGACCTTAACTAGTAAATAAAGGAGCCATTGGCAAGTACATTAGCGTTTCAGTGGCATGGCTTCAGTGGTAGTTTGGCAGGAAAAAGGGGCTCTGGGTGTGTATTTTGCAACCTCTGACTAATGATCCACTTATGAGACCGGGATATGTGGGTAAAGCTTTGTAAACTTTCTAAAGTTAACCTCAACTCAGAGTCTTCTTACTCTTTTTCTAACTGCTTAAACAAACTGGATTTTTTCAAAAGGACTTGGACTATTTGTTCTACTTTATGGCCCTATAGCTTATTGCATATACAGAGAAGTGAATAAGTTGGAAAATGCCTAAGAGAAAGCAATGGAAGCAGTGAAAAGGTTGGGAAGTATGTCATAAAGGAAAAGAGGGGAGCCAGAGACAAGTGAAGAGGAAAGGGTACTTAATAAATCTTTATGTTTTGGAAGAGATGGCATACAGATGGAGTCAGTGAATATGTTTCCTTTCATCTCTTTAGACCAAGGGGAAAGAAGTGCTAAAGCTGAAGTCTGAGGAATTATAGTCATACACACACACACACACGCCCTCGCGTGTATATATGGTGCCAAGAAAATGTATACACATTTTGAGAAAGGATAACTGCATTAAAATTGTAATACTCAATATATACCAATAACAAAAGATGAATAGAAGTCACATTTGACTTCTGCAATTACAAGAGGTGCTCAAAGTGGTTACCATCAGCATCCAGACACTTCTGATTACGGCAAACTACTGCTTGAGCAACGCTGACCAAAGTGTCCACAGTATACATTTTTTTGGCACCTCCAGTATATTATATATAACTATATGTAATAAAATGTATATAAGAAAAATATTATAGAATCTTCTCTCTGTTCTTTAACATGGTAATTTATTCAATTTAATTAATACAGAGTAAATGTATTATGTACTATGTACTATAAATGAAAGTATTATGAAGACAGAGATAATTAAAACAACCAGCAGTTCATGGGGGGGGGAGGACAATATGGAATTATTATTCCTTGTATAAGTGCTAAAATAGAGATACTACCTAGAAGGAGGGATGACAGCACTGATATATCCAAAATATAATTAGAAACTGGAGGCTAGAATCAGGATCTAGAGATAAATATGTAGGAGTCATCGAGTTATAGGTGATGTTTTGAGGAAAGAAGAATGAGTGAAATCTTTGAAGGATATTCAACAAATACTGAGTCTTTCTTTTGATGAAGTTAATCATGTGATCAGACGCAACATTTTCTGTTTTGTGATTATAGAAAGTTTTTCTCCAGCAAACCCATATGTACCACTGTTGTAGGTATTTATTTTATTTTTAATGTATGCTTTCTTAGTTTCTTTGTGTAATAATGGATATTAAGAGATAAAGAAAAAATGATGTTGGTAATTCTAAGTAGGATTTATACAAGTGCATACTTTGGAGAACCAGAGAGCATATATGGAGGTCCTTCTAAAGATGAGCTGTGTAGCAGATAAAATAGTGATGCAGAATTGTTTAACCCACCCAGTTTCTGATATTTTGGTATGGAAGCCCAAGCCGACTAACACAAAGAAATGCTCCAGTAGGTAATGTGAATCTTCTGGAAGAAAAAAGAAATCCTCAGTAAAGAAACAGAAGACATAAAATAGAACCAATTGAAAGCTTTCACTTGATGGGCTCAATAAGAATGGAGATGACAGAAGAACATATCAGTGCAATGGAAGACCTATCCAACGGAATCATCCAATCTAGAAAACAGAAAGAAAGTAGATAGAAAAAAAATTGAACAGAACCTCAGAGACCACAGAGATCTTTGAACTACAACAAATCTAATATTCAAGTAATAAGAGTCACAGAAGGAGAAAATGTAACTCAAAAAATTATTTGTGTGGTATTGACATTATATATATATATATATATATATATATATATATATATATATATATATATATATATAATAGAACAGTATAGGTTCCAGAAACAGAGCACACACACTTTGATTTTTGTCAAAACTACTAGACTAATTTAATGAAAAAATTAAAATGTCTTCAATAAATGGTGCGGGAACTAGATATTGATATATTTTGTTTTAATTTTTTTTACCATGTATTATATACAAAAATTAATTTTGAAATGAAATATGATCTAAACATAAAATATAACATTTCTAAAAGAAAAAGTAAAAGGAAATTTTGTGACCATGTACTAAGCAATGTTTTTTCGGAGATCCAAAAGATAAATATAAAGAAAAATTTGATAAATTACATTAAATCAAAATTTTAAAAATTCTGCTTTTTAAAAGACACTATGAAGAAAATGAAAAGATAAGCTGACAAGCCACATACTGGGACAAAATGTTTGCAAAACATATTTATAACAAAAGACTTTATCCAAATTATATAAACAATTCACAATAAGAAAACATTCTAATTTTGAAAATGGGCAAATATTTGAACAACACTCCACCAAAGATGATACACAAATGGCCAATAAACACATGGAAAAATACAACACAACATTAGCTTTGGAGAAATGAAAATGAAAGCCACAGGAGATATCAACATTCTCACTAGAATGAATACAACTAGAAAGACTGAAAATAGCAACTTTTGGTAAAGAAGTGGAGCTACTGAAATGATTACACCTTGCAAGGGACGTAAAATGTAAAAAGCACTTTGGAGTACCTGAGAACTACTTTGGGAGTTACTTAAAAATGTAAATAAACAACACCTGACAGAATTTCCACTCCTAGGTATATACCAATAGGGGATCAAAATATATGATAATGGAAGAAGAATTGACTCTGAGTGGTGAGCACAGAATGCAATATACAGATGCTGTATTATAGAATTATACACTTGAAATCTATATGATTTTACTAACCAATGTCATCCCAATAAAGTAAAAATTTAAAAAAAGAAGTGCAAACATATGTCTACACAAATATATCTACAAGAATGATCACAGAAGCTTTATTCATATTACTTCCAAATTAGAAATAACCTACTTAGCTATCAATAGGTGAGTAGATAAACTGTGCTATCTATTCAATCAAATACTATTCAACAACAACAACAACAAAAAGAACATGCATATAATCTCAAAAACTTTATGATGGGTGAATGCAGAAATACCCTCAAAATACATACTTTATTTTTCCATATGAAATTCTAGAACAAGCAAAACAAATTAGTGGCAGAAAGCAGATCTGTGTTTACTTCGTCTGGAATGAGATCACGGCAATTGACACAAAGGAGGAAAGGGGACATTTTGGGGTGCTGGAATCTTGTATATCTTGACATGGTGGGGGGTACAATATTCTATATATTTTCCAAAATTTACCAACTTCTACAATTAAATGGATGTATTTTATTGAATATCAATTATATCTCAAGCAAATTATAGGTATATATTTATGTATATACACATGTACAACTTGATATGTGTGCACATATGTGTGTATACACATATATTTTTCATAAAAAAAGACAGTGAAAATGTTATTAGTGTGCCCTAAAGAAAGATATTTTAGCAATATAATTTTTCTAGAAAATCCACTACTACAAAGCACCACACCAAATAAGAAAACTAATGCTTACAGAAATAGATACTTCAAAAATTATAAAAAGTAATTATTGCATTGCATTCTCCTCAGTTATGCATTCAGTGTCCTCCATAATTATTTATCTTAAAATCAACTGTTTAATGCAGTAAGGTATACACAGTTTAGATATACTGAAAGCAACAGTTAATGGAGTGGATACTGATTTTCTAAGGCAAACAATTTTCTCCCGATGGGTGAATTTTGTAAAGCTGACTTATTATTTTAAGGTGCCCTTAAAATTAAAATTTATTTTTAGGCGTTATAGACACATGTGGAAGTACTATACTTCATTTTCTTCTGCAGCCAGAAAGATGGTTATCAATGCTAATTTCCTTTGTAAGATAATTTGGAATGACCTCCAGAATTAGCTTTTATAAAGTTGTCCCTTCACCATTAACATAATTGTGATATTATTTAACGGATACATTTTTACATCTTAATTGACTATTAAGTATAGAGAAAAAGAAACTACAAATTTGATGTAAATGATATTTGATAAGTGTGTCCTTTAGTGCCAATTAATTATTTCAGAACTTGATAATATTCCTAGGTCTCTAGAGAGAGAAGGGGAATGCTAATTTTCTTTTTTTAAACTATTGTGTTTGGGTTAATGCTTCTTTTAAAGTGAAATTATGTTGCTTATTTCACAATCCCTAAAGTTTTCAATTAAAAAAGGGGGAGAAAAAAATAACGTGTTTCAAAGATAATTTGAGATTTCCAAGTCATTGAATTCGCCTATTCCTTTTTGTATAAATGTAGCAAACATCCTGAAAAGAATAAAGAACAAGCCCAAAATATGTAGACAAAATTAGGCACCATTTTTAGTGTAGCTAGCAATGGCATACACTCTTCAACTCACATGTTTACTTCAAACAGATTTATTAACAAAATTTGAAGGGCTTAATAATTTTCAAAGAAAAAATTTGCCTCTGGGAGTCAAGAGCCTTTTGTATTGTGAGCCAAACCTGTCTTCCGTGTTCCAGATACCACTCAACTTTCTGATAGGAATTCCACCAACATGCCGTTTTTATTCAGGTTAAGAATTAGTGGATCAAATGCGGATGTAAACCCTAATTCTAAAAAGTAATTAACCATACATACTTGAAAAACATTTATGTTATTTTCCTAGTACTATGTGTCGCTCATTTGAACAGTTTTGAACTTCCTGCAGCCCTGCATAGAGTGCTTTCATGCTGGCCAGTTATCATGGCAGCCCATCCATTGAGTATTCAGAGTCTCGTGTTTAGTGAACGCAAATCAGAATTCTGTTTTTCCTTTCTCTCACTGACTCAGGAAATACCAAAAGACAAGTAACAAATGAGAACTTTCACCCTTCCAACCCATCGTTGTTTTTTTTTTCCCCCACCTAACTCCAGCCCTTTCACAAATATCACAAGTCTTACTGTATGTTGAATATGTTGGCCGTTTTCTAATTAAAGGCGGCTGCCCAGTTCCCCAGGCGGTGCAAAAACCCTTTAGGTCCTAAAAAGAAATGACTTCCAAATCAAAAATCTAGTAAATAAGTCAGTTTGAAGCCCAAAAGCAATTATCATTACAGGGAAGTATCTTCTTAAAAGTCTATTGTGAATTGACTAGTTTTGGTCTTCCGGTAATTAGAAGGCTGACAGACAGCAATTTCAATCCCAAACATTCATACACAGATAATTTCTCCACCTTGTAATGACATGTAGGTAAAGATATTTATCCTAGATATGCCTAAACCGTAACAATGTTTGTCACTCTGAAAAATCTGTGGGAGAGTGGCCGGTTATCTCAATTGGTTAGAGTGTGGTGCTGATAGCACCAGGGTTGCCAGTTCAATCCCCGCATGGGCCACTGTGAGAAAAAAAAAAAAAAAAAATACTGAAAAATCTGTAGGAAACGAGATGATTTTATTTTAAACTACATTTATACAATTCCAATTATACCAACACTACCAAGAATTTGAACTGATTATATAATATACTTCAATTCAAAATCTGAGTCTCTATTTGATACAAAGCACTGTGCTTAATTTCAGAAGGGAGATGATTATCAAGGTGGTCAAAATGCAAATAATTTAAAATTTGCAAGGGAAGGAGACAAAATCCCATTATATATGGCAAAAGAGGAATTTTGTAAACAAAGTACACAGGGCTATGGGGATATAGGAAAGACAGCATCTGGACCTAGAGAAGGGTGAGGTAAAGAGGAAAGATTTCATGGAGAAAGTGACATCTGAAATGGTCTTTACAAGACATTATTTCCACAGGCAAACCTGGGACGAGAGGGCTTTCAAGAGAAAGGAAAAAGAATGGTTAAAAGCCCAGCGATTGAAAAGTGTGGGTCATGTTATAGAAGAATAAACCATGTGGTTTCAATAGAGAAGAGAAAAAGAATAGGTAAAAATAGGCAATGTGTCTTCACTACAATCTGCAGACAAGTATGTGAAATTTTCCATTTTTCAGCCATGGGCAGCCAACAAATTATTTTTAGCAGGGAGTAATATGATAAGGGCTATTTGGGGAGAAATAAATACATCTACATGGAGAATAATAGACTGGAGTTGGAGAAACCAAAGGAAGGAGAAGCTGTGAATTACCAGAGATGGCTGAGCAAGAGAATTAGAGGAAATGAGAGCTGGATTAACTCTGATGCCCTTGGAATGAAGAAAAGGGAGTGAATGTGAAAGGCGTAGTAAAAATAATTTACAAAATGCTTAATAGGGTGGAAGAAAGGGAGGGGCATTATGACTCAAGGCTTAAGACCTAAAAATTTGGCAGGATTGGATAGAAACAAATGTAGGGAATTCTGTTGGGGATATATTTTGAAACAAAGTGGCAATGAGAATAAATGAACAAAAAGTTCTCTCACTCCTACAGCATCAACCATCACTGCTATAAAGACAAAAACACCAATTACATACATTCATTTGAAAAGCACCTATTCTAAAGGAGAAAGTAATTGACTATCTTCCATGTATGTAAAAATAATAGCTAATATTTACTTAGGACTTTTTATATGCCAGGCACCAATCTGAATTATACAGTCATTTAAATCTCACACTTATGTTATCTCCATTTGATAAATAGAAGATCAAAGCTTACTGGGGTTGGGAGACTTACCCAAGGACACCCAGCTAGTATGCATCACAAGCTATCTGTTTCATGGGCAGACACATGCTTTTAGTCTGCATTGTGCTATCTAATTGCTACTGGAACCCAAGGGATAGCTGTGGGTAAAATGAAAACAAGAAGGCATCTCAAAAGACACTGACTATGTGGCTGAGTCTTGAAGGTTGAAAGGGAGGCAGATGGATTTAAGATCGACTGGGAGGAAATGACAGAAGAGAAGGGCTTTCTAGGCACGGAGAGCAGCCTGTGCAAGGGCCTGGAGGTGAGAAGCAAGAAATGTTTAGGGAACTATAATCTATCATGAAGCTTATTATCCTGTCATAGGAAGTGTCTCTGGGGAAGTGGACACATTATGTCATCCAGTCATTACTCTATGAAAATGCTATCAGAAAGTTATTAAATTAGATCTCAATTAAGAAGAGGCCTCAATTAATCAGACTGTGTCTCACAGAAAACATTATTTTCTAATAAGAAAATATGAATGATAAGCATTCACCCCCGTTCAGGCAGTCTCCCGGGCCAGGGCACAGTGGCACCCCAATCCCTCACCTGTTAAGTGAAGTTTGACAAGAACATCTCAGAGGTCCGTTGACAAAGAAGAAAGTGAATTTCATTTCTTTGATTTACTGTGTTTCAAAGGAGATCCATGAAAAGCACTATGTGAAATGAGATGTGGAGTCCATGATCCCTTCTTTTCTCAGGGTTATTTTGGGGTAGGATGGTAATGGTAGGTCTGTGTCATTAAGGCAGAGAACAGGAGGTGTGGGTTAAAAACACTGGAGAACATCATATAGGTTTGCATTCTGGTTCTGACTTTTATGAACTGTGTGACCTTTGGCAAGTGTATTTGTTATCTCTTGCTGTGTAACAAAACTCTCCCAAGTTTAGCAGCTTAAAACAACAGACATTTGGGCACACCATTTATGAAGGCCAGGAATTCAGGAGAGGCTTAGCTGGCTAGTTTTTGTTCAGGATCACTCATGAGATTGGAGTCCTCTGAAGAAGCTGGAGTATCTGAGCTGTTGGCAGGAGGTTTCAATTCCTTGCCATATGGGTCACTTCATAGAACCACTTACAGGCATCATAATTAGCTTTCCCTGGAGCAAGTGATCAGAGAGGGAGACTGACAGAGACATAGAAAGCCCAAGACAGAAGCCATAGTGTTTTTATAACTCAGTCTGGAGAAACAGCCCATCACATCTACCAGGTACGAGTCATAGAAATGAATCACTAAATTCAGTCCAAACTCCAAGGGAGAGAAATGGAGCTTTACCTCTTGAGAGGGGAATATCAAGGAATCTGTGGCGGTACCTTGAAACACCACAGAAAATTACATAGTTTCTTAGTGTGTCTTTCCCCATCTTAAAATGGACATTTCAATTGTACCCACAGCACAGGATTGCACTTAACCAGAGTTCTCCAGAGAAACAGAACCAATAGGATGTGTGTGGGGGAAGGAGGAGGAGAGAGACAGGGAGAGAGACAGAGAGATTTATGAGAAGGAAATGGCTCACACAATCATGGAAGTTGACAGGTCCTAAGATCTGCAGCTGGCAGGTTAGGAACCTAGGAAAACCAATGTGTAGTTCCAGCAGCCTCCAGACCCAAGAAGGGCCAATATTTTGGTCTGAGTCTGAGTGCCAGGAAAGATCAATGGCCCAGCTCAGTCAGACAGAAGGAATTCCCTCTTACTCAGCCTTTTTGTTCTATTCAGATCTTCAACCAATCAGATGAGACCCACCCACATTAAAGAGGGCAATCTGCTTTACCAATTCAAATGTTAATCTCCTCCAAAACCACCAACACAGAGAAACCCAAAGTAATGTTTGACCAAATAAATGTCTGAGTACCCTGTGCCCCAGTCAAGTAGACACTAAATTAACTACCACCACGTTGTAAGTTTAGTTGATAGTTGAAAATTGCATAAAACAAGGCATAATAAGCATTTGTTACTGTCATTTTTCAGATGAGATTGATGTCTATGGAAATAAAATGACTTAACAACTATTTAGTAATACCACATTAACTACTAAATCTTCATTTTTCTTCTGTTACCCATCCTTTTACTATCACTTTAGGGTCAGTCAGAAAACTACATCCCCTTGCCCTGTAAGCAAAATAGCTTCTGCATTAACTGACAATGATATAAGATGTTGATTATTTTATGCTTTTCTGCATCAACTTTACCTTCTCCAGGTGATTTCCTTATAAGATGGAAAGGAACTCATTAATAAATGGACAATATATAAGCCTAACATCTGGGGAGGGAAACATACTAGGTAGGCCCTCCATGGTGTGTATCAGCTTCACTAGGTTGTTTTTCTCCTTCATGAAAGCACTGAGAATTTCAGAGAGAGAAAGCAGATGTGATATAGGGAGACAGAGAAAGAGGAATCTGGACAAAGCAGGCCTTTAACTTCTTTTCCCCAAATTCATTATCAGAGTGGGGAGAAATGACAAAGGGCTGGAAACCAAAGGAACCCTGGAAGCTCATCTCCTGTCTTCTAACCACTCCTCTGAACACATCCTCTCAGAAAGATTTATGTGGGGCCAATTAACTGAATATGAAGAATTGACCCCAGAAGCTTCCCATCACACAGCTGTTTCTGAATGCCTTGGTTTTGGTCTCTGAAGAGGATATAATCAAGGGAATGTTCCTGCAAAGACATAAACTCTCCCCAAATCCCAAAGAGCAAGGTCCCTCTTGTTTTTGGCAGGCAGTTAAGATGTTTCAGCTTTCAAGCTAGAGTTCCTTCTTCAAGGTCACCAGGTTATTGTGGAATTGTAGTAAAACAAAGACAGGCTTCCCTTGGAGAATTTTCAATAAAGTCTTTGTGTACACAAGGAAAATGCATCGACACTTTAGCCCCCATTGTCTTCTCTGGCTCTTTATTGAAGGGAAAAGGACAATAAAATTGGGGTGGGGGAGCAGAAAATAAATAAAGTTATCTTATAGGTCTTAAGACAATGTCAAAATATGCCTTTTTAATTTATTTTTTTATGTATCATGTCATTTGAATAAGGCAGGGTCACATGGGAAAGAGAGCTATTAAAAAAAAAAAGAAAAAAAAAAGAACTGAGTGTAATGTCCGATATATAATATGTGTTTAGCAAACGTCTGGTGATGAATCTAATCAATGAAAGATGAAGCAATGGTAAGTTAACTTCTGCATAATCAGACTTTCTTTAAACCTCCATTTCTTCTCAGACCCAAACTCTACACCTGAAGAGTTCTTTGAAAAACTGCAGGCCTAACTGGTACTAACCGTGCAAAGGCAGGATGGTTTAGGTGGGGACACACACAATGGTCCGACGGCTTGTATCAGAATCACATGGAGGTCTTGTGAACACACAAGACTGATGAACCCCACCCTCAGCTTCTCATTCATTAGGTCTGGGCTGGGGCCAATAATTTGCATTTCTACTAAGTTCCCAGGTGGTGCGGACGCTGCTGGTCCAGGGTCCACGCTTTCAGAGCCACTGCCGCAAGGGAAAAAGCAACAGTCCGGAAGTTCAGAAAGGGGTTTGTCATTATTTTTAATTTTATTGTATGCCAGGGTATACCAGTTTAGATACTCCATACCTTGAAAATTACTTAAATATAATAATCTATATAAATCTAACAGATATATTTGTATAATCTTTTACAATTAAACTTTTCCATGTATATTATCAAATTCAATTCTTAAAATAGCTTCATGCGATAGAAAAGCCCACAGTTACGATCATAATATTTTGAATAGATGAGAGAAAGTTAAACTCAGATGGTACAAGAGCAAACATCTCGAAGACAGGGATGGCATCTTATTTACATCAGTATCCTTAAAGCTTAGCATGGTGAACAAAACATATATAGGGTTCAAGAAACACTTAATTAGTTAACTACTTTTACTCATAACTCATTTGTGGTCAAATCAGAGAGCAGAGACACAGGAGTCCAAATTCAGTTCTCTTTCTAATTTTCTACACTACTGTCATATCAGAGTATTTCTGCTACTAATTTCCCTTCTGCTTGTAAGACAAGGAGTAAATCAACAACAGAGAATAAACCACAAAACCGTAAGCTGCTTAAAGGAAGGGACAATGCATCTTCATCTCCTTCTTCGTAGGACGTCCGGCACAGGTAGGCACACCACCCATATCTTTGGGATGGAATTGCATGTCTCTCTACCACACCACCTACAAAACCATGGCTATGTATCTGCCATCACAGAATGGCTGGCAGGCCTCAATCTGGGGGATAAGCTTCAGGGAAACCACAAGCCATGGAGGAGAGCCACCTGGGGTTTGGGCCATATGGTTCTGGCTTCTTCCTCGTGGGAGGGAAACAGCCTCTTTAGACCAAAAAGCTTAGGAGGGGTGCCTGCCAATTCTTCTAACTGGCAGCTCCAGACTGTAACCCTTGAGCTTGCTCTGCTGTGCTTCCAAGTCCCCAAATGTGTTTAAATCAAGGGAAGGCTGCTGAATTGAAATGGATTTCCCCATCACTGCAAGGAAACAAGGCAAGCCTTAAGTTTGACTTCTAAGCAGAGTCCCAGAGGGAGTATGCCTAATTAGACCAAGGATCAGACTCCTTCATGCCCTGCCAGAGAGGCCCACTGAGTTTCTGTGGGCCGATGGCCATAGAATCTGTTTTCTGCTCAAAGTGGCCTGGCTTCCCAGAGGAAAAAAAAAAAAACATAATGCATGTTATCTTATCCAAATAATTTATAATGTTGGAAGATGTTTCCTAAATCAGTAATAGGCTACACCCTTTGTACTCCTTGTATTCTTACAAAAAGAAACAGCTCTCATAAATGTCCCATAAATCATATGTATACATTTCACTTGGTTATTTAAATAATGATATGCAAAATAAAAAGTTAGGCCTTCTTTACAAATTGTGAGCAACGTTAAAATAACTTCCATAAAAATACAAGCCATTTGTTTTTGTTTACAAGATTAGCTGTAATATTAATATAAGCCAGAATCACCATATACAACTGAAAGTTTGTATTTTAAAGCATTTTAAAACTAAGAATCAGATTATTCTTCTTTGAAGAATTAGTACCTTAAATAGACATAAAATTATTTTTACTAGAAAGTGGACATAATTGTTCAAATATTTTCCTCTCAGGGATCTCAGTGACAAATCCATGTATTTATAAATCAAATGAGCACATTTAAGTATTCTATTTGCATTATTAAATCCCACACAATAGAGCTGTCTGGACATTTTTATGTCCCGACAAGCTAAGAAAATCCCAGTTGCCCAAAGGAAGGGCCTAAAATCCTGGAGATTAGAAAGACGAGTCTCCAAGTACCAGATACATTGAGCCAAGAGTAGAATGAGCAAGAGTGAATACAAGAAGTGAAGATGAGAGGTGATTTGTAAAAGGCAGCTCTTGTTGACGAAACATCAAATTGTGAGGAAAAATAAAAAGAAAAGAAAAGAAAAGAAAAGTTCATCAGGGGAACAGGGGCAGAAAGAAGCCAAATGAGAGAAAGTCTGTGTTTAGGAAAAGGAATGGGAGCGCATTCAAGGTCCTTGAGTGGGACCTACTGGACCAAGAGTGACAGATTGTAATTGTTGTGTACGTTGCCTCTTTTGTGGTCTCAACTCCTCTGATACAGTAACCAGAGGCTGTTGCCTGACATCTACAAGCTTCTAGAAAAGTGTCTTATAAGAGGAGACTAATTTATGCAACAAACATTTATTAAGCATTAATGTAGACCAGACACTACACTGCATACTACTTATACACTGTGTTTGCACTACTAAATCTCAGAACCCCATGGGGGAGAAAAGCATTTAATATTATTTGAATCCAAGTAAATGTTTTCTAAATTATTGATTGAATGTTTGAGTGAGCATGTGTGTGTATATAGCTACAATCAAAGAAACCTATAATTGGAATAATTTCCGCAAAACATCCTGAAATAATTAATACCAGTTTAAATATTCAGCAAAAGAGTTCAACCACCAAAATACGTCTAAGTTGATCCAACATCACAGGTTAGTGTCTAAGAATGACTAAGGCATTGCAGTCAGGAAGTTTGTGTTTCTATCTTATTAATATTCGTAGTTGAATCACCTGAACTACCTAGAGGCTCCATTTTGTTCTATCTCATTGATTTGTACAAATTAGGTTGAATATGTGACACATTGAAAAGATTTTTCAAAGGCTCACTATTTGTATAATGAAATGGTGCCAATATCACCTCCTGGAATAGCCAAACACGTTATCTGTCTTCTGAATGGTGAGAATGGAAAGATCTCAGCAACTGTTAAAGAAATCCCCCTTATTTCTTCTGTATGTTATTTACACTTACCAACCACAAGTTCTCTCTTATGTGACTTCTTTGTCAGAAATGGAGTGTCTTCACTAATCGAACCCTCAACACACACACACACACACAACCTCTGTTATATCGTGGTTGCCTATACAACTGTGATTTTGTTTATTTTCAGTCCCTCAGTATCTGAGGAATAGAGAGCCTCGTTAATTGTGATCTGTAGAGCTGGTATTCCAGCTCAAAGGGAGGGCCAGAATCTCCTTCGTGTGTTGAAATAAGGGTGTGCAGGGCAGTTCTACAAAAGTCTGAGAAAGTCCCCCACGCCCACCCCCTGGGGATGATTTCCGATGTAAGGGGCAAGCACAGCACTCCCTGTCATCAGCCCCACTGAAGCTTACTGAGCTCACTGGCAAGACCTCCCAGCCTGGAGCCTCAGGCCAGTTCATGTGTATCCCTGAGCAGTGTCTCGTTTAGTAAAATCAGGTGTTATAAGTCCCTACAACATGAGTAGTGCCTGGTACAATGCTGCTATAGAGATGACACTCAATGCATAGCAGCTAAAGGGCCCTTTATAGTTTGGCTCCAGACTAATAATCAATGATCTCTTCCTTACTTCTCTCAAATAGTCTATGCTCTAGTGACACTTTCCAGGATCATTTTTGTGTCTCCTCACCATGCTTATGGATATTTTTCTGCTTTCTATTATTCTTTAACCTGGTGGGCTCCTATTCATCCTTCGTGGTCAAACACCAGTGTTATTTCTTCTCCTTAGTTCTTTGTTGGAGTTACCCACAAAAATCACACAGGAATTAGTCGTGATCTATGCTTCCTGCACTCACATAACATTATCTTTATCCTTCTATTACAACACACATCATTTTAGACAGATAGATAAATACAGAAATAGATCCACAGATGATAGAAAGGTAAGTAGAAAGGACAGACAGACAGACAGATATCCTAAGTCACCAGGAGCTCAGTAACATCAAGGATCATTCCTCATTCTTTTTATCTTTCTTTTTAAATTAATAGGTTGTTTCTTAAAGTTGTGTTCGTAGCAAAGTTGAGTGGAAAACAGATTTCACACATACTCCCACCTTCCCTTCTGACATACACAGTCTCCCTCCATCATCAACATTCCCCATTAGTGTGGTACATTTGTTACAATTGACGAACTGACACCGACACCTCATTACCAACCAAAGTCTACAGTTTACATTAGGCTTCACTCTTCTGTTACTCATCCTCTGGGTTTTAACAAATATATAATGATGTGTACCTACCATTGCGTTATTGTGCAGAATACTTTCACTGTCTAAAAATTCCCCCCAACTCCCCCTACTCATCCCTTCTTCCTGGAACCTCTTCATCCACTGATCTTTTTAGGGTTCCACTATTTTTCCTTTTCCACGATGTTATATAGTTGTAATCATACAGTATGTAGCCTTTCCAGATTGGCTTCTTTCACTGAGCAATAAGCATTTAAGTTTATTCTGTGTGGTTTTGTGGTTTGATACCTCACTTCTTTTTATTGTGAATAATGTGGCATTGTTGGATATACCACAGTTTGTTTATCCATTCATGCAGTGAAAGGCAACTTGGCTGCTTCCAAGTCTGGGTATCATGAATAAAGCTTCTATAAACATCTGTGTGCAGGTTTTTATGCGGATCTGTTTTCAACTCACTTGGGTAAATGCCAAGAAGTGCAATTTCTGGATTGCATGATAAGAGTATGTTTAGTTTTATAAGAAACTACGAAAATGTCTTCCAAAGTGGCTATACCATTTTGCATTCCCACCAGCAACAAATGAGGGTTCCTGATGCTCCACATCCTTGCAAAAACTGGGTGATGTCCACGTTTTAAATTTTCACCATTCTAGGTGTGTATGGTATCTTGTTGCTGTTTTTACTTTCTATTTCCTAATGACGTGATGTTGAATATATCTTCATATGTTTGCCATCTGTATGTATTCTTGGATGAAGTGTGTGTTCAGATTTTTGCTCATTTTTAATTGGGTTATTTTCTTCTTCTTGAATATTAAGAGTTCTTTGCATATTTTAGATAACAGTCCTTTATCAGGTATGTATTTTGCAAATATTTTCTACCACCTTGTGGTTTGTCTTTCCATTCTCTTAACAAAGTCTTTTTGCAGAACAGAAGTTCTTAAAATTTTAATGAAGTCCAACTTAATAATATTTTTTCATGGATCATTCTTTTCCTGTTGTATCTAAAAAGTCATCACAAAACCCAAGGTCACCTAGATTTTCTCCTCTGTAATGTTCTAGGAGTTTTATAGTTTTGTATTTCACAATGTGGTACATGGTCCATTTGAGTTAATTTTTGTGAAAGGTGTAAGGTCTGTGCCTAGATGAAGATGATGAAGATGATGATGATGATGAAGATGATGATGAAGATGATTACTATAATTTTGCATGTGATGTCCAGTTTTTCCAGCGCTGTCTTTTCTCTATTGGTTTGCCTTTGCTCCTTTGTCAAAGATCAGTAGACTATGTTTGTGCGGGTCTATTTCTGGCTCTATTCTTTTCCATTGATCTCTTTATTCTTTCACCAAAACCACACTGTCTTGATTACTGTGGCTTTATAGTAAGTGTTGAAGGTGCATAGTGTCAGTCCTCCAACTTGGCTCTTCTCTTTCAATATTGTGTGGACAATTCTGGGTCTTTTGACTCTGCATAGAAACTTTAGAGTCAGTTTGTCAGTATCTACAAAATAACTCACTGGAATTTTGATTGGAATTACATTGAATCAACAGCTCAATTTCATCTTTTTATTGCACAGTACTTGGCACATTTTGGGGGCCCCATTAATTTTTATTGATGTCAGACATCCACTGAGACACATTAAAGGTAGATAATGTACTACCACTCCAAAACCTTAAGACGGCAGGCTTTCGGTGATTGCTGTTGCAATATAATCACTCCTTCTTCCCTAGATGGTAAAAATATGGGAAGAGGGAAGAGGGGACCATGCGGATGGATTGTGCAATATGCTCCACAAGGACAAGAAACATTCTCTGGTTTGCTGATGGTCATACCCCAAACACCTGGAACACTTCCTGCTATATCGTAAGAACCAAAAAATAGATATCTTTGAATGTTGAGTGACTGTTTTTTGGCCAGAGGCCAACATGCTGAAGCAATTTAAGTTTTCAAATACACCATGATTTCTTTGCGTCTAAGTCTTTGCCTGAGATATTCCCTATACCTGGGACCCTCTTCTTACTTTACCCACTTTCTACCTAACTCACTCCTAGTTAAATGCCTGCTCACACAATGCTTCTTCCTTGTCTATATCTCCAAAGTGCTTTGGTCCCTATCCTACTTCCAAGGATCAGAACACTGACGTGCATTAGGTACTCAACATATAACTGCTGTTTAAAATAATATATTTCACCCTGTTCAAGGACCCACTCAATATCTAAAAACACATATTTATAAATAATTCCTAAAGGAGTTATTTATATGCAGAGGCCAAATCTACACTCTCAAGTCTATCGTATGTCTTTGGATGTAGTATCGCACTTATAAGAGTATTTGACATTTTCATCTCCCTGATCTATGGTGCAAACAGAATGGACACTCCAGATTCAAGTTCTCTGTCTTACTGGAAAAATTGCCTCCAATAGAAGAAGGCATCTTGCATCTCATCACCTTCAAGGCAGCTGTTATCCATTTCCTGAGTGTTCCACTTGCAGCTCCTGGTCTTCTACTGAAAGATTTCATTGTATTATTTATGACTCAACCTATTAAATGTCGATGGGAAGATTCCCCAGAAAGGTGTGTTACTGTGGTTACCAAGAGCTTCTCTCATCCCAGGAAGAATCTGCTTTCTGGGGTGTGAGACAGGTCTTTTAAAATCAGCAGGAACAACACATGCTAAAGCAAAGATGTGTGAAGGGCACAAAGAACTTGCTATTATTTTCAAAGCATCCTGGGAAATGCCAGGACGGATTCTGGGGTTTTCTTTCAAAATGATAACTTATGGACAGTTTGAGGCAAAGCCATGGAAATGAAAAGATTTGATTCTCCTGCCATAGATAGAACAGTGACTTTTTATTCTACTGCGACCGTCCCCCACCTCAAAAAATGCATTTTTTATGAGAAAGTCAAATTGGCCTTGTCTCGGAGGCAAACACTCCTCATAGAACAAATGAGCCTTTTTTGTAAAATTACAGAAACAGTGAAAGATTTATGATTCTGCTGGACAAAATCCTTTTGTTTTAAATAGTTGCCATTTTTCCATGAAGAAATCAGACACCTTGTTGGTGTTTTCTTATAGTAAACACAAGGTCACTGAAAGGAAACAGGCTAGAAGAAAGATCACCACGGTATTAAATTACTTCCATCTGCAAACACTGTAAATCCCGTAGACATAAAAAGAAAAGTTATGGTTAGAGCTCTGAAGTGTCATGTTTTTGGACTTGAAAAAAGTCCTTCTGCTGAGGACTTTATTCTATTGCCAAGATTAAGAAACATGAAGTCGTGACGCAGTAACTGGACCATGTCAAAAGCATTCTACAGTAAAAATTTCTCTCGCTTGCTCTTTTTCTCAGCCTTTTTCCCCCATTCACTTCTTGTACTATCGAACTTTAAAGTTTATATTGGAAGAAACTGCTATGAATTAGCATCAAAGTCCCATAGTATTAGTTCTCAACAGATTTTAAATAACTTATTCAAAGCAACAATTATTCTTCTCGGTTTTTCTTTTTACTGATTATAAATTGTTTATGCTTGGGATAGAATTCAGAAAATGGTATCTTTTAGAAATGAGGTCATTTACATTTGTGATCAATTAATGCTATCCACAGTTGCAATTTGACTAAATTGCATGGTAGTCTTTAAGTAGGACTTAGATTTTTCATCCGAGGTGATTAATAGTCACTATAATAGAGAACAGTGACTGTTACGTACTTTTAGCTGCTAAGCCTCTGAACTTCATTCCTAGTTTTGAGAAATCTACTATTACATGAGTCCAACCATCAGAGGCTGGATACTTGCTTCCTAATCTCCTAGAAGACAAGATAAGGATATCAGATCTCCACACCCAAGTTTTGAATCTGGAACAAGGGACGCAAAGCAGTAAGCTAGTGCCCAGCGTTTAGTGGCAGTAAAGATGGTGGTGAGAGAAGCACTGTGTGGTGAGTAGCAGAAGCAGGAGTGACATCCTCAGAAGGACGCTCCCATAGCATGGTCTCGACTGCTGCTCAGGCTCTACCATTTAATAGTGTAAAGTCCTCGGACAAACGCTTTGACAAATTTGCCTCAAAGTTCTTCATCTGTAAAAGAGGGACAATAATAGTTATTATACCATAATACTGATTCAAGGGTTAAATGAATTCATGTGCATAGAATAGTATCCACACATCGGAAAGTCTTCACTGACATTACTTGTGTGAATCATGATTACTTTCCTGCGGTTGTGCACATAGACTGGACCACACATTCCTCAGCCCTTTTCTTTATTACTTCCACCTTTTTTCTTAACTTAACCAGGGTAGTTTTCTGTGTAACAAAACCAAGAACTGTGACTGAAGTCCATCTCTAAGCTGTTTTGCATTTTCAACAAAAAACAGTCTCATACAAGGGGCTCATTTTAAGTTCAGAAGAAGGGAATTTGTGAGACAATTGTTTCCCTTGATAGTGGTCTATTTTTATAATATCCATATATAATAGCTATCACATAAAACTTCTGTGTTTACTTTTGACAAGAACCATCCAGGCAATGTTGACATATTTCTCTCTCTCTCTCTCTCTCTCTCTCTCTCTCTCTCTCTCTCTCTCTCTCTCTCTCAATCTCTCTTTAAGGAGGGCACAGCTCACAGTGGCCCATGTGGAGATTGAACCAGCAACCTTGTTGTTAAGAGCACTGCACTCTAATCAACTGAGCTAACTGGCCACCCTGATGTATTTATTTCTTGATGTGATATACTTAAAAGGGTAATCCAGATTCTTGAAGTAACTGTGAGAACTTCCAAAGTTTGTATGTTAAAGTAGAATGGTTTTTAGAGTTCCGCTAAAAATAGAGAGAGAGGTATAGTTTGTCTATTTGTGTTTACCTAGGAGTCCTCAAATATGCCTCAGAAGAAGAAGACAGACAAGCAACATTAACGTGTTCAGAAGGACAGCACAGATTTTCAACTCCCACAAACAAAGGGCAAAGGTGAAAGCTCTGTTTGGCTTTTGTCCACACAGCCTGAAGACATTATGGAGAGATCGTCAGGGAGAAAACACCAGTGTGAACCACATCATGACTGTCAGGAATCTGGCTCCATGTTTAAGAATACCAGAAAATTGTCTGGAAAATAGTAACACCAGAAGCTTCCTTTGATTTTCTCTTTAGTAAGATCTCTTCTCAGAGGGCTTGAAGTGAAAGAGAGAGAGATAAAAGATGATATTGACAAAAGTTCTAACTGCTTCAAAGGAAACCCATGTGGTTTGCATGCCTTATATAGCCCTACCTAAAAAAGGAAGACAGCTGTTTGCTGTAGGAAGGCCCAGACAGCCATGGCCAGTAGCTTCAAGCCACTAATTACAGCCAGAGGCATCCGAGAAGGCATGCTCTTGAAAGTCTATCTCACATCCTCCAATATCCTTACTTTCTTCTAAGTATGGGCTGTTTCTTCCGACCCGAGATTAACCTAGAAGATTCACGTAGTTCCCCACCTTGCTATGGACTAATTAGTATCATTTTTACTGATGGGAGTAGAATGTAGGGCCCTTGATGAGCACTTGTTGAGTTTCCATCTTGCAGAGAGTACTAAGTAGAACTTGCACACGTTTTGATAACCAGTTAACTGGGAAAACTTTTCCTCATCAACAATGACATGCTGGCCTTGCAGTGACATGGTGACACTGGAGGGCACCAGAACAGGACTCAGGACCGTGGCTCCTGTTCTGGCTCAGGGATTAATTGCCTGTGTGACTTTCAATGTGACCCCACGCTTCTGTTGTCATCAGTCCTCTTACTTAAAAAGAGAGTTGACTGAGATCATCTACAAAGTAGTCTCTAACTCAAATCATATACTTTTAATTTCAAAGAAAACTCCTAGTTAAAAACAATAACAAAAAAAATCACACTTGCATAGGCCACATGTCAGAAAATAGAAAACCTGTACTCATAGCGGCAATTACTCACTTTATAACTATATAACTATAACTATAACTATATAATATGGTGACCTATATTGTGATCAATATTTTACATATAAATGTTGGCAAATAGTTTATTAATAATATCTAGTTATCAGAGAGGTATTGAACCACCCATGAAAATCATACAACACAATAACAATAATGAAGATAAGAATCCATAGGTAGTATTTACAGAGCATTTATTATGTACCAAGCACTGGGGTAAATGTCTTAGCTACATTCACGTATTCGATCTTCAAGCCACCCTGGATATTAGATAGAATTATAACTTTTGTTTTAGAAATTAGAAAATTGGGGCAAGGTCATAGAACTGAAATGTGGAAGAGCTGGGATTTGAACCATGGCAGGCTGGCTCCAGATTCTGTGCTCTTACATGCTCTACCACAGCCTTTTACAGTTGAAGGTATATTGGAAGAGCAGGTTAATACAATGATTTGTTTTGTAAGAGTATGGCAAAAGACTTCAAATTAGAATTAGTTCACATTCTAATTGTGTGGTTTATTACCTCTGGAATGTGGGGAAACTATTCAATCTTCAGACATTCACTTTTTTTTTTTTAATCTGGAAATAGGGGTACTATTATGGAATCATCAAATGGGTTTGATAAGATTTTTAAAAATGCAAAATTATCCAGCTCAGTTAACAGAGTAGTTCATTTATTTATTTAGCAAATATTTATGGAACGCCTACTGTGTGTCAGGCACTGGATGAAGAGCCCAGTAATGAACAAAACAAAGTTCACACCATCATGGAATTGACATTTTTGTAGGGAGACAGATTTTTAAAAGCGTACCAATCACAAGAAAATTTCAGACTGATCAGCGAGTATTTTCTTTGTCTATTGCGGTGTCACAAACCCCGGGATTCTAAGTCAGGAATTCTAAAAAGGCATAGGAGGTGGCTCTTTTTTCCATGAGATGACTTCAATAACTGAGAGATAGAACAGCTGGGGCTGGGTACAATACCAAGAGCTTCTTTACCTACATACGTAGTGTCAAGACTGAGATGGCTAAAGCTCAGATAGCCACAGCTGGGAGGCAAACATGTGACATCTCCAACATATTAAGAGTTATGCAGAGAGTTGAAACCATGATATGATACTGAGTGACTGGGGGTTTCATTGGGAAAGTGTTCAACAAAAGCCTCTCAGAGGAATTAATGAAGTTGAGGCTTGACGATGGAATAGGATCCAACAAAGTGAAGGTGAGGGAGGGAACTCCCAGACAGAGCTAGTGCAAAAGCTCTCAAGAGAACACGGAGCACCATAGGATATGGAATGAGAGAAGGCCAATGATATGGACGAGAACAAGGCTAAGAGTGGCTTTCTAAGCCAGTTAAAGAACTGGGATTTTGTAACCGATCTATGGGAAGTCATCAGAAAGTTTTAAGTAGCAGAATGATAGAACATTATAACAAAAGAAATAAAATAGAAGAAAGCAAAGAGACACAATAAAAGAAACAACGACAAAAGGGAATCCAACTTCAATTTCCTCTCACTACATCTACTACAAACCACCGCTAGCATCTTCACAGTGGCTCCTAATTACCAACTCTCTTCCTCTCCTATTCTGATTATGAATGAAATAGAACATTTAAATATTTTTCCTGCTCTAAAAATATGAATTGATCATGTTTACAAAATTAATATTCATCTAATATAGGGACAAAATATTTGAGGGCTGCTGAATCTCATAAAAAGATACTGATTTCACTCCAAATCTAGACAAAACATTTCATTCATGCATCATTCATTCAGGCATCTATTCACTCAACTATTTTTCCACTGATAACCAGGTATCAATAATTGCCAATAACACAAACATTTGTGACACAGTTTCTGTTTTCATGGCATTTCTATGGCACAAAGTAATTCTTTTTTCTTTTTCTTTTTTTTTTTTTTTTTTTGGTAGTAAGTGCTATAGGAATACAATGGAAAAAAAACAGTATCTGACACGCCAACACAGCGAATGCTGAAGACTGTTTAGCAAGTTATGTGCCCTGGGAAAATACACTTAAACTTATTAAAGTGGAATTTATGTCAACTGTTTATGGCTTGACCCAAGAAGTTCTTGTCATATTCATAGAAAACATTGCATTTGGGTGCTTCTGTCAAGAGTTACTTAAGCAAACTGAAAATGGAAGTCTTACTTATGGTCTTTCTATGCAGAGTGTTTGTCCATCGTCAACAGTCCTTAGGAGCTGGATTCTTTCCACATGAAAGGAATTCCCAAACTCAACACATTCCTTAGCTTCCAAAGCAGAACCAAAATCTTAGACAATTGTTCCAGATGAATGGCACACATGCACATACACATGCAATTTGCAGAGAGAGAGGACTGGTGAAAAATGCCTTAGTAATGATTTCTTTGTTGTTATCTCTTATCTTGCACCTCACTTGAAAATAAGTACTGTCTTTTGTAAGTAATTACATTTGACCAGACTTAAAAGACAATGATTTTAAGGCTTGGACTGTCCAAAACAAATATTTCAAACTTGAAATTCTAAGTGATTAATTGGTTCTCTATAATTTGTCCCCGACTTTCCAAACAAAATGCATTGTCTCAACATCACATCCACCCAAAAGACAAAAGTGGTGTCAAAGTCTTGAAATGAAGATCATACAAGTCAATCACTCATTTTTGTGTTTTTTTGAATCAGATATTTAAATATTTGTAAGTAAGTTTTTTTCTATGCTATCTTAACAAAAACATAGAAACAGAATTTATACTGGTACCTATTCTCCTATAACTTACCTTCCCACAATCCACACAAGCACCCATTCTCATACCAAATCTTTGTATGCACAGTCATAATAATTATGTTATCCCATTTTCTCTCTCTCTACGGTCATATTACCTAATGATTTAGAACACGGTGTTCTAAACCATACAGGATATCATCATACAGGATAATGCCTGTATCCTAATCTTGTTTCCACATTTGCCATGTGACCTCGGACAGAGTTACGTAACCTCTATGACTCAGTGTTCCAATGGGAATACAATAGCGGCATTGTAAGCTAATTACAAGAATTAATTAGTTAGTATATGTGAAACATTTAGAAGTGCCAAGGACACCATTTATATTTAATCAATGCAATATTCCTAGGAATTAAGGGTTTTGTTTTAGTTTTGTTTGGGGTTCTCATTTCCCTTCCTAGCATCCCCGTCTACTTTATTTCCAAAACTAGGATCACAATTTCTCATCCTCAAGAACATACTTTTATCACATCCAATTGTTAACAGTCACTGACAGCACCACACAGAAGTTCAAGTATTTCCTACAAATGAGAGAAACTGAGGAGCAGAGTGAGAGGGGAAGGGCAATCTAACATTAGCTAGGCAGGAGTTTCCAAAGGACCAAAAATTCTGTCATGTAATCAATGGAGCATTGTCATAGAGGTATATGATCAAATATCATAAAGAATTTCAAACAATCTGTTCATAAATTCATTAATTCAACATCAGGGTAAGAGCAATGGGAGATATAAAAAGCAAAAAGCAAAAAGGAAAAACAACAAAAACCATAATTCTCTTAACTCTACCAAGCTTTTAGATGACTGTATATATGATGGGTAGGAGGAGAATGACAAATAGACTACTTTAAACAATTACAGTCTGTTATTAGTTATGCTCTCCTCAAGAAATACTGGAAGGATGAGAGACAAGAAAAAAGAGACTTGTAGAGATGGAAACAAAGAAGGAGACATTTAAAATATTTGAAGAAGTAAGAAATTTCGTAGAAGGGTAGATATGGTGGATTGGGATGGGAGTGAATCAGACCTCAGAAATATCAACGGGGGCCTGATTCTGTTAGGAGGGTCAAAACCAAAAACGCCGGGCAGGCTCTGTTAGCTGTGTGTCATTATGGCAAAGGTGGTCTCTGAGGACACAAAGCCAGAGGCTGTCACTTTAGTGACAGACACTAACCTTCCTCAGGAGCACACACAAGCTCAGCTACGCCTGTTTCCAAAGCAGATTTAAGGTTCAGTCTTTGGCAGCCAGTGAAGTATAAGACTGTACCACACAACTTCTTCCACAGTGACATTGACCAAAGGAAAAACAAGTTGGCTGTGAAGAATCCCCATTTTTCTGGGGCTAGTAACATAATTAGCCATTAATTACAGAGTAATACATGTGGCACACGTTTTGAGCACAAACACTCCACCAAGGCTTGCACTGGTCAATAAAGATGCAATAATTGGAGGTGCAGCCCCACACAACTGGATGGTCTGAAGTCAGATTCCCAATAATCAACACAACGTTATCTCTCTTATTACAATTTGCCTGCCTAAATTGAAGATGCTCATCAATGACACGATAACATGACATTCTACTTCTGCTCCTGTGTCCTCTTCTCAGTGTTCTAACTGAAAAATGGGCCAAGAGATAGGTTGCTGGAGCACACAGGGATTTGATTTATCTTTGCACCTGACACAATATGAGCAGAGATGAGGTACTCGATGCATTTTCGTTGAATGAGTGAATTAATAAATATACAAATTGATTCAATCTGGAAGATGTAAACTGGAAGAATGAATGACTAAATGAATAAGTGAATGAAGAAATAGTAGGTCCGTCAAAGATCTTTGATGAAACAATGAATAAATAAAGGAGTAGGTTAACGAATCATGCATTAGCCCCATAATTACTGTTCCTGGTAGCTGTTATAATATGGAGAATATACTCTATACTTTGCACAGTTAAGTCAGGTGCAGTCAGCTGACTGCTTTTGTTAAGTATGTGTGAGGTTCTGTATATTTTTCCTGCCTCATTGGAGAAGGCGTTTTTGTAGAAGTTAGCTTTAAATTGATCCTTGAAGAAGGCCATCCAAAAATAGCCCAGCATGAGAAGTCCAGCATGCTGTTGCTTTCACTTCCCTAGGCTACTCCCCTATGAAAAATATTTTGATTTAGTTGGTTCATTTCATGTGATGGCAGTATGAATGATCACTTTATAGAGGACAACGGCAAAAGGATAGGAATTTACCATTAAAACACAGTGAAACTGAAACTATTCTGGCCTCCCTCTGGTTTTGTTGAAGATAAATGATTATGATGTCAGTGCAATTTGAAAGAAAATTAAATCAGAGGCTGAAAATGCTTTGCAGTTCCAACTCCCTCACATCATAAGGTCCGAATTCTCACAAACTCTGAAAACTAAGATGATTCTCTCATTCTCAAAATCCAAATGGCTTTTCTGTAACTACTTTCAGGGCACATTAGTGAACAAATTCCTCTTCACTCATGATGGTGTTGTGTTGTACTTGCAGTTGACTACGTGTTTTGGTTCTCTTCCACATGCTTTATGAACATAACTCAGATACATAGAACATACCAGATCCTAAAAACTCACTAAAGGAGGAAACAAATTTACACCGTAAGTATACGACTTCTGCTTTTTTATGGCTTTTAAGACTTTTTCATCTTACTCTTAGACAATCCCTTCAGCTTCTCTTTCGGGACCTCTGAGAAGAGTGTTCAAGGTTATGAGATGTGGGGAAAAGAACAATTAGGTCCAACTTGCCTCCACTTTTGATAGAACAGGAGATGGGGTTAAATCTGTTTCACGCCTATTTGTGCCAATACCTGTGCTAAGCACCTGGCTGAATGACTGCCTCCCAAAGAGGTCCACGTCTTTATTCCCGAAACTTGTGAATATGTTACATTATATGACAAAATGGGCTTTGTGGACTTTGTGATTAAGTTAATGATTTTTGAGACGGGTAGATTATCCTGGTGGGTCTGATGTAATCACAAAGTTCCTAATTTAGGGGAAGGTAGGAAGTTAGGGAGGGGAAAAGTCAATGTGAGGAAGGAAGCAAAGATTGGAGAGATGTGATTGCAAGCCAAGGAATAAGGGATGACAACCTCTAAAAGCTGAAAAAGGCAAGAAATGAGCTCTCCTGGAGTCTCCAGAAGGAACCATTTCTGGGGGCCCCTGGATTTTAGCCCTGTAAGACTGATTTTTGGACTTCTGATACCCAGGACTGTTAAGAGAATTAATTTGTGTTATTTTATACCACTAACTTGTGACCATTTGTTACAACAGTAATAGGAAACTAAATACTCTATTAATTTAATTAGTTAATTGGCATTATCTTATGAAGGGTTTTATCACACTACAAATTAAAAGTGTTATCTCCATTTTATAGTGACACCCACAGCTTGGAGAGGCTCACTCATCTTCTCATGCTAATTAATAGTGGGGTTAGGACTCGAATCTAGACTTGTCCGCCAACACAGCCCATGATTTTTCTCTAGGGCTATGTAACCAATCATTTGGTACAAGTTTGTCCCTTACCCATCCATATCAACCAAATAAATTGTTCACACTTATGAGCTATCTAGGAGTCCATTCTGCCTCATAGACTGCTGTTTCCCCTGGATGAACGCTACACTGTGTGGATTATCCTGAAATCTAGCTTTAATGTATCCTGTCCTTCTTCACCCAACTACAGATTGCAGGATTATTTGCTTTGCAAGGGGAGGCAGGGAAGAATGGAGGAGAAAGTGAAAGTCTAGACAAACTCCACTGTATGAATCATGGCCCCAAATCAGTTCTCCAGTCAAGTCAGAGTCTGGAGGGATGAGTGCAGGGCTTTTGTTTTTCCTTTATAACTTTAACAGGAAGTTACTCCGACACCCAACCTCCCTGCCAGAAAAAACTGGCTTTGAGGGATGTTCCTAGAAATGACTGAAATGGATCCTTGCTCTCTAAGCTACCAGGGAGCTGTCTCTAACATCTTCAAGAGCAGCTTGGCCTTCTTCCAGAAGAGATGCTGTCTGATTTACTGCAATGCTTACTGTGATCCCTGTACAGCTTCACTCCTCACCTGACCATGAGAACCATCGGCAAGACAGTGTCTCCCTCGGCAGGCTCATTCTAGTGGGAGGGAGGAGGCCGGCCCAACAGCTGTCTTTCTTATCTGTTACTGATGTACACACAAGAGCATGTTCCTCAGTTGTTGTTTGTCCGAGAGGCTTTCAGGCATGTAAGCTGTTTGTGCTCTACTTCTTGTTTGGGTCCTTCTGCAACTCATTTGGGATCCTCAAAAAATAAAAATGATCCCTCCTTCATAGAGCTCAACTAGAGGATGTTAAAACAGATCCACATTTTATGGATTAGCCTCTCCTAATATATTACCACAGCTTTCTTTATAAAAGTGAAGTCCTGGGGAATAGGACTAAAAAGTGGATGTGCAGCATTTCAGCCACCATCATGAATAAGACTTGGGAGCTTGGCCAAAGGGAGATCAGGTGCTAAGAAGTGCAACCGTTAGTAGTGTTTCCTTTATATTTTTCTTTTATCAGTTTCTCTACTTCCTCTCCCCACGCCACCAAATGTATTCATTCTGAGAGTGAATAAAGCAGTCTTCAGCAACTTTCGTAAGTTATACCTAGCTTGTTGGATCCGTTCCAAACTTGGCTCATTTTATGCAGTACTGTTGTTCTGCTGGGTGCATGTAGAAGGGGAATGGGAAGATAGTGAATAAGAAAAAATGATGAACGATACAGAGTTCCTAATAAATTAGAGCAAAACCTATTATTTAGTATGAAGGTTTTTTGGGGGAAAAGTAAAGCAAAACTCTAAAATGACTATCTTGAGCCTACTGGCATTTTCTTATTTGTGATATTCTAATTCTCTACCAAACAGAGGGAAAGTAAAAGGAAACTCTGTAATGCATTTTAAAGAAAGTTGGATGAAGACTTTAAATAGACAGTGCAAATTTGGGGAAGAAAATGCAGGTGAGAAACATATAGAAGGTAGATGATAATTCTTTTTTTCTTTTTTAATCAGCCATTGAGAAGGTGCTAGGACATAACATTATTTTGATTTCTAGTTTTAAACATGTGCAGAGGCAAAAATTTGGAAGTGAAAGCTATCAAAACATCATGCTTATACGCATTATAATTCAGTGTTTCTTAATAACTGAAAACAAATGCAAATTGAAAATTGATGCTGATTTCCAGAGCAGAGAAATCCAGTGAGGCACAGTTTGTTGGAAGACGATCCTGGAACATTTTCTGGCAAAACTGTGCCCATTTTTAATCAAACTGAAGAAGATAATAATGACATAACTTTGAGGGAGACTTTGAGGAACATGCCATGAATCAGCTAATACTATGAAGAGTGAAAGTTTTCAGACCCTTTCATTGATTTATTAATAGTATAATAATAAAAAGGTTTTATTTGCCTTGCCATCTTATGGATTCCTCCATTTCAATCTTCTTGGCCTACACTTAGTTGCCCAGGTAGAGTCCACAGCCCCATGAGAACCTCCTATCTTAATCTTACCTGGTGAATTCTGATCCACTTTCTGAGCCCTGATTTCAAACACAACTTCTTTCACATAGAGGTCCCTCCTTCCTTAGAAACCCAGTATATATGGCAACAATGTGTTCTAAGTATAGCACTTAAATAAATCTACCTGGGATTATGTTTATCTACATATTTATACTTTCTATTGGTTGGCAAGCTCTTTTGTGCCATTTTTATGGTATATCTTCTCAAGCAAACCCTACAATGCCTAGCAATGACATGACACAAAATAAATATTTATTGCAAAATGGTAAGTTCATAGACTTTTGTTTCTGACTTTCTATTATCTAATTGCCTATGTACTCTTAAAAGATAAGAGATAAGTGATAAAAAAGGACCAACTATAAACAATAATAGCCAGTTTTTATTGAACCTCTTATGCTCAAGACTACATGCCAATCTCTCAATTTATGTTATCTCATCTAATTCTTATAATAATTATGCATTATTTTGAGAAATATTTGTGTTTCTACTATGTGTGAATCTATATGTATATTTATATGTGTCTATTTTGCTTATGAAAAATGAGGCCTAGAAAAATTAAGGTCACAGAGCTACTAAATAGGAAGATCAAAATTCAAATACTGTTATGTTTTAATCCCAATACCCCAATCTTTTTATTAAAGAACTTAATTAGAAGTAAACTGCTCTGAACTGAAACAGAGCAAAGACAAGGTAACTTCAGGATTTATCCTACCCCATTATGCTGATTTGTCTTTTCTAAAGCTATTAAAGGAAAATTACTCTGAAACATTCTTCAAAAATGGCTATGGCTTTTCATTTCTGTTAAATTGCTAGAACTATTCTATAGACAGCTAATTCCAAACCCTTAGTAAACTATTAGTCAATCCCTTCTTGCAACTAAGAAAGGACATGTGCTCCCCCTTCTCTGTGGTCAATGCTTTATGATAGTCATCTTCTGTTTCAGAATTCTTTCATTTACAAATAACAGAAAACCAAGTGTCTAAGCAAACGAAACCATAAACAAAAGAGGTAGTTTATTGACTTTGCAAATGAAAAAAGTCTGAGTTCAATTTGTTTTAGGCACTGCAAAAACCCAGGGGTTCAAATGCTTCAAATCACAGGTTCTCTAGTTCTCATTCATATTCTCTCTCTCCCTGCCTCTCTCTCTCTTCCTCCCTCCCTTCCTCCATCATTTCTATTTTTATCTTTCTCTATCTCTTCACTTTGCTTTCCCCTCTCTTAATTCCATTCCCTGACAGGTTTTCTCTGATTTTAGGATGGTGGCTATCAACAACTCTATAGAGTTATATCCAATACATCAGCAATACAATAGACAGAAGAAGAAAAAAAAAAAAACTGCCTCCTCTCATTTAGCTGAAACAAAAGTCCATGAAAATACAGTCGATGCTCTTTATTTTTAGACAGTTACATTCTATAAAGTTGCCACAAACACTGAGTTAACAAATACTGAACCATGGCTTCTAAGTGAAAGACAGGAATACAGGATTAGGTTCCTGGGAGCCCCCGGGCACAGCATTCTCCTAAACCAATCAATAATAACCTTGTTTTATGTATGCTTCTGTTTTAATACACCTTATTTAATATATCTTGTTCATTCATTAACATGAAACTCATACCCGATAACACTAGACCTCATGCTTGAAGTTTATCTATCGCACGTATTTTCTCCATAAAGCATGTCACAGTACTCTTCCTGTTAGGAACATAAGACAGCACTTCCCCACTATGCTTCAGGTTGTTTTAAACAGTAAAATCAGTAACAAATATCACAAAAATGTGTGTGGGGGGGGAAACACAAAACTTGGCACAAAGTAGACCTTGAAAAAGATCCTTGTTTATAGTAGAAGAGCTGAAACAAGAACCCAGAGCTTTACCATGTTCAACCTGAGCTGGAAATACAGAGGGTGCCCTCAAACATGTATACACACTTTAAGCAAGGAAAACTGTATTAAAATTGTGATACTCAATATATACCGATAACAAAAAATGAATACAAGTCACGATTGATTTCTGCAATTATAAGAGTGCTCAAGGTGGTTACCATCAGCGTCCAGACACTTTTGATTACAGCAAACTACTGCTTGAGCAACGTTGACCAAAGTGTCCACTTGTATAAATTTTTTTGGTACCCCCGGTATATATCCATTTATTGTACATTGGGTGACCGAAATATTTGTCATTCTGTGCACATCTGTGGATGACTGGGAAATTACTGCGAATACTCATTTGGCATTACAAATACAGTTTAGCAAGTAGGAAACTTCACAAATACAGAATCCATGAATAATGGGGATGGACTCTAAGCCATATTGACTGTGTTTGACTAAGCCTGAGTCACCTACCCACTCCTGGACAAATAGAGAATGATGTCTGTTCCCTGAGCAACACAGACAATTTAGTCAATTCAGGATTGTCACCTAAGGAAAATAAATGAGATTAGCAAAGAAAGGGGAGTTTGGGTGATGGGCAGGAAAAAGCTCAACTAGGTATCTGTAACAGCCCCTTTCAGCCTACTCTTTCCCAGGTAAGAGAGATCTATTTTATTCCTTAAGACGTTTACTTTTTTAAAAAATTTTTTCTTCTTAGCTTCTAACTTTCTTCATATGGAATTGATCAGCTATATATCTAGGGATTCATGCAGAAAATGTATACCCCAGATCATATTTATTGATTAGTGTAAAAGCATTAAACTATCCTATATAATAGTATATATTATATCAAAGCTGATCCACATTTTTTTCCTAAAAGATCAAATTTAATTTGGGGTGATTCTGTTCTTATTTCCCTTATTGGAAGCTAATGACTAGTGAAATTACTAAGTAGTAAAGTTCCTATATTACCTGAGGAGGGAAAAAATGATTGCATTGTATTTATGTCAGGCCAAACTCATGTTTATTTTTTAAAAGATAAAGAAATAATGCTTATTGTGCCTTACTGTGTATCAGGTCCCAGACTTCGTGAATTTGTAGATCATACTTTTTCTTTATCATCAGAAAGGCTTGTTCTGGAACAAAAAAAAACTGAGGCTCAGCTTGGTGAAGTCATTTCACTCATTTATGTAAGGACTGAGTCAGCATTTACTGTCTTGTCTTGTCATGAGTCTGTACTTGGGTTGGAGATGCAGTGCTTCCAAAGATAGAGAGGTAAACACAAGGTGAATTAATGCATTCACTCAAGTAATAATCCAGTTTTAAAAGCATCTTCATGTTTAACATTAGACTAACTCAGGGGAAAAAATGCACTGCTTTTAACAGAATGTGCAGTCAAGCAAGAAATACTTCAGCTTGAGAAGCGCTAGTCCAGAGGTGAGCACAGCTCACATCAGTAGCACCCATCTGGAAACAGAGATGAAGGTAGGGAAAGAATGGCATTTTAGTGACATCCTAAAGGATGAGTAAATGTGTCCAAGGTGACCAAAAGGTTTGGAAGTCATTATGGAAGCTTCCTAATATTCGGTTGACTAGTCCTTTGGGTACATACTGGATGGTATTTCCCCTCTCCACTGACCTCAAGCCCTGGGCAATGTAAGTGAGAGTGAGCCTTTTAGGTGAAAGCTTTCAGAACCAGCCATGTTGGGGGCACATTAGATGCTCTTACACACTGGGATCAGGGCCTTCCATGGGCATGCAGGGCTTATCAACCACTGTTCCTCAGAATAATAGCTTCCTGGGATGTTCATTGGTATTTAATGCAACCAGGTTCTGAGATCAAATAAGTGCTAAAATGATTGTGTTAAATAGGTTAATGCACCCATTTACCACAGTATTTCCTGGTACTCTCAGTAGTCTACTGAGTTTTGTGAAGTTACAATAGGAAGATCAAATAGATAGCATTTCTGATATTTGTTTTACTCATTAAATATTACTAAATCCAAAGGTTATTTTCCAGTCCCTACCTCATATGACTGCTCAGGAATAGGGGACATCATTGTCCTCCTTTTGTAAGATGTCTTGGTTCATAAATTCATTCCAGTGTGTGTTAACTATCCCAACAACTGTTTTTTGACCACATGGCCTGTGCCAGGCCCCATGCTGGTCGCTGAAGGCAAAGCAGAGAGCACAAACAGGCATGCTCCATCCTTTCTTCGGGCATACGGGCCCCTGGTAAAAGTGGACTTCACATCAGCAAGAGGATGTTTCATTAAGTTCAAGACAAGTAACCTTGAAAGGAAGAATCTTAGAACCAAGGAGATTGATCTATCTAGAAGGGTGTTATTGAGGCTAAGAATTTGGGGTGACAGGACAGAAGAACAAGCATTTCAAAGGACCTGAAACCTGCAGGGAAAGAGCAGCACAAGCCTGAGAAAATGTTACTAAGTCTGGTGTGGCTGAAGTGCAGAAAAAATAATTACTTTGCAGTAACCACCAGGTCATGAAGACCTGGTGTAGATGTGTTACGATTCATTTCTAAGCACTCTGGTCACTCAACGAAGGACGTTTGCACTGGAGAGGCAGTTGTGGGGAAGGGGTGCTCTTTTTGGGCCTTATCACATTTCATCATCAGACATGCATATGGATGGTTATTTGATATACGTGGTGTTTAAGCATGATAGGAATGGAGACTTGACCTGTCAAAGCTCCCCACTGTGTTCTTGGATTCCACCAAAGTGACCAGTCCATAGTGATCTGTATATTTTAATTGAATGATTGAAAGGATGAATTACATAACACTTTCTACCTTGTATCCTCTCCCATAGATTTTCTATAATTCAAAAACCAATGCCCTATTCACAATTTTTCAAATTGTGCAATTCAAAAATAAGAACACCAAAATTGAGTACTTGTCAAACTTGAACGTGACTATGACTCGTCTAAGGATCTTGTTAAACTGCAGCAAGTCCAGGGTGGGGCTTAATGGTCTTCAGTTCCAACAACTCCCGGGAATACACTTGAATCACGATGTCCTAAGCACTGAATCCAAACCTGGAGGTGCATAGTAGAGTGCACTCAGCATATCACTTTCTCTGTTAGTGCTTCTCCTAATTGACTGCCTGCAAAACTTATTTGGAAAGTTTGAAAAAAAAAAAAGAAAAGAAAAAAAAAACAAGAACAAAAACACACTGTCTAGACCCCATGAGGAGAGATTTGGAACCAATTGATCTGGAATGGGGTGTGAGCATTGGAAGTCTGAAACAGCTTCCCTTGACAACCTAATGGACAGCCATGGCTGAGATTCAGTGTTTTATCGGAGGGTCCACCTCTGGGCTGCTTGGCATTCAATCCAACACCTCACTCCCTTACTCCCTTGCCAGCCCCTGTGCACTTCACTCATTAGCCTAAGCTTCTGCACAGATGGTGTTTGAGGACATGCTGACGACTTCCATCACATCGGGCTGCCCATTGCCTGAGGAGAGGACAATAAGTCATCTGTTCAGGTGCTAGGAAAAGGAGGAATGTCTTCTCTTGTGATATAGTCTATCAAAATCAAATCTCCTTGGCTGACTTGCAAAGAAGTCTACTTTGTCATGTTAATATGAAAGAAAGCAAATGACACCTACATATATTTACTATTCTTTCCATTTATTTTTGTAAACCTTCCAGATGTTCAGAAGCTTGGCATTTAATATCCCATGCTTGATCTTTTGACCTTCTGCCATCTGCCACGCAGGGTGTTTCAGCAAGCTAATGTGAAGATGCATTTGATAACAGATGAGTTCAGTTGTGACACATTTTGACGATTCTAGTCAAGGTAGAGATTCCAATGCTAATAATTCATGAAATAAGCGTGCTTGTATATCTGCTCCAAATGTGCTGACAGCATTAGCCTCTGTGCTGTGTGAAGATAAGATTGTATCTCAGCATAGCCTGTTAGGTCTTCCTCAAACTATACCTTTGCCCCCTTTTACTGGTACCAGGGATGTACTACTTCCAGTTTGCAAATGTAACTGCATTGGGCCTGTAAGAATTAAGAAATTCCCAGAAAAAACAATATCAGTAAGATTAATATCAAAATATTAATATCAAATATTAATATATAATGTTCAAGTATGTTAGCTTAACCAATCAATACAACAATGATGCAAGAGATTTCACATTTTAGGGAAAAGGAAAAGAAAACTCAAAGAACAAGAAGAGTATCATCTCCTCCTATGATAACGGCCCTGGAGCTCACTGGCTTCTAGTACTTTTATATACAAAAATCTCATTGACAGTTCGTTGTTACTGCTGTCTCATGCTGTAACTCCTGCTTTTTTTTGTAATCGTTTGGTCAAAGCGTCCTCCTTTCAGTCTGGGAGGTTTATACATTCCCTATTTGTTCTTTCTTTTCCCCTCTGCTTTTCCATTCTGATCAGAGACCTCACTAGGCCTATTTGCTCTTTGACCAGGACATGGATCGACTTCACTTTTTCCCTGGATGCCAGTACAATTTCTATCTCCCATATTCAACCTGAGGACAAGTGCCACTCCAAATCACATTTCTGGACACAAGAGGAATTTAACCAGTGCAAGGACTGTGGGTGGGTGGGGGGAGGTGTGTGCTAATGAATCAGAGGTCATTGGCTGCAAGGAGAGTAATTTATGAGAGTGAGATGTTAAAATTCTTTTGTGATTCAGACAGTTTTTTCCTGGCAGTTGTGTGGGAATGGGAATAAAAATGTCAAGATGGCCCAGGAATAGGGTCTCTTAGTTCAGGGTTCACCACTGAGATGTGTCGAGGTTTTTTTGTTGTTGCTGTGTTGTGTTTTTTTTTTTTTTTTTCTGGACTTTTAAGCTTTGTTCAGTTTTAGAGGGTAGAACCTGAGCTGAAGACTGGTAGTCTTCAGTCATCCTCTGTCTGTGCCGTAGTTAGTGGAAATTCCTTCTAGAGACCAGAAAAGTGTTGATTAATATTTATAGTTTCCAGCTCAGTTGCTATTTTGAGCATTGTAGTGTGACTTAATGTCAATTAACGTGTAAATTAGGAGTCAAATGAAGGATTGTTGCAAGCCTGTTTATTAGTCATCATCGACATAGTACATGTCACTAATCATTGGTCTGATAATACACATAAAGATAGAGTGACACTAATGAAATTGTCTATAGATTTTCAAAATAACTGGTTTCTTATTCATAGAAAGTCTGAAGGAATTCTTCCTCTGGGAAAACATTTCTCCCTTCATGTAAACTTTCCCTAAACACAGTTGTCCTCCTGAAAATGGCTTCTAGTCCTCTGAATTTCTCTACAGTATCCATTTCTCATGTTGGAATTAGCCTATTTGACACATTTGTTCTGAAATATTTATATACGCTGCTTAAATTAGAATCAAGATTTGAATCTGGATTTGAATCCTATAAGATGTGCATAACTTTGGGAAAGTTTCTTACTTAATCGTACTTTTATAAAATGGAAATGAGTACAGTTTATGGTGGAGATGCTGTGAAAAACAGTATGGAGTTTCCTCAAAAAATTAAAAATGGAACTGCCATATGATCCAGAAATTCCACGTCAGGGTATTTAAATCACTATTCTTAAGAGATATCTTTACCCTCATGTTCATCATAGCATTATTATAATAGCCAAGACATGGAAACAACGGAAGTGTTCATTAATGAGTGAATGGATAAAGAAAATGTGTTGTATATGTACAGTAGAAAGTTATTCAGCCAAAAAAGGAAGGAAATCCTGCCATTTGCAACAACAAAAATAGAACTTGCTTTATGTTAAGTGAAATAAAACAAAGACAATTACTGTATGGTTTCACTTATACATGGAACCTAAAACAAACAAACAAATAAACAAACAAACAAACATCAACAAAAAAACCCACGACTGAACTCACAAAATGAGCACAAGTTGGTGGTTGTCAGAGGTGGAGTTGCAGTATGGAGGAAGTGGGTGAAGATGGTCGAAAGGTACAAACTTCTGAGTGTAAGATTCGTAAGTCCTAAGGATGTAATGTATAGCATGGTGACTATAGTTAGCAAAACTGTATTGTATACTTGAAAATTGCTAAGAGAGTAGATCTTACAAGAATAAAAACAATTTTGTAACTATGTGAGGTGATGGATGTTAACTAAACTTTTTGTGGGGATCATTTCCCGATATATACATACATTAAATCCTAAGCAATAAAATGTTAAGTGTCAATTATATTTCAATAAAACTGGAAAAATGCTTACAAAGTTTTAAAAATTAAAAAATAAAAAGCTAAAATAATTTTTAAAAAGTGCAATTTAAGTCCTAATGTCATGTTAAAATTATTAAATGATATGAGGTATAGATACATTGCCTTTGCACATAGTAAGTCCTAAAAATGTCATCAGTTATAACTATTATCGTTATCAGATTGTCTATGGCATAATCACTGCCTTAACGTTTTAATAGGCTGGTGTTATTTTGAGATGTAGAAATGAAGGTTGTAATTTAAAAGATTAAGAAACTTTGTTTCTTTATATGGAGAAAGATTTCTTTATGTGCAAGAAAGTAGTACATAGTAATATTATGTTGACTAAATTGCTTGACTAAATGCTTGAACAACTTTTATCCAAAAGGAGAGAAATTCATAGATATAGAGCAATCGATGAAAGCATACATACATAAACATAACTAGACAAACATTAAGATGCTTTTCTCTGCATGCCAAAATTATATTGATTGTCATATTCTATATTTCAGGATCCTCTAACTTCTTCTCAGTTAGCTAAGTTACTTTTGTAATCAGATAAACATGTTATTTCAGGAAGAAATAACTCTGAAATGATTACAATAATATCTGTTTGTTAGACACACCCACTGCATTTTTTAAATTTTTATTCCAATTTTATAGTACTTGTATCAGGATCAAAACACCTCCCTTAGGAAGCAGTGATACATTTTCAAATGTCAGGCTTCTAGCTGGAAATTCTGCAAAGCTGTGGTCCTCTGCTACACCTGCTCTTCCTTCTCCTGGAAAGGCAAGGACCGGCTGGCTTGCTGACAATTGCCTAATTCCCTCCAAAGGTATTCTAAATTCACCAGCTATCGTTAATAATTAGCCCAGGATGTGTCTCAAATCACACAGACGGATAAGTGACATTATTTTAGGACATACCATCTTGGGGAATCATAATATCAAGATCTGCCTGTCCCAGGCTTACCACATGTCACAGGATTTGAGCCCTGTCCAATGTTCTTCTGGGTGCTTTCTGAGCATTTTATGGAGGTGATTCTTAGGCTCTGACAGTCCTCGTAATTTCTGAGTCAATTCACCCCTTTCTTTCCCTTCTATTCCAGTTCTCTCCAAGACACAGATAACCTTCAAGGCCTACAAGGCAACCCATGTCTAACAAAAGAACAAAGTTGCCAACACCAAATGTCAAAAGGCCCATGTTAGTGAGACTGCTGCAGCCATTGTAACTGAAACTGCAGGCAGTGCCTCAAGCATCCTCAAGGTATGGCTGAGATTGCAGATACAACATTCTTATTGTAAACCACTATAAACAGATTGGCTCTGGGGCCAATCCGAATGCTGGTTATTCTGCAGTTCTAAAAATCCCTGTGTAATTATGACCCACCATTTTTAGAACTTTTATACTTCTTGACTTTCTCTTCCTATGGCTAAATTACTCCTGAGCAGTTTCTTAATCCCTCTCTTAATACTTTCCTAACTGCCGCCTTTACCACCACCAATCCTGGCCAACTGGCATACCAGCCCTTTCTGATTATCAGGGGACCTCTAGCAGATATCCATCACACATATCCCTAAAATTAAGCCATGGTCATATAAATTAGAAGACTCCAAAAGCCCCGCTCTCCATACAATCATGAACCACATCAGTGTAATTTGAGTTCTAAAATGCACAGGCATGAGTGGTGCAGTTATTTATTCATTGTGGTGTGGTGTACCAGAAAGAACATTGAAGTGAAAATCAAGAGATGGATTAGAGCTTGTTGGTCCCTGAATTAGCTTTATAAGCTTGGGTAAGTCTCAAAATTCCTAGCTCATTTGAAAAACTAGAGGGTTGAAATCAAATATCTCTAAGGTTTCTTTCCAGGTCCAAGTGAGAACACTTTAAGGGAGCCTGTCTGTGGCGCACAACAGTGAGAAGGCGCTTGCCAACAGAATTTAGGTTCTGCCATTTAATAGTGAAACATCAGTTTGCATGATCTGTTTTCATAAAACTGAAAAGAAGAACCTTATCAGAGAGATGTCGTATGCTACACTTTCGAATTTTTGTTTCAAAGCTGGCAGGTAAAAAGAGGATTTAACCTTGCTTTCAAGGTATATTTCTCTCAATACAAGAGAAAATGGGTCTTCAAAAGAATACCAAAGTCTGAGAACAGTCACAATGCAATTTAGGATGGATGGCAAGCAAAACAGTTTAAGAATACAATATAAAGTAGAGATCCAGATTCAGAAGGAAAAGACATTTATAAGTTTAGTAAGAACCCTCAGCCACTATTTATTCAATGAAAATAAATCTTTTGAAAAAACTCCCACTGAGGTTCAAAATAGATAGAGAAAGAAAGAGAATATATGAGTGATATAGGGCAGTCTTACTAATATGGTGAATGCATATGCCACTACCAAATGTCTGTGTTGGTAATGGTAATATGTTAATATGTAAGTTATGTGCATTTTTTTTAATTAGCATCTACTACTGGATTTGGAGTAAAACTGCAATTGCAATTCGAGTTGAAGAGGGAGAAATTTTCCTACCTGGAAAAAAGATTTCACCTCTCTTTAATTGACTCTGATCAGAATAAAGATCTCTAAGAAGAAAATGCAGTATGTCTCTGTTAAAGAATTAAGGATGATGAATGGAGAGTCATTTGGGTTATGGGGATTCCAGGAAGGCATATGCTTCAAGACGAAGTAACCTTTATTGAAACAAGATAATTTAAGAAGTGAACCTAGTGGCTAGATCCAAATGTATTTGCAAAGAACTTCTTAAACTTCCTAGTAACAAAATCCCAGTTCTCACATTGTTACAACAGCAGTTTAGTACAAGTTCCTCTTGTCTTTATTAGGTACTTGACAAAAACACAGAGTAGGCGATAAAACTCCATAAAAGCAGGGAAAATGTTGTTTATATTTTCCATAAAGGTCTCAGCTCACAATGAATGCTAAGTGGATGCTAAATCCGAGTCATGAAAATGTCTATCTAATGAGTGTTCAAGAATTCCCAGAGTAAGATCATGTCTTTGTAACTAGTGTCAAAAATGAATCTTTCCTGCCATTGTATCAAAATGGTTCTTTTATCATCCACAGACCATGTACTCAAGAAATGGTGATTAAATTAATGTGAGAGTTCTGTTGAAACAAAAGGATACAGCAGAGATGTCTGAGTGGAACTCATCTTTCCAGCTCTATTAATATATAGTAGAAAGGATTTTTGATGCTATCATACAATATTAGTAAAGTTCCAGGTACAATTTCATAGACAATCATTAGCATCATTCCCCTGCATACCGTTTCAACTTCCCACCCTTTCTTTCTTCATCTCACTCACTTGACAATACTAGCCCCGGTTAAATTTGATTTTTCATCTGCACCAGCACATCCAAAAGTGGCTGGAGACCAGAGTTAGGCTGGCTGGTTGGTTGCATTTTATGTTCATGATCATTAACTTCAAGGAGTCCCTAATGCTGCCCAGAGGTCAAAACACCATCCTATGGTGTAATTAGGTTAGATTCCCTGTCTCTCGGGCCACTACATCATACTTTCTCTTCTCTCCTTAAGTGTCCAACATACTGGCTCTCAATCTCGATTTCATTCTATTTCACTTAGACAATGGAAATAATCTCACCATTCCATCCATTCACCAATGGTAGTAGTTCAACATATTCTGGCATCTCTCTTAACACCTTTGATACACTTTCCCCTCAAGGACATTGATCCAGCAATTATCCGCTTAGTCCTGTAACAGATTTTTCTGTCTCCTGGATCATCCCCATTAGCAAATAGACATGGTGTTCATTGCCCCATCTTTAAAAAACAAAACGAAAATGTCTTCGCTTCTCTTAACCTGATTCCTCCAGCTGAAGTCTCTCTCGCTCTTTGCCCTGTAACAGTGAAACTCCTTGAAAGAATTGCCTATGTTTGTATCTCTAAATCTTCTCCTCCAGTTTCCTTTGAACCCAATCCAAGTGGGTTTTTTCCTTTACCACTCCACTGAAGCTACTCCGTCAAGGTCACCATGACTTTCATATCATTAAGTCCAATGAACAATTCAGTCCTCATCTCACTTAAGCTGTCAGCCTCATTTGAGAGCCACCATTTTCATTTTTTATTCACTTTCTTCCTTCATCCTCATTCTCCTCACATCACTTCTACCTTCCTTAATCTCCCTTTCTGGTTTGTTCTCTTCTCTCCAATCACTTAAAGTAGGAGTATTCCAGGGCAAAACTTGTTGGCTTCTTCTCTTATTTATTTATGACTCTTTCTTCGTGATCTTAGGCAATCACTGATGACTGCCAAATGTCTATCTCTGGCATGGTATTCTCACCCAATTCCAGACTCATATACTAGTATATAACTGCCCACTTGATATTTCCATATACATATCTAACTGGCATCTCAAATTTAACATCCCACTAACCAAAATCTTAATTTCTACCTACTAGCTTCCAAGCCCGTCCTTTCCATTTCTTGAACAAAAATTTGAAACCATTCTTGCCCCGTCTGTTTTCCTTACATCTCACAGTTAATCCATTAACATATTGTGTTCTTTTTACCTTAAAAACATATCCAGAATCTGACTATGTCTTACTATGTTCATATTTAACTCCCCTGGTTCAAGGGCTCTACTCTCACATCAGAATTATTATAACAGCCACCTAACAAGTCTATCCATTTTGATTCTTGTCTGACACAATCCCTTCTTAAAATAAAGCAAGAAGAGTGAGCCTCTTAAAACTGGAGTCGGATCATGACCTCACTCAGAACCCTGCAATAACGAATTATACTGAAATATAATGCTTTTACACAGCAATTTTTTTAATTCTCTCTCAGGAATCTGTACATTGACTGGTCTTAGACAAATGGCTCTGGCTTGAGGGTCTTTCATGAAAGTGGTGAACATTAACAGCGACTGGGGCTGGAGTCATCCGAAAGCTTGAGTGGGTTGGATGTTCGAGATAACTCATCCACTTGGCTGGCAGTAGATGCTGGCAGTTGACTGGAAGGTCACTTGGCTGTCAATCAGATAGCCTATCTGGGTCTCTCTATGTGGGTTGGGCTTCTCAGAGCATGAAGCCCTCCAACAATGAGTATTCTAAAAAATAGGAAATAGTAGCTGCCAGTCTGTGAAGACCTGGGCTCAGAAACTGGCACAGCGCCACTTCTGTTGGGTTTTGTGAGTCAAAGCAGTCAACAAACCTCCCCACATTCCAGGGAAGGGAGCATACACCCTCTCTTTCTCCATGAAAGAAACGTCAACAATTTTGTGACCATTCTTACTCTGCCAGGTTCTGCCTCATTCATAGTTAAAAGCAACACCGTCACAGTGGCCTTCAAATACCTACACAGTAAGGACTCTAGTTACCTCGCTCTCTGACCTCATCTTTTACTAATTTGTCATTATCTCACTATACTCCAGCTACACTGACCTACCAGCTATGTTCCTCAAAGCCTCAAAGTCTTCATGTCTGCCATTTCCTCTTTCCAGACTTGTTTTTCTCTCAGGTATTTATATATCTATACGGCTTGATCCTTATTTAAATCTCTGTTCAGATGTAACCTTCTCAGTGAGGTCTTTGCTGACAATACAGGAAAGTTGTCTGTCTCTCATCAGTAGAACACAAGACCCAAAGAGTAGAGATATTTGACTGTTCTGTTTACTGCTACATCTGTGGTGTCTGCAATAGTCCTTGGAACATTGAGAAAGACATTTATATATATCTATATCTATCTATCTATCTATCTATCTATCTATCTATCTATATATATATATATATATATATGTATGTATATATGTATGTATAATATATATATATATGTATGTATAATATATATATATATATATAAAATGAGGGAATATGTGCTGTATTTGGTTAGTTCTTAGTGGTAGTTTTATTCCATTCAATGAGCAACTGAAGATTTTGCCCACTGAATGACTGACTTCATTAAGAACTGTTAGTACAAAAGGTGCTCATCCCCCAACTACTTGGTCATACTCAAGGAACAACTCCCCGTACTTTCAGCCTTTAGAAGAGTGACTTGTTCTCAGTATTTCATGGTTGAACTATTGACTATGACAAAATGAAATCTCATCAGGAAGCAAACATGGGAGTAGGAGATAATACATTCACTCTTCAACATCACCTTGGAATTTGAAAATTCCAAAAATTGAAAAGAGTACTTTGTAGTCTTTTCAAGTTTTGAGGTCTGTAAGCCTATTTCCCAGGATTTATATGTACATAGATTTAAATCTGGCTAAATGTTATAAGCTCAGAAGCCATCCATTGAAGACTGTTAGTTTTTCTTGACCTTCCATCTAGTTTTGTGGTCATCCAACCATATCACCTGTAGCAAACATATCAGAGCTTTAACAAGTGATCACTCACTTTAGGTTTTCATTTACGAGGCCCTCCTAAGATTTCTCACATGCTTAATGTCATTGAGAACTGTAAGATATAAAGAAATTGTTGAATTATAAAAATGTCCTTTTCATCATGGGCATTAGTCATGATTAAACATTGTAAATTTTACAGTTGATTGATTGAAAGTCTATCTTGGTGGTTACTGATTATTTTTCAGAGCTGTGCTGTCAATACCCCGTTGTTTGGAACGTGTTCATTAGTTAACTTACCAATGGCACAGCTGGAATCTGGAACACACGATGAAGTTTTCCAAAGCTTTGAACAAAATTGGACTCTTGTTGATAAGTACTACATGTCAAAAGAATTAAAGGGGAAGCTTCTAGTATAAATACGTTATTAAAGACAAAGTCACTGAGCTCTTAGCAACTGGGGCAACTGAACCCAGGAAACGCGTCCTACATAAAAAAGCAGCCCCTGTGCCATTTGTGCAAGGTTTCACCAATGCATAGGTGGAATGCAAGTTCAACGGGAAAAAGGGTGATCCTGCGAAAGATGTCGTTCAAACATGGTTTGAAGGATGCCTAGGAAACATCCGGGTAGCTCCCCATGCTTCCATTCTCATATCTTAGTCAGTTCTCTATACAAGAAAGAGATGGATCTTTTTATATGGCCATGCTGTATATCATGAGTGATCTGGCCCCTGCCTACCCCACCAGCTTAATTTCATACCACTTTCTCCTCAGTTCCTGCATTCCAATTCCATTAGACTTTTTTATTTTTGTAGTGTCTTGAATATGCCTTGCCTCTTCATGACTTACACTCTATCCTATAATAGGCACACTTTTTTTTTTTTTAAATCTTGGTATACATTTTATAATTTATTTTCTTTTTAGTTACAGTTGACATTCAATATTATTTTATAATAGTTTCAGGTGTACTGTTTTGGATTTTTTCACATAAATACCCAGAAGTAGAATTGCTGGATGATGAGATACTCCTATTTTTAATTTTTTGAGAAACCTCCAAACTGTTTTCCTTCGCAGCTACACAAATTTGCAATCCCACCAACAGTGCATGAGGATTCCCTTTTTTTTGGATCCTTGCCAACATTTTTTTTTTGTTGATTTATTGATGATAGCCATTTTGACAGGTGTGGTTTTAATCTCATTGTGGTTTTAATTTGCATTTCTCTGATGATTAGTGATGTTGAGCATCTTTTCACATGTCTATTGGCCATCTGTATGTCCTCTTTGGAGACAGGTCCATTCAGGTTCTCTGCCCATGTTTTAATTGGATTGTTTGGGTTTTTTTTGGTGTTGAGTAGTATGTGTTCTTTATACATTTTGGGTATTGGCTCCTTAACAGATGTATCATTAGCAAATATTTTCTCCCATTCAATAGGCTGTCTTTCCATTTTGTTGATGGTTTCTTTTGCTATGCAAAAAGTTTTTAGTTTGTTGTAGTCTCATTTGTTTGTTGTTTTTTCTTTTGTTTCCCTTGCCCAAGGAGATGAATCAGAAAAACAAACAAACAAAAAATTAGTAAGTGCATTGTCAAAGAGTTTACATACAGCCTTTGTTTTCTTCTAGGAGTTTTAAGGTTTCAGGACTTAAATTTAAGTCTTTAAACCATTTTGAGTTTATTTTTGTACACGATGTAAGAAAGTGGTCTAGTTTGATTTTTGTTATCATTGTTGTTGTTGTTTTGTTTTTATGTATCTGTCCAAATGAAATTATTTTATTTCCATCTCTGATGAAGTAGAATGTAAGCTTCATTAAGGGTAGGACAACCTCTTTTTGTTAATTTTTTATATCCCTAGTAAGCAGCTACATAGCTTGGACATAACCCAAACTAAACATGTTTTTTAATGAATTAATAGACTTTATGCCTTTAATATTAGAGGAAATAGACATTTAGAAGAATTACTTTCACGGAGAAGATATCACATGTAAAAAACAGACAAAGGAAAGTTTTTGGAGAAACATCTCCATAATATTATGGCTAATATTAGATTATAATAATACCTTTCAAAGAGAGTGACCATGGGAAATGGCAGCATACGTCTCTAGGAACAAACAAGCAGAACTGAGAGTTATTCCACATACATACATATATGTATATATATATATATACATACACATATACATACACATATATATATACTTATATACACATATGTGTATATATATGTATACACACACACACACACACACACACACATATATGCAACATCAATTCACTTTAAAGGGAGAAATGCTTTTTCTTAATCAAAAAAAAAAAAAAAAATGACAAGAGCCAAAGATTAACGCTTGTCCACACTGGTTTGCCTTTTCTGAGGCATTTGGCTCTGTCACTGGCTCACTTTTCCTTAGGACATTTTCCTTCCTTAGGTGAATGTGCTTCTCTCTTCTGTTGTTCTTGGACTTGCTTCCCTGATATTTTGTTCTAAGTCTCTTCTCTAATGCACTGGGTTTTTCCCATTGTCCTGTCCTTAGTCTCTCTTTATTTTTTTCTTTTTTACATATTTTATACTCACCTCATCCAATTCTTATATTAACTGGGTTTTAATTAGTAAAAGTTAGAGCTTAAAAAATCAGTTTCTTTTTGTTTGTGTTTTTCCTTTGATGTCAGCATCTCAGATTTACCATACCCTACTCCAAGTATCTGTCAAATGCCCATTGTGTGTCAATGTGTTATGCGTGGCATTGGAAATCTGCAACCAAAAGGGAAGATCTGTGCCCTCACTGAACTTACAGAAGAATACAAGAGAAACTGTTATTCAATAAATATAAATATATTAATAATAAATTTTGATTATGAAGTATTATAATGCATAATATGTTATGAGAAAGGAAAACACGGAAGACACATTTAATGAGGGTCAAAGATGAGACTCTGATAAAGAGGATTTACAGCTGATTCTTAAGGGCAGGTATTCTTTAGACATGCCAAGAATATGGAGAAGAGAAATCTGGCTGAAAGATAAGAAAGGAACTGTGTCTTTGAGGATGAATAGGAGTTGTTGGGCTGGGAAGACAAACCCTAACAGACCTCTAGTTCACATTTCTAGCCCTCAGACAATTAAATTGGAGTGTCTGAGATGGCAAATGAGGGAGGTAGGTTGCTATATGACTAGGTGACGGGTATGACCCTCTAAGAATTGTGAAATCTCCAGGGTCCAAAAGGAAATGTGAGGCTCTCCTTATGGACCATTCTAAGGCCCTAGAGGTGGCAGGATTTTGATGGCTATGGCAGATGGTGCCCGAGTGGACCAGGTACTGATTGCCACAGCCTTGGAAGATTTGGTAAAGTTTTCTGTAGTCAGCTTGACATCAAAGGCTTGGGACATCCAAAGAACTGTCTAGATGTTTACTGGGAAAGGATTCACTATTGCAGTGGTTGGCCCACGAACCAATCCAACCCTTGGCCTGTTTGTTTTACATATAGTCTTAATGAGCACAGCCACACTCATTTGAATTATGTATATAGCTACCTTGGCATGACAACAGAAGCATTTAATTGTTGCAACAGATGCTGTATGGCCCATAAAGCTCAAGATAATCTTATCTGGTTCTTCTAAAAAAAATAAAAATTCCTGAGCACTGCTCTAATTCACATTTTCTATGTCTTCTGTCTGGATTGTCTTTTAAATCATCTTTTTAACCTACAAAATACCTAACCATCCTTCAAAACACAGTCCAAGTATCACCTCTACTGACAAGACTTCTCAGAATCCATCTTTACCCCTATGCCAGTTGATCACGCCTAACATATTATGTCCTGTATTTATCACAGTATTATAATGATAATGTTTCCTATATTAGGCTCTGACTCTGTGTCTCATTCACGTCTATGTATCTCACATATCCTTCACTGTGTCTGGCACCTAGCGGGGCACAATGAATATTTGACTGGGTAAAGGGAGCCATCAGTGTTAAATAGATGGGAGGTTCATTACTTGAAAGATGTATTTCTCCTCCTTAGATATGTCAGAATTTAATTATAAGTTAACTATAATTATATTGCACTCATGAGTCTTTTGCAAAACATTTTATAACAGTATGTCTCAGAGAGTATAGGAATCAACTGACTCTGTTAACACAAATGACCACAGGATTTTCAAATGAAAGATTTGTTTTCGTTAGTCCTATGAACTAAATCTTTTGGATATTTTGCATTTCCATAAGATACTAATATATTCACTAATGTAATCTAGCAGTCTTCCTCTAAACATGCAATTAAAGTCCATTCCCATCTCAGTCACCATTTATCAGAAACTTACTGGCCTTGAAGGTCATCAGAATTTAGGTCCAACAGAATACAGAGAAAGCAGATGTCCCTTTGTAGAGAATTACCCAAATATATTTTTCTAAACAACAAATTAACAAAAAGCATTGTAATAACTCACACTTAGTACTCAGTTGGAAGGTGGTTTTCCAGATAACTATTAAGAAAAAGGGATTTCAACCATAAATGTTCATTAAATTTTCTATTGATTTCAAAGAACAAATTAGTTGGAACTGGTATTCACTGATTCAACGAGTGCCAACATCATCAGACTATACGTATTATATTTCCATATTTGGCAAGCTTTTCAAATTTAGCATCAATGAGACACTAAGCGATTTCTCATAATAAATGCAGGAAAGTGGCAAAAGAGATAGTCCACCTAGATTTTCCAAACAAAGGCTAAGTTTCCCTAGGTGACAATAGAGACTCTGCAAATAATGACCTTAAACAGTTAGTCAAAGGCCATCAAAATGATCAGAAGTTCCTTTGAGGCAGTAGATTCTGCAAAATGAATTCAGTTATCTGTTTTTCTTCAGATGTTTGAGAAATAATTACATAAAAATATAGAACAAAAGACAGAAGAAGCAAAATACAACTCTTCACGTAGCATGCTTATGATAATTCACACACATGTTTAATCACCTGTGGTCTGGTTTATGTACCCATCTCGCCTCACTCTAGACACAGGTGGTCCCGATGCTGGTTCTCTTCCTCGTCTCTATTTTTGTCTTCACATCACTGGGCTCACCAGTTAGTTAGGAGGACTCTCAGACTGAGGCTTGGCCCAGAGACGGATAAAGGCAAATCAAGACCTCGTTACCCTTATCATAATCTCTTTTCTCTCACGGTGGTCACTCTTGCTCTTTTTCTCCTGCCTTCTGCGCCTGTAAACTTAACTTCTGTACTGTGCTCCCCTCTTCTCTAGGAACTTGTCTAGGATAACATTTCTCCTGTGATTACCAACTTTAAAAAGAAGTTTTAGACTCCCTGATCTGGTAAAGGGCAGCACTCTTAGCGAGCTATTTTCAATAACGTTATCGGGCTCACACATCTCTCTAGTATCCATCACACTGACTGTCCAAGACCAACACTGCTGTGTTCTGTCTTCCTGTCAACTATCATATCTGTTCCTTTGTGACTTTTTATGGATACTCTGATGATCATCCTAAGAGGTAAAGATAATTAGCTCCCTTGATGCGATGCAGACACCAAGGCTTAGAGAAGATAAGTGACATTTCCAAAGTCATCAGCCAATAATTAGTTGCCAAAGTCAGCATCCAAACTCAGTTACAATTTGAAAACAGCCTATAGTTATAACATAAGGAATCAACAGATTCTGTGTGAAAGTCCGAGGTTATAGCTTCCTGTGAATTATCAGAGGTCCATGGTAGCTCATGGACTTGCAACAGCCAATTAACCAAATAGAGAATATTTGTGGTACCTCTACAGTGCCCCAAACTGGGCCAGGTAATTTGAGGTTATGGAGAATTTCCATTAAGACATAACAACTTCCTTTGGAAAGCCTGGAATCTTATTGAAAAGAATAAACAATGGTATAAGCAACATTTTGACAATCTTATAAAAGGGTGGTGTAAATGGATACTAACGTATTTGGAAGAAAAAAAAAAAAAAGAGTGACTGTCCACAAGTGAAAGAGGAAACAAATACTGTTCCTGAATCTCAGCAAAAGTCACATGAATGGGGTCCCGGAAGGGAGGTGTTAGTCTGGGTATTATGGGTTACAGGCAACATAAACGAACTGGCTGATGTTTATTAGTTTGGGTTCCCTTGAAAGCAGACTCTGAGACAAGAAGCTGACTTCAAGGGGTTTACTTAGGGAAGATCCCAGAAAAAAAAAATGTTCTTCATAGGGAGTTCTAGATGTTAAAATAATATCAGCTGTTAGTATGTGGAGCTGAGTCCTGTGAGCACGTGGGATGGAGTTAGCACTAGGAGGGCCAAAAGACTAAGATTTTTGGAAAGGGAAGAAAAAAAGAAAGGAATACAAAAACAAAGATGAAAGTAGGCAATGAACTTAGCTTGGGACACATTTAATTTAAGGTAGAGGATCTAAAAGTGAATATGGTATAAATGGTTCCAAAGACCCAAGTGGATGATTTATTGTAAGTTGGTCAATAGGGATTGATTATTGTCTCTTTTTCAACACAAAAAGAGATTTATAAGAGAATGCCCAAGACAAGATTCCCTTGAGTTTCTTCTGGTCAATATTTTTTTCCGAAGTTGTTTGACTAAAGGCAAAGCAAGCATTCTTCTTACATTTTCTGGTGAATGAAATATTAGATAATTGATACTTTGCAACAAATCATTGAGAGTCTAAAAAGATTCTGGCTAGAAAAATAACCTAATGTGTGTCAGATAAAATTAAACATCAAAAAAAATAAGCTTTTATACTTGGATTCATTAAACAACCACTTAAGTAATGCAGCTAGAAGTTATGACTAAAAGCAGTTGATATGAAAAATAACATGTTATTTGGTGACTTTAAAACTCAACATGAATGAACTGGCTGATATTTATTCATTCATTCAATAATTTATGTCTCTAGGCCTCTTAATAGATAACAGTCATAGACACACAAAAAAATGAGACACTTGAAATGTGTTGAGGGAGATAATAAGTAAATTATTGATTACAGTATGATTGATAAATGTTTTAATAATACTATAATTTAAAGGTATATATGATATCTTTCCTTCAGTAGGTAAAATGCACTCTGACAAACTTACTAGCTTCAATAACATAATAAAAGCTCCCAATGGATTTCAGGGGCAGTAGATTAATATCAAAACCGCTTCATTCATTTATTCCAAAAAAGTTATTAAACTTCTACTGTGTGCCAAGCATTGTATTCCTTGGGGTATTTTAATATTCAGAAGTTAAGAATACGAGAAGTAGCCAGTAAATTAGGAGTCATGTTCTCTCAAGAGAAAAAGTATTTCAGAGCTAATGAAAGAACAATTCAAGATGGAAACCTTTTACCAGATGAGGGTAAAAGGGATCAAATACATGGTGATGGAAGGAGAACTGACTCTGGATGGTGAACACACAATGTGATATATAGATGACCTATTGTAGAATTGTATACCTGAAACCTACGTAACTTTATAAACAATTATCACCCCAATAAACTCTAATTAAAAAAGAAAGAAAAAAAAGATAGAAACCTTTACCAACTGTGTCTTATGTTGGTGTAAGAGAATGATTAAAAAAAAAAAAAGAATTGACCAATAATTTCCAATTATTGATGGCAATAATTAGAAACTTTGTTAATTCAGTAGACTGATGGGAATTAAGGAATAACAGAAGAGAATTGGAAGTAAGAAATTAAAGGAAGCCAACACAGTAAAATGCTATTTAAAGTTTATCTGTAAAATATGCTGAGAGATGAAGGTATACCTTACGAAACAGGTGATCTGGAGAGGTATTTAAATACAGACAATATTATAGCACATTATACATGGAAAGGAATAATCCAAGAGAGAGGGTGCATTATTGAAAGAGAGAAGGGATTATTGTAAGAATAATGAGCTAAATCACAGGGCATGAAATTATAGTTCTTCTTTACACATATCATGATAGTTCTTCCATTTTAACAGAAATAGTGCAGAATATATAAGTCCTTCTGTAAGTGGGTTTGGAGAATAGGTGGGAGGATAAAGATGTAATCTTGTAATTGTTATTTTCTTCATGAAATAAGAAGCAGGTCATCTTCTGGGCTGAGGAAGTAGAGTGGAAGGGTTGAAATCTGAGGAGACAGAAAAGATTTAAAACAGCATGGTATTAATCAGGATATACCATGTGATTCTGATGTAACAAATAACCCCTGAGTTTCGGTGGCTTACTACACAATGTATTTTTTTCACTCATGCTAAATGATCATAGCATAGGTTAGCATGAATACCCTTCACACTGTAGTCACTCAAAGACCAAGATCAACAGAGAATCTATCGTGATTTGTTACTGTAATAGCATTGACACAGTAAGACAGAATGTGCTCATTTGTGCACTGCCTTTAAAATTTTCTGCCTGTGGTGATTGGTATGCAGGTTACAGAATAAGTATAGTTATGCAGTATAATATACATATTTAACTTTCACAAATTCAACAGTGAGTTCTTGGTTGGAACTTGAGAGTGATGATTGCATCATATAGCCACCATATATAGATACAATCAATGAATTTTAGCAAACCTATGAAACATAATTGTATGGACTTTTCCTAATCATTAATAGTGCTTTGTACTTTGTAAGTAATCTACTACATTTTCAATGAAAATTTTAGATCGATTTTTCACTTTAAACACTGATTTCATAATCTATTCCCCAGGTAGGATGCAACTAAACAATAAGATTCTCTACATAAGCTACTTATTAACTAAATGACAACCTTATTTGATCAAAATATTTGACTCAACAAATCTTCAAAATCAACTTAGTGAGAAATGGTTAAAAAAATTCATCTAAAATTCATGTTCAGCAGTAGCTCATTTTGTTCATTTCTACATCCACATTCTTACCACTGGGCAAGTGGCTCACTGGGTTCCTTATAGATTTTGAATTCTATGAATGTAGAAGAAATTAAGTTGTATATCGGGTGAAGTGCAAGATAAAAGTCTACATGACAGGGGGTCACTTACCACAGAAAACCAACATAGACTTTGGGCCCATTGTTAGTATGGAGTATTTTAATAAAGAACAGAGTAATTTCTAGGAAGAATGTGTTTTTAAATCAGCGAGAAGTAAAACTCAGCTTAAATATCTTTGGATTTGACTTCCAAGTAGAAAGAGCTAAATACACACTGCGTGTAAGCCAGTGAGGAAAGGGGATGAAAAAACCATCTAATGTCATCTGAAGCCTATGATACGTAAATATCACAGAAAGAAGTTAAAAACGGTGATCCATGTATACAGAACACACACACACACACACACACACACACACACACACACACACACACACCACACTATGTAACCATTTTTTTTAAAAAAAAACAGGAAATGACTGAGTCACCGAACACAGATTAACCTCTCAGTGGAAGCACTGGGTTCTCAGTTGCCTGAACAAATTAAAATTGAACTGACCACAGTGACATTTTACATCAGCCAGCAAGCAAGACTCACATAAGAAGGAGTAAACAATGGATTATTTCCCTATTCAGATATCAATGCTTCTGTGAAAGGAATCCCCAGAGACCAAAGCACTAGGATCCCAAATAGTATCTATTCATCTATTTCATATAAAGGTATGTTTCCCTCACCTTCTCAGTGTGAAAAGACATTCTGTGAAAATAAACAGGGGGAGGGTGGTACTTTCAGAGGTAATGGCATTTGTAACAAAACAGAGCATGAGAAAACCCAGTATGTGAACAGACTTCTAAAAAATTAAGAGGAGAACACAGTTGGATTAGATGAGTGGTAAAAATCATATTGGGAAGGCGAGTAAAAAATTACTGAATTCACTTCAATTGTTCAAAGAACTTTATATTACAAAATCAAGATCAAAATCAAATTGAAGAAATAAACATTTTCTATTAAATTTCATAAAAAATAAATAAATAAAAACATCAAACCTGGGTATAGCCATTGGGGAACTAGAACCACTCAACTAGAAAACCTACATTGATCAATTTAATCACATGATGGCTTCACTGCCTCAGCTTTGTATTACTGAGAATAGAAAAATGCCCAAGGAAAATCTTACAGCTCTTTAAACAATTCTATAATGTAAAGAGTCACAAGTATTTATATCACTCCTCTTATCTAATATAGAAGCCACTCAGCCACCCAGCCACCTAAGTGGACTGATGAGTCTCATATCACACATTCTTGTTCTTCCACAATCAGCCCTGCTCTTCATTTTGTTATAAACCACTTGAATCTTAATCTATTTAAGAGATTAAGAGAAATGATGTGAAAAGTTGAAAATAAAACTTTAAATTCTATAAACTTAATAGCTAATACTTTCAGATGCTACTTTTGAAGAGTCTCTGCTTGAGCTCTGCCTATTTTTCCTGTTGCCTCCACAATGCTTTACAACACAAAACAATTTTTAAAAATGCGAGTGAAACCATGAGAATAAATAAATTGAAATAACAAAAAAATGTCAATGACAGTTGGTTGCCACTTAATACAACCTAAACCTACAAAGGTTATGTCCTCACCTTCACTATTTTCGATACAAGTTATTTTTCCACATTTTGAAGTCAACCAGGCATTGTGACTCAGTCTGTTTAGGCTGCTATAACAAAAATATCATACCCTGGCTGGCTTTAACAGCACATATTTGTTTCTCACAGTTCTGGAGGCTGGCGAGTCCAAGAGCAAGGTGTAGGCAAGTTTGGTGTCTGGTGAGAACCCACTTCCTGGTTTATAGACGTCTTCTTGCTGTGTCCTCACAGGACAGAAGGGGCAAAGGATCTCTCTGAAAACTCTTTTTAAAGGACACTAATCCCACTTACTGTCAAAGGCCCCACCTCCCAACAACATTACACTGGGGGGTAGCGTTTCCAACATACATTCTTCGAGGGGGGTGGGGGTGTGGGGGGGGACACAAACATTCAATATATGACACATTGCAAACATTACTCTGAGAAAATTATATTGATAACACACTTATTTCAGGTATTTCAAGTGTTTTAAAGCAAACTAAAAATAGTTTATAAAGCAACTCCTGGGATAAAAGAGAAGTGAAGTCGATATAGTCTGTGATGTTAGGGAAGTATAAAAAAAATACTTCTCACGTTGTGGGTGAGGGAAAGGCAAGAGACAAAAGGGGATGCCATTGGTCATCAACTGGAACTCAACCCTGAAAGTCTTGCATTTCCAAAAATCTGATGTGCCATTTCCCAAACCTGCAATATGAGGTTTGAAAATGAGACGATTATGCCTGGAGAGGAAACGGGTGTGGGTTTTGAGGCTTCCAGACAGCGGAAAGGAAAATCATTGTGTCTCAGGCCAGGAGCATGTTTTTCTCAGGCTTGGGGGTGTCGATGGTACTTAGGCAAAGGCAAGAAGACAACCTGCTCATTGGCCTTTATTTTGCCTCCTTCAGGGTCAGTCCATAAGCAATTTTGTATGGAGAAAGGCAGAAGGGAAAAGGAAAGCTGACCCATCTTTTAACCTCTCAAAGCCTGATTCAAGATGTCATAATAGCAGCTGCCAGGAATGAAGAGAAAGGAAGTCGATCAGAGTCTAAGAAATGCATAAAAGGAAGGGAGTCTTTTGAAAAGTCACCCTAATAATCTATAATCCATTAGACATCTGGCAAGGAGATACATCTGCAGGAGGCAGCTGAGAGGAGTAACTGAATTTTGATTTCTACATTTTCACTGACTGTTTAGCACCTACATTTTTAAATATAGGAAGATTTTTGGAAATGCACTCCTCTCCATTTGTTTCATGGGATACAGGAAACATCTGGAGTAAGATCAAGTGGATTGAATGGCTGTCTGAATAACTCCTGGTTGTACTGTTTTGTTACGGACCTACAATGAGCAGTTCAAATTTATTTGAGGCTTCCCCTAAATGTACATGACGATGTCACCTTTTCTCAGAATCTATCCTGAAACGAGACAAAACATATGTCTGACACCGGAACAGTCAACAGCCATCCCTGGGGCAAATCCGCAGTCACCCCACCTGAGTTGGTAAATTGGGTTGTGAAACTTGGATAACCACATAGCTTGTTAGTGTTATCCAGTCACACAGAGTAGTTGGTCATGTGGATTTTAAGGCTTAAATCAGAGTGCACCGTTGGGTGATACTATTATTAATCCTATTTGGGAGAAAAATAAGTCAGGGGAAAAAAGGGACTGGTATGACACAAGTGGGAGAGTCTATTCTTTATTCCACGCATTTTTGAGGATTAAACCATAATGAACATAAAGTAAATATGAATGTGTCAAGCACAAGGATTACAGCACAGTAGAATTTCAATAAGCTTTCATTCTTCTCCCTGATCTTCACCAGATCCACTGCAAAGTTTATCTAATTATCCCCTCTCAAGTCTGCATGTGGACTATTTAATCTGATAAAATAATTCAAAGGCATGGATGCTTGGTTTGCTCATTCACTCAGTAAACATTTACAGAAAAACTACTATGTGCCAGGCATTGTGGAAATCATTGGGTTGTGAAGCAGACTGACAGGTTCTTATTCTCCTGGGATGACAATGTCATTCTTTGGGACTGAGGGCTGGCAGAAATGGAGTGGTTAAAGAAATCAAATTCTGCAGACTACTTAATCCAAATCTAATCTTCACCTCTCATCAGCAGTCACCCGTGGGTAATCTATTTAGCCTCTGTGAGTTGGCTGTGTATCTATGAAATGGGTACAGTAACATGAGAACCCACAGGGTTAAGAAAGAATAAAGCCAGTCAATCCATGTAAAGTACTTAGAGTAGTACCCTGGCACCGAGCGGCATAAGTGTAAATAGGACATAAGTGTTAGTGTTACAACTTATTCCAGGGAACATTGTGATGGAAGCCTTCAACTTGGCTTAATCATGAGATGAGATCATTTGGATTAAAGAGGACCCTTTTCCAATCCTCTAGAAACCCAGCCTTCCACATAAGAAGTTGCATGTCATCTTATGCTTGGAGGCCATAAGAAAGGTTAGTGTGTGGATTAAAGAAGACTGGCTAGAGATTTCAGAAGATTTGGTTATCTTGTGGTTCCTAGTAGTGGCACTAGTCTAGACATTGCAGAATTATGGAAAGAAATACAAATGACAGAAGACAGAAAGGGATTTCAACAAAGGCGCTAAATAACAGCTTCCAATTATGGACCGCTTAGTTTGAAGCAGTTCCTTTTAAAAGCACTTTATGGGAATTAAATTGCTTAATGCTCACAATATGACTGTGGTAGTGGGTTTTAAACATTTCATGCATTAGAAAATTGAGGGATAGAGAAGTAAACTGACTTCTTTAAGTTTACACAGATGGGAGGTGGGGGGCAGGCCCTAACCAGAGCTTTTAACTGCACACTCTACTGCTTCTCTTTGCTGCCAATGCAATTAAAATCAACTGAAACATCCAGACATATTAATATGCTCTCGTGTGGATGTTAGATCTCACACACACACACACAAGAGTCATCTTCCTTATGTAGAAAATGTAAAGCTGCTCTTCTCTGTGTATGAAACAAAAAGTGCTTCTGTGGATAGTCACCTCACAGGGTGATCTGATGACAAATCCCTAACCGGACAGGTCATGGTGGGTAGGCATGTCCCAGGCATGGAACTTCTTTAGCAAAGTCTCAGCTTCTTTGCCTCAAGCAAGCTCTGTCCATTGTTTCTGTGCATCTAGGTTAATACACCTTTGAAATAACCACCCTCAAGGGAGCACGTAATCTTGTTAACTGTCCTGTAATCCAATCCTTGCCTTGCTTTCTCCATGTCATCTTCCTTATGTTCTCCTCCTTAATCTCAAATGCACATAAAAAGCTGAAAAACATTCTCAGAAGCATTTGAGATTTTGCTCACTAGCTCAAATAGTCAGTTTGGCTCACATAAACTCTTATAAAAATTCTCTACAGCTTTAGACATTCTCACGTTGACATCTCAAAAGAAAACCAAGACATTATAGTGCCTATATGGTAATATCCAGAAGAAAAACTTGAGAGCAAAAGAGATTTCTACTCTAAATAGATAAGCTCCTAATTGTTAATAGATATGAAGTAACCACGAATAAATACAGTATCTAGTGATACTAAGATTTTTCTCCCTGATTCGGGCATACACTTATAAGTCACAAACTTAAATACTAAAAAAGGAAATGATTGCATTCTGTGACTTTGTTTTTTTTTTTCTTTCTTTCTTTTTTTTTTTTTTTTTTTTTTTTTTTAACAGAGTTGAGTAGGAGGGGAATAATCTCACCGAAAGTAAACAGGTCTAGTTCAAACTAGGAAGAGAACTGAGACTCCTTAAAGATAAGAGCTGGGCCACATGTGAAAAAAGAAAGAATTCTAAGAATACAACATCCACTTCCATAATTCTGTTGCCAAACACATGTGGGAGCCGGCAGGATCGCACACAAACTACCTGGGCCACCTGTAGGTCTTACACTGCGATCTAGTTTGGGGGCCATTTGCATGTGGGCAATGAGGTCATCCCACTGCCTTTTTTCGACACTTTATTGACTGTGTAATGGCGTTTGATATTGCTAAGACATGGCTGTTTGGGAAGCACTGGTGCTTTGCAGCAGAGAAGTACATTGTGTCATGCTCAGCAAATTTGTGGGCGGTCTCTACACAGTAAGGAAAAAAAAAAGGAGAAGAAGAACAAGATCGAATAACAGAGACCTAGGAAGGACAAAGTTGTTATTGCAAATGCAAGGTCACCTCCGCTTTGTGTAAGAGGCAAAGGGCTTATGCACACTCGGTTCTCCACACAGTTCCAGTAATCGTCAATAGTTCAAGTCCTGGATCAAATGTTAGCCTAATAATACTTCCACTGGAGCAATAGCACTTTTCATCTGGGAGTCACTTTGCAGAAGGCATAATATCTAAACATTATAGCCTCTTCTTGGTTACCATGAGGTTTGGATGCCTGCCAAAAAGGAAGTGCGAGAAATAACATGACCAAGGCAAAGAGCTCATGAGAAACCCTCAGAATTTTTGAGGGAGGAGAGCAAAACCAATCTGAAACATGAGCATATCCAGAAAATCCGTTCATTTATGTAACCCATGGTGATTGGCAGGAATGTGCTGGTTTTCGTGGGCCAATCCTCAAATAAGAAAACGGACACACTTCAAGGGAAAAGAATCCTTAGAAGGAAATGTTTGTGCTCTTCCTCATCATTCCATGAGTTTTAAAGAGATAAACCATCGCCTGTTGCCATAGTCATAGTGGGACAAAGAAAATCTGCTTAACACTCCCCCAAACTCCCTGTTTTCTGTGGGGTGAGATGCAAGACATGTGTGAACCCTCCACAATCTGGTTCTAGCCTATTTCCTGTATTCCCTTCCGGTCTCCCAGTACTTCCCATTTCTCTTACTTTCCAGCCGTACTCCATTATGAACAAGGTTTAAAGGAAACTTTTCCACACTTCATCCTTTGGCAAATGTTCATTTCTAACTAGAATTCCCTCCACACATCATCCACGTGGTAAAATCCTATTCCTCTCTCAAAACACAGCTCAAATATTCTTTCCTTATGTGAAGACATCCATGGGCAGCCCCCAACTCCACCTGACTTTATCACTGACTCCACCCTCTATTACCATGCAATAAAAGCAAACCCTCTTCATACTTACCTTGTACCAGGCACACATCTAAGACATGTTTTGATAAATTAATTCAGTGAATCCTCACGAAAGGCCATGCAGTAGGTAGTAACATTTTCTGTTTTACAGGTGACAAGACTTGAGGCCCAGGGGTAAGGAAGGATTTGTCCAAGGTCATATCACATGTATACAACAGAGCTGGAGTATGGACTCAGAACACCTGTCCTTACCAACCAACTATGCTGCCTCTTTACTGGGTGTATACCCTGATTACATCACAAATCACACATTATTTTAAATATTTCTTGGCCTACCTGTCTGTACAGTTAGGTGTCAGTGCCTTGAGGATAGCATTCGAGCTACATCTATTTGTATTTTGAGCACCTACCGCAGAAACTGTAGATAGTAGGGGCTGTGATAACGAATGACCAACCAATCAGCAAGGAAAGAAAACCAGAATACAGGAGGAGATGGGTGTATTAGATAAATTTAGGTGGAACGGAAAGAATGCAAGATCACCCTGGGAAAACAATGTTGTTCTGATTGGAGGACTGTTTTGGTTTTGTGTTTGTGTATGCTTGTTTGTGTTTTGTCAAGTAAAACTGAGGCCATCGTGAATGACATGCCAGAGAATGAAGAAAGGAGTGAAGCAAAATGAAAAACAGTGCTGATCTCATAAGGAGTTAGAAGAGGGCTCCAGCTCAGAGAAAAGGGCTGAGCACCATGAGAGGCAGGAGAAGACAGTATCCCAGAGCTGGTGGCTATGTGGTTTCTTCTTGATGCCACGCTGTCATGACCACAGCTTTCTGGGAGTGCACCATTTGCAAAAGCTGATTGGCAAGACCGTGCATGGTTATTTGGGAAGAGGAGTGTTCTCCTCACTCAGTTGAAGATGAAGGTTTGGCTTCCTGCAGTAGGACCTGCAGGAAGTGTGGCAATGTGAGCACTGGAGCATTGAGCATGCCCTCATGTTTTCCCTGAGGGAACTTTCAATACCGATCGAAGGGCTACCCAGAGAGTGTTCCCTTCTCTTTCTCTCCACCACCACCCTTCCACTGCCTTCCTAGTTAGAAGGGAGCTTCTAATGGGTGGGGTTGGGGAGAGCCTGATGTCACTGTCACTCGGTTTGTGTTTGTTTCTAACTGCAAGACAGCCGGGCTATTCCTTCTCTTATATCCTGCTTTTTTGTTTGTTTGTTTGTTTGTTTTTGTTTTTGGCTTGAACTGCCTGTACTCAAGAGGGAGGGATGGGGCCACCTTGAACTCATTTTCCATGTGAGAAGCAGACAGAGCAGACCAGACTGCTAGTCTCTGCTCTCTCTGTGCAGACGTCTCCACCTAAAATTGGATGGGTAATAAATGCAGCCCTTCATGGGGCAGCTGGTATTTCCAAGATAGGAAGGATGGCTTAGGTTACCCTTTCAGCCATGGGATGCACCAATCAAAATGTCAACAAGTTTCTAATTTAAATCATATTTGGCCCCTTGCTCTCTCTATAGTTTAGAACTTGGAGGGATGGAGGGTAGTTCCCTGGCACATTGGGCCCTCCCACAGGGAACAGTAGGCACGTAGGACGACATCTGTAACAGTGGTAGCTGGGGGATGACCTCAGACTGAGTGGATGTTTACGAGGGATAAGCAAAATCTAAGAGCATACCCGTCCTTGAGCTCATGAGCTGGACTTCCAACAAGCAACACAACTTCACTGGAAACTGTGTGCACAGGGAGAGGCAAAGTCCATGAAACATGGATTATTCTACCACGATTAGTGTCCCATAAATAGCCAATGACGGGTCAGGCCTTGGGAAACACAGACTATATTACCTTAAAAGAGCTGCGAACAGAACTCATGGCAGACATTCTGAGCCGGCCCTTTCATTCAAAATGAGTAAGTTGTTTGTGAAAAGAGAAGTCTTGTGTAAAAAGTGACCTTGAATTCTCTTGGCAAGAGATTGAAGTTCAGCAACAGAAAGATCTGAGTTCAAATATCAAGTCCCCCTTGAGTAGCTACTTGATTAGATGCAAATCTCATAACCTCTCTGAGCTGCACTTTCCTAGAGAAAGTTTTAATGCTGTAATCACTCTCAGCCTTCTCTGATCATGCCGATAAATATGATAAAGGTAAACACCTGGGCAATGCATTTTGTAGGAAATTATAATAAATAAGAAACCTAATACATGAGAATCTCCATTTTGATTCATTTAGGAAAAAAAATTAATGTCACACATCGTTACTGGATCAGATCATAGACTTCAAAGAAAACTGTAGAAAAACCCTGAAGGAAGACTGACTTGCTTTTGAATCTCCACTGGGCTACTTTTAAGTTACAAGCCTAAGGTTGAGTTAAATGAACTCTGAAACTCACTTAGCTCATCTGTAACATGGAATAAATAACACCCAGATTCAAATCTAGCTTCAGATACGATCTCCCTTCATCTGTGCAACTAATTAGCCATAAGCTTGTACAGTTCAAGCCTTAGTTTCTGCTTCTGAACAAAGGAGATAGAAATATCTGAAGGCAACGTCTCGTTATAACGTTTGGCGGTACCAAGAATAAAGATTTTTCTTTTCTGCAAGTAATTTAATCTGGTTTACCCAGTGGGAAAGCACTAAAGGCTATCATTTTGTTTTCCTTAGTTGAAGCTATTAACTGTAATTGCTTTCGTTAATAATACTTTACTTATTATAATAATCAAAGCTCCATTTCTGTACTTATACCCTGAGGCCAGTTTGCAGAGGCACAATTTATAAATGGATGAAAAACAATTAATAACAACTAGAAAAACCATTAATGATCTTATCAATAAAGTGCTATGTAATCTTCAATTGAAAAACCATGCATACCACACAAAAGAGAACACTTGGCCGCAGCTAGTAATGTGGGCTCCCCCCTATATTGACCAAACAGAGAATTTCAATCTCAGAAAAATAATGCTTTTGAGGACATGCTCCTCCTGGGCTTAACAGGGGATGTTTCTATTAATCTACTCAAGGCCAGATGCAGCCTATTTCAGTTCCCGTGGGGTGTGAACCTTCAAAGACAGAAACCACAATCATTTAAAGAGAAAAATGTTCCGTCATCTCCCCACACCAGTGGTCCCTCACTGTGATCAGCAAAGTAGTATGTACTAAGGCTACTCCTATCCTCTCATACCGGGTCACTCCCTTGCCCCTTAAATGCCCCTGAACTCCAGACACCCCCCTTCCATTATTAAAACGTGCCTTAATGTTTTCTGGCTAAAGACTGCCTGGAATAACTCTTCCCCTCTTCCCAGCATTTGCCTGAACAATCTCTTCTGTGGATGCCGTCTTCTTGTATTCAGATCTCAACTCTGATATACTTTTTCCCTGACCCCCTTTCTAATGCTGCTCTCCAAAAAACCTCGTCACTCTTTATCAGTCTCTCTACCCCAATATGACATTACTGAATTACTCATTCAATGGCTTGTTTACTACTGTAGCCTCAGCACCTTGATCAGAGCCAGAATCACTGTAAGTTAGTATTTGATAAACATTTGTTGAATCAATGGACTAAATAAATTAATGAATTCCCACTAGCTGTTGAGGCTAGGCAAATAATTACTTTCTCATGCCTTCCCTGTCAGGAGAACAGCAGTTGCTAATGGTTCTTTCTTCCCCTCTACTCTCATCCCATCCATCCCCTTTCTTTTCCCTCTCACCCATGGGTTCATAGCTTGAAGCATAAGCTCGGCTGTCCAGCATCCTTTGCATTTAGACTGTGCTTAGTTGTAGGTCCATGAGGGCAAGTATTTGTTAGTTTTATTCAGAATGCATTCCTAGGGCTAGCAGAGGGCTAGCAGATGCTCAATGTTTATTTGTTGCCAAATGAGAGAGAAAAAAATTGAACAAATAAATGCTTTCTACTTCTCTACTTTCTAGTAGTTGAGTGATCTCAGATAAGTTACCTAACCTCTCTAACTTCATTTGCCTCCTAAGGAACAATTTAAAAATACTGTTTGTCACATGGGGTTATCGCAAGGATCAAATGAGGTCCTTAGAGAGTAAGCTTTCAATAAAAGATTATGGAGTTATTATTAAAATAGCCTCCATTCATAATTAAAATATAATTAGCTTTGGTCCAATCATTCTGTTTGGATATTTCCATATCTGCTCTAATGTCTGGCCTCTCTTCCAAGGAACCAGGCCACCACAATAAAACATCTGCCTTCCCCAGTTTTGAAGGTGTACAGACCTCCTCCCATCTGTGTTTCCGCTTTCAAAGCCAATTGTAACCTGAAGCTGAGGCAACCTCGGCCCATAGTGTTGGGTTTGGAATGTCAATCTCCCTGCACCCCCTAACTTACTTCCTAAGACCCAGGATTCCCTTCCCCATCAACCAGGGCCACCTTTCTGATTGTGGATATTTTTACTTTGAATTCCTGAATTTGCATCTTTACCCACAAAGGATTTCTTCTTTTCGATGCCAAATTTGAACGAGTTTCATCCAATTGCTGGTTGGAAACACAGTCAATTCTCCATCTATTTGCTCTTGTAATAAATTGAGATGAAGTCCAAGTACCCAGAAATATACCCAATAAGAAAAAAAAGTTCCACCTTCACAGAATCAACATGAATAATTGGTGCTGAGCTGCTTTTTTGTGTGCCGTCGCACCCAGGCCTCCCTGGTGGTCTCAGAACATCCCTGGTCTTTCTATAAGGAGCTGACACTTACATATGCTTCAAGCTTCAGTTTTGTTATGATTCCCTTGTGGAAACATCAAAGCCTCAAATAAGGCAAACGGGACCCTCTTCTACACACCAAGAACTTCTTATGAATTCTTTCATTTGATACTTTTGTTTTCAGAACTCTACACATGAGGCTGTCTATCAGACATTAGTTACACAACACTGACAAACAAGAGCAATAAAAATAAACCAAGTCAAAACAGGTGAAAAACCCTGTCTTCAGAAACCTTACATTAAAATAAGGAAGAAAGACAACAAACTAGAAAAAGAAGTAAAATGAAAATGTGTTACATAGTTTCTGAGCAGAAAGGTAAAGCAGGTCGGAAGATAGGAGATGTCCAGGGGAGATACAATTTTATATGAAGTGGCCTGGAAAGCCTCTGATTAAAGTGGTATGTATTTCAGGAAAGACTAGAAGTGGCCTGCCTATCACCATCTTATTACTGACCACATTATAGTAATATTGTCCACCTGTGTCATTCATTGCCATCGTCATTACAACATTAAATCCTCCCAAGGGAGGGGAAATGTCTCCTCAGAATCCTGTCTCCAGAGCTTAGCCCAGAGCAGAGATTGTACTATGTCCTTAGTCCCTATCTGTGGACTCCACTGCTATTGTGTTGATCGTAGCCATGCTGCCCTCCAAGGGCCAGGCCCTGTCTCACCTTGGAGTACTTTCTAGGTATTCCCACCACCGGCCTCTCCTGTCTTTTCTATACATGAATTTGGATTCCGAATCACTGGGTCCCACCCACCTTGTTGGGAATACCCATCCAGAAATGGACTAAGGGTTGGATCAGCCAGGTTGCCAGTCTACAATAGGGTACAAAAACATGACTGAGGACAGAACTCATTGGAGGAAATATCTCTCTGTGCATCTTCTCATGGTGGATGGAAAGATCAAGGACATGCTTTTTAATAGTTAATCATCACTGAACTGTTCATTAGCCAGCTTGGGATGCCATCGCAACATATCATAGGTGGGTGGCTAAATGACAGACGTTTGTTTCGCTCAGTTCTGGAGGCTGGAAGTTTAAGAGCAAGGTGCCAGCAGATTCGGTTCCTGGTGAGGACCTTCTTGCTGGCTGGCAGATGGCTAATTTCTCTGTGTCCTAACTTGGTGGAGATTGAGAAAGAGAACTCTGGTCTCTCCTGATTTTTATTTATTTATTTTTAAAAATAAGGACAGCAATCCCATTATGGGGGTCCTGCCCTCGGGACCTCCTCTAAACCTAATTACTCCTAAACACCCCACTCCCAAATACCATCGCATTGAGGGGGAGGATTTCAATATATGATTGTGGGGAGAGGGGGGATACATTCAGACCACTACAAACTACCTTCTGAAGAGAACTGTACATAAGAATGATTAACAAATGCATCACTCAATTTTTCAGGGATGTAAAACAATGAGGAAAAACTGAGTGAGTAAAACACTGAACACTTACTACCTGACTCTGGGTCTTTACCTGCCTCAGAAAGTACAGAAGAGTGTCACATAAGTGGATTCACACTGAAAATAGTTTGCATGGGTCACTAGTATCATAATAATGTTACTAAACCAACTACCACATCTTAAAGGCTATAAACAGTGAGCAATGATTTCTCACAGACACATCTGGGGCTAGCTGGAGCTCAGTTCACTGAGGCTGGTCTTGACTGTACTTGACTCTGAGTCTGGGGAAGACTAATGGTTCCCCTACGTATGCTCTCATGGGAAAAGTCAAGAGCACATAAGGGCGACTCCGGTCATACAAGTGCTCTTCAAGTCTCTGCCATCACGTCTACTAACATCCAAACCCTTGGAGAACCTTTCCCTCTAAAACACATCAAGCCCAAAGTCCAGGTACAGGGAAGAAAACTACTCCACCCACCATAAGAATAATGCAAGGATATGGATATGTAATAATACTCTAGGGGAAGGAAGAACTGGGATCACTAACTCAAGCTACCACATGATCTATTTTATTTCAAGGGGTCTTTCAATAGTTACAATGCTTGGGTTCAAGTCTGATGATTAAGATCTTTTTGAAGGCTACATTTAAGTAGTAACACAGTGAACTCTGTAAATCCCAGGTGCTTGTAATTTTCTTATGTAGTACTACAGTATAGTTTGTATTTTAGCATGGCTAATATTTCTTGGACTTTTTTTTTAACATTTTATCTTTTTATTATGGAGGTACTGTGGTGCTGTGGAAAGAATGTTAGTGGGAATCCAAACTCCCAGGATCCATCCTGTATCTGCCACTAATTAACTCAGAGACCATCAGCTAACTCTTTTGGCCATGTCCTCTTTTGTAAAATGAGGGTTTGGACTGGATAGTTCCATTTTCTTCCATCACTACAAGTTCATGAGTGTATGTTTACTGATATGGAGGCAGGCCAATAGGTCTTGTATCATCTTTTTTTTTTTTTCAATATTATTGTTGCATCATATTAAGAGTTCCCTGCACCAAAAATAAATGTGTAAACCAAAGTGGGGGTCTTGTCTAAAGTTATACACAGCATTTAAACATTCCCTGGATGGACCCAGAGTGAAATAGCCCCCTATTTTCTGGCCACGGACTGTCAAACATGGAAGATTCCTGATCGCGAGATAAAGATCACCCATGATTTTAAATTGTGTCCAGAACAGAGAGAATTTGCAGAGCTGGAATGAGGCACGAAACATGTTTACTTATGTCTCCCAGGTTTGCATGGAAAGCCAAAGTACATTTTGTAAATGTGATGGTATTTGTCTTTCTGAAATTAGCACAAATTGCATGTTTGTTTGGGAGGATAATAGTATCACATATGCTTCTGACAGTGACATATCAGCAAACTGTTTTTCCAGAGCATTGCATGCACTTTTTGCCACACCACAGCTGAGGTCTGATTCAGGCCGAATCCCCAAGTGGCAATAAACCAAACAATTATTTTTTTTAGTCCTAATGTGTTTGCTTCCTAATGACCCACAGACTTAAACTCACAGTGGGCAGGACAGCAAAAACTTTCTGTTTTTATGCTCCAGGCCCCAGTAGGGCAAAGCACATTCTGGAAGACTAGTTGTGGGTGACCAAAATGCAATTTAAAACATCAGCAGCCTTTGATCAGGGCAGCTTGCTTACTTTTAATTGTTTCCAGAGAGCTTGTTTGAAAATTTGTTAGATTACACATCACATGCAATGGGAAATGATGGCTGAATTCACTGCCTTCATTCTTGGCTTGAAAAGGAGCTCTGCTTATTTCAGTTACACTTAGGAAGCTGAGCTTTTAGCCAAGCAACATAAAGGTGATTTCAGTTGCTGTCTCTTTTCACCCATACCCAAAATAACAAGAAATGAACTCGGGGAACCTTCAGGAAAGTGTGAGGTAATTGGTTGCTGGTATCTTTTCTCCAGCTGCACTAACTTTAATCAAATCTTTCTTTTTTTTCTTCTTCCTTCTTTATGGATATTAGTGAATATGAGTCCCTTAACAAATTTAAGAAGTCAGAATAAAATTAGTATCAAAGAAAATTTCTTTAAAGCCAGATGTGTCAAAGTCAAAATCCTTCAATGTTTATTTGTGAGAATCAGTCCCTTCTGACCCTAAATCAATGAAAATCCACAAAGAATGAGAGGAACCTTCCCACAGCAGCCCAGTGCTCAGAACTTTCCTTCTCTAGCCCTCATAATCTCTTTGGGTGACTTCACATCCCTGTAAGTCCCACAGATGCAACAATAACTTTTGTGCAGATGATATTTAAAGTTTCATTTCCAGCCTCAAGCTCAGTTCTTCAACCTACACTTCTGCCTACCAACCAGCAATCACCTATGTACCCCAAGTTCAATGCAGCTAATGATAAGTTGACTGTCTTTACCCACCCTGCACCCCATCACCCATTCCATTTCTTTCTATATTTTTAATTTTGTGAATAGCTTCATCATTTTAATATTCCAATCATTGCCAAGAACTTAGACATTCTTGTCAACTGCTTCCTGCCCCATGTCCTACAATCTGAAACTTTATTTCTTGTATACATCCATCCCCTTGTTTTTCCTGAATCCATCATGCTTTTCTGTTCACAATGCCTTGGAAACAGATTTCTGACAGGACTCTGAGTCTTCTGACATGTCTAATGCCAATCCACCATGTATTTTAATGTCAGGATTATCTTCCTTAAATCCATTTAATGATGTCACTTTCTGGTTAAAGTGAGTTCATATTGTCTGCAGCCCAAAGGTTAAATGCCTAGACTCCTAAACATGACTAAAAAGACCTCCAATTGCCAGCCCTACTCTTTGTCTTGGATCGTGCTTTCTTCCAAAGCTGCTACTAGCACTTGGGTGGCACCAATAAAGTTATCTACACACTATTTGATATGCTCTCTAATTGTTGGTGTCCGGCACTTGACTTTTCCTTTGCCAGAAAGCCTGCCTCCCTCAAATCCTTACTTCATCTTCAAAAACTCAAAATGTGACATCTCTTCTGAATGTTAAAACCCAACCGGCAAAAGCAAATCCTCTCTTCTGTGCTCTTGCAGAATCTAGTGGAAGCAGGTATCGTTCAGGTTACCAGCTGCCCCTGACTATACGTGACTCTTCCAGTTTTTGGAAAGTCTTTCACCCAGGAAATCACTCAATCCCAAGCAAGCCAGGATGATTGTTCACCCTTGAAACAGTATGTGGTCACCGTTTGCATGTGTGTCTCATCCATCAGGCTGTGAGCTGTTTGCAGTCAACAAAAAGGTCTAATTCATCTTTGTAGCCCTATAAGTTAGCACTGTGTCTGTGAAATGGTAGATTTCATAATATATTTAATATTGCAATGCTTTCCTCTTTTCTGTTTAACCCTCAAAATCTTTAAAGGATATCAATATCAACTCCAATTTTTTATACATAAAAAGAATACATCCAAGAGAAATTTAGTTATCTGCCCAAAGTTACAGAGGCACACTATACACAGATGTTTTTCTCATTATGAAACTAGGCTTATTCCTCCATTAAAACTGAATAAATCATTGACTAGGATATTCTGTGATGTATGAAATTGAGTATTTTTCTACACACAAACTGACTGGGGGAAGAAAATGATTAAAATCAGATAAGCAGTTAATTACCAGCCCTTCCACTCAATTAGATTTTGAAATAGTTATTTGTTTGAATTAGACATCTTCAAACAAGATTGACTGTCTAGATATAACTAGTACAACAAAAACAATACAAACTTAAAATAAATGTTATTTTCACAAGACCTAAATGAGTTTAGAAAATGAGACCACTGAGATTTTTCCAGTTAACATATTTATAATTCTCGGTGACACACCTATTATTTAATACAGTGGTTCTCAACTGGGAGAAATTTTGTCCCAAGAGGCAACTGGCAACGTCTGGAGACATTTTTTTTAGTTTTCACGACTCGGGAGGGATAGAAACCAGGGATACTGCTAAACATCCTACAACACACAGAACAGCTCCCCACAACAAATATTTTCCAGCCCCCAAAGGCAATAGTATTAAGATTGAGAAATCCTAATTTAAACTCCAAAGGAGGTAAAGCAAAGATCATCATGTACATATACATGTTTTAATTAACTTTTACAAGACATGAAATGTTAATCGAAGTGTCCACATCTATTTTGAAAATGTTGTGCATTGTTTTATAAAGGCTGATAATAAGTGTTGACTTGAAGCACACATTGAACTAATACAAGCATTCCAGAGATAGATCTTGGGAAAGGTTTTCATGTGACAAATGACTGACTGTACCACTATATTCAAACCCTATTGTTTCTTTCCTCTCCATCCATGGGGTAAGCGTGAATGGTGACTGAATAAGCATGCAGATAATTTATTCTGGTAAACCAGAATCTACTTTTTATATACAATTAAAACTAAACTAAAACTAACTGAAATGTTATATGTAATTAAAATATTATATAAACTATTGTTCTATATTATATATTAATATACAATATAGAATCATAACAATGTCAAAGTATATAATTCCGTATTCTGAAATATACATATATATGAATATATATATATATATATATATATATATATATATATATATATATATAGGATACTCTGCTTTAACAGATGTTTATTAAAAATATGTACTTTTTAATGTACGTTTTGGAGGTGATAGTCATATTCAGTTCTCCAATGTCAACAGATAACCTTTTTACTGTTACAAAAAATTAAGTATACTTTTTTTCTTGTTCTAATAACAAAACAATTTGTATGTACTGAAGACGTCTTTACTCAGATAAGAAACATTGTTTTTAAAATCCTATAATCCAAGCATTGAAAAGTAAAAGGAATGAAAGTATTTGAGTATACTTGCTTTAGTTGGTAATTTGTAAAACTTTTAAAAAAATTTTATTACACTTATATAAACAGTTTTGAATCATGCTTTCTTTACTCAACATTATATCATGAAATAACCTTCTAAAAATGTCATTTCACTATTGAACAAATCCCATTATCTGAATAGACCACAATGTATTTCATAAATCTCCTAAAGTTGGATATTTGGGATTTTTCCTGTATGTTTTGCTATAATAAATAACACCATGATGAACATTCCTGTACATAAATCTTTAGCCCCTTCTTTGATTATTTACTTGGGATAGATTCCATGAACTAAAATGTTAGGGTCAAAATGAAGCCATTTAAGGTTTAGAATTTCAGTGATATAATCCATAAAACAGAAATAATAAACTATAACCTCTCCCTAGTCCATAGTGTAAAAAGGTCATGGAACGGCGATTTATTAACATAAACTGTAGACGAGGCATCTGACTGTGAAGTTATCTCTACATGTGCAAATATAGGTGGGAGGCAGAGAATACACAAAGGCCCTATTACAGAAATAGACCTGTTCATGTTTATTTTTTGCTCTGATTCAAAGCTTTGAGTCATATAAGACCCCCTTTTCAGGTACAATGTGGCAGGCAGAATGTTCTGAAGAGAGCTATACATGTGATGCCCAACTCCCCCTAAAGTATAGCCAAAAAAAAAAAAAAGCATTTCCAGCTTATACTTATTGTAACATGCATATTATATATCATTCAATACTCATTTAAGGAAAATTTAGTGAAATTATCTGAGAAACTGTGCTATTGTTACATTCTTTATTGCACATTTTGTTTCTGACTTTGTAACATGACTGAAGTTGGTATTATCTCCATTTCACAGATTAGAAGACTGAGGATCTAAAGGCATTAAATAAATTGGCCATGTAAACAGATTAGCAAGTGGAGAATCTAGTATTTAAACTCTCATCTGTATGACCTCTAAGCAATTTTTGTTAAACCCAACACTGCCCTTCAAGTTTACAACATTCATAGCTCCACAATACTCATAGCTTCAGTATAAGTCTACTGAACGTAATTATGTAGAAGTAACACCATCTTTCTCTCTATTTAATATGCTTCTAAGCCTGATCACCATCACTGTAGCCCATCAAGCTTCACTAGGCCTTCTCTGTGGGCTGTGCATGCAGATCTCCCCCAATCTTATTTGGGGTGAAGTCAAAGACCGAAGGAAATACATTTGAATTCCCTCTGCGAGGGTCTCCTTTCTGGAGAGGAATTTAAAGAATGGTATCCTTTTTAGGTTACTGCCTTTGAACCACAGTGCTGTCCCTCCTGTCTCTCTAGAAGCCCTCATTGTTAGGAAACCATTCACAATCACCTGGACTCTGCCATTCTGCTAATCAAATACCACCCCATTCTGTGAGAGAACCATCAGGTGCAGGCTGTGTACCTCCTGCCAAATGTAAAGAAATTAAGATTTGAGCTGTTTTTCTGTTTGTTGGTCTTTTTTGTTTGTTTGTTTTTTCATTGGTTGCACTCAAGGAATTTTTTCATTCTGAATGTGTCTTTCCTCCTGGCTAAATACATAAGAAGTGTGTTTTCTCTTCTCTGTTCCTCCATTATTTCTCTTTTCAATATAGAATAGAGCCACATTCCCCAGGTCCCTTCTTCCCACCTACTCATCAACTTATCAGTTGGTGTTGGGGGTAGGTAGTCTTTGTCTTCCAAAGTGACTTCTTCAGGAACACCCCCCATGACCCACATTTATATAAGATTTGGTGACCACATTTTCTAGATTCATCTCACTTAATGTGAGCTTGATTACCTTTAGTAAACAGTTTTCACATATTTAATTTAACTAAACCTAAAGTCCTTCTCACATCTTTAGATACATTTTCTAAGTCATTCCCTTTCTTCCTTTGACTCAGTCATCCGCCCCACGGCATCTGGGTTCCCAAATTGTTTTCTGAGTACCTTAATTTGGCCTATTATAAATGAAATATGGGTGCTTTGTAAATGCTGTACTTAAAACTCATTAGGTAACTCCAGTCTCCATCAACATGCAATCAGTGAATATAATGTATCTTTGTAAGCATTCTCCTTATCCTTTAAATCAGATATTCAGATTGTAATTGTTCAATTTGATTTCACATTTTGTTAGTACCTAACATATGTAGGAAATATGCTACGTATTGGCAAGACAAACATTCCTAGACTAAGAATCACATCCCATGAGGTGAAGTGACTTGCCTGGGATCATAGACAGCTAGGGCTTTGTAGATGTGGGCTCACATCTCATTCACGGTTTCAGAAACATCCACTCCAGTCATGTTCCTGTCTGTAGTACATTCACTTTGTTTGTTCAGCCTATTCTGCATAGTGAAATCCTTAAAAACACAGTTTAAACATCGCCCTTTTTTGAAGGCTGACTCTCTCATTATTCTTGCATCTGGAAGAACTATTCACGCCTTGTTCTAACAGCCTATCACTCTAGTAAAGCAGTCATAGCATTAAGGCCGTGACGTCATACATCCTGTGGCAGAAGCTGAGAGTGTGATCCTAGGCAAGTTAAATGGCTTGTTCAGTTTCTTCATCTCTAAAACAGGGCTAATATCTGCATACAGGGTGTTTGAGCATCTTATATATAACAATACATTTTAAAAACAGTTGACATCCTCGTTGCAGAGGCAGAATAATAGCCCATCAAAGTCCAGATCCTGATGTCTAGAATCTGTGACTATGTGGCCATCACAGAAAAGACTTTGCAGGTATGATTGAGTTTATGGACGTTGAGGTGGGAAGATTATCCTGCATCCCATCTAGTTACAGAAGTTATTATGCTCAGAGAAAGCTATGCTCAGAAACATCTATGTTCAGAAAAAGAGGGAACAACAGAAGAATGGTCAGAGAAACATTACATTGCAGGCTTTTAAGATGGAGGAACGGTGGTCTCTTGAAGCAGGACAAGGCAAGGAGATGGATTTTTTCCCCTCAAGCCTCCAGAAAGAAACAGTCTGGCTGATACCTTGATTTTAGCTTGGTGAAACTCCTGTTGGACTTCTGACTAAAGCTAATATATGTGTGTTGTTTTATGCCACTAATGGTGGTAATTAAAAGTTTGTCTTGGCCTTATTGAAATGACTTTTCATCATATGATCTTTTAATGAAAACAAACAAACCGAAAAAAAAGGGCAAGCACTTGAAGCTTATACTAAGTTCATGAACTATGTTTTGATCTAGGCTGACTGTGCAAGTGAACAATTGTTTGAGTTAATGGAGGGAAGACTTGTTCAATGACCATTTCAAGCTCTTTCCCCCATGATTTGCATTAGGGATTGGTGGCAAAACTTTGTAGCTTCTAAAGGGCTTACTATTATGCAATAGATTAAATGATGAATATTAAACTCCGATTATTTGCATTATTCATTCACATAGTCTGCAAATAACTCTTGGGAATTTACCCAAAGAAAAAAAGCACTAAAAGGTTTTAAAGTGAACTTAATAAGCCCCTCTGCCCTCATGGAACATCCAGACCAGTAAGACCAAATAACCAAAATGCAATGACCTGAGAATCTTGAGATCACAACTCCAGGTCTCAACATGGTCACTGGCACATAGCAGGTACACACAAAGTAATTAGGGAGCTTTGATGAGTTAACTGATACATATTCCCTAAGATAATAATTTGATAACTTACAAAAGACAATCCGCAAAATCTTCATAGAAGAGGTACAATTTTAAGTGCCCCTTGAAAGATGAGTAGGAACTGAGAAAGCAAAGGTGACCAACTCAGCCAAGGTCAAAGGTCGGAAGAAGTTAGAATGTTCAAGAAGTGAAGATAATTGTGTTTGAAAACCTGGACTGTGTATAAAACAATGATGAAAGACAGGGCTAAAGAGTAAGTTGCAGACAGATCCTAAGAATCTGGGTTTACAAAGAAAGCTTTAGCACTGCACTAGAAATCTTAACAAAGTTTGTAAGTAGCAACAACCAAAATAAATGTGACCAGATTAAACAAAGTGAAGCAGTTTTTTTTTTCTTTTTTTTTTCAGTGCAGCATTTTTTAGGCTTCACTAGACCAATGTGCATTAGGTGTTTCATATAAATATATATGTGTATATATATATATATATATATATATATATATATATATATATATAAAATACCTATTGTTCCAATAGTGCATTAGGTGTTTCATATATATATATATACCTATTGTTCCATAAGCAACTACAAAAAACTACAAAAACTACAAAAAACAGTGGCTTTAATTCATGCTTTATTATTTCTCATGACTTTGTGGGTTGGCTGAGCAGTTCTCTGCTCACTCACTCAGCTGGAGGATGCGCTTGTCAAGTTTGTCAAATGCTTTTCTTTTTCTTTTTTCTTTTTTTTTTTTTTTGCATCTTTTGAGAGGATCATATGATGGCTATCCTTCCTTTGGTTAATGTGGTACATAACAATGATTGATTTTCAGATGTTGAACTATCCCTGCATCCCTTGAATAAATCCCACTTAGTAATGGTTTACGATCCTTTTAATGTATTGTTGAATTTGGTTTGCTAATATTTTGCAGAGGATTTTTGTTTGCATCTGTGTTCATCAGGGTTATTGGCCTGTGTTTTTCTTTTCTTGTAGTGTCCTTGTCTGTTTCACTGTCACAGTAATGCTGGCCTCATACAATGAGTTTGGAAGTGCTCCCTCCTCTTCAATATTTTGGAGGAGTATGAGAATGATTGGTATAAATTCTTCTTTAAATACTTGGTGTAATTCACCAGTGAAGCCACCTTATCCGGGTTTTTCTTTTTGGGGCTCAATCAGCAACAAAAGATGGATTCCCACTTTCTCTACTTTTATTCAAAAATAGTACTGGAAGTCCTACCCAGTGAAATTAAGTAAGAAAAAGAAATAAAAGATTTCCAAATAAGAAAGGAAGAAGTAAAAATGTCTCTGTAGATGACATGATATTATATATAGAAAACCTTAAAGACACCAACAAAAACCTGTTAGAACTAGGAAAAAAATCAATAAAGTTGCAGGATACAAAATCTATATACAAAAGTCAGTTGTGTTTTTATATGCAAATAACAAACTATCAGAAAGAGGTATTAAGAAGACAATCCCATTGACACGTACATCAAAAGGAATACAATACTTATGAATAATTTAACCAAGGAGATGAAAGCTCTGTACATTGAAAATCATAACATTGATGAAATATATTGAAGAAGACACAATAAATGAATACATACCGGGGTGCCAAAAACATTTATACAAATGGAAACTTTGGTCAACGTTATTCAAGCCATAATTCGCCACAATCAGAAGCGTTGGGGGTATCCACTTTGAGCACCTCTTGTTAATTACAAAAGTCAAATGTGACTTGTATTCATCTTTTGTTATCGGTATATATTGAGTGTTACAATTTTAATACAGTTTTCTTTTCTTAAAATGTGTATACATATTTGGGACACCCTCTGTATTTTGTGCTCATGAATTGGAAGAATTAATACTGTTAAAATGCCCATGCTACCCAAAGCAATCTACAGATTCAATGCAATCTCTATTAAAATTACAATGGCATTTTTCACAGAAATAGGAAAACAATTCTAAAATTTGTATGGAACCACAAAAGACCATAAATAGCCAAATCAGTCTTGAGAAAGAACAAAGCTGAAGGCATCACACTTCCTAATTTCAAACTATATTACAAAGCTATAGTAATCAAAATAGTATGGTATTGGCATAAAAACAGACACATATGAAATACAATAGAATAAAGACTCCAGAAATACCCCCATGCATTTATGTCAATGAATTTACAACAGAGGAGCCAAAAATATAAAATAGAGAAAAGTCAGTCTCTTCAATAAATGATGCTGGAAAACTGCACAGTCATATGCAAAAGAGTGAAACTGGACCACTATCTTATAGCATACACAAAAATCAACGTAAAGTGGATAAAGACCTAAAACCATAGAACTTCTAGAAGAAAACATAGGGGTAAGGTCTTGACATTGGTCTTGGCAGTGATTTTTTTTTTTTTTTAATTTGACACCAAAAGCACAGTCAACAAAAGCAAAACATAAGCAAGTAGAACCACATCAAACTAAAAAGCTTCTGTACAGCTGAGGAAATCATTGACAAAATTATACGACAACTTATGATATAAGAGAAAATATTTGCAAATCAGTATTTGATAAGGGGTAAATATCCAAAGTATATAAGAAACTCATATTATTCAACATTCAAAACAAACAAATAATTTGATTAAAAATGGGCAGAGGATCTGAATAGACATTTTTTTTCCAGAGAAGACATCCAAATGGCCAATAGGTACATGAAAAAGATACTCAACATCACCAATCACCAGAGAAATGCAAATAAAAACCAGAATGAGTTACCATCTCACATCTGTTAGAATAACTATTAAAAAAAACAAACAAACAAAAAACAAGAGATAAGAAGTGTTGGCAAGGATGTGGAGAAAAGGGAAACTTTATACACTGTTGGTGGGAATGTAAGTTGGTACAGCCACTGTAGGAAACAATACAGAGTTTCCTCAAAAACTTAAAAATGAAACTAACAAAAACTACTATATGATCTAGCAATCCCACTTCTAGGTATACATCCAAAGAAAATGCAAAGCATATTGAAGAGATATCTGTAGTCACATGTTCATTGCAGCACTATTCACAGTAGACAAGATAGGGCAACAACCTATGTGTCCATCAACAGAAGACTGGACAAAGGGGGCCGGCCTGGTGGCTCAGGCGGTTAGAGCTCCATGCTCCTAACTCCGAAGGCTGCCGGTTCGATTCCCACATGGGCCAGTGGGCTCTCAACAAAAAAAATAAAAAATAAAAATAAAAAAAAATAAATGCCCAATAAAATAATTAAAAAAAAAAAAGAATGGACAAAGAAGAAGTGGTGAAAAGGAATATTTTTCAGCCATGAGAAAGAAGGGAATTCTGTCATTTATGACAACATGGGTAGAACTTGAGGGCATTATGCTAAGTAAAATAAGCCAGAAAGAGAAAGACAAATGCTGCATGGCATCTTATATATATAATCTGGAAAAAACAAAAAAAAGAAACAACAACCACCACCAAAAAATAGAAATTCAAACTAACAAACAGAGTAGAAAAATGGTTGTGAGAGGTTGTGTGTGGAGGAAATAGGGAGTGTCTGGTAAAAGGTACAAAGTTTCAGCTATAAGATGAATAATGCCTGAGGATTTAATGTAAAACATGATAACCATAATTGATAACACTATGTTGTATAACCAGAATTTGCTAAGAAGTTGGAACTTAAATGTTCTCACCAAAAAATAAACTAATAATAATAATAATAATAATAATAATAATATAAATATAAATATATATGTGAGGAGATATATGTATATGAGGGAGAATCCTTCATACATATACATATTAAATCACCATGATGTACACTTTAAATATCTTACAATTTTTAATGTCAATTGTATCTCAATAGAGCTGTAATTAAAGAAAATAAAAAATCATAAATAGAATGGTAATGTGAGAAGAAGCTGTGTCAGAAGAGGAATAAATGGAACATGCTTATGAGGGAAAACAGCAGAACCAATATAAGGACACGATTGGATATAAGAGTTAAACGGAAGGTGCTACAAGAGTAAAGGGAAAACCACAGGTGGATACCTATCATGGTTTGCATAGAACACTAACCTTTGTTAGGATAACTGTCTTGAGTTCCTCAGGAAGCAGAATCTGAGACAAAATTTAGCATGTAGGAGAGATATTCAAGTGTGCCACTGGTCGATACCTGTAAAGGAGGGGAAAGAAGTTGAATTGATCAGAGAGAGAAGTGTGGGAGGCAGAATAGTGGACTCCCATATCCTAAGATGTCTATATCCTAATCGCTGGAACTTGTAATATGTTAGGTTACAAGACAAATGGGGAATTAAGATTGTAGATTGAATAAAGGTTGCTAATCAGCTGACCTTAAGGAGATTTTCCTGAATTATCCAGGTGGGATCAATGTAATCATAAGAGTCATTAAAAACAGAAGAGTCACTGTCAGTGAGAATGCAATTTGGGAAAGACTCAACCAGACTTTTCTGGCTTTGACGATGAAGGAAGGGGCCAAGAATTTGGGTGGCCTCGAAAGCTAAGAAAGGCAAGGAAAGCAATTTAATGGAGCCTCCAGAAAGCAAGCGAGCCCTGTTGACACCTTAATTTTAGTCATGTGAAACCTGTGTCAGACTTACAAACAACGAAACTGTCACACAGTAAATTTTCATTCCTTTATGCTACTATGTTTGTGACAATTTGTTATGGTAGCAGTAGCAAACGAATGCAGTGAACTATGGTTCAGGCTCAACAACACACTGAGCCAACCCAATAGCACCTCTGAACTAAAATGACCCTTTAAAGTTGTCCCCATTGAGTCAAGATGGCAAGTCTTTATAGTCCTTCATTGATCAATCATCAGATGTGAGGCATCCTGGGAAGGATGACCTTGGGTAGGGTGGCTCACTGCAGCCAAGCAATCTCTGAAGAGGCTGAAAGCTGAAGGTTGCCTGCCAAGAGTACCCCCAACAAGTTGAACAAGTCTTTCATTGATGGGGAATTTGGATAACACAAGACACAGCCCTCTACAGTACCCATAAAATTTATCATCCAACTGGGACCAATTAAAACATAACACTATTAATAATTATGCCTGGGCAACAAGTATACATCAAATCTGTCCTTATCCATCAGGTCCCTTACTTACATTGTTGGGGGATGTTCTTACTATACTTATTTGAGTTACAGAACTATTCCTCCTTGATGTCAACTCCAATCTTTCAGATTCTCAGGTCCAAAATATTCAAGTCATCCTTGACTGTCTTTTTATTTTATACCCTACAATCAATAATGTATTTTCATTTGTTTGGTCTACTATCCCTGCCCTGGTTTGAAGTCACCATTTTCTTTCTGTTGGACTTTTGTAGGAAATTCTTAACACATCTACCTTGCCTGCCTTTTCTCAACAGATTGATTCTTTTGAAAGTTAAGGCAATCTAGTCATTCCTCTGCTCTCAACCCTGAAATATGGGTCTCCCTATTTCACTTAGCAGGAAAGCCAACATCTTTAAAGTCTGCAAGATTATGTGATTTTTTTTTTTTAAATCCCAAAGTTACTCCTTTGATCTCATCTCCTACCATTCTCCCCTTCTTTCAGGCGTCACCAACCACAGTGGCCTCTTCGTTATTCCTCAAACATTCTAGGCACAGTCACTTTAGAGTATCCACACTAACCCTTCCACTACCTAGAGTATTCCTCTCCAGATAGCTACATGGCTAACACTTTCACCTTCTTTAGGTTTTTGCTAAAATCTGACCTTTTAAATGCAGCCCACTCTGGTCATCCCATTAAACTCTGCAACTGGAACGTTGCTTGCTCTCTCTATCTTGCCCAGTCTGTTCCATTGTTTGTTTGTTTTTTTTCTTGTGTTTTTCTTTTCTTTTTTTTTTTTTTTTCACCATAGTTCTTGTCTCTTCTATCATATGATTCTCTTCTCTAAGGTGTACTAGAATATAAGCTCCAAAAGGGCAGGGTCTTTTTGCTGTTTGTTTATTGTTAGATCCAAAGCACCAAGAATAATGCATGGCTCATAGGACCCATTCACTAAGTACTTGTTGACTAAATATACTTTTCATAGCACCTTCTGATAATGAGACGAAGCCACATTGCATCTTGACATCAGACTCTTCAGTGAGGCCATTTTTCAATCTGACATTTAAGACTCTCCACCATTTGGCATAACTGTAGAAAATCTGTGTATCCTCTCCATACCTTGGTTTTCTAATCTGGAACAAGGAGCTGCTCTCTGCCTCCCAGGGTTATGAGAAGTGTGCAGTAATGCAAAGGACTGAATGTTTATATCCTTTCAAAATTCATGTTGAAATCCTATTCCCCAATATGATAGTATTCAGAGGGGATTAGGTAGTGAAAACAGAGCCCTCATGAGTATATAAGAGACCTTACACCTTACACCTTAGCCCCTTTCACCACGTAAGCACACAGGAAAAAGACAGCTATCTATGAATCCAGAAGTGGCCTCTCACCACACACCAAAACTGCTGGTGCCCTGATCTTGAACTTCTAGCCTCCAGAAATATGAGGATAAATTTCTATTGTTTAAGCCACTCAGCCTGTGGTATTCTGTTGTAGCAGCCCAAATGGAAAAAGACAAGTAACAAAATATAAAACACTAAATACAAGGTCTTGAACCTCGTGAGCATTCAAGAAGACATGGTAGATTTTATTATTTTCATTGTATTTATTACTATTAACTTATTATGATGATGACGATGACGACGATGATGATGATGATTTTTAGATTCCACTATATCGCCGCATGTGGCTTATCCGCCTGTCTGATCAAACAGAGTAACTGCTTCTTTCGCAAAATAATCTGCATTTTTCTCACTTTCGCATGTTGCTCAACCTCATTCTGTCCTTCTATATCAAATGGTCTCCTTTTTGTCATCTATTTATGTACAGAATCTCTCCATAATTTTCATCTTAAATGTCAATGTCTCTGATATCTTCACTCAATATCACTCATTCCCTAAATACAGGGCTTTTCTCCCCTACAAGACTTTAAACTCTTTGAAGGTGTGATTCAATCACCTCAGCTCTGCATTCCCCTGGGTGCTTGGTGACTATGCCCCTTCGCCCACCTAATTATAACCAGAACACACTCTAGGACAAGGAATAGTTAATGTGAGGGTTACTTTCTCAAATCAAATCATATATCCAATAAGAACAATGTAATGACTTCAGAAGGGATATGAAATGATGCATTATTAGTTTAGTAGAATTAAGACTGGAGTAAAAAGAGTTGAGGTAAAAAGCACCAAAGTCTTAATGTTATGAGCAGAAAGCACTTTATTATGCAATAACTCAGGTATTTATAATATAGCAAGAAGCCTAAAGATTTGCTTATGGTTAGCTTGAACACTACTTACCTGCTATAACAAAAAGAGAATTAAATATTTCTATCAAAACACCTCTCTTCACAAGCAAGTTACTTAATATGATTTGCATAATTTCTCAAAATATGCAAAATGAATTTAATATCCATTATTCATAATGGTCTCAAAAAGAGCTTTTGGCAATTTGCTACTCTGATATACTTTCTCATTTGTAATCCATAGCTAAAAAAGACAAAAAAATTAACATTCAGAAGCTATGAAATACTAAGACTTGGTGATAGTAAATTCTTAAAGAATATGGGTTTTAGAGTCATCAAATATTTTCCTAAAGGAGATGCACATAATACACTTTATCCTTTAAATCCATCAGGTTAATTAAAATAAAATCATTGAGATGACTTTGCTGGAAATGAAATAGACTTGGGAAGGAAAAAAAATGAAGATGCTGAGAATGGGGGCAGCATGAGATACGGAGAGTAAGACTGGAAGCCAGAGGCCTGGGTGTTGCTCCCGTCTCTACTGATGATTCCAGCACAGGGAACTGGTGCAGTCACTGTTCGTAATTCTTGCCTCCTCATCCCACTTATAATAGGAAGCCCACTGAGCTGAGCTTTCTTCCATTTCTAAGTTGGAAGAAATTGCAGAATCTTCCCATTATCTCCTTCCTGTAAATTTTTTATATTTATATGTAAATATATATAATTGCTGAGATCATTATATATAAATATATAATAAATATATATATATTTATTAGAGATACTATATATATTTTTATATCATATTCATTATATATTACATATAAATATTTATGAATTATATACATATACAAAGGCAAATACACACACACACACACACACACAACACACATATACTGAGGGTGCCAAAAAATGTATACACATGACTTGTATTCATCTTTTGTTATTGGTATATATTGTGTATTACAAATTTAACACAGTTTTTTCCTTTCTTAAAATGTATATACATTTTTTGGCTCTCTCTCTCTCTCTCTCTCTCTCTCTCTCTCTCTCTATATATATATATATATATATGTATATATATATGTATATATATGTATATATACACATGTATATATATGTATATACACATACACACACACACACACACACACACACATTGTCTATGTCTCTATATGTCTATATATAGAGAGACATAGGTAGTAGTGTCCTAAATGAATTAGTTGTGGGTAGGTAATGATTTTTCATTTGATTTCTGCCTCTTCCTTGCAAAAAAGGTTTGAGAAAACATTTGAGTTTTCTAAACTATGCTTCTGCCTAAGTGACTTGTAAATACAATTCAAAGGCAAAATGGCATGAGGGAAACTGCCTAAAAGACCCGAATTGAAATATCTGCTCAGCTATTTCTAAAGCTTAGCTTGAGTTATTTACTTATTTTTCCTGCAACCTCAGGTTTATCATCAGCTCATGAAACTTATATTTCAATGCCTCTCCTGTATGAATCCCCTCTATACTGGAATGAATGGTGCCTCCCCAAACATCTCTTTTTGATATCATATCTCTAAAGATATGATCATATTGTCCTACTTTCTGGAACTTATGAGTGTGCTCTTATTTGGAAAAAGGGAATTTGTAGATGTAATTAAGGTAAGACTCTTGAGATGAGATTATTCTGGGTTATCTCAGTGGGCTCCAAATCCAGTGATAAGTGTCCTTATAAAAGACCCACAAAGGAGAGATACCCAGATAAACAGAAGATGAAGCCAGACCCACAAGCCAAGGAACTCCTGGAGCCCCCAGAAGCTGGAAGAGACAAGGAAGGGACCCCCCCCCCCCCCCAGAGCCGTCAGGAGAAGCATGGCCTTGCTGACACTTTGAGTTTGTCCTTTGGCCTTAAGAGCTGTGAGAGAATAAATATCTAGTATTTAAGCCACCAAGTTTGTGCTCATTGGTTATAGCAGCCCTAGGAAACTAACACACCTCTTAATGGCCTGGGGGGACACAAGCAACTCTTTACACTCCTATTTCCCCTCTGTCACACTTTTACTTATGTCAGGTGATAATGGAGTGGCCACAACTTTATATGGATCCAGCTCAGACACAGTTGACCTGGGAAGGCATTTCACTGGGGATTGGTGGGATACGATTCTGTGCTTCTGCCTGGTCACTCACTATCCATCCTGATGTAGGAATGGCTCCCCAGAAAGCTCCTACCATCGACTGTGGTGACTCAGGATGGTGACATGAAGGGCAAGGACAGAGACCTCTTCTCTACGAAGGAGCTGGAAAGAGGTTCTGCAAAGGGCCATCATGCAGTCCTCATGACATAAAGCACTGGGAGTGCTTGTGCAGCAACGTGGTGATACATTATGGTCTTTTCTGACTAGTTTTCACAAGTTTGAGCTACCCATAATACGTTTGCTAAATTGACGTTATTCTCTCATTTCCTAAGTGGGAAGGGCTTGAGATTATGTCACTCCTCTTTTAGGACTCCTTTCCTTCTTATCCCTCCTTTTATGTTCCTGTCTCTTTCTTTTCCTTTGCTCATCTCTCTCTGTTTTCCCATCCTCTACTCCTCTATTTTCATCTCTTAACACACACACACACACACACACACACACACACACACACACACACATGCAAGTGGATAGAAATGACAGTTTTAGCTTAGTTTGTTAGTCTTAGTCCGTTACTCAGCTTGTACAAAAGGTGATCTGGTCCCAAGCCGTGATGATGTGTATAAATAAGCCTATAGGAGTTTCAAGTGATGGAGGAACTTTAGAACCTCTGTCTCCTAACGTCCAACAGTTCGCAAGGTCTGCTTACTGGATTAGCAACAGTAGCAGCACCTAGAAAGTTGTTGGAAATGCACAAGCTCAGGCATCACCTCTCTCTCACTGAACAATCTGAGTTTTCACTAGTCTTCCAGGTAACCGTAAGCATACTCAAGTTTGAGAACCTCTGGGCTGGAAAAAGCCCCATTTTTCTCATGCTGTCTCTTGAGGTTGCTAATGTAGACTGTTGCTTAATGGCTCATCTTGCTGAAAAATGGATTTAGCAGAACATTGAACACGATCAGTGATTTATGAATTATATAATAAAGCCATCTCAATTACACATTTCTACAGAAAACTGATAAAGAGTTGTATTACATTTGTTTTACTAAAACATGCCAAAAATTTAGGACAAATATAATTACAGGTTTTTGCTCACACAGATTGCCAAAAAAGGTGGAAAAACATAAAGCAAACAAATGGATAAAAGTTATTTAACTCTCTATCATTTGAACTAGAAAAACAATCAAAACAGCAAACGAAACTCTTTATCCTCATATTACACAACATGATTCCAACATATATAATCATCTTTGGAAACCTAGTTGGACAATTTGGTTTTTCTTTTTTAGAGAGTCTAATTCTTTTTAGTGGAATTGTAGTTGTTAATATTCCTACAGTAAAAACAGATGGTTCAAGTCTTACATATCTACTCTTTTCCTCAAAGAAAAGTAGTATGTAAGCTCCGTGAAGGCAGAATTTTCTTTTCTGTTCTCGTCCACTGATGTATCTCAAACATTTAAAACATTATTTTTGGCACACTGTAGTTGGTCGGTTATAGTTCATTGAATGAGTGATTGAGTAAAAGCTGTATTTATATAAATTGTTCTTATCTCTTGTTTCTCAGGTGTTCCACCAGTTTAGTCACATAAGGCTTGGCACTCCAAATTGTTCTACTCTTGGTTTAATGTTCTACTGTTATCATCTTGAAGTTCTTAGTTAAGTTTATCTCCGAAAATATGTGTCATAAGCAAAGTCCTACAGAATAATGGAATACATGCCTAAGCAGAAGATACACATAAATATGAATGTCCACTATTACGTGCCATTCCATTCGACTATACTGTTCATTATGACACATGGGCACAGAATTCTCGTGGGCCCACGATGTGTGGGGGTTCAGTAAGACTCCAAGTAAGTATGAAGTGTGCTCCCTCTGTGGCTGAGTAAGTGGGGCCCTGTTTTCTGTTCGAACCAGAAGTATCTTCTATCAGAAAGAAGGCAATGGAGTTCTAAGAAACACAAATGACCATCATATCCTTTCTTACTGGTATTACTTCCCTAGACAAACACTTATGATAAAAATCAAGGCATAGATGGAAAGGAAGAGATAGAGCAAACTATAGTTTCTTTTCTTTTAAGTTCTTTCCTACTCATTAGAAAGCTGAAGATAGTGTTGGTTGAATGTGCATATGTCAAGAGTGAAACAGTTGAGTTCATTTTGTACAGCGTTTCTACTGTTCAGGTAAGAATGATACACATATGCATGCATGAGCTACAAAATGCAGATTGTATAATTTTTGTGATTCTGCCTATGGCATAAATGTGCTTATATTTTCATTTAAAACCGACATTGTACACTATAAAGATGACAATAAAATGTACACTAATAATTAACATTGTAATTTTTCTTTGCTTAGAATTACATTAAATAGCAAATTAAAAAAAAAAACGTAAGTTGAGAGTGGGTGGGAGAAAAAAAAATAACACTTTAATACTTTTAACAAAACTTTTTTTCTGCTTTTTGAACAAGGGACATGATATTATTATGTTTCAAATTATATAGCTGGTCCTGACTGTCCCTAAGTCCTACAAAGAGACCCACTTCATCAGTACAACTCTCTAACTATGCTAGCCATCTCCCTAGTTCTTTGTCTTTACCTATGTGATTTCTGCTGTCTGAAGGCCAGTGTGGGAAGCACCAGTCTTGGAATCAAAGACTCGAGTTTGCATCCTAAATGCTATTTTTGGGTGTATGACTTAATTTTCACCTCCTCTTAGCGTTTACCTCTTTATCTATGAATAGGGGCTTGCTAATATCTACTTCATGGAGTTATTAAGAAAAGAAAATAAAATACTTTATGGGAAGTTAAAATAAGATAATATGTGTAAAACTTCTGCTGTAAATTTCAGGGCCAGGCGGGCAATACAACGGGTTCAGCAATTTGGCATCAGCCAATAAATAGGTCATGTTGGGAACCATCAAGAAATTAGAGTGGCAAGCCCTGCCCGAAGGGATTCCAGTTTTAAAAAATGCTTGCAGCGTGGTGTTTCACTATATATGTCCACTACAGTGGAACATTAAACAGATTGACAGGACCAAAGCTTGGCAACAATGGGGACCAACCGGAATGCTCATTCACTGCTTTTGAAAATGTAAATTTGTATAACCACACTGGAAAACAGCTAGGTAGTTTATTTTAAAAGTTAATAAATATGTCCATGCTAAAGAAACGAGAACACACGTCCACACAAAGACTTGTGGACAATATCCACAGCAGCTTTCTTCACTACAGCCAATAAACTACCAACAACCCCAACGAGGTAGTAAGATGCTATTCAATAGCAAGGGGGGTGAACTGTTGATATAGGTACAGCATGGATAGATCCTAAAATCATCATAATAATGAACCAAAGCCAGACCCAAAAGACTGCATAGTATGTCATTCCACTTATGTAAAATTCCTGAGAAATCAAACTAATCTGTGGTTAGAAAACAACAGTCAGTAGTTGTCAGAGGCTAGGAATGGAGGGTGAGATGGACCGCAAACGACAGGAGGACACTTGTGGGGAGATGGAAATGCCCCATATCTCGGTGTGGCAGTGGTTTGTGGCTGTCTTTATCTTGAGACTTAATGAATTTTACATTTTATATGTATGAATTTATTTTATGTAAATTAAATCTCAATAAAGTTGATTTGAACATCAACTGAGGGCCAGTGAAAGAATTCATAGACTTGTCCAAGGTCTCACCGCTGAGCAGCAGAGGAGTCAGGACAAATTCACAACCTTTCTGCAGCTTTGGAATAAACCACACACACACACACACACACACACACACACACACACACACACACACTCCCACAAACACTTTTTTTGGCCAAACAAATTACATCTGTAGATTTCTGCTTGCAGGCTGGCAATTTGTAACCTTTGTACAGAAAGATAATGAATACATGGATCCCTTTTTCCATTCTCTTCACAATTACACTTCTACTACAACATCTTCATGTAGAAACAATTTCTTTCTCAAGAACTACCCCAATAGTCTTCTCTTTGGTCAAACCTCCTTCACTTCTACCAAGTGGTTGGCCTTTCCGTTCTGGACTCCTGAAGTCCTGGTTTACTAACTTATAATAACTCTTATCATATGTCTCGGAGTCTGACTTCTTCAGTCTGAATTTGTCTCTACTATTAGGTTGGTGCAAAAGTAACTGCGGTTTTTGCCATTATTTTTAACTTTTTAAACCACAATTACTTTTGCACCAACCTAGTTCTGATTACCGTGTGACCTTCAACAAGTTATAAACTCTTGGTCTTCAGTGCCTTTATCTACAACACGGAGAAAATCATACCTTCTTCCTAAGATTGTGGAGGGAGGATATAAGATTCAAAGCACTTGAAAGAGATCCTGGCACATGGTAAACAGAATTCAGTACATGTTCCATTTTTCATTTACCAGTATTAGCATTTTTTACTTCATCTGTTCATGTGTATCCTTCCCATTATTCTGGAAGTCTCTCCTGGGCAGTGAGTGTGTCTCGCTCATCTTGTCCCCACAATCTGCACAGAAGTGCTCCTTAAGTGCCTAATGAATCAGGGAGTGGGGGAGTCAGAACCTCGCTACCTATTCTCATTTCCTAGTTACTTGAGAGTGACTAATGGCAATGTAGTCGTGCTGACCTTCACAAGTGCAGAGGAAATATTTTTCCTCTTTTCTACAGAAGCAATCAAGCTGAACTTTTCCTTGTTAGGCTCTCTGCCAAGAAGAAGGCACAGAAGGCTACTTCACCCAGTTTATGAAGGCTTACTAAAAGTAAAGGCCCCGCGGAGTTTGTGAGGGAATGGGGCTACTGCAGCCGGAGCGGTGAACCACCTAGTAGGTGCCCTGCAATCCTACTCAGTATTTCACACCACAGCACAAGCGCCAGTGCCGAGAAGAAAAACAGAGTGTGTGTGGATCTTACTTTAGTCCTTTCCAGAGAACAGAATGATATATTTTCAGGAAACAAGCTATGCCTCATGTAATGCCATTTTCAAAACACTGCATATCCGAGTTAAGTTAGGAGAGGGATGGGCCCTAACAGAAGTAGCAGTAGGTGCTATGTTTCCAGTAGGGGTATAGCGTAGGGGCAGACTATTTCATTTATCATAATACATCTCCAAACGATGTTCAGGTTTTCCATGGTACTTTGCTTAGACATGTGTGCCTTTCAAATATTAATTTTGTCAATGACTTTATACTTTTGTGATTATAACAGCAACACATGTCTATTGCAAGACATGCAGAAATATGGTGTTAAAGATGATCCTCATTCAGAAATAGCCCCAGTTGAATCGTGTTTGAATTTCTAAGGCTTTCTGTAAATTGATCATGTATGTAAAAAAGCATAAATTAACCAGGGAATTCCCAAACTTCACATTTTCTGTACGTGTTAAGGAAAATTCTGTCTGGGCCAGCCCATTGCTTCTTCCACGCTCTTTGTTCAACCCTCCATAACCTGTTCCTTGTTTCCAGACCAGCCCTTTAGACATTAGGTGTTCCAAACCAGGACGGGCTTTGGAGAGGGTCAGGTTACAAGAAGAAGTTTAAGCTTGAATAGGGGAAACCTTGGAGAGGAGATTCTGGAAGACATTGGGCAGAGAAAAATGGAGTGTGTGTAGAAAAAGAAAGGAAGTATTTTAAAATGTGTTGTTAGGTACCGTGAGTTATCTTTATGGTGCTTTTGAAAAACATGGAACATATTTGAGTCAGTGAAAAATTATTGTTTTCGTTTCCAGACTGTGTTTCCTGAATAATAGGGTTTATAACCCTTTCTGGGGGCAGAACTGAGAAGAGGTAACAACTCATTAATAATGTAAAAGTAGATATCAATATGAATATAAAAATAAGCCCAAGTGTAGGCATAGATATAAGTGGTGTAACTATAGATATGTATTCACACAAGAATCAATATCAATACGGGTAAACTTGGATGGAGATAGAAGTGAAGAAAAGAGACAGGTTTGAAACCAAATCATATTATTTAAAAGAAACTTTTCTCAGCAAACATAAAATAAACATGGTTCCACAGCAATAAATCCTTTAGTTAAGATTTTTTTTTCATTAAAGGATTAGTCATTCATACATACCAGTTCAATTGAATAGGATTATATTAAAACACACGGAGAAATGAGGGGATAAATACAACATTTTTTTTTTCTAAAAGGATGTTCAAATTTTATGGAGATTGAAACTGGAGAATTGTCAGATATCCTAGCAGCTCTGAGATGTTTACACCAGAGTGCCAAGGGATGAGTTGTCTATAAAGTAATTATCTTTTTGTTCTTGCTTTTTTCTGATCAAATATATAAATCTACCCACATTTCTAGTTTAAATTTCAAGAGAGATGGGAGAGAAAGGAAGAGGGAGGAAGGGAGGGAAACAGGGAAAGAAGGAGGGTCGGAAACAGGGAGAGGGAGGGAGGGAGAGAGAAAAAGAGAAAAGAGAGAGAGAGAGACTAAATAATCAATGAATCTGATTGGGCCAGATATCAACTATCACCTCAATTTGAGAACAGAGTTTGTCACACAAAATTATGACATAGATAGCTAGCCAGCATAAGGCTAAGTCATTGGCCTGGGATGAAGGCATAAGGTCACAGAATATTTGTATTTTTCAGGAAACTTTGTTGCAACCAAAATTAGAAAAAGGAAAAGGCGTTTATCAGCTCATATACCTTATGAGTTCTTGGACAGTCAAGGTAAAGATATGACTAAATATATGCAGTCAAATTATATCATCAGGAATATGGTGGTCTTCATTTCCCAGTTCTGCTTTACCTGTGTTGCCATCATTCCCCTAAGCTTTCCCCAAGTGGTGCCAAAAGTAGCCACCAGAAGTCTTAGGATTTTAGACTACCACGGGAAAGATCAGTACAACAGAAAGAGATTGCTTCTTTTCCTTTTAACTACAGTAGAATACCTGTACTTGTCTCTGATCACCCAGCTTGATAAATTATATGTCCATCGCGGAGTCAGTCAATATAGCCTGAGGAATGAGGTACTCATATTGGCCATACTGGGCTTCTAGCCCTGGGTCAACCTCACCTAAGCCAGGTGGTTTCCAAGTCAGGGAATTACTGTTAATGAACACTAGGCAGGGTTAATCAATCAACAGGAAGGAAACAGCAGTACACTCAAACTGGGTAAGTGAAGTATGACCGCAGGCTATTGACAACAGTGTGGACAGTGCTTAGGGAAAGGAACAGACAATGGAGCAATGTCTCAGTGGTCACAAACAGCCATCACTACTGTTAGGCCCAAAGAGGCAAGAAAGAGGCAGTTCCAGAAACCAGGGAGAGAACTGTATGAAGAGGCCTGCCTGCTAATTGGGGTGGCACAGCCAATCCATGGTGACCTGACAGGGCAGGAAATGTTGGAACAAATGCTCTTAACTCGTGTATTTCTTGTATTTCTTATGGGTGCCTTGGATGCCTCCCATCCCAACTGTAAGTCAGAGGGCAAGAAGGCTGATTGTTGGTTACTTTTGTTTATTTTGTGTATAAAGTAAAACAAAATAATCTCCCAGAGATAAACACTCTTTTTATTATTGCTCTTGTTGGTGTACTTTGCTTTCCCTTCATAATTATTAACTGTTAGCTTCTTTTTTTTTTATTTATTGAGGTGACAATTCTTAGTGAAATTACATAGATTTCAGGTGTACAATTCTGTATTATATCATCTATAAATCCCATTGTATGTTCACCACCCTGAGTCAGTTCTCCTTCCATCACCATATATATGATCCCCCTTACCCTCATCTCCCACTCCCCATCCCCCTTTGCCCTCTGGTAACCACTAAACTATTGTCTGTGTCTATGAGTTCTTGATTCTCATTTGTTTGTCTTGTTCTTTTGTTGATTTTGGTTTATATACCACATATCAGTGAAGTCATAGGGTTCTCTGCTTTTTCTGTCTGACTTATTTAGCTTAGCATTATACTCTCAAGATCCATCCATGTTGTCACAAATGTTCCTATCTCATCTTTTGTTACCGCCGAATAGTATTCCATTGTGTAATTATACCACAACTTCTTTATCCATTCATCTATTGAAGGACATTTTGGTTGTTTCCATGTCTTGGCCACCGTAAACAAAGCTGCAATGAACATTGGAGCACACGTGTCTTTATGTATAAATGTTTTCAAATTTTTTGGGTAGATACCCAGGAGAGGGATTGCTGGGCCATATGGTAATTCTATTCGTAATTTTTTGAGGAACCTCCACACTGCCTTCCATAGCGGCTGCACAAGTCTGCATTCCCACCAACAGTGTATGAGGGTTCCTTTTTCTCCACAGCCTCTCCAACACTTGTTACTATTTGTCTTATTGATGATAGCCATTCTGACTGGGGTGAGGTGATATCTCATTGTGGTTTTCATTTGCATTTCTCTGATGATTAGTGATATTGAGCATTTCTTCATACATCTATTTGCCATTCGTATGTCCTCTTTGGAGAAATGTCTCTTCAGGTCCTCTGTCCATTTTTCAATTGGGTTGCTTGTTTTTTTGTTGTTGATCTTCATGAGTTCCTTGTATATTTTGGATATTAGCCCCTTATCGGAGGCACTGTTTGCAAAAATCTTCTCCCCTTCAGTTGGTTGCCTCTTTATTTTGTCGATGGTTTGTTTTGCTGTGCAGAAGCTTTTAAGTTTGATATAGTCCCATTTGTTTATTTTAGCTTTTACTTCCATTGCCTTTGGAGTCAAATTCATAAACTGCTCTTTGAACCCAAGGTCCAGAAGTTTAGTACCTATGTTTTCTTCTATGCAGTTTATTGTGTCAGGTCTCATGCTTAAGTCCTTGATACATTTTGAATTAATTTTGGTTCATGGTGACAGATAGCAGTCCAGTTTCATTCTTTTGGGCCTCTTCGTCTTGCCTGTCTGCTCTGCAGGGAGTCCTTTGTGGAGTTATTGTTGTTCGATTAGTTGTAAATTCCAGGGGAGCGTTACAGAGGCTCACCTCACGCTGCCATTTTTGATCAGCAGCTAGCTTCTTTTCAGGATTTTTTTTTTTTTTGTAAATTTATGATATTCTTATATAAATTTCCTGTGTGTTTTTATTTATTTATTTTATTTTATTGCAGTAAGAATACTTAAAATGAGATCTACACTATTAAATTTTTAAGTGTCCCATATAGTATTGTAGAGGTACGATGTTGTACAGATCTCTAGAGCTTACTCATCCTGCTTGACTGATACTTTATGCCTATAGATTAGGAATTCCCCATTCCTTCCTCTCTCCAGCCCCAGCAACCACAATTCTACTCTGTGATTCTATGATTTGACTGTTTTAGATTCCTCATATAAATGGAATCATGAAGTATTTGTCTTTCTGTTATGGGCTTATTTCAGTTATTTTTTAATTTATTATTTCTTCTTATTAACTAGTAATGGGTTTAAAATATATTATAGATAATTGGTCTATGTTGTAAAATGCATTCGAAACATTTTTGATCATCTGGACATTTGTTTTAACTTATATTGTCTTCTGCCACACAAAATTTCTGGGTTTTACACGGTCAAACCAGCCAATTATTTTCTTAATACATTTGAAATTCACCTTATGCTTCAGAAACCTCAAGCTTAGAAAAATACTCTTCGTATATATGATGATATATATATAGAAAACCCTGAAGACTCTACCAAGAAGCTATTATTATAGAAACAATAAACAAATATAGTAAAGTTGCTGGCTACAAAATCAATGCACAAAAATCTGTTGAATTTCTCTATACTAACAAAGAAATTTCAGAAAAAAGAAATTAAAAAAAAATCAGTTCCTTTTGTAATTGAAAAAAAAAATAAAGAAAGAATAAAATACCTAGGAATAAACTTAACCAAGGATATGAAAGACCTGTACACAGAAAACTATAAGACATATTTAAAATAAATTGAAGAAGACACAAAGAAATGGAAGGACATTCCCTGTTCATGGATTGGAAGAATCAACATAGTTAAAATGGCCATATTACCCAAAGAAATAGACAAATTTAATTCAATCCCCATCAAAATCCCAATGGTGCTTTTTAAAGAAATAGAACAAAAATATCATCAGATTTCTATGGAACCACAAAAGACCCCAAATAGCCAAAGCAATCCTAAGAAAAAAGAATAATGCTGGAGGTATCACACTTTCTGCTTGCACTACAGGGCAATAATAATCCAAACAGTACGGTATTGGCAGAAAAACAGACACACAGACTAAAGGAATAGAATTGAAAACCCAGAAACACACACATATAAATACGGACAGATAATTTTCGATACAGGAGCCAAAAACATACAATGGAGAAAAGACAGCCTCTTCAATAAATGGTACTGGGAGAATTGGAAAGCCACATGCAAAAGAATGAAATGGACTGCTATCTGTAACCATGTACCAAAATTAATTCAAAATGGATCAAAGACCGAAGCATAAGACCTGAAACAATAAACTGCATGAAAGAAAACTTAGGTAGCAAACTTGTGGACCTTGGGTTCAAAGAGAATTTTATGAATTTGACTTCACAGGCAAAGGAAGTAAAAGGTGAAATGAATAAATGGGAGTATATCAAACTAAAAAGCTTCTGCACAGCAAAAGAAACCATCGACAAAATAAAGAGGCAACCAACTGAATGGGAGAAGATTTTTGCAAACAACGCCTCCAATAAGGGGCAAATATTCAAAAAATATAAGGAACTCATACAATTCAACAACAATGAAAAAAACAGAAAAGCCAGTTGAAAAAAATGGGCAGAGGACCTTAACAGACATTTCTTCAAAGAGAACATACCAATGTCCAATAGACATGTGAAAAGATGCTCAACACCACTAATCATCAGAGAAATGCAAATAAAAACCATTACGAGATATCACCTCACCCCAGTCAGAATGGCTATCATCAACAAGACAAATAGTAACAAGTGTTGGAGAGGCTGTGGAGAAAAAGGAACCCTCATACACTGTTGGTGGGAATGCAGATTGGTGCAACCGCTATGGAAGGCCGTGTAGATGTTCCTCAAAAAATTAAAAATAGAATTACCATACGACCCAGCAATCCATCTCCTTGGTATCCACCCAAAATATCTGAATACATTTATCTGTAAAGATATATGTACTTCAATGTTTATTGCAACTTTATTTACAGTGGCCGAGACATGGAAACAACCAAAGTGTCCTTCGATAGATGATGAATGAATAAAGAAGTTGTGGTATATATACACAGTGGAATACTTTTCTGCCATAAAAAACAATAAAATAGTGCCATTTATGACAACACAGATGGATCTTGAGATTATTAAATTAAGCGAAATAAGTCAGACAAAAAAAGTCAAGAACCATATGATTTCACTGATATGTGATATATAAAAATGAAAGAAACAAGACAAACAAAGAAACAAAAACTCATAGAAACAGACAATAGTTTAGTGGTTACCAGAGGGTAAGGAGGAAGGGGAGGTGGTAGATGAGGGTAAAGAGGATCAAATATATGGTGATGGAAGGAGAACTGATTCTGGGTGGAGAACACACAATGTTGTATATAGATGACGTATTACAGAATCATACACTTGAAACCTATGTAATTTTACTAACCATTGTCACCGGAACAAGCTTTAATTTAAAAAGAAAAGAAAGAAAGAAGAAAGAAACTCTCTAGTAGCTTAGGCTAATGTTTTTTAGCCTTTAACTTAAACCTTGAGAGCACTGATTCATTTGGAAGAGAGTTGATGCTTTCTTCAATATGGACAGCATTTTGTACCAAAATTATTTGTTGATTATCCTATTATTTCCTCACTCTTTTGAAATACTTTTGTCTCACAAAATTTCCCTTATACATTGCTCTGCTTCTGGATTACTGAATTTGGTTCCAAAAAGTCATTTATCTACCTCTGGGATAATCATTTAATTGTTTTCTCTGTAGTATACTATAAATTCTAACAGCACAAGCACACCTTCATTAGTCATATTTTTCAATATTTTCTTGACCTTTTACATTTACTCTTCCAGCTGACATTTGAAATTTCTTGCAAAATCATCAAAAAATGGAATTCCGATTTACATCGAATTGAATGTATATATTATCGAGATGGAGAGCTATTATCCAATCCCAGAAGATAATATAACTGCAATTATTAAAATCTTGTTTTAAATATTTTAGTAACATTTTATAGATTTAACATCAGTCTTATATAGATTTATATTAATGTTTATCTTCATATTTTATAATTTTAGCTTAGATTTTGTTCATTTTATTTTGTATTTTATCTTTCAGGTTTGGCTTTTTTCCTTAATATATGTTCTGATTGCCATTGTAAATATAAATAAAATACCTTGAATTTATTTTCCTTCTATCCAGTTACCTGATGAAATTTTCTTAATTTTGGGTTAAAATATAGCATAATAACAATACTAATGATGAGGATAATAATAACATGGCTAATATGGTTAGTAGCCATATTATTGATAATTGACTAATTATCAGACTACATTTACAAGGGTTATTACACTGAGTACGAGAGAGAGAGGGAGAAAGAGAGATGTCTTTTTCCACAGATAAATAATTGAAGCTTACAAGGGTTAAGGAATTGTCCAAGATGTCCCAGGTAATAAATGTCTATCCCAGAATCAGGACAAGAGTCTTTCTTTGATTTCTGAGATCATATGGCCAAACTTAAGACTATCATGTTGTTTCTTCTTTAGCTAGGAACTCTAAAACACTGCTGAGTCACAGTGGTGTAGCAGTGACAGCCAGAATTCCTATTTGACCTTAAACTGAATAGAATTTATCAGTACAGTTCTGATGGCATTTATTGTCAAACATATCATCTTTTACAATTGTTTAAAGTTTATTCTATATTTATTTTATGTATTATTTTTAAAAACAGTAACAAATGTGGAATGATATTAAATTATTTATCTATTGACATAATCATGCATTAAAACTCTAGAGCACACCACGTGGTTTCCTAAAGTTTACAACCTTGCATTCTTGAAATAAACTCTATTTCTACATGGTATATACATTATAGTTTCTTTTTTCATGTTTTAAGTATTACACTTCCATACTTTAATTGTCTAGTACCTTCTTTATCACATTTTGGTGTGAGGTTATACTCAAAAATAATTTCATAACTTACACTATTTTCTATTCCCAAAATATTTGATAAAATTTACCTGTAAATTCATTTTAGGTTGGTAGACTTTTTTTTGGTTTTTTAGTGTTAGATTTTAAAACTCTATAATTTTTCTATAAAAATTTATCTTTTTGTTCTTTCTAATCTGAATTTGTTTTGGAAATATATGGTACCCTAGAATATTGTCTTCTTCATTAAATTAATTTTATTTACTTTTCATAAAGTATTATGCAAAATTATTTATAATATTTATCTTATTGGAATTTTTGTTGTATCTCTTTGATTATTTTTAATGTTGCAAATATTTCTTTTTTCAAAATCATAATTACCTACTTGATTTCACCAACATTTAGTTTTATTAATATTTTTGTCTTGGTATTTTTTGTTCATGAAAATTCTTGTTTAAATTTCTCTATCAATTCCTCTTAGTTCTTAGTTTTAAAAATTTTTAAGTTTAATATTAACCCATTTTATAGTCTTTCTTGTTTATTAATAAAATAATTCTAAACTTTTATTTTCTTCTGAGTATTGTTTTAGATGCATTCCATATGGTTTTATATGAAGTGATCTAATTGTTGTTAATTTCTAAATGATTTGGAATTATAGTTTTATTTCATATGTAGTTTTATTCATTTAAATTAGTTTTTATGATAGATAATTAGAAATGTCTTATTATTTTTTTATAAGTCTATCCATTTTGGCTTTCAGCCAAAAAATGCAGCCTCTAAATTTTCCACCTTTGGAAATTTACTAAAATTTATGTTGTAGGTAGTTACACGTTGTTATTTACTTATTTAATTATTATATTTTTTTAGCACCTTGTTGATTCTTTGTCCCATGACTAGAAATTAAGTCCCTCTTGCCAGTTTTGTAATATAATCTTGCATATCCTATGGTTTTAAAATATATTTGATCTGACAAATTCTGATTCTTACTATGAGTTTTACTTTGCTAATTCCATTTGCCCCAGTGCAAGGTATTGAGTGATTCACAGATCAGTTATATTCTTAATAGATTATCCTCAATTTTATATACCTCTCTATGTTCATCAAGGTTTTAATTTACTTTATTTGAATTACCATTACCTCTGGTATTTTATTTCCCTGATTCCATTTGCCTAACATATCAGTGTGTGTGTGTGTGTGTGTGTGTGTGTGTGAGAGATATGACAAGTTTTATGTGGTATTTTATTTTAGATAAAATACCTGTTCTAAACAGTATATAGGTAGATTTTTATCCTAATTGAGGTGAATTCACTAATTTTAGTATGGAATCCTCAATTCGGAAATGTTTACTGTATAACTTAATTCTAAGGAAATCATAAAGCATAAGGAATCTTTGCAGGTATTACATTAAAACTCTTTTATAGATAATTGAATGTTTTCTTCACTGTTTTTTTTTATTTTTTATATATATTTTGATTACTTTTGGCAAGTTCGCATCAAATGCATTGTTTAAGACCCATAAGGTAATAAAAAGCAGTATAGAGATCGCTATAAATCTGTGTCATCACAGTTTGTGTTCATAGAATTATTTGTTTTCTAGTAGGAAAAAAATATATATTTGGATATCTTCCCATAAATAATCACTTAAATAAAATCACTTTCAAAAATGAACCAGGATTATAAATGTTAAATAAAGATTTCCACACATAAATAAATGCCTCCCCATTTTGGAGTTCTTCCTTCAGTTTATTTTCCAGTAAGTTGAAATGTCCTTCAGGAAAATTTTCATTTTTCTCTAACTTTGTCAAGTTTAGATTGGAAGAGGAGAACAAATAATATGAATGGGGAAGAAAAACTTGCCAATACAGGAGAATAAACCTGTTCAGGGTTCAGAGGATTCCTCGGCGACATCTGTTACAGCTCTGTAATTTTACTGATGTGGAAATTGTCTCTAAGAGGTTCAGTTGCTTGCCTGAAGTTACATTCTTTCAGTAAGACTACTAAAGCTTGAGCCAAGAATTTCCTTCTTAGAGAGACAAATCTGGCATAGAAAATGGGATTCACTAGTCTCTAATCATTTGGGCTGCTATTACATCTTGATTCCACACACAATAAGCTGAATACAGACACACCTGGCATCAAACCTATCTCTTCATTCATTAGCAGTGAGAATTTGGTAAAGGTACGTTTCTTCTAAGTCCTACTTTTCTCCTCTGAAGATGCCAGATCTGCTCTATTTTCAAGCACACCCATTGTTCTAAGGAACAGATTACACAACATGTATGAAGTGTCTAGTGCTGTGCTCACCACCTAACTACTGTCCTCAAAATATGAGCTTCCTGCTCCATCGCCTTGATTAAACCAGTCCATACTGGCTTTCTAGGGGCAAGATTAATTACAGGAACAATGCTCCTGTGAAACTCCATTTCACAGAGAATATAATCTTGGAAAGAACAAAAACTGATAGACATAGACAATAGTTTAGGTGTTACCAGACGGTAAGGGAGGAGGAGGGAGCGGGGCTCTAGAAGAGGGTAAATGGGGTCTAATATATGGTGATGGAAAGAGAATTGACTCTGGGTGATGAACACACAATGTGAGATACAGGTAATGTATTATAGAATTGTACACCTGAATTCTATGTAACTTTATTAACAATTGTCACCCCAATAAACTTTAAAGAAAATGGGTTGGGCAGGATGGGGTGAGCATAAGAAAGTTAAGGGAGTCTATGCTCCTTCTTAACTAATTTCTAGGAAATGCTCTTGTTTTTCATCCTCAGGCATAAAGCTCCAACATGACTTTTCATTTTTCGTAACTCCCAGAAATGCCTTGTGGTACCAGTGGGAACCATCAAAAGAAATTAAATTGTTATGTTTCCCAGGGTTAGAAAAAAATGGGAAAAGAAAGTATATACAAAGGTCTATTTCATGTAATGCTGTGATAGCACCATTTTGAAACAATCACTTAGGTTCTCATTAGTATGGTCTGGGAATAGAGTCAGCTCATTCTGGCATCACCTGAGCCTAACCCTCAGGTTAGACACCCAATGATTTTAGCTTCCATTGCTCTGTAAAATACATTTGGATCCTTAATTAAAAATTCACTAAATTGGAGACAAGTTTGCTATTGCATGAACATGTCTGATTGAAAGCACAGGCATAATGCTCATAAAATGTTGAAAAAAAATAATTGAAAGTAAGATTATAAATTACTCCTGCCTGTAGGCTTTCCTCAAGCTATGCAAAGCAAACAAACAATTATTTATCTTTGGGGATTAAATTAGCCTTCTTTCTATTATCTAATCAATGCTTATTATTCTTCCCAGCCTGGTTCTCTGGTTAGTTAAGTAAGTTAAAAGAGATCTCACTTTGCTCACATGTTAAATCTGTTCCACATTTCTTAGTTTCTTACTTGTTTGAAATTCTTCTAAAAATGACTCTTGTTTCACACCCTAGGGCTTGAATATGTCGGGCAAAACAGTTCAATACCTGTAATTAGTGACCTCGTTTTAAGTCCCTGTCACAAGTGAAAATTGATTTTATTAACGCTCCTGTTTCATTAAATGACAGCTGAAAATGAAGCATCTGCAGTAAGCATTTTAAAATACATTCTGCAAATTCAGACTGGTCGAGAAGCAATTACATTAAGCACACAGGCAGTTGACATTGTGTATTTTGCAGTAATGTTTGAGGTCTTGCTGCTGTGGCATAGACATAAATTGGTTTGGCAGAAACTGTTTAGTTTTCACTAACTCACTCGGTCACTAGTGCCGTGTTTCTCCAAAAAGAAGACCTAACCGGAAAATAAGCCCTAGCATGATTTTTCAGGATGACATCCCCTGAACACAAGCCCTAATGCATCTTTTGGAGCAAACCTTAACATAAAACCCGGTCTTATTTTTGGGGAAACATGGTAACATAGATACAAGAGTGAGGATTCAAAACAATTGAAAAGTATTACGATTTAAATGTAAAATTAGGTTGTATTCATGTTCTGCCATGATTAGGGTGGTTTAGCAAATCAGGATCCTCTATTCTTTTTTATTATTATTATTTTAATTAGATTTATTGGGGTGACATTGGTTAGTAAAATTATATAGGTTTCAAGTGTACAATTCTATAATACATCATCTATATATTGCATTGTGTGCTCATTTCCCCAAGTCAAATCTCCTAGCATACTTTATTCTGATTGCACCACACAGGAGTCCAATTCTCTAAATCTAGACAAAGGGGAAAAAGATGCCTCTTCTTGCCCTGTTTATATGTTCCTCTACCATCTCTGGCCATCTGTAACCTAGAAGCTGAGCTGTAGTCCAAAAGATTCCCTTTGCAGAAATATGTGACCCTACAGGAGTCAATTAAGCTTTCGGCTTTTGTTCCCTCATCTTTAAAAGAAGAGACTGAACCAGCACTAATAGAGGGTATCCTCTCTAGACGCACCCATACCTCATGCTAGTCACAGTGCCCTGCGATGAAGGAGACTTCTCTGCCTCCCTCACTAGACTAAAGATCACGGGAAAACAGATGTGCCCTGCCAGGTATTGTTACATCCTGTCTACATCCAGCTTACTTCCCATCTTTCCCAAACCCATCCTTTTCCTGCCCAAGGGCCCCTCATTAATACAAATGGTGAACTATAAGAAACATGCAATAAATGTGTATGAAATAAATGGTTTTCTACAGAGATTCCCTATCCTTCAGACAGCCAGGAGGAGGGACTAGGGTGGTATGTAGGACGAAGTGGAGAGGAGGGTTCAATTTGCTTTTTTGTTTGTCTTATACATTCATGTTCCAAATATCTTCATACTCCCTCTACGTTTTCCCCATTTGTGACCACACACTCTCAAAGACTGTGTAGCATAGCCTATGAAAGTCTCATACAGAGTCTCTTCTTCCCCCAAGGGAAAGTCGGGAAGAGATAATATTCTTTCCTTTTCGATATGATAAGACACCACGGGTAGGTTAAGCAACAACCCTCTTAAGCCACAGGCAGGTTGCCACTCTTCAATTTGTTATTTTCAGTCTAGTAAGAATTTCATCATTTCATGAATTTAAGGGGTACTTGTTAAAAGTGCAGCAGTGCCAAATTCCCCAGATTTCTTTCCTGAGTTTCAGAAAAAGGCATGCAGGAGGGTATGATTCTTATCTGGTCCTGGTTGTTCTCTCCTAGTCTCCGGTGGCCACAGGGACTCACCCTATGATCTTGGTTGGATTGTCTTGGAACCACCAAGAGGATCCCTCTGCAGAAAGCAGAAAGCGGGTACTGCCCCTGCTTTACATCTATGTGGGTGAGGCTACTTTGTATACAGACCCCACGGCATTGGGGAGGGAGTGATGTCATAGGCAGACGCCTTGCAAACCAGCAGCTTTGGAAGGACTCTTAAAGTACACCTCTTTTCTTTTCCTTATGTGAACTGCAGAATTAATGGACAATCAGATATAGAAATTAGATAGCAAACTCTTGGGTCTGTGGGCAAGTGGGCTTGCTGATGATAATGAACCTGCAAAGTGAAGTTCTGTCCCACTGGACAGAGAAGGAGCTGGACATCATCAGTCCTTTCTTGCTGGGGCCACACCTGTACACTTAAGTCTGGACGAGCAGAGAGAGGCTGCTCCCTGGAGGTAGGCACTTTCCACCAAGAAAGCTTATTACTATTGTTACTGTTTGTCAGAGCTCTGGCAGAAACAGGATCTATGGCAGATGTCACACACAGACTCTAATGAAGGGACTATGTATAGAGATGAGATCAGGGTTTAGGAAACAAAGGATAAGGAGGCACCCAGAGGCCAGTAATGGGTGGAAGCTTTTACCACCACAAGGGCTTAAGGGACACAGAAGAAAACCACAACTTTGGAGCCCTATGCAAACTAGTCCTTTAAAGAAAGCCACCAGTCGTAGCTATCCCCATAGAAAACATAGCTGCTTCCAGAGAAACGGGACTAAGGCAGGGAGGAACTTAGAAAGAGAGAATAAATAGTGTGACCTCCCTCTCCTCTCGCTCTCCAATCTCCTGCTGGCAGATGCCATTGACCAAACTCAGTAAGAAGCCAGACAGTAATGCAATCCATGGGGTCACTCCCCACCCCACCTCTACCCACACTGGTACATAGCGGGCAGAGGATGGTGGAGAATGGATCTAGCAGAGGAAAATAATCACTAATCAGAACACTGACCAACAAGGAGAAATACATGGCCCACTGGAAGGAATGGATAAGGGGGAGAGGAGAAAGATAGGAGGGCATGCATTCAAATGGATTTTTCCCCCTCATTTGTAAAGACAGGACTCCATAGGTAAGAACACATATCTCCAGTGCTTCAATCTTCTGTAGGCAACCCAACTCACACAATTAATCATACTGTCTACGAGGGCCTTCACTGGTCCAGGTTGTTCTAGAAAGTGTCATTCTATATCCCAGAGCCAGGCCCTTAATGTACATCCTTATACCATTTCAAGTAGTGCCAACTACTAAGCCCCAAAGGCCTCACCCTTTCTTTCTGGGTCAGGTAATCTGTTTCCTCCAGAGCTGCTTCTTTCATGCTGACCTCAAAGTTCACTGTTTCTATCATGAGGTATATAATATAGTGGTGAGGAGAAGGGAAAACTAAGTCAGAAGCAGATGTCCTCTATAAATACACCTATAGGGTCTACAGACATCTAATTCTCCTGAGACATTTATCTATTTATTAGTCAAGGATAATCGCTTTGTGTTAAGGTTGTTGTATGGAATAAATGTGGTAATTTTAAAATCACGTCTCCAATTCTTAGCACAGGGCTTGGCACAGAATAAGTCCTCAATAACTAACACTTATTGTCCTCATCAATCTTTGCATGCGGTGTGCCCTTTCCCTTGCAGCCAAACCTTCTCTCTGTTGTCGAGTCATCATTCCGGGAGCGAATGCCAGATTGGGAGGTCCACTGAAGAAACAGTGGGTCAGCCAAAATGCTCTGTTACTTTTTTATAGAGAGATGGAAGTACTAAAAGTACTATGCTAGTATTCTGTATCTTAACACAGGAAACCATCTCAAAGTTTAAACCACACTCCCATCTCTTGCTTCCCCACTAACCTTTGACAAATTGCAAGCCCCAGTTTCTATGGGCATGAACGTGGCCAGCCAGGCCATTACCCAGGCCTGTTAAAATCAGGCCTTGCAGGCAGCTTTCCATGTGCACTCACCCCAGCCAGAAATTCTTTTGATAGAACTTCTCATGCATTATTTATGTTACTCTGAACCTCTAATGCAAATTTATGGAATATAATGGAAACATCCTGTATATCACACTGTTTCCCCACCATTCTGTATCTGCCACTAGAGACTTACAAAATTACTTCTGTGGACTAATCCTATATACAGTATGATAGCACAGCTATAATTCCTGGAAACATTGCAATTCTTGGCTTTTCCTTTATCATACAGATTTTATGCCCTCTTTCACTGCCCCAAGTATTTATTGCCCCTCTGATCACAGCATACTTATAAAAACATATCTCCCTTGAAGTAAGGCAAATATGGTGCATTACCCGTTTCCTTGCATTTAGTGAAGGCTACTGGGGGATGGGGAGGGTGCAAGGAATTTTGCCTGTGTGCCACATAGACCTATATATTCTCCCCTGAAACTTTACGTGAGTTGGGAATCTTTTCATTCTAACTGCTATCGCTATGTGGTATGAAAAAGTTTGTGAAAAATTTGTTTGAATGTATATTGAACCCAACCTTATGAATATTTTGATTCTCCAATATCATGATCATTTAATCCAATTTAAGGTTTATCTCAACCTCTAAATTTGTGATTGAAAGAAGGATTTAAGCAGGAGGTGATCTTTATTTATACAATTCATTTTTATCCTGCATAATATTTGACCACTAGTCTGGTCTTCATTAAGGTGAGTGAATGGCATAGCATTTGTTAGAAACAGTACTTTCTTCATTAAGGACACAGAGAGGAGGGAGTCAAAGACACCCATGAGGGGCAATCTGTTGGCTCTACACCAACGTAGAAGTAATTTTGTACATTCAGGCAATCGGTTCCTTCTACATAGAGTAAGTGAGCTGTTGATGGTCCTAGTCAACATTTCATTTTTTTGTGGCAGCCAAGTAGGTCTTCCTTTTGTGCATGCTTTTGTTGGCTTCAAAATTAAATGCATTTCTCCTACTGAGGACACATATGAGCAAATGAGAAGAAGTGAATATGTTTTCTAAAGTCTAGAGCAAGACATCATATGTTGTAGGCAAAAGCCAAGAAAGAAAATCTTACAAAGAGTAATCACTATAAGCTCACTTGAAAAGATCTTTCATGATAAAACTCCACGTAGCATGAAAAATACAATGCTGGTCTTTTTTTCTTTCACCCATTTCAGGAATTTTCTTTCTTTCTTTCTTTCTTTCTTTCTTTCTTTCTTTCTTTCTTTCTTTCTTTCTTTCTTTCTTTCTTTCTTTCTTTCTTTCTTTCTTTCTTTCTTTCCTTCCTTCCTTCCTTCCTTCCTTCCTTCCTTCCTTCCTTCCTTCCTTCCTTCCTTCCTTCCTTCTTTCTTTCTTTCTTTATCTTCCTTCCTTCCTTCCTTCCTTCCTTCCTTCCTTCCTTCCTTCCTTCCTTCCTTCCTTTCTATTTATCTCCACCATTCTTTTTTTTAAAAAAATGCAACTTGCTTGTTCTTTGTTTGCTTCCTCACCTAATGGTAGTCGTGAGGGCAAATTGTAATGTCAGGAAAATTCACTGAGATGCCTGCCTCCTACCTATCACAAGTTCATTTCTTGCTCTTGGGTATCTTTCCTTCTGTGTATACAAACTCTCAGGTTCTCTTGTGCCCTGTGTCTGTTTATGTCTATTTGGGGAATATGTAAAAAATAGATGGTGTCCATTTATTTTAACAATACCTACAAGAACTTACATCACAATTGCTCATGGGCTGCTAATCCAATGAGACAGATATTGCGTTGTTTTGAAATAAGGAAATGGAGACTGTTTTTTTCGAAACCAGAGATCATCCTCTCCCTTTTTTTTTCTTAAAGTTGCCTAGCTCTTGATGTAAACCTGACCTAAAGTTATTAAAATACCAACTAGAGACTTGGAGAAGACCAAAAAGCTCTTGATGCTTAGTTTTGAAACTGCCAGTGGAGTAATTGAGGAAAAGTTCACATTCTAGGCTTAAAAATTCTTCCATCTTCCTCTTCTTCAATTTAACAATTTGACCCAACCTAATTCATCAAACTACGATGAAGCAAATCATAGCCAGAAGAGGCTGGATTTTAGTCAGAATGCTTCTTCTAGTTTTTTTGTTTTTGTTTTTTTAATCTTTGAATTGACCTGTCAGTTCAAATCACTTCAACTTGTATTGATTGGACACATATTAAATGCTGGGCCTTGTGTTTAGCACCAAGCGTAATAAAGGTGATTAAATAATGACCCTGTCCTAATGATGTCACTGGGATGATGACAGGCATAGAGTGGCCAACCCATGAACTGGAGTAAGATAAAGGAGCGTCTCACTTATCGAAGTTGGGAATACGGTGTTTTTGAGGAGAAGGACATGTCAGACAAAGGAAAATGCTTGTACAAAGTATATGAAGGAGAAAATGGTGTGGCAGTGTCAAGGCCATGAATCAAGTAATTCAGCAGAGTGGGAGTGTGAAGTCCAGAACAGAAATGGCTGAAGCGACCAGGGTTCTCCTTGTGGTGATGTGACCAGATTTATAGGACACGTGTCAATAGGACACGTGGCAAATGCCTCAATGAAGTGGAGGCAGAATAATAAGAAGGAAGTAAGACTAAAGACAATAAAACAAGACACGATGTGCTGAAAGGGGAGGGGACAGCCAATTGTCGTGTCTTGTTTTTATGACAGGAATGTATTGCTCCTTTTCCTTTGTCAACTCAAAACCTATATTTTTTCAACTAATTTTTATTCTAAGATGCACAGTCCCTCTCCTGAGATTCCATAGGACATTTTAAGTGTCAATGTTCAATAGATTGTCCTGCACAACAAACAACTCCAAAATCTTAGCGATTCTCAACAACTAATCTTTGTTACTCACATTACACATGGCAGGTTGTCTCTGAACCTCAGCTTCAAGCTGGAAGTTGAGTTTGGGTCAACTCCACATATCTTCAATCTTGGGTTCAGGCAGAAGGTGCAACTCTGACCTGAAACATGTACATGAGCAAAATGAGAGACATCAGGTTTCTGTTCAGATGTGGCATATGTCACATCCACTCACATTACACTGGATACAATAATTACCAAACCCAACAATGTGGAGGGGGTGTATCATCATTCTACGATGAAGGTGAGAGTAACCACATTTATTTTAATTGCTACCATGTAGTAAACCTTTATATGCTTGTTATCATTGTACAATATGATTTAATTATTTAATACTTAACAATCACTAGATTGCTTTGAGAAAATAATTATTTAATAATATTAAACAAATGGAAAAACAAGTCCTAGAAAACCCAAGGACAGCATTGCTACTGATTGGAAAATACACTTACTCATTTACTCACTAATTCACTTACTCACTCATCTACTATGGGCTAAGTCCTAGAGATATTATAGTGAAAACACAGACAAAATCCTTGTTCCCAAAGAGCTTTTCCATTGGTAGAAAAAGAGACCATAGTTAATAAAAAAGAAAAAAATCAGATTGTTATAAGTACAATGCAGAGAAGTAGAACATGGCGATAGTCTAGACAATGACCATAAGGAAGAAAGTTCAGGAATCATGTTTTGGTCTGTCTGACACCATGCTCCACAGCATTTTGAATATGATGGTTCCAGAGCTACCTTGGAACATCTCCTATATTACTTTTCAGAACTGTTATTTTTATTATTGTCACTTAACATTTAGTATCTTCATGTTTTGCTTCCCCAATAGGAATGCAATCAAAATATAGAAAGATACCATTTAAATTAGATACCTGTAATAGTGCATTTTATTTAACATATTGCATTCCCCTGACTTGTTATAAGGTAATTTCCTAGATAATCCTTAAATGAGCCCATCATCTCATAAATAATTGAGATATTAAGATACAACAGCATGCTATTTACTTGCTTCCACTCACTGGTATTTGGCAGCAGTGAATGTATTAATGATGATGATGAGACAAAATAGCTTTCGTGATTCAGTATGTGCCTCCCTATGTCTAGAATTCTGACATGGCTTCTTTGAGGAGAGAGCATCACTGAAAATGAACAGATGTAGTAAGTGTTCTTAATTAATTTTACAATTTTCAAACGTGTATTAACAGATGTGAATGGGCCAATTTCTCATTGATGCATTAGGGGAGTTTTGCAAATGTAAGGGAGGGACAGCTTCTCCCTCTTCCGTTCTCTATAAAGTTATCTCTTTATGAGCCTGGGAAAGGGAAAGACTAGGCTAACTGCAGTGCCATAGAGAGAGAAACAATTTATTTTTTGAGTTATAAGACTTAGCTTCTGACCATAAATTCCATTTCTGATGTTGCCTATTTATATGATACAGAATAAATTACTTAATCTCCCTGGGTCTTTGCTTCTCTCTCTATAAAAGAGCACAATGACCAGACATTCAGAACTTAAAGGGCTGCTGAGCTAAGAGGATTTAAAATAGGATATATGTATAAAAATCTCGTTAGATAATTGTAGCAATAGCAGCAGCAGTCCAAGAGTAGGAACGGCAGTAATCCAAGGTAATGTATTAATAGTATTATTACTGTGAGGCTGCAAGCGAAGTGCCCATGTGAACAATGACTGAAAATATGCCCCGCCATGTTTACCACAGGGTAGCGATGTCTTTCACATTAGATGAATATGGACACTGGCTATATGTCTCTGGGGACCAAATACACAAATCACATGAGGGGGAGATTTTTCAAAATACAACTTCCCTCCTCCTCACAGAAGCCCTTTCCCTCTGAGGGTGTGCTCACTGCCAGGGTTGAAAATCGCTGTCAGAGTAAATACTGTTACTGATGAAGAATGTTGTGTCCCAGTTGAAAGCACTATTCTAGATGTTGCCTGTGGGTTCTATGGTGTAGATAGGAATAATGAGCTTCATGGAGGAGGTAGGATTACCACAAGATGTTCATTCATTCATTCATTGATTATCTAAAACTCAAGTTTAACTGGGCAACCTCTGTTTTTCTTTGCTACATCTGGCTGCCTTAGGGTTAAGAAGAAGAAGATGAATGTTATCCTACCTGACTTACCCCAGTATTCTTGGCTTCTCTCAGGACCCTGTAATGCACCTTGACACCATGGAATAGACAATGGAGCTATTACCTATTACCAAGCAGAGCTGAAAGGAGATGTGCATGTAATTCCAGAGGCTCCCTACCCCTATTGCAACACTGAGCAATCTTCTCTTGAGTTAGTTCTATTACTCTCACTATAACACAGCTTACGCAATTATAAGCAGCAGGGACATTTCCAAAGCAATCAGAGAAGTAGATCTGTAAGTGAGACCCTTACCTTTCACTTTTCTCAGAACATACATAGTCAATTTTATGTCAGATATTAATACTACCTTATTTTGTTCGTAATTATATCCCTGCTGCCTACTAGGCATATGTATATGTGTGTGTGTGTGTGTGTATATATATATATATATATATATATATATATTAACAAATATATTATCATCCATGAAATATAGCCTTAGTGTTGAATCTCAAACCATTTGAGTACCATTGTCTCAAGGATTACATTTTCTCAAATCTTCTTTTCCCTTAAAAGTCAAACCCATTTCCTTGTACCTCTATCTTGATGGGACCCCCTCCCAAGCAGATGGATCATTTTGAACTTGTCAAAATCTGCTACGTCGTATACATCGGGTCAAATCACCCAGCTTACAACACTGGTCCAGAAAGTCTACGTCAATCCTACATACACAGAGTCTCCAATTTCCATAGCTCTGGAGACTCTCACTGGTGAGAAGTGAACTGCCCAAGTGACCAGGTATTTGTCCAGCTCATCTTTTTGATGCTTAGATTTTCCCACATTACTGAAGTCTATTATGCCTAGCAGCCAGATATGGTCAAGACAACCTTATTATGGAAAAACCCACCACTGCTAATTGTTCTAGGTGTCACAATAATGATTTTTATTCCCTACCCTAATTTCTACAACTAAACTTTTCATAAATTCATAAGGCTTTGTTATCTCTCATTTTTCTTCCTATATTTCCTCTAAATTCATTGGTTTTAGCCTAATGCATGGATTGTCTACATGAACTATTTCCTTCATTACTAGTTCAGTTTATCAACCAACTGTTCCATGATTCACAACAAGATATATTATAATTTATTAACCAGATATTTTACCTTCAAATATAGTATTAATTTTGCAAAATGATAACAGTACCATATTGTGATAATTATCTTGTTCCACTGATAAGATCAGAGAATATTTAGAAAAGTATTTGTAAATTCTGTCTGTACATAGAAGAAAATGTGTAAATCTTGTCCTGGAGATTTGGGGTTCAAAATATTTAAAATATTGTAAATAAGTTATGTTACAGAAAACAAAATCTTACAAAAATACTTTAAAACAAATGGAACAGATTGTCACTAGGTAACTTTGTTCAGTGGCAACACAATTCGCCACAGTAAATACTACATATTGTATACATATCCAAAAGTGTAAAAAAGTAAGTACTATACTTAACATATACATTTAAGCTGAAAAACAGGTCCAGCTCTGCATAAAATTGTGAAATAAGGAATGTTATATTGTACTCACTATGATAATGTCAATTGTTTTATTTCTCGGTATACTCTACTAACAATAACTTTACAATTTCTAACAGAGAGCTATGAGTATTGTTAAAGGTGGTAGAGGGGTTACATAAAGAAACAACAGTATATCTAAAAAGGCTTTCCAATTAAATGCATGAATTTATTTGCTTCAAGAAATCCATCTGTTAGTAGCTGAGTCACATTTTTTAAAGATGTTTTAAAATATACTTGTCTCTAACTGTTATCCATAAGATTGGAGTGAGTCGAACTGTTCTTTTATCCCCTTTAGCTGTTGGTACAGGTTGTTGCACACAGCAGGGGTTTAATTATTTATTGAATTGATAACACTAAGGTTGATTTCTCAGCTTAATCACAGATTGTGGAAGAACTAAGGACTCTCAGTTATATTTGATTGTATTAGTTTGCTTGGGCCGTCAACACACACTGAGTGGCCTAAACAACAGACATTTACCTCTTAAGTTCTGGAGGCTGATATTCTGTAAGCAAGGTGTCAGCAGAGTTGGTTCTTCCTGAGGCTGTGAAGGAAGGATCAATTCCCAGAGTCTCTTCTTGACTCGTAGAAGTTCATCTTTTCCCTGTCTCTTCACATCATCTTCCTTCTGTGCACATCAATTTCCAATTTCTCCTTTTTATAAGGAGACCAGTCCAATTAGATTAGGGCCTACCTTAATGACATCATTATACTTTGGTTACCTCTGTAAAGATTTATCTTCGGATATGGTATCATTTTGAGTACTGAGGGTTAGGACCTCAATATATAAATTTTAGGGGTCAGAGTTAAACTCATAACAGTCCGACCTCTGATCTATCTAAAAAGCCATGTTCTTCTCACTTGCAAAATATGTTTATTTCATCCTAACACCGCTCAAAGTCTTAACCCATTTCAGCATCAACTCTAAGTCCAAAATCATATCCAAATATCATCTAATTCTGTTGTGAGTGAGACTTAGGGTAGATTCATTCTGGGGAAATTTCCTCTCTATCCATGAGCCTGTAAAACCAGACAAGTGACATGCTTCTAAAATACAGTGCTAGACTAGACATAGGACAGACTTCCTATCTGAAAAGAATATTAGAAGGAAATAAAGGGGTCATAGATCCTTTTGCAAGTCTGAAACCTGGTAGGGAAAATTCCATTAGATTTTAAGGTTTGAACATAATCCTATTTTGATTGATGCTCTCTTCTGTAGGCCTACTGGGGAGACAACCCTACCTCCTCAACAGTGCCCCCCACTCTGAGACCACAAAGATGGCTCTGCCCCCTGGAATCCAGGAGGAGATGGTCCTAAATCCCTGGGCCTGGGCCCACTAGGTCCGTGATAGTAGAACAGTCCTGCTAGCCTCCGCACCTGTGGCCTCGTCCTCAATGCCATTTTTCCTTTGTTACGTATCCTCTCTGTCCCTTTGAATTCAGGCTGACAGTTTTTCTGGTGGTATAAATTTCTCAGAATCCATTTTGGTCTCACACATAATTCATGGGAGTCCAAGCCAACAGAAAAGAGGTCGTTCACAGACATTTCCTGGAAAAATTCTTCTCTATCTCTGGCTTCTCCTGAGATGGCTGATTGGATCCATGAGTCACACACCTAATCTTTTAGGGAAGTTGTCCAGCTGCACACTTGGCCTTGTTTCCAGAACACACTATGTGGATAGGCTGAGAATCTTCCAAATCATCAAGTGCTTATTCCTCTTTGCTTCACACTTACTCTTCAATTTATCTCTCTCCTCTGGTGTGTTACTGTAAGCAGCAAGAAGAAACCAGGCTGTGCCTTCAACACTTTGCTTAGAAATCTCCTCAGCTAAACATCCAAATTCATCGCTTACAGGCTCTATTTTTCACAAAGCACGAAAATACATTGGGCCAAGTTGTCCGCCAGTGTTCTTTCTTGTGGGAGCTTTCAAATATGTTTTTAATGTGTTTCAATCTTCCCTTTTCCCAAGAGGCTCTGTTGTCGACGGACTATTCTACTGTGAGAGTCTAAGGAAAAGAGTCACAAAGGAGAAACTTCTCAGCCTGCTGCAGGGGCTGGGGAGAGGGGCTCCACGCAAATCCCCATACAGATCTATGGGGGGGGTAGGCAGGGCCGCATGCCTAGTCTTTGCTAGCTAGACTCAAGGAAATCAGTAAGAGGGATGTTCAGCTGAGCCCAGTTCTCTTCACGTTGGAACAACCCAGAGACATAATCACCCCTTTCCCAGAATAACCTGTAGTTTGACCTCGGACTACACAATCAAAATAAGTAGTGATTTTCTTTTCTCCCACAAGGCATGGTTGATGTGCATTTCTGTGGAAAGCTGCATGGCATGGCCCAGGTTTCTTTGAATTCTTCAGTCCACCTGTGGAGCAGACTTCTTAGGGAGAAACCCATAGTAAAAATGAGTTTCTTGGTGTGTCTTCTCAATTTCTCCTCCACAGAGCACCTTCTTCTGATTTTCTGAAGCTGGCACTTTATATGCAGTGGAGTTTCTTGAGCTCAAAACACCTGGGAACTGTTGAGCATGCCTAGGCTTTATTCCTGTCCTCAAATTGTTCGATGACAATTTTATCTGTATTAATCAGCCATGGACAGGTTAAGCATGAGGCTTTCTCTAGCAGTTGGTTTAAATATAAATTTGGTGCATTAAAACAGCTTAGCATTGTGGTCTTCGGCACAAAGAAGAATACTTTGTATAGTCAGAAATTTGACACTAATACTTTGTATAGTTGTATAGTCAGAAATTTGTTTTCTAGCATATTGGTTAAACAGAAGCACCTGCATAAATACTGAACTAGGAAATGGAGACATTGAGGGTATGGGTGGCAAATGTCCCTAAACTAAGTGTATCTCCCTCAACCAGCAAAACGTAATCTCCCGACATTTCCACCAAGCCCTCCAGCACACCCTACAGACTAAGGGGTGGAAAAACCCTATTTGGAAAGGACATGAAAGATGGTAATACTTATATTAGCTGCATTGATTTTTAAACAAACATACCATATGTTACACTTACACTGTAACTACAAAAGTCATGAATTGTTGCCAACATAGAAAAATAAGAACAAAGAAAACATACATATCATCTTTCTTTCCCATAATTCATTTGTGCTGAATAATCCTTTTTCCAAATATTTTTTCTTTATTTTTTACTTTCCATCTATGGGTATCAGATACTGGAAAGTTACATTTAGAAGGAATTAATCTGGAGTTTCAGTCTTCCTCATAATTCTTATAAATGACTTAAGTATTAGTTATTAGCATATGAAATATTATCTTCTTTGAATAGTCCCTCTATGGTAGGAAACTGTTATGGTTATTACTTTATAAAACAGTAGATTAAAGTGCAGGTATTTTCACCTCTCTATTTTCATTTAACACATATACTTGACAAGATAATATATGGCAAAAATTATTTTAAAGCCTGATGAGGGTGCAAGATGTATAAAGATTCTGGCTTCAGTCTCCATTATATATGTGCAATTAAAACATTGTATAGGAAACAAAATCGGCTTCAAATATACAGCCTGGAATGGACCCCTCCCCCACACACTGCAATTTCTTAAACAAGGAAATAGCATCTAATGCACTGTTGGTCAGAATAAGGGGTGAGTTATAAATTCTCCCCAAAGATTTAACCCAGAGTCTCATCGGTGAAACACATTTCCAGAAAGGTTTTGTACTAGCCCTTCTGCCTGGATATTCCATTCTAATATCTGACTCCTGATCCTTCCATTTGAGCACAAATACCACTCCTTAAGAGAGGTCTTACCTGTGTGCTTCTAGAAGCCTATAGTGTTGCCACAGGATTGTTTCAATAGCCACCAACATCAATAACAACAGGGAGGGAGGAAGGGAGAGAGGGGAGAAGGGGGGAGAGAGAGAGAGAGAGAGAGAGAGAGAGAGAGAGAGAGAGAGAGAGAGAGACATAACAAACATCCAATAATAGTTTGTTAAATGAATTATAGTATAGCCATGTGATAGTATATTATTCAATTGCTAAAATCATATTTTAGGAAAATATTTAATCATCTGCATAAAGGGTTATGATATACTATTCATATAAAAAGCAAACGACAAACAGAATATGCAATATGATCTCAATTTTTTAAATTTGACATTGTATTTTTATGTCTATATAACCATAATTATATAAATATATTCGTAATTTAAAATTCGTAATACAAAATTTGTATATTTAGTATAGTTCATACAAAAAACATTAAAAGGACACTTAACAATATGGCAAGAGTTTTTACAATTTTATGTACTTTTAAAATTATTTATATGTTCATGTATTACTTGATTGAAAAGAAAAGGACACGGGAGCAATGTCAGTAATAGGACTTTCTGGCTGTGAAAGTATCACGTTTCTCAATCTTAACAATACCTTTTTTTTTTTTTTTAATCATGCCTTTCGTTAGCTGTTCTGTTGTCACAGAGATGCCCTTCAGTTGCTGTGGTAACAAATGGATAATAATCCACACTTGTGTAGCACTTCACCACTCACACATTCCTTTCTCATGCAGCACCTCATTTATGATGAACAAAAACTCAGAAAAGCTTCCGAGAGAGGCAGACCCAGTATCCTCCCAGTTTATAGATGAGAAATTAGAGACTCAAAGAGGTTAACTAAATTGCCTGTGGTCTCCCTTCCAAATACTAACCAGGCCAACTGTAACTGAAAAATTTTAAAAGGGAACAGGTGAAGAGGAACAAGAGATCCAAATTTCCAGGTATATAACAAAAAAATCATAGAGATATAATGTACAGCATAGGGAATATAGTCAATAATATTGTGATAGCATGGTATGGTGTCAAATGGTTGCTGAACTTACCATGGTGATCACTTCTTTAGCTATATAAATGTTGAATAACTATGGTGTATACCTGAATTAATATAATATTGCATGTTAGCCATATTTTTATAAAAAATGTTTTAAAAGTGTACATAAAACATTGCCTGTGGTCACACTGCTAATAAGTTAAAGAGCTACTAGCAAATCTAAGCTCTCCTGGATTCTTAATGCACTTCAAAGTAGGTTTTGTTCATCTGTCTGTGTAGCTATATTTCTATATATTTATATACTTCAAATAAAAGCCTTTATGAAACCCACTATCTAATAAAGTGGAGTTGGTCAGGTTTCATCAGAGGTGAGGGACTCTTGGTCCAATGGGCTGGTCCATTTGTTTACCAATTGTAGGGTTTCTAAAGCCTGGAGCATTTTGCAAAACCACTGTCCCGTCTTTGAGTGCCCATACTTATCACCCCTCTCATGGAGGAACAGAGAAAGATGGCTTCAGTAGTTTCACATTCAAACACTGTTCTTCTAACCTTAATCGAGGTGTGTGTGTGTGTGTGTGTGTGTGTGTGTGTGTGTGTCTTTAGCTAGAGAGCTTGTCTTACATATCCTATGATCTGCAAAAAATTTAGAATTAGTGGTCAGATGAAGCAGTCTAGACCAGAGCTGTCAAATATAGTATCTACTAGCCACATGGAGGTATTTCAGTCGAAATTCATGCTACATAATACAATTAAAAATGGACTTCCTCAGTCACACTAGCCACAATTCAAATACACCACAGCCACGTGTACCTAGTGGATACCATATTGTATAGTTCATACAACGAATATCATTCTTATTTCAGACAATCCTGTTGAATAATACCAAATTCTAGATACCAGAGCTGAAGTGCTAGATCTAGACGTGTCTGCTTCTAATCCAAGTTTCTAAGTGGCTCCCAGAAGCCTCTGGAAAGGAAGGGTTGATCTATTAAAGAGGGTTGTTGTAGGGATTGAAAGAGATCCTTGCAATGAATCTACCCAAGGTAAGTTGATGAAAGTACAAACAGGAAATGACTGTCTTTTTCCCCCATCCTGCTGCTTAACTACCCTGTCCATTCTGCCTCTGATATCCCCACATTATCACTAGGCTGATATCATGGCTCACATCATTTTGGCTATCAAAAAACAACAAGTTTTCATACTTAGAATTCACTTCCAGTATTTAAAAATTTGGCCTTGATTTCAGCCTCATATCAATGTATCATTTTTACACATAATTAATTATTCTCCAGTTGCTACAACTGAGGTATAATCTTTCTTACTGGTAAAATCCTCCTGAAGAGGGCATGTGGTGGAATCTATCACTAATTTTCTATTTTCCAGTACCTCCAGAGACAGCGTCAGTGGAGTGGATTATCTTAAAAGAAAAAGAACACATATTTCATATCCAGGTGTTGCTGCCATTTTTTCCTTAGCCATTATGCTTCCATTAGAGACGGTTTCTAAATCCAGACTCTATCATGAGTTTTCAAAGCCACTACACAGCTGATGTCTCTTGTAAAACCCCTCTCCTTCCCTCAGATTCTGTCTTCTGGCCATTGCAGGATACCTCTGACAACTACATGTCTTCAAAATTCTACAGTTGAGAAGCAACACACCAATCTCTGCAGTCACAGCTGTCCCTAAACTGCAGGAGACATACGTCAAGTTCTCTCGAGAACTTTTTTCTCATATTTCCTCTAGCCCCTCAGCAGAATTAGGGTCCTAATTTTCATAAGTCTATAAACATCTCACCTGTACCCACCAAATCAGCAGGAACACATCTCTCAGAATCCTCCACCCCTGCCTACAGGTAAGCTAGAATGTTATTTTCTCTGCCTACCTGACCGTACATGAAAGGGAAGCATTGTGACCTTCTCTCCCACATGAAAACTTCCCTACCTCTCTAACTCTTTATAATTTCAAATATCTAAACTTCTCTTATAAAGCCTGGCAGTGAGTAACAGGGTCTGGTAATATCTGGACCAGCTGAACTATCTTGGGAATGTGTCTCCAATCTCTCTATTACCCTTTATTTTCAACTAGCAGGACTTAGCCAAACAAAATTCGACCAGAGACAACCATTTGACCAGAAAATACCCCATTCGACAGCCAATAAGAGGCTTTCTACAATCGGAACGTAGTTCACACTGTGAACGTGAAAGCTACCATTGCCTCCAAAATGTCAGGAAATATTTTGTTAGTAGCACCACTGGCCAATAAATCTCTGGTGTAAGATGTACATATGGAATTACTGTGATGTGAAATCCATACAGATAGATAATTTCCAAATTTTGTGGTTCAATGTTCAAAAAAGTCTTCTGCTTCTGATGCCTTCCTTGATTGCTTAAGACTGAATCAACTTTAAAGAAGATGAAAGTTTGGAATGTAGCACTCAATATCATTGCCCTTCAAGTTACCTGACTAAAAAAAAATGCTGTGAAATTGTGCCACAGAGAGTTCCCGGTCCCTGGCTGTGTGACCTCACACAATTTCTTATCTTCCCTCAGCACCAGAGAAAATTACGGATGTCTGCAAGATCTGTTCTCTGACAAACCCATTCAAAGTATCAAGCATAACATATAAGTAATTTGCTCAAATATAAGGGGTTATTGACAAAGAAGAGAAAAAGGTCACAAATAAATAGTTTGTTTCATTTATGTGAAGTCCTATATTACAGCCAGCATCCAGCTAAATGCAACTAGTTTTGTCCAGCTATGATAGATGGTCATTTAATAATCCCACATCAAATATGGCTATTTTCTTTGTCATGTAAATAAAAGCATCAATTAATATTCATGGAATTATTAGTAACAGAATTCTCTAGGTGACAAATACTGTCAGATACTTCATTCTTGCGAAGGCCGGTTGTTTCTTGTTGATTCTGTTAACCTAGATAGTTTTTGCTGTAGGATTCTAATTTTGAATATTGGCATTACGAATGTGTTATTTTTCTTAAATTTTTGATCCAGAGTCACTATGTTTTCCACACGTCTTAAAATATGAAATAGTGTACAAAGAAAATACAGACTGCATTAAGCCTGAACACAGAATGACTTATTTGGGTGGCAAAAAAAGCATCCCTAGAGAAAGCCATTATTAATAATTGTAATTAATTTTAGTGTGGCAATATCCACAAAGATATGCAACACTGAGCTCACTAATTTCTTTCCAGATAATTCTTTCTGACAAATAATTTATTTTGTTTCCTAAGATATGTTAATGAGCTAAATAAAGTGCCCTAGATAGAATTCCCGACTGGTATAGAAAATTAAAAATGGTTGCACCAAACTAATCCCTGTGTTTACATTCAGGAACTTTTAATCACTAATCAGATCTCTTATAATATTTGGCGCTTATTATTCATTTCAAAAGTTTTTGTTGTATTTTTAAAAATGCCTTGGCGGATCTAAAGAACAGTGTAAAACACTGTCTTCTAATTTGGCTCAGTGTTTATTTAATATTTATCTGCCTCCAGTTGTATTGTTCTTTATGCATTTAAATATAACATGATGATCGATGCATTGGAAATAGACCTAAAGTGTTGACAAGTGGTAAGAAACAACGATCAAACATTCCCTTTTCAGAGCAGGCGACATTTTGTGCTGCATCTTGAAGGATGGATTCCTTGAAAGCTCTCAGAAAATCTTACTTGAGTTTAGCCTAGAGACATGGCTTTGGGCAAACGAATGTGACCTCAAAAAGCCCAATGTGACTTCTATTAGATGGAGATAATTATCTTTGTCCTAAGTATTTATAAAACTTCTGTGAGGCTAGAATGTAAAACATTATGCAAAATATTTTCCAAAAAAAAGTATTGTTATTTTTCTAATATACAACCCAGAGAGGCATCATACTTTAAAAAATATGTTCCTATACAATGGCTGTAATACAAAGTTGGCAGCAGGTCCTTTCGTTGCATAGTACTGGGCAAAATATGCACTGATGGATGCCTGATGATGAATGAGACCCACCAATTGTGCAGAATTTGTAACATTAGTATCGGGTGGCTCAGATGTACATTTCTATGTGTTGCATAGATCTCAAGATGCTTTCTAAGCAATCCCCTTATCTGAGTTTCTTTAATATGAGATATTAGCTGGGCTTTGACTAAGCAAAATTATTATCTGGATGTTATTTGGATTATATTGCTTATTCTTCTATTTCCATCTGCTTTGGAAATGGCTCTTTCCCTTGAATTCCTTTTCCTAACTCCTCAGTTTCTTGAGGATTATACAATCAAAATCTTTCCCAAAACATCCACTTTGCTGGAAGTGTGGTCTATGTTGACATTCAAAGTCAGAGGATAAGGTCATTCACATATCATATTCAGTTTGAAGGTGGACTCTCTTGAAATCTATACATTTTTCATTCCCTGGATAACATCACAATCATCTCTGAAATTTCAACTTCTTCTCATGTTCTAGTGTCATGTTCTTACTTCATTTGTGAATATAAACAGTATTTCTCAGCAGCAGACTAAACATTTTTAATGTTTTATGTAAAAGTCTATTCACTCTTTCATAGAACTGTAATTGACAGTCAATGTGGACCTGAATTTCTTCTATTCTTTCATTATATTGAACAGAGAAAATGACCTTGTAGAGACATATCTGGTAACAGCATGGAAGGATAATTCTCAATAAATTCTCAATCACACTGGTCAAAATAATTTCCTGCTCGGGCAATGACATTTCTAACCTTATTCATTATTTACTAAGACTATTTGAGTGATTATAACCGTTTGGACATGGATCTCTAGTTTGTTGCAAGGTAATTTAGAAATAAGTAAATAAGATATCACATGCATTGCAAGTGTCAGATCAAGTCAATGCAATTGCAATTAATGGGAAGAGATTCACTAATGAAGAAATGCCAAACAATATCTGAGAAACCAAGGAACTTAAGTCATCGGTATTATACAAAGGAACACAGTTCCAATAATTGTCCACTGTCAAAAAAACGCGAAGTTACTGTCAGTACATGTAGTCTAAGATTTTATTTTTTTCTATATTTGTACCCATTCTGTATTCTCAAATCATAAAAAACAAAAACAAAAAGAAAAAAGAAAAAAGCCAAAATTAAGTACCAACTTGTGATTGGTGGCAGTATTGCAGGAAAGCTACCATCTTACTTTTACCTTTTCTGAAGCCAGGTATCTGCTTAATCTTTACGACTTAAATAGAGTCCAGGTGATGTAAACAAATGTTTTTTCACACCTTTCTGACTCCCCAGGGACCACCTCTAACACATTAATAGTGACTCTGGTTGCCCAATGCCATCCCTTTCTTTCAGAAGCTATGCATAAGTTGATTTAAAAACTCTACTATATAATTTTAAGAACATGCCCAGAGTTTGTCATTGCCGGGCAGGTGGTCAGGAAAGTTCAAATCATACCAGTAACTTTGCACTTTGATATATTCATCCCATAGCAAATACGTGGTAATTTTTTTAAGACATATTTGGGGATCAAAGCCAAAGTCTCCACGTTTCAGAATCAGAACACAAAACATGTTGTGGGCTTAAAGCACACATTTTGTGGGCTCCGTATCCATAAGCAAGGAGAAACCCATGACTCACATTGCTCCTATCAGAGAGCCTGATTCAGGTTCACTGCTAGAAACCAGAGGCTTGAGTAGGGTTCATGAAATACGGATTAAAAAATCACTTTCCTTGAATGTTGGCCATAGGAAGCAAGCTAAAGTTGTACAAAGTCAGGAAAATGTAGACATCTCTACACACTTGAAATCTCCAATATCACTTTGGGGCAGGACTTTTGACTCAATATGACAGGACTTGTAAAACAGGTAGACAATTGTGGTAGCCAGTCTCTGAGGAGGCTCCCATTCCCACCTCCTCATGTACCGGGGGTGTCAAAAAAATGTATACACATTTTAAGAAAGGAAAAAAAAAAACTGTATTAAAATAACGCTTATTGTAACCACTTTGAGCACCTCTTGTAATTGCAGAGGTTAAACGGCACTTGCATTCATCTTTTGCTATCGATGTATATTGAGTATCGCGATTTTAATACAGTGCTTTCCTTCCTTAAAGTGTATATTTTTGGGGCCATATATATATATGCCCTTGTTTACTCCTCATATACTGAACAGGGCTGGCTTCCATAATCAATGCAATATTGTTGAAGTGACAGTGCATAATTTCCTAGGCTAGGTCACACAAAACACATGACTTCCATCTTGCTCATTTACATCACTCACTCTGGGGAAGCCAGCTGTCCTGTTAGAGGATCCTCAAGTGTTCTGATGGAGAGATCCATCAGTTAAGGAATCAAGACCTTCTACTAATAGCAACATGAGTATGCTATCTTGGAAGGGGATCCTACAGTTTCAGTCAAGACTTCAGATGAGTACAATTCTAGTTACTACCTTGAAAACAAGCTCATGGAAGACCCCAAACAAGAACCTGTATTTTGGACCCACAGAAACTGTGAAATAATAAATATTCACTGTTTTAAATCTCTATGTTTTGGATGATTTCATAAGGATATCTATTGTTAGGAAAACAGACAACAAAACAAATTATTGGTTATAAATGCATTTTAGTGAAGCTCATTTTTTAGAACATACTGACCAGGGATTAAAGCTAAGTATGTTTTAAGGAAAAATATCCTTATAAAGAAAAATACCTTAATAGAAAACAAATAGAAACAAAACAATAGGTAGACAAGGGAAATAAGTAGTTAGCTTAAAAATATTAAATATAGTCATTAGTTATAATTTTTATTCAACATAAATAATAAAAGTTATTAAATGAAATGGAAAATATCATTCATTTAATAAAAGATGTCAGTTGTACACCTAATATTTCCATGTGCTGTTCTATGCACTGAAAATACAACAGTGAACAATACAACCTTCTTGGAGCCCATACGCCAATAGGAGAAATCAATCAATCAATAAATTATATGAGGTTGACCTAGTGACATGAAGAAAACACAAGGAAAGTGTCAATTATGATGGAGGCTGACAGTTTAGATGGGGATGCCAAGAAAGTTCTCTGTGAAGAGGCTGCATTTGAGAAAATAGTTAAATGAAATATGTGATCAGCAATCAGGAGAAAAAATAACAGCAAAATAGAAGGTCATAAATTATGAGCAAAGTTAGTTTGTTTAAGAAACAGGGAGGAAGGGAGCTTGTGTGGCTGTTGTGTAGTGGGCCAAGAGAAGAGTGGTAGGCAAGGAATTTAAATATGTAGCCAAGGGCAAAACATGTAGGGAGTCCGAGGCAAGACAGTTAAGTTTGCAAACTTGTTGCAACAGTGTTGCTAACCTTTTTTGATATCAGAAGGATTATTTATTATAAATTTGTACCAGCTGGACAAACAGTCAACCAAGTCTACTATTTGGAAGTGCTGAAAAGGCTACGTGAAAAAGTTAGACGACCTGAACTTTTCGCTAACAATTCATGGCTCTTGCATCAGGACAATGCACCAACTCACATGCCTCTGTCTGTGAGGGAGTTTTTAGCCAGTAAACAAATAACTGTATTGGAACACCCTCCCTATTTACCTGATCTTGCCTCCAATGACTTCTTTTTTTTTACCTGAACATAAAGGAAATATTGAAAGGAAGACATTTTGATGACATTCAGGACATCTAAGGTAATACAACGACAGTTCTGATGGCAATTCCACGGAGAGTTCCAAAATTGCTTTGAGAGTTCCAAAATTACTAGTCTCCTAGTAGGAGACTAGGCTCTGGCATCAGTGCATAGCTTCCCAAGGGGAGTACTTCAAAGGTGACCACAGTGATATTCAGCAATGAGGTGTGGAGTACTTTTCCTAGGATGAATTCGCAAACTTAACTGTCCGACCTCATAGAAGCTAGAGCAAGTACTTTTGGATTTTATTGTATGTTTGATATGAAGCAATTGGAAGGTTTGGGGAAGGTTGTGATTTGATTTATGCTTGAAAGAATCACTTGGATTGTTTTGTGGGGAATAGACTTTGAAGGAAAAAGTGGAAGCAAGAAGGTTACTTAGAAAGTATTTTCAATACTCAGATGAGAGAAATTGTTGGCGTTGATAAGGATGATTTGAAGTGGTGAGAAGTGGCCAGATTTGAGATATCAGTAGGAGATAACCTCAAAAACAGGTTTCCATGGACTGGATGTGGAATATGAGAAAGAGTCATTTAATAACTCTGTTCTATTATTTAGATTGAATGCAAAAAATTAGAACTAGTGACTATAGTATTTTTTAAGGATGATACTAACAAGGTACGGCACCTCAGCGATCAGATAAATGCAGATGTTATATATCAAGATGGGAAATTACTGGGTCAGGCACAGATTTGGACATTTTAGGTCTGAGACATGTTGAGATGACCCAGACATCCAAGTAGAGAAGTTGAGTAAACTTCTGCATAATATGAGTATGGCATCTATGAAAATGGCTAGAGCTGCTGACCTAAATTTGATAGCCATCCCCGTAAACATATTATATTAAGAAATGAGATAGGACAAGATCACCTAGAAATTAAGAGTGGATAAAGGAGCAACAGTATCCAAGAACTGAGCCTTGAGACATACCACTATTTAAAGGTTAGGAATATGAGCAAGAGTCAGCAAAGGAGACCACTAAGAAATAGGAACAACACCGAGAGAAGGCAAGTGAAGAAGGTACTTTCAGGAAGAAGTGATTAATTAGGATAAATGCTCCTGAATGGTAAAATAAGATAAGGACTAAGAATTGACCATTAGTTATGACGGGACGGGTGATTTGTGAGAAATCATGGAGATGTTCATACACATCAGAAATATAGAAACAATAAACATTTGACCTCCAAAGCAAAATTTAACCTTGAGCCCAGGCGAAATTTTAGAATAAATTATTAAGCATACAGATGGTCCTGAAATACTTAGAAAAGTAAAAGTGGTGACTGGGATTCAGCATGGCCTTGTTGAGAAAAGGATGTTGTGGTCAGAGGCAGTATGGCGTAGCAAGACACGGGGGTGCAACCAAATTCTATCATTTACTTTTTCTAGTGATCTAAGGTCCAGGGAGGATGAGAGTAGCAGATGGCCCCAGAGAAGTCACTGGGGTCTGATCATGAAGAGCTTTGGAAGCCACGAAAAGGATTTAGATTTTATTTTGCATGGGATGCCAAACCATTGGTGGACTTTGATGAAAATAATAACATAACACTAATTGTATTTTACAAGGATCAGTCTGTATTCATAAACAGAATAGACTTTTCAGGAGCTAAGTTTTGAGACAACAAGACAATTATGAGGCTACCGCATTAGTTCAAGAGAGATGATGTCATCATGAATAGGTGTGGTAGCAGTGGAAATGGTGAGAAGTGATTGGACTCTCAATATATTCCAAAGGTTAAATCCAATAGCAAAACAATTCAAAGCAAAGAAAAATCTTAAATGTTGCATTCACCTGGTATTCCACCATTATACTGCTCATTAAAATGACACGGTAATAGTTTCACCTTTGTTTTACAACTCAGTATATTATTTCAGGGTTCCATTTTGGTACTTCCATTTGAAGGTCCCAATAAACTCATCTCTCTGAATGTTTAAAGTGATAGCTCAATATGCCTGTGACAAAAAGTCAGTCAAGCCAATGTCTAGCTGATGGAGATAAATCAAAACTCTGCAAGATGTAGACCTTTGTTTTGAGGGCTTTTATTTGCTCTTTTTTTTTTAGCTACACATCTCTCTGCCTTTTACCTCCTCCAAACTAGGCTCTTACTGTGCTTAAGAATTTACTGGAAACATGAAAATCAGTCAGTTCTGTGTCAGAGTTTCAGCTACAATATTCAGACAATAGGTTTGTACACATGTTACAACAGCACTGACATTTATTTCTAGAGACACTGGGATTAGGGAGAGTCTTCGCTGGGACCCAGCTGTATTTATTGTCTGCATTTAACGAAGTAGCCTTTCTTTCCTCTCAGACCCTTGACTCATTTATAGACTTCATGCCTGATTTTCAGAGATTTCTACAACCAAGACCTCAATTCCTTTTCAGAGAATCTTGCTGCTTACATACCACCCATCTTCAGGGATTTGCTTTACAGTAGTGGCCCCTGTTCAATTTGATTCAGTAAGGACAAGGATATTTTCCTCAGGCTGCATTCAAACTCACCTTTTTTTCCCCTGCAGCTGTAAGAACTTCCAGCTCCTTCGAGACTTTTAAGAACAAATTGAAAATGCTCTTATTTGTCTAGGCTTAGCTGTTGGCTAATATGTTAAGAGTGTATTTTATATTGTATTTTCATCATAGCCCTTTGAAATGCTTTGCATAAAAGATCCTTTATAAGTGTCTTTGCTATTCCCCTCTTGCCTATAGAACTGAGATCTGTGCTGCGGAGAAAGACTATTTATTTCACATCCTCCTGCTATCACCCCTCACCCCCACCCCTTTTACTAGTTTTCCATTGTTGGTTACAGGCACTTGATTTAAGGAGATTTGCCAGCACCAGTCTCTTTTAACTCTTTCACCACTGCCTACTGCCAATTCTCTGGAAGGTCTACACAAGAAAAATTTCCTACTTAGTTATAAAACTGCCATAAGTACACAGTCCTTTAGCACATAATTCTAACTTTAAGATTGTATAGATAGATATAATTAAAAGCCAGTCACATTCAAAGAGGTGTTGGCTTCCTTAGGACAAACAACATAGATTCTAGAACATGATTGAAATTGCTCATTCTACCATTCTGAGGCTCAGATAAGGAGTATTACATGGTAAAGGAATAAAATAGATGGAAGAAAAAATGTTTATTTGGTATCTATATGGTTTCAGGCTTTTATATATAACACATGCTTTAATATTCAAAATAAAGTCTAAAATTAATATTACTATCTTTCCTTTGCAGATGAGAAAACAAAACCTAATTATTTGTCTAGGCTCCAAATTATAGTAATTACCAAAGCCAAGAACTCAACAATTTCCTTTTTACTCCAAAACCATGGTCTTTATACTATACTGTTTCCCATAAATAAGAGGGACCTTCCTTAAGAAGCTTATCATCTAATACACAGAGAGCAGGACACAATGGTTAAGAATGAGGACTTTGCAACTAAACTCTCTCAAGTTCAATTCCTGGTTCCACTACTAGTTATTTGATCTCTGGTCAAAAATTATTTTCCTGGATGTTCCCATCAGTTGTTTTAGATTTCTACGGCTATATGGCAAATTGCCACAAGCTTCAGAGCATAAAACAACACACATTTATCATCTTACGGTTTCCATAGGTCAGAACGCCAGGCATCACTGGATCCTCTATTCACTGTCTCACCATGTAATCAAGGTGGCCTGGTCCATAGGCTCTTTAGAGGCATAAAGAGGGAAGGCTCTTCTTCTGTGCTCACTGCAGGTGTTAACAAAATGCACTTCTTTGCAGGTATAGGTCTGAAGATTTCAGTTTTCTGCTGACGGTTGGCCAGAGGCCACTCTCATCTCCTAGAAGCCACCTGCAGTTGCTTGTGGAGTTTAAAGCCAGAGAGAGAGGGAGACTCCACTGACAGGTGCTATGATCTCATCAATATAATCATGTAAATGTAATTAGTACATGCCATTCCTTCTGCCATATCCCATGGGTTCCACCTACGCTCCAGAGCAGATTGGTCACAACAGGGCATGGACTACATGAGGCAGGGATCCCAGGGGACGCCTGAGGGGCCTGTTAGCCACTTAAGTAAAAAAGAACAGTAACGATTCACTAGATTGTTGTGACAGTTACTGTGCCATTGTCGGACTCATAGTAAGTGCTCAGTAAATATGAGCTATCTTTCTATTAGAGCTAAGACATTTTTACAAGAAGTCTAAGAAAAACATAGCAGTGCCATGGGAAATCAACAAAGATTCACCTCTTCATTGTAAAGAACGAAATATAATAAAGTACCGCCTTCACTATTGCCTCCTCCACAAGCACCTGACTTATTTCTTCATCCTCAACTTCCTTGAAAGAGCTTCCTATATTCACTGACACCATTTCTTCACTTTTTACTGAACGAGTCAGTCTCATTTCTTGCCCCCTCAACCAGAAGCACTAATTAAATCCCAAATGCCAAATGAGTCACCTCCATTTTGCCCCATCATGTTGAATAACTGCATATCTTTCAACATTGATTACTAGTCACTCTCTGTCCCAGTACCATGTTTTATTTGTTTTATTTTCTTCTCAGTATGTCGCCTGGATTTCTACTGTCTATTCTCTGTCCTCCCTATTAGAATTTATGTTCCATATCAACAAGGATACTTTTTAAACTTATTTTTTTATTTCTTTATCACAGTTGACATTTAATATTATATTAGTTTCAGGTGTACAGCATAGTGGTTAGATTTTTATATAACTTTCAAAGTGATCCCCTAGATAAGTCTACTACCCACCTGGTACCATACCCAGTTATTACAATATTACTGACTATGTTCCCTGTGCTGTACTTTACATCCCTGTGACTTTTGTAACTGCCAATCTGCATTTCCTAATCTCTTCCATTTTTTTTCACCCAGCCTTCCAAAGCTCCTTTCATCTGGCAACCATCACTTTGTTCTGTATCTATGAGTTTGTTTCTGTTTTGGTTCTTGTATTTTGTCTTTTAGATTCCACAGATAAGTGAAATCATATGGTATTTGCCTTTCTCTGTCTGACTTATTTCACTTATGATAACACCCTCTTAGTCCATCCATGTTGTTGCAAATGGTAAGATTTCATTCTTTTTTATGGCTAAGAGATGTTCTATTGTATATATGTACCACATCTTCATCCAATTGTCTATCAATGGACACTTAGGTTGCTTCTATATCTTGGCTATTGCATATAAAACATACTTCTTGGTCTCTTGTTATAGCCTTTATTTTAAAGTCTATTTTGTCTGGTATAAGTATTGTTATTCCAGTCTTTTTTGTTTGTTTCCATTTTCATGAGATATCTTCTCCCATCTCTTTACTTTCACTCTGTGTGTGTCTTTCGATCTGAAGTGAGTCTTTTGAAGACAGGATATGTAAGGGTCTTCTTTTCTTGTCCATTCAGCCACCCTATGTGCTTTGATTGGAGAATTCAATTTATTTACATTTAAAGTGATTACTGTTAGATATATAGTTATGCCATTTTATTATTCACATTTTTGTCAGTCTCCTTCTTCTTCTTCTTCTTCTTCTTCTTCTTCTTCTTCTTCTTCTTCTTCTTCTTCTTCTTCTTCCTCTTCCTCTTCCTCTTCCTCTTCCTCTTCCTCTTCCTCATTTTCTTTTTTTTAATTTATTGGGGTGACAATTCTTAGTGAAATTACATAATTTCAGGTGTACAATTCTGTATTACATCATCTATAAATCCCATTGTGTGTTCCCCACCCAGAGTCAGTTCTCCTTCCATCACCATATATTTGATCCCCCTTACTCTCATCTCCCACCCCCCTACCCCCTTACTCTCTGGTAACCACTAAACTATTGTCTGTGTCTATGAGTTTTTGCTTTTCATTTGTTTGTCTTGTTCTTTTGTTGTTTTTGGTTTATATACCACATATCAGTGAAATCATAGGGTTCTCTGCTTTTTCTGTCTGACTTATTTCACTTAGCATTATACTCTCAAGATCCATTCATGTTGTCACAAATGTTCCTATATCATCTTTTCTTACCACCGAATAGTATTCCATTGTGTATATATACCACAACTTCTTTATCCATTCATCTATCGAAGGACATTTTGGTTGTTTCCATGTCTTGGCCACTGTAAACAAAGCTGCAATGAACATTGGAGCACATGTGTCTTTATGTATAAATGTTTTCAGATTTTTTTGGGTAGATACCCAGGAGAGGGATTGCTGGGTCATATTGTAATTCTATTCGTAATTTTTTGAGAAACCTCCACACTGCCTTCCATAGCGGCTGCACCAGTCTGCATTCCCACCAACAGTGTATGAGGGTTCCTTTTTCTCCACAGCCTCTCCAACACTTGTTACTATTTGTCTTGTTGATTATAGCCATTCTGACTGGGGTGAGGTGATATCTCATTGTGGTTTTTATTTGCATTTCTCTGAGGATTAGTGATGTTGAGCATTTTTTCATATGTCTATTTGCCATTTGTATGTCCTCTTTGGAGAAATGTCTCTTCAGGTCCTCTGCCCATTTTTCAATTGGGTTGTTTGGTTTTTTGTTGTTGAGTTTCATGAGTTCCTTGTATATTTTGGATATTAGCCACTTATCGGAGGCACTGTTTGTAAAAATCTTCTCCCATTCAGTTGGTTGCCTCTTTATTTTGTCGATTTATTTTTTTTATTTTTTTTTTGCTGTGCAGAAGCTTTTAAGTTTCATATAGCTCCATTTGTTTATTTAAGCTTTTACTTCCATTGCCTTTGGAGTCAAATTCATAAAATGCTCTTTCAACCCAAGATCTACAAGTTTAGTACCTATGTTTTCTTCTATGCAATTTATTGTGTCAGGTCTTATGCTTAAGTCTTTGATCCATTTTGAATTAATTTTGGTACATGGTGACAGATAGCAGTCCAGTTTCATTCTTTTGCACGTGGCTATCCAATTCTCCCAGCACCATTTATTGAAGAGGCTGTCTTTCCTCCATTGTATGTTTTAAACTTCTTTGTCAAAAATTATCTGTCCATATTTATGTGGTTTTATCTCTGCGTTCTCAATTCTATGCCATTGGTGTATGTGTCTGCTTTTCTGCCAATACCAAGCTGTTTTGATTATTGTAGCCCTGTAGTATAAGCTAAAGTCAGGGAGTGCAATACCTCCAGTATTGTTCTTTTTTTTTAAGATTACTTTGGATATTTGGAGTCTTTTGTTGTTCCAGACAAATCTGATGATTTTTTGTTCTATTTTTTTAAAAAATGCCATTGGGATTTTGATAGGGATTGCATTAAATCTGTATATTGCTTTGGGTAATATGGCATTTTAACTATGTTGATTCTTCCAATCCATGAGCACGGAATGTCTTTCCATTTCTTTGTCTTCTTCAATTTTTTTCAAAAATGTCTTACAGTTTTCAGCATATAAATCCTTCACATCCTTGGTTTTTATTCCTAGGTATTTTATTCTTTTTGCTGCAATTGCAAAGGGAATTGTTTTTTGTATTTCTTTTTCTGAGATTTCATTGTTAGTATATAGGAATGCAATGGACTTTTGCACGTTGATTTTGTAGCCAGCAACTTTACTGAATTCATTGATTGTTTCTAACAGCTTTTTGGTGGAGTCTTTAGGGTTTTCTATACATAGCATCATGTCATCTGCAAAAAGTGATAATTTAACTTCTTCATTCGCAATTTGGATGCTTTTTATTTCTTTCTCTTGTCTGATTGCTCTGGCAAGGACTTCCAACACTATGTTGAAAAGCAGAGGTGATAGGGGAGAGCCCTGTTCTGTTCCTGAACGTAGAGCAAAGGGCTTCAGTTTTTCACCATTAATTATGAGATTAACTGAGGGCTTGTCATAGATGGCCTTTATTATGTTAAGGTATTTTCCTTCTATACCTATTTTATTAAATGTTTTAATCATAAATGGATGTTGTATCTTGTCAAATGCTTTTTCTGCATCAATTGATATAATCATAGGATTTTTGTCCTTTATTTTGTTTATGTGATGTATCACATTGATGGATTTGCGGATGTTGAACCATCCTTGTGCCCCGGGACGAACCCCACTTGGTCGTGATGAATAATCTTTTTAATGCATTGTTGTATTTGATTTGCTAGAATTTTCTTTAGGATTTTTGCATCAGTATTCATCAGAGATATTGGTCTGTAGTTTTCTTTTTTTGTGTTGTTCTTATCAGGATTTGGTATCAGGGTAATGTTGGCCTCATAAAATGAGTTAGGGAGTACTGTCTCTTCTTCAATTTTTTGGAAGAGTTTGAGCAGGATTGGTATTAGATCCTGTTAGAAGGATTGGTAGAATTGACTAGTGAAGCCATCTGGTCCCGGACTTTTGCTTTTGAGAAGGTTTTGGATGACTGATTCAATTTCATTACTGGTGATCAGTATGTTTAGATTTTCCAGTTCTTCATGGTTCAGCCAGGCTATATGTTTCTAAGAACTTGTCCATTCCTTCTAAGTTATTGAATTTGGTGGCATATAGTCCTTTATAGTATTCTTGCATGATCCTTTGTATTTCTGTGGTGTCCGTGATAACTTCCCCTTTTTCATTTCTGATTTTGTTAATTAGTGTCTTCTCTCTTTTTATCTTAGTGAGTCTAGCCAAGGCTTTGTCGATTTTGTTAATCTTTTCAAAGAATCAGCTCTTTGTTACATTAATTTTTTCTGTTGTCTTTTTGTTCTCTATTTCATTTAGTTCTGCTCTGATTTTTGTTATTTTCTTTCTGCCGCTGACCTTGGGTTTCACTTGTTCTTCTTTTTCTAGTTCTTTAAGGTGTAACATGAGGTTATTTATTTGGGATTTTTCTTGTTTCTTGAGATAGACCTGTAATGATATAAATTTCCCTCATAAAACTTTCATGCTTTCGCTGCATCCCAAAAATTTTGGTAGGATGTATTTTCATTGTCATTTGTTTCTATGTATCTTTTGAGCTCTCCTCTAATTTCTTCTTTGACCCAGTCATTCTTTAAAAGTATGTTGTTTAATATCCATGTATTTGTGTTTTTTCCTGCTTTCTTTTCGCAGTTGATATCTAATTTCAAAGCCTTGTGATCAGAGAATATGCTTGGTATGATTTCAATCTTCTTAAATTTGCTGAGGCTGATTTTATGTCCCAATATATGGTCTATCCTTGAGAATGTTCCATGTACACTCAAAAAGAATGTATAGTCTGATGTTTTAGGATGAAGTGCTCTGTACATGTCAATTATGTCCATTTCATCTAATGTGTCATTAAGGGCTGCTATTTCGTTATTTATTTTCTGTTTGGATGATCTATCCATAGCTGTCAATGATGTATTTAAGTCCCCTAGTATAATTGTGTTTTGGTCAATTTCTCCCTTTAGTTCTGTTAGTAGTTGCTTGGTATATTTCGGTGATCCCTGATTGGGGGCATAAATGTTGATGACTCTTATATTTTCTTGTTGTATAGTCCCCTTTACCATGATGAAATGTCCATCTTTGTCTCTTGTTGTCTTTTTCACCCTGAAGTCTGTTTCATCTGATATCATTATGGCTAAACCTGATTTTCTCTGGGTACCATTTGCTTGGAGTGTCAATTTCCACCCTTTCACTTTGAGTCTATGCTTGTCCTTGTAGCTGAGATGTGTCTCTTGTAGACAGCATATGGTTGGGTTTAGTTTTTGGATCCAATCTGCTACTTGTGCCGTTTTATTGGTGAGTTCAGTCCATTTACAGTTAGGGTGATTATTGATACATGAGGATTTCCTGTCATTCTATCTTTAGTTTTCTGGTAAGGCTGTGTCTCCATTGTTTCTTTGCCTTTTTGTTGTTGTCTATTATTTCTGTGTGGTGGTATTCTATGATGTTTCCCTCTGGTTCTTCTTTTATTACAGTATATATTTCAGTTCTGGATTTTTTTTGAGTGGTTACACTTAAGTTTATATAAAAGAAAGTTTGATATTTAGAGTATGCCATTTTCTTCAGCACGCTTACTTTCTCCATTCCCATACTCCAGTTCAGGCCTTTACTCTTCCACTTTTTATGTTGCCACAAATTGTCCCTGTTGATGGTGGCCAAATAGCCTCCTTTAGTATTTCTTGTAGTGCAGGTCGTGTATTAGAAAATTCCCTAAGCTTCTGTATGTCTGCAAAGATCTTTATTCCTCCTTCATATCTAAAGGATATCTTTGCTGGATATATTATTCTTGGCTCATAATTTCTCTCTTTCAATCTCTGGTTCCACTCCCTCCTGGCTTGTAGAGTTTCTGCTGAAAAATCTGATGATAATCTAATGGGCTTTCCTTTGTAGGTTACCATCTTCTTTTCCCTGGCTGCCTTGAGGATTTTTTCTTTGTCGTTGATTTTAGACAGCTTCAATTCAATGTGCCTTGGAGAAGGCCTGTTGGGATTGAGGTAATTAGGTGTTCTATTTGCTTCTTGGATTCGAGGATCCAGTTCTGTCCATAAGTTTGGGAAGTTCTCATCAACAATTTGTTTGAATATATTGTCTGTTCCCTTCTGTCTTTCTTCTCCTTCTGGTATGCCCATTATTCTTATATTGCTCTTTCTGATAGAGTCAGAACATTCTTGTAGAGTTCTTTCATTTCTTTTAAGTCTCAAGTCTCTTTCTTCTTCCATCTGTGTAATTTCCTGGTTTCTATCTTTGATATCACTGATTCTTTCCTCCATCTGGTCAACTCTACTACCTAAGCTGGTTATTTCATTCTTACTTTCTTCTATTGAGTTCTTAATCTCCAGAAATTCCATTTGGTTGTATTTTAAAATTTCAATTGCTTTCATAAAATGCTCATGTTGTTCTTTGATTGCATTTCTGAGTTCATTAAATTGCCTTTCTGTGTTCTCTTGTATCTCGTTGAGTTTTTTCAGAAGTTCAATCTTGAATTCTCTGTCATTTAAGTCACATATTTCCATATCTTTAAGTTCCTTTTCTGGAGACTTTTCACTTTCTTTCTGAGCTGTCTTGTTGCCTGGTTATTCATGACAATTATTGATTTATTATTTCTCTTCCTAGACATTTACAGGCTTCTGCAACCGGTTGGTAGGAAGAGGTCTTTCTTTTGTTTTCCAGTACTTGTTGGTAGAGTGTTTTATTTTCTCTCTGACTGCAGCCGTTTTTTTTTTTTTTTTTTCCCTCTCACACAGTAGTGCTATGTTTTCTCTGCACTATTCCAGCTTCTCACACAATGCGTAGATTCCCTGGGAGACGGGCCTCTCCTCTGTTAACAGTTCGCCTGGGTCATAGAGCGCAGCATCCCTGTGGGGATGCAGAGAGCTTTTGAAATTCCAAAGCTCTTTCTGCACCAGATTCAGAGCCCGTATGTTTCAGCAGTTCTGTTTACTCCTACAGAGATCCGCCCAGATAGGTAGGGCCAGGGGAGGGGTGAGTTGTGAGAGGTGGCCCATAGCAATGGCGGCGACCACCACCACAGCTGGTCCCGCTTCCACAGCTCCCTCCTCTTTGCCAGAACTAGTTGGGCTGCGAATCTGTGTCTGTGGTCCACAGTTCTCAGACAGCAAATATTCTGTTCTTTTGATCTGACACTACTACTGTTCCATTTCTAGCTCCAGGCAGATGGGGGCAGGGCAAGCTCTGGGAGGGTAAGGAGGGGGGGGCTAGTCTCAGTGCCTAGGCTTCCATTCTCTGCTTGGCAGTGAGGGCTTAAACCACCGTTTTCAGCCTTCTTCCCTCAGTCTTTTCTCCGAGGTCTCTGTCGTGAGCTTTGGGTTCAGCCGTGTTATATGCTGCCCCCTCAGCCCTGTGGGCCGTAAGCGGAGCCCTAGCAGTCCGAGTCCTTCCCTTTCCCTCATCTGAGGTGGTTCCGGGATGCAGCGAGCTCGGAGTCACCACACTTCTCCTCTCCCACCTCCCCCGCTGGTGTGATTCTCCCACCTTTAGGTAAATTCAGTAGTCGGCCTCTTCATCTTGCCTGTCTGCTGTGCAGGGAGTCCTTTGTGGAGTTATTATTATTCGATTAGTTGTAAATTCCAGGGGAGATTTACAGAGGCTCACCTCACGCCATCGTTTTGATGACATCTCTTCATTTTCTTTTTATTCAAGAAATCCCTTTAACATTTCTTGCAATGTTAAAGGGACTTCTTTAACACTAGTTTCAGCAAGGATTTTATCTGTTTTATATACTGCTGTAATTGCAGAGTTAGAATAAAATATGGCATATTAAAGGTATATAATACTTAGTTTTGAATGATTAAGTAAATAAAAGAAATAAAAATACCTACCTTATAAAGCTATCACTGTCTAATGGAGGGGTTAGGGTGGATGGCACCTACTATGATTCATTATGGTCATTCATTCATCCATACATGAATATGCACTCTTTCTTGCTACAACATGATGAAATTTATGAACACTCTAAATTATTGTCTTTATTCAATATAAGCCCTTTTGTTCATTAAATGATGTCGATGGGAATCATTAATTTCCATTGCATCCATCAGCTAAGATTCTGTTTACGGAAGGGAAGAAAAAGAGGAAGAGAGAGCCTAAGGGAATGTTTCCGTATTTCATCTAGAAAAATAAAATGTGCTAAACACACAAAGTACTGTTTTAAGATACTATTATTAAGAATATCATATGACATTCATGATATGGTGGGGTGGTTGTTTAATTTTTCATTTGTTTGTCCTTGTCATCCAACAACCAGTATAAACCATGTGTAACATCATTTACCCTAAAACTTTTGTTTGTTAAAGAACTGAGAGCTGATTTACTGCCAAATCTACATATGTCTTGAAAATGTGTCCTTCGGATGGATGGTTACATTCAGTTAATTTACTTCAAAATAAGCTTCATTGGTTTGTATAGCAAAGGTTATATATCAATAACATCTCTTTGGTCCCTCACGTATCCTGACCTTCCTTGCAGTTACTTTGGGGCCAAGTGATCAATTCTAGCCAAAGAGCCAAAAAATTGGGAGCAGATTCAACAAGTATCACTTTAAGGCTGAGGCATGTAAGAAGAGGTAAACCAGTCCCATGCTGTGTCTTTTCATTTTATAGCCATCCCTGAGTCCTCATATCCCAGATGGTACAGCTACGATATTGTATTGTATAAGTTCTATAAACTTTAGTCTCTGAGTGATTATATATGACAGATTCCACTACCCCAGCTCCCACCCGAACAAATGGCCCATTTTAGATATGCAACATAAATAAAGAATATACTTTTTGCTGCTGCTAAAATATCAAGATGCATGGGCTTATGTATCCCTATAGCATACCGTATCTTATCTGGACTACTATAAATACCCATGGGAAAAATCTAACTTTGGAAGATATATCTTCTCTCTTAAGTGGCTGAAAAAGCTCTGAATATTTCAATTCAAAAATAATAGAGACCGACTGCCAGCAAGCAAGCTTCAAAAGCAAGACAAGATTATTTTTTCTTACTGTTCTGTTTAAATTTCTGTTAAAATTTTGAAGGAAAGTTCCTGAAAGTATATATGTAAAGAAATCCTTGTTAATTGGATCTGGCATTGCAAAGAAATATAGTGAAGAGTTGAATCAATCCAGTTCTGAAATACAGACATATAAATAGTGTAGAGTCTAAAAAGTACATAGTCATAGAAACAATGAGCTAAAGACAGTCCTCTGTAGTTAATCTCTGTTGCCTGAATTCAGAGATTCCGTGAGCCTACAAAGACTTCATATTCAATTCCTTCTGTTAGATTACTGCTGTATTGTCAGTAGAAAAAAACAAAGAAAGAAAGAAACAAAAAAAACACCATGCCAAAAAAAGGTAACTATGTGATGGATACGTTAATTAACATGACGTGGGCATCATTTCACAATGTATATGTATATTATCATACTGTGCACCCTAAAGTTTACATATATAATATATGTATACATTATATCTATATATAATATATGTATATATTTGATATATATAATTTTATTATTTTTATTTGTCAATTACACTTCAATAAAACTACTGAGGGAGAAATAGAAAGAACCAGGTTCTTGATTAGAGTTGGATTTCAGAACCTTGAAATAATAAAATGTATCTAGATCCTAAAAGAAGAAGATACTGCCTAGATATTTCTCTCGATAGTCTGGAAAAGGTCAAGTACAAAGATAAGCAACAATTTTGATATGGTTGTATTAACTGGGATTGACCAGGAACTGGAAACACTCTCATAGAGAATGCACGTACTTGGACAGAAAAAGATCTTATTTTGAGTTTCAGCTTTGCCACTAATTATCTGTGATGCCCTGGGAAAGTTATATAAACTTTAAGACAAACTAGTGGAGAAGGATCCTCAGAGGTTTCTAGTCAGGTACTGATTGATTTGTACCCATGCACTGTTCTAGGTACTGAGGATGCAATACAAAATAAGACAAACCAGGTCCCTGAGGGAGTGTACATGTGAATGGCAGCTGTTTGCCTAGGAATGTGAATCTCATTGTCCCAAGCCTTTCATTGGAATATAGAGTCCTCCATGGGAGACAGAGTTAATAACTCCACTCTTGGATTAAGGATGGAAGCAGTGAACAATGGACATGTACTTTAGGAAAAATAATTTCCGTTGTACAAGATGGTTGATCCTATTTACCTGCATAGGACAACCTCACCTGATTCATTTCTTCATTCATTTCTATTTATTGAACAAATGTGTTGTGCTAAGCCTTGTGGGAGAAACTGGTGATTTACACTTCTTGTTCTTAGTCTAATACAGTCAAATATCTATAAATATATAGTATAATGTAGTCAGATAACTGTTAATAAAATTAATCACCAAAGAAGAAAACTTTAAATATTCTGATGTTGAGGACATGGGGTAGTTAGTGGTACTTGCAGATTTCACAAACCTTATAATAAAGCTATTTTTGAAGACGATGTAGCAGTTTATCAGGGTGATGTCAAGTTCAGGTTAGCAAGTTTAGCAGAGAAAGAGAGGGAGGATCTTTCCGGGCAAGAAAATATTATGCGCAGGGATTTATATTTGGAGAGTTACAGGTAGTTTGGTTTTTATTATTGTATTTTTTTTAATGGCATGTGAAGTAGGGTGGGTAGATTATTTCTTGGAACCCAGCCACTAATTTGCCAGGTTTTAAAATGTCATTAAAACAACTATCCTAAAAATGTTAGCAAAGGAAGGAAGAAGAGTTCCTTTCACGTTCTTATTTAAAATTCAGTTTGAAAGTTGGTTTTCTAGGTTATATTTAGACATTTTAGAGTAATGGAGAGGGAGGCCTTATCCTCTCCGCACATCAGCATGTACCTTGGGTTTGTACTTGTTCAAGTAATTACAGGGAAACGTGTGTATTTATAGTTGACATTGACTTTCTTACAATTATTTAATAAGGCAGTGTCGCAATATTGCTCTCATGATCCAGGAGCCTGTAATGTCTCTGGGGCCTAATTATCTCCCGATAACCTTGCCCCTTGATGACAACTGTATTACTGTTATAAAACATGTTTATTTGGGGAAAGAACATATATTTTGTAGGGTAATAGCATTAAACTGTCAGAGCTCTGTGTTAACAGCACTTTGCCCAAAGAGCTTTCAGAAAAGATTAGCTCAGGCATTATACATGGCTTATCAGACAATCTAAGAGCATCAAAATTCCACTTGTTTTTTCTTCTTGGAAAAGGCAACCTTGCAGTACTAAAACCTGTTTATAATATCTACGAATAAGGCCATCGACACTTTTACTGAAGAATGTAGCCAGTTAGGATTATACACACAAGAAACACAATGTGCATGAAAAAAAAGGAAAGAAAGAAAGAAAAAAAGAAAGAAAGAAGGAAAGAAGGAAGGAAGGAAGGAAGGAAGGAAGGAAGGAAGGAAGGAAGGAAGGAAGGAAGGAAGGAAGGAAGGAAGGAAGGAAGGAAGAAAGAAAGAAAGAAAGAAAGAAAGAAAGAAAGAAAGAAAGAAAGAAAGAAAGAAAGAAAGAAAGAAAGAAAGAAAGAAAGAAAGAAAGAAAGAAAGAAAGAAAGAAAGAGAGACTAGGTCCAAAACAAGGCTGGTGAAATTTCAGAGCACGATTCCAGAATCAGAAACCCCTTGATTCAAGTCCCAGCTCTACCCTTACTACCTATGTGAGTTTATAAAACTTATTATCTTATTTCTCTCAGTCTGTTTTCTCAGTTGTAAAATGGGGACAACTGTCTGGAGTGGGAGGGGTAATAACAGTATAGGACACACATTGTTATATGAGGAATCCAAATATGCGTTAATTAAAATGTTCATCAGAATGGTAAGAACATAACCTATTAAGAAAGTTGTAATTTTTATTTTTATGATCATGATTATTTCATTATTCAAGAAAGAGGTATTCTCCAGTTTGGGACTACTCCCTGCTATGAAGTAAGTGTACAATAGTGAACAAAAGGAACATGTTCCCTGCCATCGTAAGGCTAATAACAAATGATTGTATTTCATTATTAGTCTAAAGCATTATATCTTTGAATCTTCAACGGATATGGTCCTCCAAGACTGGCATTTGGGGTTGGAATAGAAGAGATTCTGAGTGAGCCCCAAAACCCAGCATCCTATCAAAGTAGGTAATAGCCAGAGCCTTGCTGACCATGCCTTCTCGAAAAGTAAAGAAAGGAGAAAGGGATGTGAATATACTGGGCACTGTACTGGTCCTTTCAATATAAGTCATACTATTACTGTCTTTTGGAACTACTTTGTAGCAGATAGTCATTAAATTTTACTCAAGCACCTACTTGGTGCCAGTCACTCTGGGGATAAAGAATTGAACATGGGACTGTATTCTAGTGGAAGGATATAGAAAATAAACAGCAACAAAATGCATTTAGCATATCAGAATATCTTACAGAGAAAAATAAAGTGGGAAAGATGGATTGAGTGTACCTGTAAGGTGAGTGCGATGTTTTAAAGGATGATCAAGAAAAGCCTCAGTAAGTAGAGGCATACAAGAGGAGAAAAGATGCCTCAATTGAAGAAACCGAGGCAAAGAAAAGAGGTTTTATTCATTATATACCTATGTATTTACTTATGACCTTTCTTTGTTTGAAAATCAGTTTTAGGAGGCTTAAAAACAGAAGTTAAATACAGCCAGAGGAGATAGAAAAGGAGTAAGAAAATTCAGGCAAAAGAAAAATGATGTAGGCAAATAAAATTTGGTTTATGTATAAAATTTACTATCCAACTGCAAAATGTTGTCTTTGAGCTTTCTACTAGCCAATATAAAGAGAAACTCATCAATTACAAAATTCAACTAAATCCCTAACACAACAACTCGACTGATAATTCAAGAGGAGCTGTACTAGTGTTGGTGTTGAGATCATAGAGGAAAGTTTGAACAAGACATTGAACAATATCATTACGATAAATACAGCAACGGATTTCCTAGTGCTGTTTATTATAATGTCCCTCCAATGTAAACAAAAAGCCAAATGCCAAGGTGCAATTCCATGAACAGCATTCCACAAAAGCAAAAATGATGCACTCCACTTACTCTCTGAGCATCTGGATGAGATCCAGCAGGGGTTTTAGATTATCTCAACAGACGGTGAAAAGAATGTTCTTTGAAAAATTTCATTTTACTCAACTAAAAAAACTCTACCATGTCTCATTAATGCTACTATTCTATGAGGAATGTAACAATATAACTTTATAAAATCTGATGAGCGTGACAAAGATGTTTTCTGAAAAGCTGACTACTACATTGAGACAGAGAGGTAAACCAGCTTACAAATGGCTACGTGGAGGACATGGGAAAGGCAGAGTTTCAACCGTGGTATGTCTGACTGTTACTTTACAATTAAATGTACTTCTCCATCTTTATTTAAATTATGTTTAAATGGTATTTACTGTTATTATATCAGTAGTAGATACATATGGAATAAAAAACAATATACAATACAATGAATTATAAATTAAATGATACAACATAAACTAATAAATCAATAAAACAAGAAGAAAAAATAAAAGTAATAATTCTACATCAAAATTACATGTTACAATTCAATAAGAATCTCTTTTTTTCCTGTTAAGTAAACTAATTTTAAACTGATTAGAATACTCCATATCTGAGACTAGCCAATAGAATAGAGTATGAAAGAAAAAAGTGTGAGGGGGCGTACACTGAATAAGAGAACTTACTCAAAAGCAATTGTGACCAAAACACATTAACACAAAAGGGGCAAACAGATCAGTGGAACAGAATAGAGTCTAAGAATAGATTGAAACATATGTAGAAACTTGATAAGGCCACCACCACTGGCATTTCAATTCAATGGGAAATAATGCTTTCCTGAATAAATGCTTTCAGAATACTGTGCTATACATTAGTAGAAAAAAAGGAAAAATCCTTACATCATACCGCATACAAATTAAAGATGAGTTAGAAACTATGTTGGTGAGAGAAACAGGGTTTCAGAAATTCTGCTGACTTCAGGTCTCCTAGAAAGTCTCATTGTCTTGCTATATCTGACTGAATGAAGTAAGAAACTGGTGAGAGAACCCCTCCCTCCATCAAATGCCCCTTATTCTCATTTCTCCCAAATATATTCTCTGTGTTATTATTTAATGCAAATTCAGATAGATATGGGAGAGAGAGATGTAAACACATAAGCTCAAGCATTTTAACTTGGGATCTTCTCATTCAGCCAGCCTCTTAGGGATCCATGAACATGAGTAATGTTGTGTTATATATCAAGAGAACTGCAATGGACCTCACCTAGGGCAAGAATGCCCTCTCTAGAATTACTGGGTGGTATTATTAACAGTTCAGTCTCTTAGTCAGCATTTCAAATAATGATTTGTTCACAGCAATCCTAAGAGACTTCTTGCATTGTTAAGAACTCAAATAGTTAGATATTCTTTTTTACACCAGCCCCTAAGACTTCTATGCTTTGTATCTAAATTCTACCAAATAATATATTTTTCAATTTTTATTCATATTTTATACTTCTATTTTTAATCCTTCTCAGACTATAATTGACACATAGAATGAGAGAAAGCTGTCATTTTTTGTTTTAGTTCTGAATGGCTACCCTGTTGTTTATTTTCTTAAGTTGTCCAGGAATAAATTATGTTATCTCTGTAGCAATCATTATACCTCCTCCATTCCAAATGTTATATTTGATTCATTTGTCTTGTCTAATTGCATTGGCTGGTGATATGGTAAATAATGCATCAGCATTTCAGAACACATATTTTCTACAAGTGTGTTCTACACGTAGGAATCCTACTTGTAGACTGATTTTTAAATACATCATGGATTTGCCTACTACTAAAATGAAAAAAGTTGTATCAGTTAAACTATGACACATTGTGAGACATCATTTGTTTCAAGGTACACCTCAATTTCAGAAATATTGATAGGTTAAAACTGTGCATAATAGAATAGAAAAGAATTAATGCTGGTCGTAGTGGGCATTATCATTATGTGTTTTATTTTCCTGGACTTTGAAGGGATTGTGTCCAGTGTTTCATCACTTAGTATGACATCTGCTTTTTAGCTGAATTATGCATGCATGTGTGTGGATTATATATATATATATATATATATATATTCAGTTACAGGTGACATTCATATTATTTTATATTAGTTTCATGTGTGCAGCATAGTGGTTACATATTTACATAACTTATGCTGTGATTCCCCCCAATTAGTCTAGTAGCCACCTGGCACTATACATAGTTGTTGCAAAATTATTGAGTATATTCTCTATACTAATAGAATACATTCACTGTTATATTATTACAAGTTTAATCTAGAATAAATATTCAATTTCATGTCAGCATTTATAAAAATTATCACGTGATTGTCTCTTTCTCTATATATAAAATATGTATTATATAAATATATATATACATATATATGTATCAGTGATTATATGGGTTTTTTCTTAGAATCTCTATTTGGTTCTATATTTTAAAATCTGTCAATTTCTTTCTGATAAAAATGATGTCTTGTCGTTACTTTGGCTTATAAATCAGCGCTCTATCTTTTATAATTCTAATGTACTTATTTTAAAATTCTTTTCAAAGTGTCAATTTAGCTATAGTTCTGCAAACATAAATTCTCCCATTTAGAATCAGATGACATATTTCGCTCAGCATTATAATCGCAAGATCCATCCATGTTGTCACAAATGATACTATGTCATCTTTTCTTATGGCAGAATAGTATTCCATTGTGTATATATACCACAACTTCTTTATTCATTTATCCATTGAAGGATATTTTGGTTGTTTCCATGTCTTGGCCACCGCAAATAAGGCTGCAATGAACATTAGAACACATATATCTTTATGGATAAATGTTTTCAGATTCTTTGGGTAGATACCCAGGAGATGGATTGCTGGGTTATATGGTAATTCTACTCTTAATTTTTTGAGGAACCTCCACACTGCCTTCCATAATGGCTGCACCAGTCTGCATTCCCACAAACAGTGTACAAGAGTTCCTTTTTCTCCACAGCCTCTCCAACACTTTTTTGTCTTGATGATGATAGCCATTCTAACTGGTGTGAGGTGATATCTCATTGTGGTTTTTATTTGCATTTATCTGATGATTAGTGATGTTGAGCATTTTTTCATATATCTATTGGCCATTTGCATGTCCTCTTTGGAGAAATGTCTCTTCAGGTCTTCTGCCCATTTTTAAATCAGATTGTTTTTTTGTTGTTGAGTTGTATGAGTTCCTTATATATTTTAGATATTAGCACCTTATTGGGGGTGTTGTTTGCAAAAATCTCCACTCGTTAGGTTCGTTGCCTCTTTATTTTGTTGATGGTTCCTTTTGAAGTGCAGAAGCTTTTTAGTTTGATATAGTCCTATTCATTTATTTTAGCTTTAACTTCCCTTGCCTTTGGAATCAAATTCATAAAATGCTCTTTGAACCCAAGGTCCATAACTTTAGTACCTATATAAGGCAGACAGAAAAAGTAGAGAACCATATGATTTCACTGACATATGGTATAAAAAACTGAAAACAACAAAAGAACAAGACAAAAAAATGAAGAAACAAAAACTCATAAATACAGACAGTTTACTGGTTACCAGAGGGTAAAGGGGGAGGGGGTGGTAGATAAGGGTAAAGGGGATCAAATATATGGTGATGGAAAGATAACTGACTCTGGGTGGTGAACACACAATGTGATACACAGATGATATATTACAGAATTGTACACCTGAAATCTGTAAGTTTACTAACAATTGTCACCCCAATAAACCTTAATTTACTAAAAAAAATCAGATGACAATCTCTGGTTGCAATCTTAGGTGCATTATTTGTTATTTCACCCATTACTGCATTCAGTGGAGGTTTTCTCTCATAAGAATTCCATTTTTTTCCAGCTTCTGGAGACATCCTTAAGAAGTGCTTCTATATTTGTCTCTGAGAAGTCCCTACAGAGATTTCTATTTTCAGGCAAGCTTTAGATTATTTTCCAGGCTTGAGGTTTTCACACTACATGAATGATTTGAGGTTTTACACACATGTGTGGTTTTGCTGGGTGTTCTGATTTCTCCTCAGGATGGTTTCCATTAGTGGCTCAGAGATAGGGCTTATTACCAGGCCAGAATCTTAGGCTGGTAAGTGGAAATTTTGGATTCTAGTGAGGGAAGAAGGAACATCCTCTTAGATTTGAGAACTATGTAAAGATTTAAATTCAACTTCCATACATGCATCAGGCTGTGTCCTCAACTTTCACTTGCTTTATTATGACACTGAAGAAGGTATATCCAAGGTTGGCAATGAGTCAGTGTACAGTACCAGTTGTTAAAATGTTAAAATATTCCTACAACTTTAGCCACCCCAGCCATCCCATTCCCTTCATTGGATCTCCATACTATGTTCTAGAAAAGGAACCAGTCTGCAAGACTTTGACTACCGCAGGAAGCATGGCACCCAGTTTGGTGCTATACCAGTTGTTAAGTATCTGTAATACTGTAAGTATAATCTACCCAAAATCCCCACAAATATTATGATTTCTATTCCACTCCCACTATCCCTATAGATTCTCTCTTTGTTTCTAGCTTCTAATCTCCTTTCTGTCTTCAAAAGTCTATGTTTATCTTCAGATCCTTTCAAATAGATATGGTATTGCATTCATGAATTATTTGAGATATGGCATCCATACTCAGCATTGCAAATGGAGCTTAAAAATTCTAGTCAAGATATAAATGTTTTCACATTTTTGCTAATTGTCCAGAGATAACATCACAATTGGGGGAATCAATATGGATTTTCTTTTTATCTCATTTTCTAAAAACAGAGAGTAGTTTAGCAATTCATAGCATCACATGTCAAAGAGTTGATGTAATCTGAAGTTTCCTCAATGTCAAACCCAATCAGGTAATTTTCATGGAAATTCTATTCGATTCACTTTATATTTATAATACAAATGCATGGCTTGTTATGAATTCTCATTCTAGTTTAAGAATCATAGGAAGAATTAATCCTTGACTTACATTGCTATTTATGCTCTTCCTTTGTGTGTTTTCCTATAATTCTTTATTAAGTACTGCCATAAGGTAAGCAGTAATTAAGTTTAGAGTATTATCTTGGAGACTCCTGGGGTCTCTCGCTTTCTGTGGAAAAGGTGAAAATAGCTGGTGGCATTTTTTTCAATTTCCTATGATGTTCCCTATAACCTCTGACTCTCCATCATGTTGTCAGGGTAATATAGAATTTTATCTTTTCACTTTGCCTATATTTCCAAGAAAAGCCTTTGCTTAGGCAGGTAGCACAAGTTTATTTTTATTTTGGTTATAAATACAGGTTTTTGTTGTACTTTGTGCTTGTTTTGTTGTGTCTGTTAAGGCAGAAAAATACAGTTACAGGATCATGTATGTTGATGATCACAACAGCTTTAACCTTCATCTATACCATAGAATAAAATTATAGGGTTCCATGAAATGTGTTTGCTTTTTAAATAATTTTGAAAAAAATACACCTTTTAAAATGCATAATGATTAAAATAACCAACAAACTAGCATTGCTGTCTCTACATGACTCTGATACAACTGAGTGCCGTTTGGAAAGTTATGGTCATATAGCAGAAAAATCACCTTTTATTGAGCACCTAATATCCTGATACTGCCAAGGAACTTTATACACATTTCATCATTTAATCAACTCAGGACAACTTGACAAGTGAGGAAATATTATGCCAATTTTACAAATGAGAAACTGAGACCCCCAGGAGGTTAAGTAACTTACTCAAAGTCATCTAACTTGATTTTGGCTACAGCAGGATTTGAAATCTGTTTAGTAGGACTCCAAAGTATGTCCTCTTTCCATTACACACAACTGCCTATAAACTATGTATCAGTCTTAATTATTTCTGAGCACATTCCAGTTTTCTGAGAAATTTTGGCCTTTATGTTGCTTTTTCTGGGAGGAATATTCTCATCTCCTTCCCTACCTGCTTGATATTCTATTGAGAATAGTAAACCAAACCCTTTGACTTTGGACAGAATAACCACATATTATTCCCACGATGCACTAATTTCAATAGGGTGTGGATCAGGTTTTCAAAATTTCCCCATAAATCATTCTATCCTGGCACATACCTCCTGCCTAAACTGATTGGACAGGCTCTTTCCGGCAAGATTCCTATTACAACATTTTCCCTATGGCCCGTGGTTTCCAACTTATTTGACATGTTTTCTTTAATTTGACCAGAATGTCTTGGAATCTACCCCGGCTCATTGTGACTGACACCGTTTCTTCCACGGACTGCTTTTCTTCTGCACAATTGCAATTTGCCATCTACTTAAGGACTCTTCAGCCAAGCCAAGAGTTCCTCGAGTTTACGTCACTGAGACAAATGTAAATTATGGCAACGAGAATGACACACTCACACACACCCTCCACCAGACAGCCCCCGCTATCTCTGAATTCATCAGCCCTGATGATTGAAATGTTTTACAACTTCACAAAAATAACAGAGTAGGAAATCACCTCTATTACTGAACACTGTATTCCCCCCCCCCGCCATTTAACATACCTGTACTATTTACTGAGTCCCAGATACTATGATAGAATCAAGGCATACAAAGATTCTTGTCCTCAAGAAATTGAATTCTAGTGAAGGAGACCAGTAAATTCATAAGAGCTATCACAAATATTAAATATTGAAATAGCTTCCCAAACATGATTCTACCCCAGGTTTCCTTGTACCTCTTTGCCCATTCCTTTTCAATCCATTTCCTTTGCTAGCTCCTCCCCTTTTGTCTTTCCTGGAACTTCTGGTATGTTCTCAGCCAGAGTCTCTCGGCACCCCTACACACTCTCTTTGAGTGTTCGTTCCCGGGAACCGTGTACAGATGAATTCCAAATGATGTTCTCTTCACACCTCCACCTTCATGTCTCATCGACCCCACACTGAACAGGGAGCACATCAGCCTTCCACAAATCTCACTCCCTAGCAATATGACCAATTTGGTAATTGGTGCCATCTGTTCTGGTTGCTTCCCTCTTGGTAACTAACTGGTGTTATCCTAACTTGGAGGCCAACTCAGAAACCACCCTCGATGACTTCCTGTCCCTAGCCACCAATATCCAATCACCAGGTCCTGCCAATTGTATTTTCTAAATCTGGAGAATCCATCATCGCTGTGCTATATTAGGATAGTCGTCATCATCTCATGGTCAAATCCCGACAACAACCAAAACAGTCTTTCATCTCTGAGTACTTCCCTCTCCAATCCATTATCCATACTATTAACAGAGTAATATTTGAATCTCCAAGTCAAATAACTTCTCTGCTTAAAATCCTTCAGTGGCTCCTTTTCAGCCTTAGTCTATATCCAATTTCCAGAGTAGAGATTTGGCAGGACTTTGAATTATCTGGACTCAGATTACCTCTCCAGGATTTTTTCACCATTCTCAATCTTTCTAGCCTACAAAAATGTGAAACTTCTTTTAATTTCCTTTATGTGTGTGTGTGTGTGTGTGTGTGTGTGTGTGTGTGTGTATACATACATATACATGTACATATACATTTTTTCCCCCTCCAGGCCATAATTCATGCTATTCTTTATGCTGGACATTCTCCCCATTCCTCCCATTTTACTGCCCCTTTCAACTAGACATATCTCACTCTTTAGAGCTCAATTTAGATGTCTCTTATGTCCTCCAGGAAACACTGTTTGAGCTTCCTAGACTGTTTCAATTACTGTCCCAAGTGCTCTGACAACACTGCATTCTTACATCTAAAGATAGCACTAAAATAGTGACTTGTAATTGCCACTTCTCTCTTTTCTCCAGCAGACTTTAACTGATAAAAGACAACAGTTCACTATTCACTATTTCTGTTATGAACATGGCAGGAATTCTAATGATAGATGTTGAGAAAAATGGATGGATGGACAAGCAGATAGATGAAGGGATGAAAGGATGGATGGATGGATGGATGGATGGATGGATGGATGGATGGATGGATGGGTGGATGGATGGATGGATGGTGAATTTTCTTTCTGAGCAGGAGAGTTGATAAAGGGGAGAGGACATTTGAAGAATCAATAATTAAGACATGTCTTAAAAAATGAGGAGGTCTCTGGAGGTAAAAAGGAGGCAGGGCTTGCCAGAAAGAAATTGGCAGGCTATCTGGCAGTGAATGAATGACATTTCATTAGGTATGAGATTTCTGTGCTACTGAAACTTTTACTTAGCTCTTTTAAGTTAAAGAAAAAGCCATGTGACCGGTCTGTGGTCTTAAATATGTCCATAAGATTAGACTTTGTCTTTATAGTATGTATATCAAATATAATACAAGGAGGCATCATAATTATTTAATGATAATGTTATTTATTGAGCACTTATCTTATATCAGGTCCTCTTCTAAATACTTTAGATGTTAATCCATTTAACCCTTCCAGAATCTCTCATGGCAGCATATAATAGGTAAAAAAGACACTGGAGTCAGTCTGCCCCTTGATGCAGGCAACAAAAAAATAAATTATCTAGAGTGTTTCAAGACAATTATAAAACAGACTATGATTATCACCATGAGTTGGCAATTATAAATAATATCAGTGATAAAATACTATTTCCTGAAAAATATCATTTATTGTTCTAAATCCTATAATTGCCAGTTACTGTGGTTTTTAAGTGGCTTCCATTATGGCATTTTACATGGTCACTTGAAGTTTAATTTAATATTTAAAACAACCAAACAATAAAAAAATGCAAGTTGTAATTTTTTCCTGGTAAATGCAAATTTTAGTTCACACGTGAAATATTTTACTGAATTTGAATAGTATTCTTAGAATTAAAATTTCTTATTTCTATTTAACTGTTATTCAATTGCTCATCATTGTAGGGGATACATATATAGGTATATATTGTCTCTCTTTTATCAAAAACTATTAATATAATTAAATTATCAATCCATTACTTTTTTGTATTATACTATTTACTTCATTGTTTTAGCTTTTAATTTTGCGGGCATAACAATATATACAAGAGTTAATGACAGAAAATTACCATCGTCTATTTCTTTTTCACCCATTATTATTAATTATGTTTTATTGTTAGTAATGAAAATAATTTTGTAATAATATTGTCACAAAATCATTCACTCTGGGTGTCAAATATGCTAAGAGTCCCACCACCGAATTCTGTAAGATAGGTGACAAATATCCCATTTGTACACATAGGAAAACTTGAGTGAAAATTGGCAAGCGACAGAGTCAGGTTTGCATGTAGATTACTCTGGGTAGGAGCAGATGGGAAGCAGGGAGACCAGTCAGAAGGCAGTCTTAAAGATCCACCCTAGAGGTCATTAGAGGTCATGCGTGGAGGGGATGCTTTCTTTGAAGCACCTCAGCACCTTCTGCAGGGGAAATGACGTGCAAGTTGTTCCCTGGATAATTCTTGCTAATGTTCACACAAAAAAAGTTTTCTAGTTTACTGTTCCTTCTAGGATATGGTTGATAAAAAAAAAATAATAATAATAATCTCATTTCTGGGAAAAGAATTTGTTCCAGTGGTTACCAGGCCAAAGTTATAAAAATGAAATATTGTAATTTCATAGTCACAATGCTGGTTTTAAAACTGCCTCCCTGCCCCTTATTTGATATACATTTAATGAGGCAACTTTCAGAGCATAATATGATATGCAGGAGAATATGAGTAGTTACTATGTTGACCTGTGTTACTAAGTAAAAAGGTTCCATATTTATGATAACAGATTTCACTACTTTTCCCTGGATTGTTCCTGGCAGAACATGAAATGACCAGTTAAGGCTCTCTTCGTTCTAACAATATTATCCCCCATGCATTACCAAATCTTCTTGCTGCATTTTTCACTATCATTATCCAAATAACAGGTTCTCACTTCTGGGTGTTTCTATAGCACTCCTGGCCCTTTTGCTATGGCTGGATAGCAGATAAGACAAACAAAAATGGGACTGAACTGTTTAAGATTCAGATCACTCAGTCAATTTGAGAACTATGCTCCATTTCTGATTCTGTTGTTTGTTTTCCTTATCCATAAACAATGCATTTATGCTGCATTTTTCTTTGGATTTTCCATTGTTATAACTTTGGGGGCAAAGCTAGCTAAATTATTTTATATTTCACTCACAATGTATGTGTTCTACTTGAAGCTTTAAATAAATAATGGACGAACAGATTCAGGGAGGGAGTGGTAGTTAATCTTTAATTGGCAGAAAAAGAATCATCCAGACTGTTGAAGCCTATGATTGGTTGAACATTTACTCAGAGATCATTGCTCTTTGCCAAGCCTTAGCCCTCTCAGTCTATTCAACGTTAGAATTTCTGCTGAGATTAGAGAACAAAACACACACCAGGGCCAAATGTAGAGATGAGTCCTGGGTGAGACAGGACCTTCTCTCCAGGGTACAGAGACCATCAATTCATTTTAAATAAGCCAAACTATAGCTCTTCTTTTGTTGGTAATTATTCTGGGTGATTACTCCTCCACAATTAATTCCATATCACTTTAAGCATAAAGGTGTTATTTTGAGGAAAAGGTGACAGAACCAGCTCTTTTCCAGATATATCAGGAGAAAAATGAACACGGGTACAGGGAATAAAAGCAATTTGATTCAGATTCCAGAGTTTGTATTTTCCTGTGTCTGTTTGTTATCACTGGAAAACTTCCTAAGGTGGTATTATGAACAAGTTGATAGTAGCTACAGATTTCAGTCCAGTTCTCCCATAATTCTCTAAGTGAAAGTAAGGTAGGCATAATGTTCTTTCCTCAGAGGAGGGAGAAAAAGTTAAAAATGAGTAACACCTATCTACAATCATGATTTTTGTTTTGTTTTGTTTTGTTTTGTTTTGTTTTGTTTTGTTTTGTTTTAACCAAAGATGAGAGAAATTCTTGAAAGTCATAGGGTTTGACCTACCCAGTATAGAGCAAACCTTAGTATTAGAAATTAGGCATCTCATGCAAAACATATCTGTAAGGTAAACCTTCAAATGAATAATTGGGCCACCTCCAAGCTGAGTATTTTTAAGTTTGTGATGTGTTTCTAGCACACTGCTGACATTTAATACTCTGTAAACTTCAGTTTAATGATTTTACCATCTCTATGAGAGATTTGCACACAAGCCATCTAATGCAGTGATTTTCCAAGGTGAAGACAGAACAGGGCAAGATGTATTAGAATTCCCTGACAGGTGTTTTCAAACTATACACCCCATAGTGTTATCCAATATTCCCTTATTCAGGTGTTTGAGGCATGTGGGCCACCAGGGGCCTGAATCAATACAGGCAAACTGAGGGCCCAGAGAGCTGAGATGATGATGACTAATGCAATTCCCCTAACTAGTCATAGACCCCAACATCTAACCCACAGTTCCTGAGGCAGTATTGTGTGGTGCATATGAGCATGGGCCACGGAGCCAATACCTGTGGTTCAAATAGGTTCTGTCTTATACTCACTGTTTCATATTTGACAATTTACTTAGACTTCCAATAATTCAGCTACCTTGTTTTTAAGTGAAGATAATAATAGAAATTATCCATTATATATCTGTTGCAACAGTCATATGTGCATGTATATGTGTGTATAAGAGATATAGATAGACAATAGATAGATAGATGACAGATGATAGTTTAAATAGATAGATAGATAGATAGATAGATAGATGATAGATAGAGATTATTTAAAGTGCCTAGACAAAGTAAATGTTTTATAAGTATCAGTTGACATTAATAAGTCCAAATTCAGGTGGAAAGTGCTATAACTGGGAAATACATTTTTGGAGGGAATACTAAGACATGGCTTTGACACGGATGGAGAAAGAACAGGAGGAAGGTTATTGCAATGAGAACCAGCCTTCCCACAGGACTATATTTGGCAAAGTAGTAGTGCAACAGAGGACAAAATAGTCCTAGAAGTGTTCTGTTGGTCTCTCTGGTCTTTTTAAAGAGTTTGGATTTCTTATTAACATTATAAAATTGGCAGAGTTCACATTAATATCCGCATCATTTAACAACCACTCCTTCCTCCTTGATTCACTCTTCATCTTCCACAATATACCTTCATTGGTTGTTGCTTCTCAGACTCCTTTGCTTTTCCCTCCTCCTACCTCAACCCCTAAATATATAGGAGTGTCCGAAGTTTAGTCTTTGGACCTCTTCTCATCTCTATCTACAATCATTCCTGTGGAGACCACCCAGACCCAAGGCTTTCAACATCATCTACGCACTGATGATTCCCAAATGTGCAGCTATAGCTTGGTTCTCCCAATAACACCGTCCCCATGCTTCAGTCTCCCCTATATAACATCCTACTTGGCAGCTCCACTTGAATGTCCTATAGGCAACTATTCTAGTCTAGGACACGTAGAAAGAAGACCCCTGTGCAAGGACTAACGTGCAATCCCCGGACAGTGATGGTGAGAGAATAAAGGATGTGAGGCAAGATAATAATGTGAAGTATTTCCTCTCTGGCTACCTAACAGTAAACTTCAGAGAGACACAACCAGCTGTTTAGGAGGCTTTTGTACTCCACATCTGGGGAGGGTTACAAGGAAGTAGAATAGTCCAAGGGAGAGGGAATTCTGCCTGGTTTCCACCTATGGAAAGGTAACGTTCTCTAATTTTTGGCCCCTTGAGGGTCTCTCAGGGTTCTTTCATCCAAGTGCTTGGATGTAACTTGGTATTTCATCCAAGTCCAAAAGTGGAAGGATCTTCCAGCACAGGTAGTGACAGCCCAAAAGAAGTCTGATGAAGCCAGTTGAGGGCAGCAGAGGAAACACACAGGTTTGGGCTCCATCAGATCATCTTGAAATTCACCTGTTTAAAACTATCTTCCTTCCTGTTCCCATCTTTCAGATGCCTTCTCTATCTCAGTTACAGAGAGCTCCAGACCAAAAAGCTTGGAGTTACCTTTATTTCCTTTCTTTCTGACACACTCCGTATCTAAACTCACAGGCAATCATCATAGCTCTGCTTTCAAAATATAGTCAAGATCTGGATCCCTTACTGAGGCCTGTACCACTGGCTGTTTCCTTTGAAAGAAAAATTTCCTACTATGCTCATATATGGTTCCTTTCCTCAACTACATCAGGTCATTTTTCAAATGTTACATTATCAGTAAAGCCTTCTCTGACCATCTATTTAAAATAGATTCCCCTGGCTGGCCGGATGGCTCAGTTGGTTAGAATGCCAGCTAAGGGGTTGCAGGTTCGATTCCCACATAGGCCAGTGAGCTGCGCCCTCCACAACTAGATTGAAGACAACGAGCTGCCACTGAGCTGCTGGAGGGGCGACCGGATGGCTCAGTTGGTTAGAGCGAGCTCTCAACAATAAGGTTGCTGGTTCAATTCCCACATGGGATGGTGGGCTGTGCCCCCCTGCAACTAAGATTGAAAACAGTGACTGGACTTGGAGCAGAGCTGCGCCCTCCACATCTAGACTGAAGGACAATGACTTGGAGCTGACGGGCCCTGGAGAATCACAGTTCCCCAATATTCCCCAATAAAAAAAAATAGATCCCCCTGCTCCCTGTAGCACTCCTTATCCTACTTCCTCACTTCTTACCTTCTGATATATGATTCTTTTGTTATCTGTTTTGCCACATGAATATAAGCTCAATAAGGATAGCACATGTTGTGTGTTGTGCCCACTGTTATATTCTCACCACCTACGACGGTTTCTGGCACAGAGAATATTTGCAATTAAGACCTGAATTAGTTCCAACATTTCTTGAAAACAAATTAGAGGTCCCGATCTCAGCCAGCCCACATGGTCACATGACAATCCTCCACTAGGGTGAGTAGATACATCTACTTGCACCAGCCTATGCTTGGCTGCTAAACTCTCGGACACCTGAATGGCCTCTGGGCATCTGAGTTGGAACCTTAAAGGACTGCCCTCTAAGGAAAGTGACTATATCCTGACATGATGCCTGAAGCTTCTTGGGCCAATCAGAGAAGAGGGACCATTTACAACACTATGGGTAGGAAGAAACAACTTCTTTCTTAGTGTCTGAGCTGAAAGTTGATCTTAGATAAAATGATTAAAACCATTTCTCTCTAACACCTACCTATGTAGTAGCTAAAGAGCATTGCTACTTCCTTAGTTCATACCCAGTCTGACCTCTGCTCTTCCTGCAGCTTTCAATGTCACATGAACAGCAAGGAAACACCACCCTAGAGTGCTCGCTGAGCTGCAGTCTCTTTTATCCACTTGCCAGCTGAACACCTTCACCAGGATCGACCTGTGCTGCAATCTTAGCAAGCCCACAACTGAACTCACTTTCTTCCCTCCTCACCTCTGTTTTTCTTTCTTGGAATTCTGATCCTAGTTAATGGTCTTCATGTTCGCTTAAGACAAGAAAATTCTCCCTCCACCTCATCTCTCACTTCCAATTGGTCTAAATCTTGTTAAAGTTTTACCTTCAATATAGCTCCTGACCATACTTCCTGAGTGCTTCCATGACTGCCTTCGTTTAGGTCCCGTGTCTTCCTTACGTGATTGCAGGTAATTCCTACATGGCATCCATGCTCTAACTATAGAGATTTTCTCACTCTTGCTGGGGGGAGAAGCAGGAGGTTCAAGACAGAAAATTAAGAGCTGTCCTTGATTCAATCTTCCCCCTCATCCAGTATTTCTAATCTATGTATGTTGTGCAGGAGACCCTGCTTCCTAAGCCATTTGTCTTGCAGGGCAGCCTGTGGGGTGTCTGCTCCCATTCCCCGCATAAGAACACAGGACATGGTGAGGCCAAAAAGGAACACCCACGGAGCCATAGATAGGGGAGTCATACCTCTATAGTCTCACTGGAGGCTGGATCCACACGATCCGAAACTGCCGTCCGCTTCTCTGCCTGCCAACCAACCGACTGACCAACCAACGCAGCCACGGCAGTTATATCAGTGGCTAATTGGATAACTGGTTACAGCTGAGGGTCAATTAGCCACAGCAGCCGGCCATCCAGTACCCGAGCCAGCACCTTTCCACGTGAGGCCGAAAGCCTGGAAACTGCTCTCTGGGAATCTGTCCCCACGATGTATCACCATGTTTTGTTAATTTTACCTCCTAAAATATCTCCCAAATCACTTTTGTATTGCCTAATTTAGGCTATCTTCATTTCTCTCCTGAATTACTGCAAAAGCTTCCTACTTCCAAATGATCTTTAGCGTTGCAGCCGGAGTCATCTTTAAAATTCTTTCTTATAACATATATTTTAATGTTACTACCCTGCACAAAAACCCTTCTAGTACACCTCACTGCCTTCACAATGAAAGGAAAATCTTTTAATGGGGTCTGTAAAGTCTTCTTGATCCAGCCCCTCCTGCCTCGCCAGTCTCATCTTAGACTAATCATTCCCTCATTCTCCCTTCTCTAGTCACACTGGGCTTCTCTGGGATTCTTTAAGGAGCCATGCTCTCTGCCTCTGTTTCTTGCTAACACCTCTCTTTGACTAGCTAAATCTAATCAATCCATCACATGCCTATTTCAAGGCCTGTCTCTCAGGGAAGCCTATTGTATCAGTTAAATTGCTTATTTTACACTCCCCTACACCCTCTACTTCTTCCTTGTAGCAGCTTGCACTCTTCTATTTACTTAATTACTTATAAGCATTTTTAATATCCATTTTCACAACAGCCTATAAGTTCCATGAGTACAGAAGCCAATTCTAGCTTACTTAGCTCTTCACACGAATATCTAGTGCAGTGCTTGGCACACAGTAGACTTTGCTAGTTGACTTTATATGTACAACTGACTTGGTTATGGGATGCCCAGAGAGCTGGTAAAACTTGATTTCCAGGTGTGTCTGTGAGGGTGTCTCTGGAAAAGATAAACATTTGAATTGGTAGATTCAGTAAGAGCTCCCTCACTAGTACAGGCGGGCATTGGCTAATCTGGTGAGTGTCTGCATAGAACAAAAAGGCAAAGGGAGCAGGCATTTGCTCTCTTTCTTATGCTGGCACATCCATCTCTTTCTGCTCTCTGGCCTCGGCTCCCCTGGTCTCAGGTCTTCAGACTTAAACCAAGACTATCACTATTTGCCACCTGGTTCTCGGACCTTCAGACTCAAAGTGGGATTTACACCATTGGCTCCCTGGTTCACAGGACTTTGCATTTGGACTGGAACCAGAGTGCTGGCTTAGTTGTCCAGCTTATGGCCAGCAGATGAAGAGACTTCTCAGCCTCCATATCATGTGAGCCAATTCCTCATAATTAGTCTCTTTCTATATCTCTATCTATCTCTATCTCTGTATCTCTATCTCTGTATCTATATCTGTATCTATCAATTAATAGACAGCTCCTATTGCTTCTGTCCTCTCTGGAGAACACTAATGCATAGGTATTAAAGAAAAAAAAAAAAAACTCAAGTGAATGATTTAGTTTTCCTGTATTGTTTAAAAACATAGGAAATACCTTAAACATATAAAAAATGTAGAGTTCTGACTGATATTCTAAAACACAAATCTGCTCTTATTCCCCATGTGCTTAGTGCCCTTTAAGGCACCTAATTTCCAAAGCCTAACAGCTAACTCCTTAGTCTAGCATATAAAGCTTTATCTACCTTTCCAACGTCACCTCTTCCTACTCTCTGAGATGCTCCTGTGATTTGGAGTTATTCAGATTCCTCCAAAGTTATCAAGTAATTTGATGTTTTCTTCTCTTCACTCTTCTTGAAATTCCAATTTTCTTTATCAACCTGGAATTCCCATTTCAGGAATCAACTCAATATTTACCCCTTTTCATGCACCTTTCTCTGGATTCCCAAAGGAGCAAATTGGATGCTGTTGCCTCCATGTTTTCAGAACTGACTACATATTCCATTTTATAGTTTAGAACTATTAGTTTAAAAGTCCTCTCCACCCTTCTTAGTGTTCTATGGATACAGGGTCATGATTTGTTTCTACATTCCTGAAACATGCAAAATCAATCAAAGTTATTTGACTCACTGGATGAGTGATTGAATATTGTCATCCCTGCATGTACCTAAACTGTCCAAAAAACACCAAATATAATGATGTTAGAATACTAACTAAGTACATTTCTCCTCTATATAAGATCATTTTAAAATCTATTGCCAGGGAAATATCATATCCACTAAGGGGTTGTTTGATATGCTTCAATATTTTAAATAAGGGAAACTCCGTAAGTTATTCTGGTTACTGAGGTGCACTGGGGTATTTATTCCCAATGATGAATAAGATTTTTATTTAACATGTAGTTTCCTCCTTTCCATACTTCTGAATTATTTTTTATTTCTTTTTTCTTTTCTTTTGTTGCAGCGACTTGTGTGTATGTCTGTGTGTTTATGGTAACCTCTATTCTTTTGAGAAACAGAAGTAAAGTCAAAACTAGAGGTCTTTCTATTATTATATGATGTAAAGAAATAAAAAAGACGTTTTCTTATATTAAAGATACTACAGATAAATTAAAAATTACAATTACAAAGAAAAAAATCCCTATCTTAGAAAAAGTAATCTTGTTTATGTAGAGGATGTATTCACATTCTATCAACTTAGAATATATTTGTAATTTATTCTGCCCACCCCAATTTTATATTCATCTGTTTTTACAACTGCACTTATTACCCTTTTCTCTTAACCAAGCTCCTTTCACCTCCAAAACCTTCACCAAATGAGTAACATAAAAGGCTTTCAACATATTACAACATATTACATTCAGGATGTGTTTCGTATTTTTGTAGTTGTATATTCTTGGACAACTTATTTCATCTATTTTGGCCTCAGTTTCTTCATACATAATATGGATATGCTACTTATTCTATTTCACAGAATTAAGACAATTACATGGGACTTCCATGGAATTATCATTCTTAGGTAAGTAAGCTTAACTATATAATATTTCATTGCTTGATGGCAATACTATAACAAATTAACTTTATCAATTACTATCAATGGATATAACTATTTCCATCAACAAGGTGGACATTACCTCAAAGACTCAGTCCATCCAGTTGCCATTGGGTTTTATCTGTAAAAATAATACTCTAGTGATATGCAGAATTTATGTTATTAGTTACATATGTAATCATTTATTACTTGTCTTTACTTCCTTCCATTGTGCTCACCTAATCATTACTGGGAATCTACTGTTTCTTTTTGCTACCTTTACCTGGGTACATGTATTAATTATTTCATTTATTCACTCATTCACAAGCTCCATAAGGGTAAGAATACTGATGTGTTTTGTTCATGGCTAGAAGAGTCCCTGGCATGCAATCGGTACTCAGTAAGTGTTTGTTGAACAAATTGGATAAATGGAATATTTATTGGTCACCTACTATAAGCACTAAAGGTATAATAGTGAGAAAGATGGTTAAGATCCTACTTTGCCACAAATTTTACTCTTGGTTGAATTGGTTGAGTGAATATTTTAGAATTAAATAAGCAAAAAGGATTATTTCACATAATGGAAATAGTGATGCAATAGAAAATGATGGCAATGGCAAGGACAAATTAAATTGAGTAGTCAGCCCAAGACGGCAAGTGATGTTTGAGCTGATATCTTTATTCCAAGAAGGAGGGAGCCACAGGAAATAAAGGACCACAGCACTCCTGGCAGAAAGAACATCAGATGCCATCTTGATTGCTGGATGACTTCCTGGTTCAGATTCTGAATCTCATTTCAGATCTAGGCTCTTTTCCATAAGTAAGGCATCTCTATAGACATATGACCTCGCAACAATCCCCATGTTAGTACAACTGGGAGGTCTTTCCAACTGTGTACACTGACCTTGTGAGCCACTGTCTCTGGACACAGTCCCAGCATGATGCAGATGACAATATATATGTATGCATGTGCAATTTTATGTACTTTAAACAATAATTAGCAACGCCTTCTCAATTGACCTGTAGTGTAGCCTAGTCTTTGTTATCTGGGCAATGCTCAAGGACAAGGTTCCTTAATTTTGGCACTGTTGACATTTGGGGCACTTTAGGATGTTTAGAAGCTTCCACATGCTCCACCCACTAGATGCCAGTGGCACCTCCCCCACACATCAGTGATGACAATCAAAAATGTTCCCAGACAGCTAGCTGTATGTCTCCTAAGGGGAAAAAGTACTCCTTGCTGAGAACTACTACTCTAGGCCATAAAATATCAGAAGCATCCTCTGCCTTAAACAAAAAAAAAAAAAAAGTTTTCTTAGTGATCTGGAGGCACAATATTTGCTTATCTTATTTCTACAGGTAATTTCTAATCTCTCTAGCTATCAGGCATTCTGGATAGGTCTGACCCCTCAGCATGTGAATTCCTATCCCTGTGTCCAGAAGCTAATCTTTGAAAATCACGTCCTATCTCTGCAATTCTGCTTCCTCTTATCTAAAATAAAAGATGAAAGGCAGGAGGACTAGATGGTGCTCGACAAACCACCTATCTGCAACATTCCCAGAAAACAGAATCCTAAGCTCTTCAGTGTCATTGATAGTCTCATGATTTGCACGAGGTACCTTACCGGGATCTGAGGGACTTAGATCGCTGATACAACACAGACAAAACTTTATACTTTGTCCCTCTGTAAGTATTGGGCTCTTTTTTTTTTTTTTTCAAGACTGTTTAGAATGGATTCAACTGTTTTTGTTTTTTTATTTGTCTTTAGTAGTTTCAACCATTTTGTATTTCAAGGTCAAGAATCAAGTAATACAATGTGTGAGACATATTTTTATATCATTTTTCCTACATATAAAATAATAAAAAGAAGTTACTGTTGAAAGTGAAGGGAAATATCAAACAGGTGTTTATTTCTTCTTTCATTAATTTACTCAATTATTTAATATGGATCATTGAATACTTTGGTCAAGAGAATAAATGGAAGGGGAATACAGAAATATACTGGCCGTGCTATTAAGGAGCTGATAATGTAATTTGTGATATAAACATAAGCAATGAAAAGTGTGACGGCTACAGACAGGTAAGTACCTAGTGTTTAGGAAACAGAAGGAAGAAACATCTAACCAACCTCCTAGAGGGGCAGAGTTAGGAAGACATTTAGCACATAACATTGAATGTGCTAAATATCTTGGGGGAAAAATGTATATATTCAAAGATTCTAAACACTCTATATACAAATTCAAATTTAAGGGCCATGTGTGAACAGTAGTCAAGCTAAAATTTAGGGTAGAAATATTAATATGCAGCTAAAACCTCTCACATGTAATGTTTGGGTGCACTTGCTTGAACACTGTCACTGGGCCTTAACATGTCCATGACATTTAAGTAAAAGTTTAAAAAAGAAAGAAAGAAAGAAAAAAGCTTGAAAACCACCTGAGTGTTTATTCTGTGCAGTGATGCACATCAAGGAATTTGGAAGTTTACAGCTCAAGAAGGTAGTTTTTCAATGTGGCAGGGGCAGCAAGTGGGGAGACCAAAACAGAACAAAGAGGTCTGGGTGTCAGTAAAACTGTGAAACCCTTTAAAGTAGAATTATATTTCCTGACAACATATACATTCAACAAATTAAAGATATTTGATTGCAATTTGTACAGCATCCATTTGAAAGTTAATAATTAGCCATCAAGGAAATGACTCTTTTCAAAATTATAATATAATAGAGTGTGTCATACTGAAAGGTTTGAGGAGTGGGTGAGTGGTTTCATTTTGTTTCAAGATCACAATTGGCTTCAATGTATAACCTCACCAAGCATTACAGTAGAGAAGCTTTTGTGCAAAATGAGTGTAATACCAGGTCAGTATCAGTCAATCATTGTTCAACAGGCTTCCTTCAGATAATACAATGGGCCTCAAAATAATCCAAGAAAAACAGTGTGAGGCCATTTCAGCTGAAGGATTATCCCACTGAGAGCTTAAATTTCACTTCTCTCTACACTCATTTTCACATTTTAATTTACAGTCAGTGTATAGAGTCCCCCAAATAATGATTTAGCTGTTGGGTAACATTATTGCTCAAGATCCTTTCATTGCATATAATATACCCTTTGTATGTAAGAATGTTCATTTCCTCCTTCATGCTAGGAGTGTTTGACCCAATAGAGTAAAGCCCAATTGAACTAAGAGCTTTATAAGCCCCAGTCTATCAATTAGTCATTCATTCCTTCATTTAGTTCAATAGTCATAGTTAGTCAACAGTATTTGTACAGAATTATGATGTATACTGTACTCAAACATATTTCCTGATGGGATACAAATAGAAATGAAAGTTGATAATAATGCCTAGTACTGGGGAGAGGATGAAATTGAAGCACTACAGTGGAAATCATAGTTATTATTGTTCATTCCCCTACATCCAGTCCATCCTAAGTAACAAGTCAATTATGGAAATCCAACTCCCTTCACAGGGATTGGTTGGGAATAAGCATGTGATCAATCTGGCAAATGACCAATGAATCTGTGCAGGCTTCTGTGAAGTCTTCAGTTGGTATGAAGGAAACACTGCGTCCAGATAAAGTACTAGAAGCTGTTATGGCCACTTTGCCACCTGCCTGAGTATAATGTCAACACAAAGGAAGATACAAGGGATAGAAAGAACATGGATCTTTCATGATTTTGAAACTTCTTATCCAGCAACTTGGGAGGCTGCTTTATTTTTGGAAGTTCCAATATATTTTCTCCTTGTTTAAGAAACTTTGAAACGGTAATTTACTTGTAAATGGAAAAGTCATAATCAAAATGGTGTGCTTTGGTAACTTTCCTGCAGGGTAAGTTGTCCATGTATGAAAAATCTTAAAATGCTTGTATTCTTTGGCACATTTAAGTGGCATTCACCAGATTTTTTTCTGACTAAATAATCAAAAATATTTATCAAATTTTAAATATGGAGCCTGACACTACCTTTCACAATAGTTAAAATCTGAAATATTATAAATAGCTTTTAGAAAGTGGAGAAATGATTAAGTTAAGCATATAATTCAACAGAGCAAACTGCTAAGCATTCATTAAAAATTATGTTTTTAAAGACTATTCAGTGATATGGGAGAATGTTTATGTTATAATATCAAGTGAATGCAAAAACAATAAACTAGATACAGAATGATATACTAATACTAAAGCTAACAATGGCTAGCTTCTATCGAGCTCTGGCCACTAGACAGGGCCATGGGTCATTGCATGTAATTTTCCCAGCAATCCTAGGCAGTATGTTCTCCCATTATCCCAGTATTCTGGATTAGCAAGCAGAGTTTGGAGATTACATAATTCGTCAAAGATCATATAGGTACTGAGTAGTGAGCTGGAATTTCCACCCTGAAATTTACCCTTCACTAATACGTTTAGGATAAATAGGGTCTGGCTCATGTCCGCCTCTGAATCCCCCTGTTCTGTGGCCAGCTTTCCCGTCCTTAAGTTCCTTCCCAGGACTCTGAGACGTTCTTAAATTTGCCTTTTTCTTCACTGTGGCTCGTCACCTACAATCCTGAGTGCCAGATGATAGGAAGGCAGCACTCCCCAGCTCACTCCAATAACTAACTTCCCCATAGTTCCACAGACACAAGACAGTTGTAAATAGAAAATGTGTCTTGAAATACAGACATAAACTGATAAGAAGGCACGACAGAGCCAGACATGTATGTTTTAAACTAAACGCTTCTGTTCTTCAAAGTTGCTGCCCATGGGGAACACCTGCTAGCTGCCTCTTTCCCTCTGACTGGGGGTATCATGCCATATTTCTGGGGTTCTTCCTCTCTCTACTTCCTGTCTCCCCAGCTGTTAGCTTCCAACCAAATCTAAGTTTCTGTTAGCTTTCTTTGCAAAGCATCCCAAATCAGGTGCATTTTTGCATATACCAATCTCCTTAAGCTACTGTTTTATTCTTTAAGGGGAAGAGCACAGCATCTTCCAGTATCAACACTTAGACTACTAGAACTGACAGATAATTTTATACTACATGTATTTTGGGCAGAATTTTCCACAGAGCAAATATATTTTATTTTATTATTTGCACATTTTCTAGATTTTCAAAGTTGATTTAGTTTTGAACTAAAAAATAGCTTTATTTATTTTAATACACAAAACTAATTATGATGTACATTTTTGTCTTAATACACTTTTACTGCAGAAAGCTTAATCATTGTCCCATATCTACACTTATTCATGTACATAACTCATTGAATTTATTTACTTTCTTAAATGTCAGCCTCTTCCCCCATAAAAAGAGGGGCCTTCTCTATCAGTTTTCTGCTGCCGCTCAGGTAAACCCATTAAGAGGGTTTTTATAATCCAGCAATGCCAAAGCCATATCTTGTCTCCAGAAATTTCCTATTAGTCACAGTCAAATATCCAATTAACTCTGCCTTATTAATAGAATTCCCATATATTTTATCCAAATGGACAATTTGGACAAAGAGAATGTAAATCAATGCTATTAATAATTACACTTCATAAAGAAGGATTGTCCAGGCAACTAGAGACTTCTGGTCAACCTTTATTAGGGGAAGTTTATGCTTTGGGGCTTTTCCTTTATTTAGGAAAATACAATTTTAAATATTAGCGTTTAAAATGAGCAGTTGAATTTTATCCACGCCCTTCATGACTTCAGGTGAAAGGTTGGGGTATGAGATTGTTAATTGGCATGTTACTGTGTATTAGGTATAACATGCTATGTTAGGTACATTGTAGAGATCATCTCTTGTTCTCACAAGAAACTTTCAAAGTGGAGTCTCATCATTTCACAACTACTTGGTTAATAAAAGGGAAACATAGGGACAGAGAAGTCTTTTAGCATCTGCTCCATCATAACCTACTGGCAGCCACTGACTCTGCCCAGTCCTTTGAAGGTACAATTAATCCTACATTATTCATTTTTATCTGCTTGAGTAAAATATCTGATCTCTTTCTCTGTTTTCTAATGATATCAGTGTCTTTGGTCCAAAGCTTCCTGTTTTTACTCATATTTTATATCTGTTTCAGAAGCTTCTTCTAAATGCATATTCAATACTCAAGTTACTCAAGTGCAAGTAGCACATAAATATCCTATTGTTTTATATTTAAATAGAAATTCTTTGTTTCTTGTATTTGACTTCTTGGAAAGGAGAAAAAAGAAAGAGAGACTTTGCCTCATTGTTTTCTGGGATTCACAATGTATGGAAAGAGTTTGTTGTTTTTGAAAAATTCTGTAAGTAATGATGTCCATTACCCATAACTACAACAGCAGTAAGTGGCTCATATTCATCAATAAATAGCTTTGGTCCAGATAGAAAAAAATGAGGAACTCATATTAGTTAACTTGTTTTCTTTAGTTTTTCCATTTTGTATTTCAATTAATATTCCCTCTGACAAAAATCTAATAAGGAAACATTGTAAGGCCGTTTTATTTAAACAAAAGTATCTAGGGAAAGAAAAAAGAAGTACAGATGTGAAACTGAGCAGACCATATACTTAATATTTCAAAAATATGATATGTTTCAACTGGAGCATAGAAATCTCATCCATAGGCAGAAAAAAAAAATCTGGTGTTAGGTAACGCAGAATAAAAGGGCACACCCATACTTAGATGTACATATATACAGTCATCAAATAGAGGCTGGTGACAATTTTAGCTTAAAGAAGGACAGCATTTTTGTTTCAACCACATACACACACACACACACACAATCAGTTATTAAATATATATTTACTAAGTGCCTACTATGTACCATGAACTATGACAAGTTCTAGGGATTCAAAAATATATAAAAGCTAGTCTTGCTGTCTAAGAATTTAAATTTAAGGAAAAGATATAGATACAACAAGGTTGATTGGCTCCATTTCTGATTAAGTAACTGGCTGTTCATAGAAGAATCTTATAAAAGGGGGGAAAAAAAAACTAACCCTGTCTTCTTTAAACTACATTCCAAGGGGGGGGGGGAACGGCAAGTTTTGTTGCAATCACACAAAAATAATTTAAAAATGTATACTCTAATTCTTTACAATCCATTCTATCTGCAATCTATACTTGTCTATTACCCCCTGGGAATTTATGTTGGCCTCTAAAAGATGTGCAAAGAAAACACTTAGGAACAAATCGACCAGAGATATTAAAGCATTAAGGAGTTCACCTAAATTAAGTAGTTAGGCAGCAACAATATAATCTAAATTGGGTATATGTCAAGAAAATTTAAGTAGTTAATATGAAATTATGAAGAAAAGTCTTGAGTTCTACCAGTCTGTGAAATTGAATGATGTAAAATACCAGAAGTGTTGGCAGTTTTAGCAGCATTCATTAAATCTACAGTATCTTGTGAGGCACATTGCTGTAGACTTTTATGTATTTTAAGCGGGCATTTTACGTACTGAAAACTGAAACAAAATTCTGAGTGACATTTTACACCATTTAAAAATATAATAAGCACTTTCAATGACGAATGAAAAAGAAAATTCACAGTTTCACATGTCCGAATAAATATTTCAATTATTTTGTGGATTTTTAGGAAGATATACATATGTATATCTAGATGTACATATATATACATATACAATCTATATCTATTATATATATATATATATATATATATATATATATATATATATATATGGAAACTTTTCATTATAAGGAACAAATTAAGTAAGGAATTAAGAGAGTCTCACTGTGTTTTTAAATTTTGTGAAAACTGAGAATCTGCCATTTTGTGTCAGCAATTGAACGATTTTTTTTTTTCTTTCCGACATCCCTTCATAACTATTGTTGGAGGTGAACTTAGGGGCTAATTGTCATGCCTACAGTAAGGATGAGTGAGTGACATCGCTCATTACATTATACAAAGTTCTTTCTCTGACACTACAGAAGAATTTCCTTCTGATCTTAATCATTCTTCCCCTTATCAACTGGTTTGATTTTATTCGACAGATCTTTTGATTTCTATAACTGACTATGATTCCCTGTATACACAGCTGAAAGAAAGTTTAAGTCCTACTATAAGAACTAGAGTAGGGACTCAGAGAACAGTATTTGGTTGCCTGAGGAAGTTAATTTATCCCCAAATGTGTGTTTCTTTGTTTGTTTTTTTGGTAAATTCTGGACAATCAGAAATTTCACAAACAGACACACAGAACACACACACACTTTTAGCAAAAGTAGACCTGTATTTTAACCACACTTGGCTAAAACAGGTCCCTTTTAGGGAAGTAATTGACCAAAGTCTCTACTACCCACATTATCTTATATTTTCCCATTTCACTCATTCATATCATTTGACTGCTTCCCATTAATTATTTGTTTTGTGCCCTTTGCTTTTGTGCATATAATTCCTTCATTTCTGCCTCCATTTAATGTTATTACTTTCGCTTATTTTCTTTTTTTCTTCTTACTTTTATCTAATTTATGTTTTCCTATCTTAGTGGTTTTCAATCCTAGTAAAATTGAGGTATGTACAAAAGAAACAAATGCTGATTAAATATGACTTAATGTATTTCCATATCTCTTCCTCTTGCAATATTATATTGTGTATGTGTGTATATGTTTTAGCTACTTCAAATCCTTTCCAAAATGAGTTAAGAACTGTTTATAAAGCCAATCTTAACACAAACACTCTTTTCCTGGCCTATTGCCATATGCCATCCTGTGGAATTCCAACGACCCGATGGATGGTCCAGGAAAACGAGTCATGATAGCCTCCAAATGACTGTATCTTATCTTAGTGTGTGCAAGCAGTACACTTTGTTTCATTAAGCCACTAAGACCTGCCTTTTAAAAAAATTATAGCATATCACCTAACCTAAGTAGTAGACCTATAATTACAAGGTTTCTTATAAGAATTGCTTAGAATGAAACTCAATGCAGAGCCTGTCTCATATGGGAAATTCAATAAATGCTATTCACTTCTTTCCCTCCAGTCATTTTTACTCATCCACTTTAAAAATCTATATATCTTTGTCAGCCCAGTTTTTCACCTTTTTTATTACTGAGATAAAAAAAGTTCTCTTTATTTATTGGATTATAAATACTATGTATTTTTTATCCCAATCTATGGGGCTTGCTTCATCAATTAATTGTCCTAATTCCTTTTGAAACTTTCTTTCTCCGGTGGTTCTTTTCTGATTATAAATATGCTATTACTTTATGCATTCATAAGGAACATCACATCATCTCTATTACACCAACAATCTAGTCATAATTCCCTTATACTTCACAGAAAAAAAATCTATTGAAAAAGTAATTTATATTTTCTGTTACAACTTCCCCACTACTCTTTTACTGCTCCAAGTTTTACTTTTAATTTTTCATCTCCTTTACTATACTTTAAATGTTTTCCCAAAGGTCACTCATTTTTAAATGTCCAAATTAAATTAGCAATTTTCCTTGACTTCTCTTCAGCATTGAAAAGTGTTGAAATAAATCTTATTGTTTGGCTAGAATTATAGCAACTAGCTATGGTCTTCTTCCCTATGACAAACCTGTTGCCCAGCATCTTGTCCGTCAGACCTCTTGAGAAAATCAACCACATAAAAGTATAGGGTTTTCACAGCTCACGACAATGCTCCCTGATTGGATATCTCTAGTCCTAATCTGGACGTTTCTAGTAGTCTTATAGACATAACCATCTGTGAAAAATCTCTTTATTTTAACAATTAAGCTTTTTCCTCCTTTTAAACTATTCTGAACATGTCTAAAACTCAACTCTTTATTATCCTCTGTACCACCTCTTCCATTTAAATGTGCTAAATTACATGTTTTTTTCAAACCACCCAAGTTTGAAAATATAAAGCATCAGTTATTTATCATTCTTCCTCATTCATCACATTTGATTAATTGAATCATTTTTTCTGCAAAATACACTAAATATATATTTTTCTTTTCGTTTTCTTGGTTCATAAATGTTACTACCAACTCAATTGCTCAAGCTAGAAAATAATGCCCCATCCTTAATTATCCGAACTCCTTCATCCCCAAATTGCAACAATCCACTAATTTCTACAAATTCTGATTATGAAACATTGTTCGAATTCCTCCACTGTCCATCCTTACTTCCAGTATCCTCGATTAACCTCCCATTATTTCCCTTTGGTATCACTCTGAAAAGTTTTAGATAGTTTTTCTAATGCAGTCATTCTTTCATCCCACACAAATCCCTGAAATCCATTATTCACAGACCAACCAGCGTGGTATTTCTAAACTGAAATATAATCATCTCTTACTATCCTTCAAAGACTTCCCATTGTGCTCAGAAAAAAGTACAAAGTCCTTAAGAAAACTTGTGTACTTTCCATGTCTGGAGCCCAAGTAAGAGCTCAACTTCATCTCTCATTTTCAATTACACAGAACTTTTGAGCAAGAATCCTTATTTACTAGTAGTATTCTTTGAACCTGTTATATTCTCTTCTGCCTCCAGGTTTATGTGTATGCCATTAACTATAGTTAAAACATTCTCTACCCCCCAGCGATTTATCTGGATAAATGCAACTTGGACAAAGATTTATCAGGTAATTTGTTGTTCAAACTGGAATTCTTCTGAGAGTAGAAGGAGATACCGGTAATAATTACACCAGCAGAATAGACATAAATGGGAACTGATCTGGGAAAATCAGGATACATGATAACCCAAATTAGGCACCACTTCCTGGAAAAAAAAATCCTAATCAACTCTAAGTTGTTTATTTTTATCATAATTACATAGTATTCTATGGACAATATAATATCACTTCTCATACTCTAATTTCCTCTTTATTTATCTTCTTTATGTGGTAAGTTCGTCAAGGACGGGCCTATGCCGGTCACATGCACCATCCCAGCACAATGCCATCCCAGTGCATAGCACATGGATATATTCGCCATCATGTATTGAGCAAATGAGTTGTTACTGGCTTAACTGAGATTTTATTTCACCTATCTTTTACTATGTTAAGTCGGTGTTGCAACAACAATTGGAACCTTATACCCCATATTCAAATGCTTTTCAAGAAGCCATCCTGTAATGACAATGTCCCTACTACATTTATCCAAGATTCTCCACTGTGTCCCAAATTGGGAACACATTTTTCTATAATAGGATTCGAAACTTTCTACAAGTCTCCAAGTTTATCATTACTTACAGACTTCCTCTACATACTATTTGTTGCAAACCAAATGCACTCCATTCAGTTCCTTAAAACATTCATATCTTCATAAACTCCATGCATTTACTAATGTCCATTCTTCAGTCTTGAATGCCTCTCCAATTCACGATGTCTTCATTGTACCCATTGTTAAAGACTGATGTCAGATAATATCACCTCCTAGCTTATTTCCTAATTAATTTAGGAAGGTAATACATTGAATTATTTTGAACCACTATGAAACATTGCTTTCCCTTGCCTGGACTAGCTGATGGAAGTAACAATATGGAATCACAAAACTGAGATTCTACTCCCAAGTCTTTTAGTGCAAAAGATTTGCAATTGTGGGTTATTCCTGGGCATTCCTCAGCAATAAAATTGGGATACTAATGACAGATACTTTAGTATGATTTCTGTCAAGATCACATTACCAACTGAAAGCATTTGTACAGGAGTAAAGGACTTTTCAATGCAAGTCAATATTTTCATCAGTGGCTGGACCAAGCTGGAGAACATTCAAAGAACAATTGGTTTCTATAACCTTGCTCAGCTATATATTGAGGAATTTATGAATAATGGTGGGTTCTAGAACAAGATTGTATCGCTTATTTTCTCCTGTTCTCCCCTTCAAAATACAGCTAAATATTCTAATTATTTCACTGACAATGTTAAAGAAATCTGAATATAGATAAAAACAGGCAAACTGGCTACAGACCTCAAAACTTGAAAACAATAAGACAATATACTTGCATTTTCATTTTATATCCCATATACTCCCATACAGTGTGCCAGACAAGATTGCATTCCATAGCCATGAACAGGCACAATACAAAATAAATAAGAAGAGCATGTTTTCTCCAGCCAAAAGATAAGGAAAAGCCTAACCTAGTGAGGTACCCCAGCCACTACTCCTCAACCCAGGCCAGCTTGGAGTCTGAGCCCCTTGCAGTGAAGACCTGGGCTGATGAGTCCCAGCTCCATAATATGAATGTTGGGCAAGTTTATTTGCCATTAGCAACAATAAAAGTAAAACCCAATGTCTCCCTGCCCACCAAGGGGTATAAGAAGCCCCAGGATCAGCAGCTACTGCTCCCGTCTCCATCAGAGGGTCACTCAACAATAGCGAGTAGCCTAAGTAAGTGCCTTCCACACCCATAGTCAGCACCAGAACACATTGTTCAGGAACCCCAGCAGGCACCAGAAAAGTAAACCACACCAGAATAACATTGTAAGGACTCAGAAAATTAAACTCATTGATACTAAAGTCTGTAAAAATTCACCAGAACATATATGTGAAACTTAAAGAGAACGATTGCAAGCTAAAATAGAAGATCCTTGTATAATCCCCTCCCCTACAGTATAGGCTGGTACCTAGTTACTAATGTCTAAAGAAGAGACTACAGTAAAGGTGTTAGGAGGTCACATCCATGATTAGGCTGTGTAAGACTGTGACTTTTATCTTGCTAGTAGTGTCTCTCTCTCAGTCCCTTTGTCCCTTTCTTTCTCTCCTCTCTCTCTCTCTCTCTCTCTCTCTCTCTCTCTCTCTCTCCCTTTCTTTTCCTTTCTCTCATTTTGATGAATCAGTCGGCCATATTGGAGAAGCCAACATAGCAAGAAGCTGAGCATGATCTCTGTTCAATAGCCAACAAAGAACCAAGACTAGAAGTCCAACGACAACAATGAACAATGAAGTCAATAAAGTGAGTCCTGCCAACAACCATGGAAATGAGAAGTGGATCCTTTCCCCAGTTGCACCTTCAGATGAGACCCAAGCCCCATTTGACCCCTTGATCACAGCCTTGAGAGAGATCATGAAGCAGAGGAGTCCGTTAAGCTATTTATTACCAGACTCCTGAGCAACAGAAACCATGAGATAATAAACACATGTTGCTTAAGTTGCTAAATTTTGGTAATTTGTCACAAAGTAATAGGTAACTGAGACATGCACTTTATAGTCTTGATTATCATTATCCAGGAAACATGTCTCTAATTATGTTGGGACCACGAATTCCTTAAAAATTGAGGTAAGCTATCTAAAAGACAAATCGCAAATTTGGTTTATTTTTATCCACCTTCCTTCATCTGCTGGAAAGCGTACAAAAGAAACCACAGTCGTTTTTACTGTCATAGAAAAGTTACTCCTTTTTCTTTATGCTTGTTGTTACCTGTACTTTAAATAAATGTTTGTGGTTTAAACTGTTAACTAGCTAAAACATAAGGGCTCTGAGTATTTTGTGATTCCTTCAAAGACCATTCGTAGTACTGATTAAAGCCACAAGCATTTGGGAAGTTGTTTTTGCCTCAATAGCTCAAACAGGTGTTTCTGTACAGTGACAGGACAATGCTGAAAGGGAGGCATACAGAAAAGATATCAATTCTACAAGTAACTCCTACATTTAATCTGAAAACTTTCTGAAGTAAGTGCACACAGACTATTGTGGCTCCCTGAAACTTTCCTATATTGGAACAAATTGGATACACATGAAATTCACTTTATAGAATTCAGCCCTAACTCACTTGTGTCTCACTGACAGGTTTTCCTATCAAATGTGAAGATTTTCCCAGTCTGCTAAATGTGGGTGTTCTCGCTACTTGAAATTGATACAGGGAGATACTGGGAGAAAGTGCATTCAAGGGTGGAAAGCTTCCTCTAAAGGATTATTTTCATCAGAGAAAGTAATACTAGCTTGTGGGGACAGAGCCCCAGAAAGCAGTTTCCAGGCTCTCGCCCTGACGTGGAAAGGTTCTGGCTCAGGTAGTAAATGGCCATCAACTGTGATTGGATGGCCATCAACTGTGGCTAATTGGCCGTCAGCTGTAACCAGTGAGTCACTGGTCACTAATATAACTGCTGTGACTACACCAGCAGAAAATGGAGGCTAGAAAGAAGATGGTGGCTAGAAAGAGCGGATTGCAGTTAGCATGGCGGGTTGCGGATTGCAGAGAAGTGGATGGCAGGTTGCATATAGTATGGCCCCTGCTTCCTGTGTCTCCAACCCAGCTGTCAGCAAGAATATAGTGGTATGACTCCACTATCTATGGTTCCGTGGGTGTTTCTTTTTGGCCTCACCACATCCTGCATTCTTATGTGGGGAGCAAGAGCTGAGACCCCACAGGTCGCCCCACATGACACATGGCGCAGTGAGCATGGTCTCCCACACGACATAAACTATATAAAATAATGTATTATAATAATGCAACATGTGTGCATTCCAAACACAATTATTTTTCCTAATTTTGCTTTTCATAGTAGTCATTTAGCTTATTTTTAAATAGTCTCTGAAAAGTTATTTTTCTTTCTGCCACTCTCTATTCTTTTCTCTCTGATAGCTAATTTTCCTTTTCCATATTATTAAAGGAAGCTCTCACTGGGTATTTTACTAAGTTTTGAATGAGGTCATTCCTTTTTCCAAAGGGACCATTTGGATATACTTCCTAGATTGGGTCAAGTTTTCAAAGGACATTTATTTTAGCCAAGCCATTCCTGCTATCTTTAAGCATACTAGAAACAGAGGTTGAATATGCTGCCTCCTGGGCAGCAAAGCAGTTAAGTGGTATCGCATAGTGCAATAGTTGCCAGAAATGAAGTAAGTGACCAGGGAGACGGAAGAAAATGGAAAAACCCAAACTATAAATTGTTACCAGCTTTAACTTGCAGTATCTAGTGATTGTTCCAACAATCTCAGTGGACAAAGCATCTAAAGGGAAGTTTGTATGAGTTACTATCCCGATAAAAGACACACATTGTGTGCTACAGCCTAAACTGAGCGATCTCTTGGTCATGACCTTCACAAATCTCTCAAGCTATGAGTATCAGTGTGCGCCCTTGACCTGCAACCTTATACTGTTCTCTGGGTTTCTTTCTTTCCTGAGAAGGAGGTCATGCTGGGCCTGCAGTTCTGGATGATCCTAAAACTATAATCAGCATTGGCTGCTCACAAAGTATTATGAAAAATAGGTGTTTGGGGGAAAATTGTGATTTTTTTATTATTCTGTTGTATGGAAACCGAAGGTTCATTTCTGAATTTGTCTTTTTGCAGCTTGTTTACATGCTTCTGGGGTATTTAATACTTCTAAAGTAAACTTGAATCCTAAATTACATATTAAGTACCATGAAAGACTGGAAATCACTTGAATTTAAAAATGTGAAATCTACAGTAAGGCATAAAGATGCATTCTGCCTCCCTCTGCCGTCCCCCCACTGATACTTCTCGGTGTGAAATTTGATAGACCTAAGGAGGAAAAAAAAGTATTTTTTTGTTTATCTGAAGTTATTTTTAGAACAAAACTTGAAGTATAAAATACACAATATATCACTTATACATACAAGATATATGAATAAAATATCTAGTTGGTATACTAACTACTTGTTTTAAAGTCAGTATTTACACTTAGAGTGAATGCTAAATAAAACCTTAACTATACTTTGATGGTGTATGTATGTATACATATGTATATATTGTCATATCCACATAAATCCCTCAAAATCATCAAACAATTCATGTGGACAGTGAGCTCTTAATATCGAGAGACTGGGCATTATCTGAACAAATTTGTTTCCTCAGTTTGGAGAGAGAATAGCAAAAGTTTTATTAGGAAGGAACATATCAGAAAATATATTCACCTAAATCTATTTGGTTCCTGAATATCAGATTTTGGAGGGAAGTCTCTATATATCAATTGATGCTTTCACTTTTAAGCAACAGAATACCCATTGAAAGTGGCCAAAACAATATGTTCCCACATAATAAGATATTCATAATTAGGTATTTAACAAGATTTGCTCAGCAGACCAATAATGTCAGAGATTTTTAACCTATTCTCACTGAGATTTTTAGCTTCTCAAATGGTTGCAACATGGCTACACTAGTTCTGAGGACCATGTCCTCATACACTAATACCAGAGGTATAAAGGGAAAATGAGAATGACCATATTTTATTAGATAGAAAACCTTTTTCCAGAAGCTTCTGCACATGTTTCTCATGAGGTTCTATAGGTCTAGATTGGTTTGTGTGCCCACACCCTTGCTACAAGGAAAGGGATGTACTGGCACTTGTAACCTTGTCATAAGCAAGTTAGGCCAGAAGGATGGAGGAAGGTGATGGCTATTAGATAGGTAGCCAGCAGCATACCTCACTGTATATAAGTATAAATGCATTCTATTAGTCAGGGCGGACTAGATGATTCCTAGTAACTAACAACCCTAACGGCTCATGCTTGATATTCATTTCAGTTAGGTTTTTGGTGGTGATCCCAGTGGGTGCAATCCTGGGATTGCAAAACACAGGGATGCAGGCTGAAGCTTTGCTAGTTGCCAGAGCAGGGGCAAGAAAACATGAAATACTGAGCATTAATTCCAAATGGCTTTCAGCTACAATTGATACCTTCACTCCTGCTCACATTTAGTCAATGCAAGTCACATGACCACATCTACCGTGTTTTCCTGAAAATAAGACCTACTCAGACAATCAGCTCTAATGCATCTTTTGGAGCAAACATTACTATAAGACCCAATTTATTATATTATATTATATTATATTATATTATATTATATTATATTATATTATATTATATTATATTATATTATCTTGTACTATACTATACTATACTATATTATATTATACCCGGTATTATTTTAATATAATATGATATAATATAACATAATATAAAGACCCCATCTTATATTAATTTTTGCTCCAAAAGACGTACTAGAGCTGATTGTCCAGCCAGGTCTTATTTTTGGGGAAACATGGGAGTTGCAAAAAGTTGTGATATATCATTTTTACTAAGGTTTTCCTATGACCATCTAAACTCTTATGACTATGGAAGAAGGGGGAGGATAGATATCGGGGGGCAATAAATGACATCTGACAAAGGTGTCTAACTAGCAGAATGTTTATGGTAGACAAAATAATAGCCTCCCAAATATGTCCGCATCCTAAAGCCAGGAACTTATAAATATGTTTCTTTATATGGTAAAAAGAACATTGCAGTTATGATTAAGTTAAGAATCATAAAGTGGGGAAATCATCTCAAATTATCCAGGTGTGCTCAATGAAATCACAAGAGTCCTTATAACAGGGAGTCAAGAAGTCATAGTCAGTAAAAGAAAGAAAATGTGATGACAGAAGCAAGAGAGGTGCAAAGAAGGGGCCATGTGCAAGGAATGAAACAGTCCCCCCTGACCCAAAGGGACATCTTCCAAGATCCCCAGTGGATGCCTGCAATCGTGGATAGTACTGAACCTTTATATACTATGTTTAGTGTTTTCTATGTGTACATAACTATGATAAAGTTTAACTCATAAATCAGGCACATTAAGATATTAACAGCAATAATTAATAATAAAATAGAACAATTACAACACTATATTATAATGAAAGTTGTGAATTTGGTGTCTCTCTCGAAGTATCTTATTGTATGGCACTCATCCTTCTGGTTACGATGATGTGAGACAGATTTGTTTTTACCATACATCTTAGCAACTTCAGCATACATTTTTTTTCTTTCTTGATTAAGTCAAGAACTTTCATTTTTTCACTTAAAGGAAGCACTTTATGGCTTCTCCTTTGCATATCCAAATCATTACTTTTGCTCTTTGGGGCCATGATTCAGTAAAATAAGGGTTACTTGAATACAAGGACACTGTAGTATCATGTGGGGAGTATTTTCACTGCACTAAAAATCCTGTGCTCCATGTATTCATCCCTTCCTCTACCAAATCCTAGTAACTACTGATCTTTTTATTGTCTCCACAGTTTTGCCTTTTTCAGAATGTCATATATGTGAAACCACACAATCTACAGTCCTTTCACATGGGCTTCTTTCACTTAGTAATATGCATTTAAGGTTCCTGCATGTCTTTTCATGGCTGATAACTCATTTCTTCTTAGGGCTGAATCATATTCAATTGTCTGGATGGACCACAGCTTGTTTACCAGTTGATTTACTAAAGGACATCTCAGTTGCTTCTAATTTTTGGCAATCATGAATAAAGCTGCTATAAACATCTGTGTGCAGGATTATGTGTGGATATAAAAACATTTTTAACTCCTTTGTGTAAATGCCAATTAGTGTGAATGCTGGATCATAAGGTTAGAAATTATTCCCTCCTGCCCCCACCCTCAAATACAGCAAAAAAATATGAAATCAGGAAAATAGAAGCTATGCTAATTCCTACTCATCCTTCAAGAACCAAATCAATCGCAGTTCCATTGTGTTTCCTTTATCCATTTTTTCAGGGATTTATTTTTATTTCAAAATAATACCTCTTTTACATCCAGAATCTTTGCCTTTCCCTATAAGTGTGTGAGTATCTTGAGAGAGTGAACTCTATTTTATTCAATTTCATACCTCAAAACCTAAGCCAATATATTAAAAGTAGTAGATATTGACGATTTTTAAAAGCAGCAGATATTGACTATTTTACCAAATTACATGAAATTCTTTGGCAGTGCTCTGTCTTTGAATAGAACACTAAGCGTGTTTTAATGGGCTTGATTTCATTTTTAGGCTCAACATCTGCCCACAGAAACACATTTATGAAATTTCATTGGAAATAAATGGGAAAGTTTCTTTGAAACAGAAATATTCTCTGAGCACACTGCTTTGAGGAAAGTGAAGTAAATAATACAGCCATAATTCTTCGCTGTAAAATGAGGATGTTTCTCATGAAATTAGTAATGCCATGAATTGCAACTCACGCGTAGGAATTATGAGCAACTATTTTACTAAGAAAAAAAGATAGTCAGTGTTTTTCCTAGAACAATATGGCTCCGTGCTCTACATATGTTCCATCTAAAAATATAACTCTAAATCATGCATTGTGGGAAATGTATAAGACCTTAGCATCATAGAAATGCTTTTAGCATAATCAAAAATTGAGATCAGTGAAGCTAATCTGAAAACCCATGGATAGAACTGCTGTACATTTAACCCATTCTTTCACCTAAAGGAGCAAAGAGGAATCAAGTATTTAGCATATGCTGAAAGGAGGATAAACACCTAAATGTTGAATAAAACCTCCAGAGAGCCGTCAGTTTATTTAAAAGAAAACTTGGAAATGAAGGAGAGATCTCCCTGCCAGAGGAAGTTCCTAATATATGGCGCCTATAAGTGCACTGAATTTGTTAACAAGCTTCTGTATCAATTCACAAGGCTGCAAGCTTTTCTTAGGACACCATCTGCCTGCAATGTTTGTTCAGGAATTTCTATTTTGAGGTGCCCTTAAACTCTTTTTAAGCCTTCTTTTATACAAACACACACAAATGCATATGCACATATACAATCATCGTTTTAAAAAAATATGTTAACAATAAATGCTTGTATTACTTTCACAGAATGATTTTCATTATTGCAAAATATTAAGATATCTGGGGTGTTAATTATGCAAAATTTTAATACAGGACATGTGACTGTGTGTGTGTGTGTGTGTGTGTGTGTGTGTATGACATATTCATTCACTGGCTGACCTTTGAATGAGATTGTGTAAGCATTTCTTTCTTTTGGAATTCAAGGTTTGTGATTATGAATGCCAACCCCCCAGTATTCTTATAAGGTCACCCAAAAGCCTCTTAAATGAGCGTCCACCATGCACTGATACCTAATGCAGTAGACCACAGACCAGGCAATGTACTGGAATCTATGAGGAGCGTCTTAAAATGAATGGTCTCACTCAAGAACCCCTGAATCAGAACTGCAGGCTGAAGGGAAGAGGGAAATAGGATTCTAAGTTTAGGAACCAATGCACCAAGTTCCCTTTCAAATCCTCCTAGGGCTATGAGGTTGTATGAATTATAACTCTCCAAGTTAACCAAAAAAAACAAAGTAAATCAAACTGGATTAAAAATAAATAGATATAATGCTTGAAATTACTGAAAACAATCAAACAGGGCAGGATTCCATCATGGAGATCTAGCATAAAGGATAAAACATTAAGCACTATTAATGTGAAATCTTTGCTTTGTTTGAGGTTATTGCACACAGAAAAGATTTAAGGTTACTACAATTGTCAAATTAACATTTAATTTATTAATGTTACAAATTGAGAGGCTTAGTTTTCTGTTTTCTGTTTGTTTGTTTTAACAAACCATTTAGATTTAATTTATAAAGTCGTGATGCTATTTATAAATCCAGTAAATTTTAAGTATGGCTTTTAAAGGGGATTTTACAGCTTACTTAATTAAATCACTTTAAATATTTTAAGCAGCATTTATACATTTAACATATTTGTTTTTCTTTTATATGCAAGTTAATTATCTGAACAATAAAATCCTCCCCAAGAATTTAACCAATTCTTATAAACCTAATAAGAGGCCTAAATACAGTAAATCTTGAATTATAGGAAACATTACAAAATTGTTTGCAAAACTTGGTAGAATTATCTTATTTCTTTTATCCTTAAATTATAAGCTACAATCATTCAAGAATACACTGTAAACTAGAATCAAATGGCTTATTGGGTAGAACTGCAATTTTTGACTGGGAGTAGTATTAATATGACTGCGCCCCCCTGAGGGGACATTTGGACCAGTGGGCAGGTGGTCTGCTTGTCACAATGCCTGGGGACTACTACTACAGTCATTTAGTGGGTGGTACCAGGATGGTCAACCTGTTATAATAAATGAGAACCAAAAGCATGCCCCTTGAGTGTGTTAGGTAATGCTAAAGTTTGGTTTTTCCAGAAGTCGACTCTGACAGATTTCACTTTCAAGTAAATCCTTTTTTTTTTTTTTTTTTTTTTTTGGAGTGAAGGAAACACTGAAAGCTAAGATAGCAAGAGAGACAGGAGAGGAAACAGAGTTATAAAGGGTGCTTTATCAATGCAGCTACTACTAAAGGCAACCAGAGCATAACTCAACTGAGGAAACTCTGGGAGCCAACATACAGCACTGGCCTGAGTTATCTCACCGTAGGGGTGAGAGAGCTGGGCCCCAGCACACCAGCTGCCCTCAAAGGTGTTAAGTCTTCTGTACAAGCAGGACCCTGGCAGACACAGACAGCTCCAAAAGGCAAAAATAAAAACAAAAGCAAAAACCAGATGACCTGTGCTTATTTCTGTTTGTTTGGCTCTTCAGATTGCAGTACCCTGGAAAGAAATGAAATGAGTTTAAATTGGTGAATTGCATGAATTGACTCTTTAACTTCCCCTTGATTAAAGATGTAGCAATTCAAAGAAGGATGGCAATTCAGGCTTGGAGACATCAGAAATCTGATCATCTAGTTTGTTTCTCATTGGTTTCCTGGAGGTAAAGAATGGTTGTTCTGAACATGTGACCCTCAGAAAAATGAACAAGGGGAAGAAAAATGCAGCACTGGTCTCAGGCTCCAAGTAGACAGGTGTGCTTATTGGCACCTGCTGGGTGTGTTGTATGTGCTGGTGGATGGTGATAGGTGTCAGCCCTGAGATATGAATCCCATGGAGGAGTCTATAAAAGGAAAAATGGAACTGAGCTGAGTAAAAATGTAAAGCAACGTTTATTAAGGCCTAAGTTCGTGAAAGTATTTTATGGGAGCCCATGAGTAGTCTGAAATTATATGTCAACTTTTGTGCAAGTATGTATTTTCCTGAACAAAAAGTCCATAGCTTTCATTAGCTTCTCTAGGAGACCGTGCACTGCACACAAGAAGAAGAAGCATTTATTTAAAATAGAAATCCAACTGAGGAGAAGGAAACAAAAGAAAGGTAAAGAAATATAACCAATACCTACAAATATCAGATATGAATTGTGTCGTGGCCCTCTTAAGAACCCGGTTATGAAGAAAAACTAAGACTCTGAGAAATTAGATGGGTCCGGGGGTCCGGGATGGTTACATCCTCCAGGACACAGCAGGCAAATGGCAATCCAACGTTGATGCTTTTCTAACTCCAAAGCATATACTATCCCCACCATGCTGCCCTGTTGTCTCCAGAGTGTTCTGGCATGAAACACTTGAACATGTATTTTCCAAACATTCTTAATAGTCAAGGGAGAGAAGGAACTAATTTCACAGAAGCTGAAATGATCCGAGAGAAACTTTGATAAAGGGCAGAGGACTTTAATATGACCATTCCCTCTAGGACCCCCAGACCTCATTCCCATGGCTACGATGACTCCTGGGCCTGCATCTGAAACAGTGGATATTTACATTAACATCCTCATCTCACAGAGACAGAGAGTAAGCATTATATCCATTCTCTGGACACTTCAACTGAACTCATTTGATGACCAGTTATTCATTAGAATTACCCTAAAATTATCAACACAATGTAATATTTATGTTTGAATATTTATATTCTCAGTAGGGTAAGAAGCTTTAGAGGTTCCAAATTTTTAAGTGTTAAGCATAGAGAACACTTACCCCCTTGCAATCTTATTTCTTCCTTCACTAGTCCCCAATTTTTTTTCTTGGAGGAACTCTAGGGACGTCCTCATTGCCAAATATAATAATTCATGTTCTAAATAATTTAACTATTTTTCTCTACATAAAAATTTACACTTTCATTGTGAGCAATTTAGAAAACACAAACAAAATGAAAACCATACAAATAATGCAAAATCCCATCTCATAAAATATTAACTGTGAGACATTTTGTCTCTAGTGCATCTCATAGGTAGATGTTCGATAGACACATGTATTTTTAATAAATACAACAGAGAGCAAAATAGTCATGTTCAGGGAGTAACACTGGTTCACAGTAGGAAGGTCCCATGTTCATTCACTGTGTTGTCTCATTGAGATAGTATGAAAAGAAAGGGGTTGAATTAGAGAAGGCAGAAGTGAGATTGATTTCCATTAGAAAGGGCAGAAAACAAGCGATGGGGAAAAAAATAGACTGTGTCTTGGAAGGCAGAAAGGGACAACAGCCTAGCTGAATCAGTAGGGCACTTTTAGGGGGTTTTGCGAGACTGGAGATTCATGAGTTTGCTTGTGCTTTCTGTCATTCTTTGTACTTTCAACAAGTACGTATTATGAGTGTACTCTGCACAGTGCAAGGTGCCATGGATCCAGCAATGGGAAAGACGTGCTGTCAAGATGCTTACAGACTAAGAAGAAGCCTCTGTACAAATCAGCAAGCAATCCTCAAGTGGCATGGTATGCGCCCTGACAGAGGCAAGCCTGAGAGATAGGAGAGTAGATCATGAATGAGGTGAAGCTCAGAGAAGAATTTCTAGAGGGGCTGATGTGCATCCAGACACTAAAGGACAAGTAGAATTTAGCTAGACAGAGGGTAGCGAGAAGAATTTCTAGAGGGGCTGATGTGCATCCAGACACTAAAGGACAAGTAGAATTTAGCTAGACAGAGGGTAGCGTGAGGGTCTTCTTAGCTGAAGAGATTCCGGTTAACTAGTACAGCACTAGAAAAAGAACAGCCAGCCACCGGCTCACGTGCATGAGGGCAGAAGGGCCTAAAAGACACAGAAACTTAGTAACATTTTCTTGCCCCTCACACTCTTGGACATAATCATCAGCTACACAACCCACACACATAGCCACATAGCATGTGTCTATATTATATGTGGCTATGTTATTCTCAATAGCATAACATTTGTTTCATCAATAAATACATCCAAATATAACTAAAGTTAAAAGAAGCAAAGAGAAAAAGTTAGGAGACAGATTTCGGGACGCACAGAAAGAAGGACTGTTCTAATATGATAGCTATCAAAAGAAAAAAAAAAGAACTGAAGGAAGGAAGGAAAGAGGGAGGTAGAGAGGAGGGGAGTCAGGAAAGGATGGAAAGATGAAGAATACTTGGTAGAGCAGTGGGTTCTCCATCAGTGGAGGAGACTCAGCAAAGGAAATTTTTTTCACTGACTACGTAATGGTGAACGTACCTCCCTCTCCCAGCATTTTATCATTCTAACAATCATAAATTGTTAGACCAAACAATGTCAAACAAATGACAACAATATTTTTGGGGTGCAACTATACCTGCTCTTTCTGAATGTTTGCTTAGAAAAAAGACAAAGATTCATATCGAGATGGTAAATGTATCTATTTCTGGATGATGGGACTCCAGATGAGTCTTATTCTCAAATTTCTATCTTGATAGATATTCTGATTTATTTTACAGGTCGGAAAATACTATATAACTATTTCAAAGTCTTTTTTCTGCCTCTTTAGCAAACATTTAAGAGTACACAAGTACAGAGTGTATATTCAAATATTATATATTAAGAAACTCAAGAGATTATTCTTCTCATATCAATTACCATCCTTCATTTATTATTTTTTATATAGTACCTTGCACACAGTAGGTCCTCTATCAATCTATTCGTTACTGACTTCTGCACAACAGGGTATCTTTCTAGATAAGAAGTACCGCCATCCATTTTGTTAACTATTTTAAAGCAAAATAATAATAATAATAATAATAATAATAATAATAATAATAATTTGCCAGAACAAAAACATAACATAAAAATCACTATGAGCAAGAGTAAAAAGAAAGTGGTAAATGTTGCCCAATATATAAAATAAATGGGCTTGGTATCAAGAATACATTAAAATCTTATATAGTATAACGTTTAAAAGTAGAAAAGTTGGGCAAGAATCGTAATAGAAACGTAAAAATAAGAAATGTAAAATAATAACAACAAGCAACTTCTTTTCACTAGTAATCATGAAAAAGCAGAAATGTAACAGAAATGTAAAAATAGAAATGTAAAATAATAACAATAAGCAACTCCTTTTCACTACTAATCATGAAAAAGCAAGTGAAAACAATGATATCGCACCTTTTGGACCGTTGGATTGGAAACATTTTAAATACCCAAATAATACAAAGAATTGTATAACATGTACTGCAGCTGTTTTGGAGGTAGTTTTGACAATATCTGTTGTTTAAGTGTGCATTCCCTCTGTATTCAACAATTTCACCAGCTAGTTTTTGCCCTGTAGCATTACTTACATATATGTGCAAAGAGGGCTTTCATCATAATTCACTAAAAAGATAAAAAAATAACATGAGTATCCTTCCTTAGAGTAATGGTTAAATGTTATAGTACATTCATAAGACAAATGTTATGCATCCATTTAAAAATACACATGCTTTTATCTTTCTAGAAAGTATATATTCACATATAATGCATACCAAAAGATCTAGAAGTATACACATTAAAGATATGATTTCTTCAGGAGTGAGACAGGGATAGAGAAAGAAAGAGTAGGTCCAAAGACACATGTTTATTGTATTGTGTGATTTATTTACCTCATATTGAAACCATGTCTTGTTTGTAAAGTTAATCAGTGTTCTTAAGGAAGAAAAAGAGACAATTTTATATTGTCTCATAAAATTTGTATGAAGAAGGGACTGGAGTTCAAAGGCCTACATTTAAAGATGAAGGTCCTGATGCAAAAAGATTTGCAATTACTTAGAAAAGACATATTTCTTGTGCCCTAAACTATAACTCGTGTTCTGACTCAAATCCAATGTTCTCCCATGCCCCTCAGGTGCACTGCGAGTATTCTTTAATTTTGAGTACAGTATCAGTAATTTTTGTGATTTAGACGACGACGATCCTAAGGGTAGTAAGTCTTCACTAAGTGTAAGCAGATGTGTGCATTCCCCGTTATAGGAAACAGAATTGAGTAGAAATTAATTATAACCACATTGCTTCCCCAGATTAATTGTAATGAGCCTGTAGTATGGCTTCTACATGGACGGCATGATAATAGTCCATTGAAGAGTTTATGGTCCTAATTAGTCGGTATTAAAGGTCTCATTCTGGGCTACACAGCAGCATTCAATTAGAAAAAAAAGAGAGTAAATGCATTTGTGTAAAGGGCAATTTGCAAGGCCTTATAGTCACTGGCACAACAAACACTCCTAAGATGACCAAGAATTGGAATTTAGTGGTAAGAAACCTACCAGTGATAGGACCAGACACTGCAAATTTGTGAATGCAGATGTGTGTTGTAGCTTCTGAATGGTTAAAAAAATAAGAAAAGAAAGAAAGAAAGAAAGAAAGGAAGGAAGGAAGGAAGGAAGGAAGGAAGGAAGGAAGGAAGGAAGGAAGGAAGGAAGGAAGGAAGAAAGAAAGAAAGAAAGAAAGAAAGAAAGAAAGAAAGAAAGAAAGAAAGAAAGAAAGAAAGAAACAAACAAACAAAGAAACAAACAAACAAAGAACGAAACAAACAAAGAAAGAAAGAAACCAACATAAAAAAATAAACCTCTATTTACAAATAACACTGCAGTGTCTGGTGGGATCCACTGCTTTTCCCCCATATCCTTTCAGAACAGAAGTTTTCTGCTGTCCATATTTCCTGAAAGAGACCTGAAACTTTGAAGTTCAATGCCAGGATCAAGTAACAACCAGGGACCATTTCACTGTGGGAGAAAAAAAATAGTATTTGGCCCCATGTCCAAATTCCACTCCATTGTTCATTTACCAAAACTAACATTATAATAAATACAAGATTATGGACTTTATATAGGCCTATAAAATAACTCCAGAAAATTACAGATCCAGAAAAAAAAATCAAAAACTTCAATATCAGCTGTAAAACTTTCTAAAAATGCAACAAATAATATAATAAAAAACAGAGGTACAATTTGGCTCTGAATTGAGTTGCCCACCTGCAAGTTATTTTTAGGCATCCCCAAGATGGAAAGGAAAACATTAAAAAAAAGGAAAAAAAAGAAGAAAAAAAAAACTTTCCACAAGTCCCCATTTAAAAAAAAAAAAAAAAAAGTGCTCTGTGGTTGAATCTTCACTCAGCTTCCAAAAGCCAGCGTTGGCTCAGCTATGCAGGGACTTTGAATAAACTAAGGATAGAGGAAAATAAACAAAAGAAGATAAAAAGGAAAGACAAACTTGCATGTCCCTGTATAGGAAGGAAGAAATGAAACTATTTCAGCTAATGATTTTAAAGTTGTTTTTTTTTTTCCTCCTCATTCATGCTCAAAGATAATTATGCTCACTGCACGAACCACCAGGTTACTAGAGGACAGCTTTTACAATCCACTTTCTCTCTCTTTCTGGCTTCTCGAAGGTATTAAGATACATCAATAAAAAGTTATTTGTCACACTGTGTGGAAGAAACATAGGAAACAAACTATGGTGAAGAATGCAAATACCTTTTCTTTACACCCTCACAATCTCTTATTAATGAATGGCAATGAGATCAAAAAGCGAGTCAACTTACAAGCATTCTTTAGTTCAGAGGATGATGCATTATAAAATTATCTAATAACAACAAAGATCAAAATCACTGGGCCTGATTTTTTTTCTAGTAAATTCTAAACATTGCATTTCAGGTTACAAGAATCTCTGAATTGAACATAATACCACCTCAAAGACCAGATTTTGTGTCTAAGCAGAGTAAGTATAGTTCAAGAAAAGTGGGTCAGGTTTAGGTATAATACAGCAGGTTAATAATATGAAGAAATTGGGAGGCTGGGGCTTTTTTCTTCAGTAGGTCTGGCTTCTGTCACCACCACTGCCATGACACCCTTCTTGGAAGGTCACCAACGACAGTCATTCTAACTATTATGGAGACCAGCCCACCTCACTCAGCCAGTCAACAGCATTCACCACCCCGCCACTGCCTCCTGGATGTGGTCATACTCTCCTATTTCCTCCTCCACTTCTCTCCATTCTGTGTCATCTGCTTCTGTCTCTCCGTTCTCTGGACATAGGTATGTACCGGGCTTTGGCCCAGGCCTCTTTCTTCCTTTTCTTCACTCTTTTCCTTCTGATCACATCCCTTCTCTGACTTTTAATATCAGCCCTAGTCTATGTCCAACTCAGTGATTCCCTCTGAGCTTCATTCTCCTATGTCCCAGTGTCTCCTTGATATTCCTACCAAAATGTTTAATAGTTCTTTCAAACTTAATGTGATCCAGAAAAGCGCTGTTTCCCTTTCTCTCCAAACCTGTTCCTTTCCCTGTCTTTCCTACCTTGTTAAATGGTACGCTCATCTATGCAGTCGCTCAAGGACAATAAACCTAGAAGCCATCCCTAAATCTTCCCTTTACCTCACAGCCAGTCCATTAGCTAATCTTTCATTTTTATCTCCAAAAGCATCTCAAACATCTTCTGTTCTTTTTCTGCATGGCTACTAACTTGCCCTGGGACCCTCTTCACTTTTGCCTGGGTTAGAGTCAAAGCTTCCCAACTGGCCGCCATGCTTCTGTAAATGACCACTTGCAATCTGGTTTTTGCACAGAAAGCAGAGTGACTGTTTCAAATTGAAAATTGCAATTAAACATATACAATTTCTCCTTTGATTAACATCCTTTAGCAGGTTTCTACTCTAGCAAATCCAAAGTTCTCAACATGTAAGGCCCAATGTTCTTGTCTCTCTCCCATTCAAGTACCTGTATTTGTCTTGTTGACATTCCTTTTGCTCCTCAGTAAAAACCAAACTCCTTACTGCCCCAGGGTCTTTGCACTTGGCTATCCTATTTCCCTGGAGCCTGTCTGCTCCCTCTCCTCACTCACCCTCATAGTATTGGCTTCCCTTTCTCATCTTCACTGTCATCAGTGTCTCTCTCCTACATCAGAGTTTATTTCCTTCAAAACACTAAGCAGTGAAATCACCTTGACTGTTTTGTTTTTTGTTTCCTTGTTTATTGTCTGTTCCGCTTGCTTTTCATGCACAACCCCATGTTGAGAAGAAGCACTCCATAGATCTTGTTCCCCGCTGTACCAGTAGTGCCTGGAAGAGGGACTGGTATACTCCAGACACTATAGATGTCAGGTGAATGAATGACTAATCGAGGGAATGCATGAATGAGAGCTAGCAGCAGAAAGGGAAGAAATGAAATATCACCTGCACAACAAAATGCACAGTCCCCTGGGTGAGGGACACATTACTATTTATAACGTGTTCTTATAAGCAGTAGAAGCACAAAGTAAGATAGGAACACAGACAGGCTGTAACTTACCATTTGGGCAGGAAATGACTAAAAGGGGATGTTTCTGAACTACTGTTTCCAAGAACGCTTACGGCACCAGGATTTGCCTTGGTGCCCTTGTTTTCTGCCTAAAGCAGTGATTTTTCCATATTGACCTTCAATTAGTGATTTCACAAGGGATTTTAAGACCTCATTCCCTAAGACACACTTCTACAGAAACTGGCAGCTCCCTAAAGAGAACACAGGCACCTCAACATGAGGTTTAGGAAACGGAGAACCGCAAGGAGCCCTAGAATGCCGGGATGGGCAGCAGCAACATGCACGGAACTCGATTGATAACTAAATATTCACCAAGACTATTCTTTCAGCACAGGAATGTTCTGAGAGGAGGGTTTGGAAGGGAGAGCTTTGTGTCAAGAAGCTAGCATTCAGCAAATAACCGAGAACTTTTCTCCAGTGCAAAGCTACCGTTACCACCCAGCAAATCCCTACCCATCCTGGAAGAACCCACTCAAATGTCTTCTCCTCTCTGAAGCACTTGCATTTGATCAATCACTTTATCTCCTGAGCCCTGATAGACTTGTGTCATGGAACCCATTATGATGGACAGTAGTATTTAGTTGGCATATTATCTGAGTCAGCTCAGGCAGCCATGACAAATGTCATAGACTGAATGGCTTAAAAGATAGACATTTATTTTCTCACTGTTCTGGAAGCTAGACCTCCTAGATGAAGGTTCCATCAGAGCTGGTTTCTGGTGAGGTTTCCCTCTGTAGCTCACAGATGGCCACTGTTTTTCTGTGCCCTAACATAAGGGGAGAGAGCTCTCCTCTCTCTTCCTCTTCTTATAAGGGCACCAGCCCTACCAAATAAGGGCCCCACCCTTATAACCACATTTAACCTTTTATCACCTACTCAGAGGCCCCCTCTCCAAATACGGTTGCACTGGGAGTTAGAGACCTAGCATATGAATGTTGAAAGAATACAAACATTCAGCCCATAACACACATCTATCTCATCACAACCATGTCTTGATCATATTTTAATCCCAACACTTTCCACTGAGTCTAGCATAGATTACATTCTCAACATGTAAATTTTCAATGAAAAGACAAATGAGTGCATGGATGAAGAGATCCTAGATGTGGAGAATGTTATTTGGGGACGCAACTCAATTTTTGTTACATAGGTCTTTTGTTTGATTATATCACCCCATGAGCGTTGGCAGCTTGGAAGGGAGAATGTCAGTATGTAAGGTCCCAAGAACCAACATCATGAAACTGGCTTTGCGACACTCAACTAATCTACACGTTATTGAGTCCTTTGATTAAAGACAAGCTACTGTATGTCAATACATATAGTATATCAATCTAAGTAACCTGAATTTTATATGTTGTAGAATAAAATACAGTTTTCTAGTAGGGAAAAATCAAAAAGAACACTTTGAACATCAAAGAAGTGGTCGTTTTTCTTATTTCTTATCGGACACTTTATTTGCCCTATCATATTTGATTCAAAGCCCATAAAGTACGACTTGGATTCACGAGCTCTACCTTCTTAACTTGATGCCCTCGATAGCTATTATTCTACTGCCTGAGGTTTTCCTCTTGAGGAACACTCTGATATTTAAAAGAAATGAAAAATAATGCCTAGTTTCATAGTATCGCCTCATGAATAAACACATCATATTCATAAACCCAAACAGCCTGTCAAATTCCATTCATTAAATAAAAGGAGGAAGCACAAAAATACACACAATGCCACTGACTTCAAAATCTGAATTAAAAAAGAAAAAGTCACCCAGCCAACACACCAGAGGAAAAGGAAAATATTTGTATTTATTTCAAATAACTGTGAACACTATCATGGCAACTTCTTTTTCAAATGGCAAATAATTTAAACCTGTGCACCTTCTACCTGAGGAAAAAACATCTACAAGGAATCAGATATGGATAAAAAAAATACATGTAAAATAGAGATATCTATGTCTATTATCTGTCATTCTGACCCTTGTTAATTTCATGGTCAGAAATGCTTCCGTGACACCCTCTCCCGGCTTTCCCTCTTAGCTCTTGGACATTCATACCGCCAGGACTTAATTGCCTTTTTTGGACTTACTATGCAATTGACTTGTGATATTTATTCTTTAGTTTATGATTTGCTCATTATGAAAATGTATACTCCATAGGGCAAGGGATTGTGTGTTGCCCATTGATAATCCAAGTTCCTACAACAGTTCCTGGCACAGAGTAGGCATTGATTGCATATTCAGGGAATTGATGATGAAATAATTAAAGTAGTTACTATTTTTAAAAGGTAAATCTCTCATTGGTTATCACTGATTCCACTAAACATATTGGAATTGTGTCAATATTTGTAGATGAATGCCTATTTTAGTGTTTACCAATTTTCTAGTTCCAAATGTTAGCGTGTTCTGTTTTAGCCAAGTGTTATCTAGCTGCAAACTGATTAAATAGCAACAAACAGACCAAAAAGTACTTGATGACTTATTTTCAAAAATGTTCTCCTTACCCAGGCTACATATATTTCAACTAGTGACTTATTCTTTATTATCTCATGGATTAGCAATAATCGCGCCTCAGATAAACCTCATTGGCTACGATACTGCCACTGCGCAAAGCTATTATCTCATGGATTGATACTTAGTCAAGAACCAGCTTTCTCTTCGCGCACGTAGTATTTGGAAGCAGAAGACCCAGATGTAAGCCCTAGCTCCAACACTCACCAGATAAATGTCTTGAAAGAGCTGCTCTTTGTGTTAATAACAATAGTCACGTCTACTCTCACAGGTAATTGTCAGCTATCATGCCTGTGAGAGAGCTCTGTAAACTATAAACTGCTAACCCAGGATTCCCTAGATTATTTTCTAGAGTCCTTCAGAGTTGCTTAATATATTAATAAATGTTCTACAGAAACATGGCTAAATAAACCAAAATGGGTCTCTGAGCCTTTAATATACTAAGGTGCACAGTGAATCTCCAAGAGGGAAATGTAGTATTCTTTAACTCCGATATTTTTTTCTTAAATATAAAATCCTCAAGTTTCATCAATTCTCCTTGAAGAAAATATTCTTTAAGAGCTGGGCTATAGATGTTTAATTAATTTCATATTATATAGGCAACTGATTATTCAAACTACTAAAGACCTCTCTACAGGAAATCGCAGGCATTTATGTTCTTCACTTAGTTAAATATAACTTCATACTTTGAAAATTTTCTCATTATTCTATCAAAAGTATTTTTATTCTATAGTTCCTTTCATAATAGCAAAAAAAAAGAATAAAAAAGAATAAAAGAAAAAAAGATAAGTTTAACAAAAAAAAAGTGTAAAAAGTTTCCAATAGAAATAAAATGTTAAGGGAAATTAAAGAATACCTAAATAATTGAAGAAGCATTCCACGTTCATGGATTCAAAGATTCAGTATTGTTAAAATCACAATTAGTCTCAATTGACCTATAGATTCAACACGAACCCTATCAAAATTCCAGCAGGAATTTTTTGCATAAATTGAAAATTGGTCCACAAATGTATATGGCATTGTAAAGACCTAGAATAGCCAAAACAATTTTTGAAAAATAATAGAACAAAATTAGAAGATTTTCACTTTCTAATGTAAAACTTAAGGTAAAGCTATAGTTATGAACAGAGAATGGTACTGACAGAAGAATAAACATGCACATCACTGGAACAGAATTGACAATCTAGTAATAAAGCCTTCCATTTATAGTTTTTTTTTTTTTATTAGTTTCAGGTGTACAAGACAAGGTAATACTTAGACGTTCATCATTTATATCCCTCACACTGTGAACCCCCCTCCCCCCATCCACTATCCCTCCGACCTCACACTGAACCATCACATTATATATATAAAATTATAGTTGGCATTCATTAATGTTTAGCTTCTGGTGTACAATGCCATGATCAGGTATCCACAGTATCCCTGAGGTGGTCTCCCAAATAGGACGCATGTCCATCGGATACCCAACAAAATCTTTACAACATTATTGAATACCTTCCCCAAATTAATGGGTGTGGGGGGGGTTGGGGATAAGGGGAAAGGTGAAGGGATTTGGAAGCAGCTGGTAACCACAAGATGGCCTTCCATTTATAGTTAATTGAGTTTTGACAAAGATACCAAGGAAGTTATTAGGGAAACGGATACCTTTTTAAAAAATATTGGTGGGACAATTATACATCCACAATAATATGAACTTAGATTCTTATCTCACACTGCACATAAAAATTAACTGGAGCATACATTTTCATAATGAGCAAATCATAAACTAAAGAATAAATATCACAAGTCAATTGCATAGTAAGTGAAAAGGCAATTAAGTCCTGGCAGTATGAATGTCCAAGAGCTAAGAGGTAAAGAGGGGAGAGGGTGTCACGGAAGCATTTCTGACCATGAAATTAACAAGGGTCAGAATGACAGATAGTAGACATAGATATCTCTATTTTACATGTATTTTTTTTATCCATATCTGATTCTTTGTAGATGCTTTTTCCTCAGGTAGAAGGTGAACAGGTTTAAATTATTTGTCATTTGAAAAAGAAGTTGCCATGATAGTGTTCACAGTTATTTGAAATAAATACAAATATTTTCCTTTTCCTCAGGTGCGTTGGCTGGGTGACTTTTTCTTTTTTAATTCAGATTTTTATTACAGACAAATACAAGAGTTAAAATAATATCGCTTTTGAGAGATGTAATAGAATATTTTCTGAACCCTGGGTTAGGCAACAGTTTCCTAGATATGACATCAAAAGTATAGGCTATGTGGTAGGCAGAATAATGGCCCCTCAAAGATGTCCATCTTCTTTTTTTTTTTTTTTTTTTTTTTTGCTGCCGCTGGGCTCTGTGGGAGGCGGGCGCTGAGGAACCCGAAGGAATACTCGGAAGCAAAAACCTTCTGTCAAGGCGCCCTCTGCGGACACTGTAACATCATGCCAGGGGACAAAGCGTAAAGGGCTCAGATTCATTTTCATAGAGCAGACAAAAATATGAATTCGGAGTTGAGAGGCAACAAATTAGTAAAGGCACATCTATGAAAATGTCATTCATTTCAACCTATCAGAACAGGGTGTGTCCACCAAGTGAATTTTCCATATTTCCTCTCTAGTCACTGAAGTATTTTTATGTTATCTATCTTCAACGGTGCTTTTTCTTTCTTTCTTTTTTTTAATTTATTGGGGTGACAATTGTTAGTGAAATTACATAGATTTCAGGCGTATAATTCTGTATTACATCATCTATAAATCCCATTATATGTTCACCACCCAGAGTCAGTTCTCCTTCCATCACCATATATTTGATCCCCCTTACCCTCATCTCCCTCCCCCCAGATGTCCATCTTCTAATACCAAGAAACTATAAATATGCTCAGGTATGGGGCAAAGGGGTATTCAGTTTACAGATGGAATCCAGGCTGGTAACCAGCTGACCTTAAAATAGAGATTTTATCCTCAGTCATCCAGGAAGGCACGATGTAACCACAAGGGGATTTAAAAATATTAGAAAGAGGAAGAAAGGAAGGAGTCAGAGTGGGATCAAAGTGATGTGATGTGTGTACCTGCTATTTTGGCTTTGAAGCCAGAGGAAAAGGGCCACAAGCAAAGGAATGTAGGTGACCTCTAGAAAGGGCAAGGTAATATAGTGTCCCCTGGAAGCTGCAGAAAGGAACACGGCCTGCTAACACATGGCTTTCTCAGTGAGACACATTTCAGAATTCTGAACTACAAAACTTCAATATAATAAATGTGTGTTGTTTTAAGCTCCTAATGTGTGGTCATTTGTTACAGCAATCATACATCTAATACAGGGGAAAATCTGCAATATCTTAGGGTAAGCAAAAATGTCTTAGCTATGATACAAAAACCAGAGTACATAAAATTTTTAAAAATGATAAATTTAACCTCATCAAAATACATCTGTGCTTCAAAAGACATTATTTAGAAAATTGAAAGATAAGCAATAGAGTAGAAAAAGTATTTTGTAAAACATACATGTGATAAAAGGCTAATGTTTTGTATATACAGAGAATGTTTATACCTCAATAATAAGAAAATAAACAACCCAACAAAAGTAGACATACAATTTGAATATATATTTAAATAAATATTATACAAGTGGCTAATGAGAATAAGGAAGGATGCCCAACATCATTAGTAATTAGGAAATGCAAATCAAAAGCACAATTAGATATCATTTCACATCCACTGGAATGGCTATAATACAACTGATATACAATAATAAGTGAATTTGAGAACTGAGATCTCTCAAACATTGCTCATGGTGATATAAAATGGTATGGCCACTTTAGAAAACAGATTGACAGTTTCTCAGTAAATTAAACATACAATTGCCATATGACCTAGGAATTCCACTCTTAGGTATCATCAGTCCAAGAAAAATGAAAATATATATCCACACAAAGATTTGCACACAAATGTTCTTAACAGCCTTATTCATAATAGACAAAAATTAGAAACAGCCTAAATATCCCTTAACTGATAAGTGGTTAAAGTGGTCTATCCACGCAATGGAATACCATTCAGCAATAAAAATAATAAACTACTGCTATGTACTATACCATGGACAAACCTCAAAAACATTATACTGAGTGAAAGAAACCGTATACAAGAGACAATATATTGTGTTATTGCTCTTGTGTGAAATGTGCAGAAAAGGCAGAATTATAGAGACAGGTTATATATTTATGGTTGCCTGAGGTGTATGGGGTTGGGGAGTCTGGGGGACAGAGTTTAATAGTTAGTGGACATGAGGGAGCATATTGGGTGATGAAAATGCTCTAAAATTGATTTACTGTGATGGTTGCACAGCTTGTAAATTGACTACAAAAATTATTATATTACTTGCAATGAGTGATATATAGAATATACTTCATTGCAGTTATATGAAAACATAATTATTCATCATTAAAGATGTGCTTCTAAAAATATTCCCCAATTCTGATCTACGAGTTTTCTTCTACCCTTGGTTTAACACATTTCCCAAAAGAAGAGCTCAAAAATCAATGAAGACAGATTTGACACCATAATGTCCAATTGAGAGAAAGGTTTTCAGAAACACCTCTGCTTTGGAAAGTGAGATATAACAATAAAGTTATCCCTTTCAAAAACAGTTTATACAATTTACCAACTCTCAACTTAAACATTTCACTGCCTTGAAGTAAAATTTTATGATGAATCTTCATTTAAAATAAATAGAGCTAAATATTAAATAACACAAAAACTTATCATTTGTCAAAAGGAAAAGAAAATAATAGGCTGGAAGCTTTATCCTCAGGTCTAACTTGTTGCTCACTATGAAGTAATTTATCAGCAGGAAGGACTATAAAAAAAGATATAATTTAAAATACAAATTTGGGAAAGTAATTTTTGAAAATTTTTCATTTAATTCTTATTGGATTTTCACATCACTTCAACATTTTTTTTACAACAAGGCCCCTGCAGTTAGAATTTACAGTAAAAGTGAAGATAACAAAACATATAATTCACTAACATTTCATGCAGTGAACCATTAAACAAGGGACATGTTTGCAAAATCAAAACCTAGATGTATTTTTATTATTATTTTCAAAGAAAAAACTTCTGGCACACAGCCCAGAATCCACATCAGAACAGAAATTAAAGCAATTAAAGTCTCACTGAGAATTACTGATAATAATGTAACATAAACAGTGGGTCTCCCATTTTAACGCTAAATAAGCTACCATTATAGAAAAGACTAGATCAGGGAGAAATTCCAAATCTCTTATTTTTCAGTTACCATTAGCAACACTTGCAAACAGTTAAGCCAAAGTGGCGGATGAGCAAGGACTCCAGAATCCAGGAAAGAATGGGATCTTAGGACTTCCCCCTTCTGCCTGTAGTTCATAAAAACTGATTTATAGGGGATATGATATCCATAGGAAACATATTAATGACATTAAGTCTAATACTTAAGTAAATAACTGAGGCTATAATTGATTTAAATGATTTCAGAAAGATGAGGTTGGTTGAGATTTTAAAATATTCATCAATGATATGACTGGGTGAATAATTCCCTAGATGAACATCTGTATTAAAAATAAATAAAGCTACACAATATCTTTGCCATTTTAATGATCTTTTAAGAATAAACTGAGTAAACTTATCATTCTATTATAGATTTCTCAAATTTCAAATGATTAGCAGTTACTGCTCTGATAAAATGTTTGGTATGTGTTAAGAATTTCAAAATATACAGTGTATTTTATAGTCACATTATATTCCATAGCCCATTTCTAAGAGCCAGTGATCTAAATTTTAAAAAGCTTTTGTTTGTTTCAAAACTCAATAAAATATATGTATATTTGGAGGGTCCTGTATTGGGTGGGAGTTGTCAAACATCTACTGAGAAACCATCCATAAAATCCACTCTATATTGCTTTTAGTCAAATTTGTTATAAAAATCTACTTGCTAATTACATCATGGGAGATCCACCATGGTGGGGTAGACAAACACAGTGCCTGCTTCCTTCCATGAACACATTGAAATTACAACTAAATTATAGAACAATCAACCTGGAGACCCATCCGAATTGTGGGTGAACAGAAGATTTATAACTAGGGATATAAAGAAGAAGCCACATCAAGACTGGTAGAAGGGGCGGAGATGTGAACCAGTTTCGTCTCAAACCTCAGTGTGGCAGCTGAAAATAGGGAGGGATACTTTGACTGTGGAGGTCCCCCCTGGAGTAGTGAAAAACCCCAGCACCCCCTCCAGGTTCCCCAGCCCAGAGTACTGGTGCCAGGAAGAGAAACCCCCGCAACATCTGGCTGTGAAAAACAGTGGGGATTCCAACCATCCGGGTCAGACAGAAGACTGCGAGAAACAGACATCCTCTTAAATGGCCTGCACACTGACTCACTCACTCGCAGGCACTCACCTTGGGCTCTGATGCAGGGACTCAGGGGGCATCAGGTGCACACAGAGAGCAGACTGAGGTGTGTGCCCTTTAAGGACAGTAACCATTCTCCCTGTGTGGGGTCCTCTTCTCCTGCAGCTGAACAGGCAGCCGCCATCTTTAATGTGTTTAGCACACCCCCTACGCTTACGGCTAAATCTGAATCTGATTAATCTGGTGAGCTCTGGTGAGCAGGCACTTTCTCCATGAGCAATCAGTGCCACCTGCATTGCACTCTTTCTTAGACAACTATCAGAGTCCACAGGCCCCAGATGGGCCGTGACTGGCCTCAGTGTGCTCTGAGGCTTATACTGAATAGCTCCAGGCTCAGCACTGGCACCAAACCAAAATCTACATTAATCTGGTGAACACAGCTCTTCCCACTCTAGTGACTCCTTGAGACCCTGCGTCACCCAACTCTCATACCACAGGAGGCATTATCAATGGCTGAACTTTAAGGGAGCTGGCAGGTAGTAGCAGGCCTCAGGGTGTCCTGGCTTTTTGCAGAGCTACCCCAGGCCCAGTACTGGTGGCAGCCATCCTCAGTTTGTAGTGTGGCATTTCCCACATGCCTCCAGGTTTAGCACAGGCAGCGAAAAATTACAGATCGCTTTGTAGCTTCTACCAGGTAGTCCCCGGCTGATCACAGCCAGTGGGTAACCTGGGCCTGCACCAGAGTCCCTCTCAAGAGGCTCCAGAACCAACACACTTGGAGGTTGGCTTCAGACACTGCCCAATTAGCCCCACAAGCACTGCCCAATTAGCCCCACAAGCAGTGTGTGCAAAGGACAGTCTCAACAGGCACCAGAGCCTGCTGTGGTGAATCCCACTTGGGTAAGACCCCCCACATGGCAGCCCATAAGCTGTGCACATGGCCAAACCCCACAGTCAATCAGCCTGGGTGTCAATCCCACCCACTCAAATGCCAATAGCAATCAAGGCTCAACTGTTACAGGAGGGCACAAACAACCCAGACAAGGGACACTCCTAGAGCACCCAGCTCAAGTGACCAGGGAGACTGTGCCAGGGCCCCACAAAACACCTACTACATAAGGCCACCTGGCCAAGACTGGGAGACATAGCAGACCTACGTCATACATAGAAACAAACACAGGGAGACAGCCAAAATGAGGAAACAAAGAAATGCATACAAAATGAAAGAACAGGAGAAAACTTTAGAAAAAGAACTAAATAAAATGGAGGCAAGCAACCTAGCAGAGACAGAGTTCAAAACAATGGTTATAAGGATGCTCAAGGAACTTAGTGAGAACTTTAACAAAGAGATAGCAAGCGTAAAAATGACATAGGAACCATAAAAAAGAACCAGTCAAGAGTGAAGAATACAATAACTGAAATGAAAAATGCACTAGAAGGAATCATCAGCAGACTAGAGGAAGCATAGGATCGAATCAGCAATTTGGAAGACAAGGTAGCAGAAAACACCCAATCAGAATAGCGAAAAGAAAACAGAATCCAAAACAACGAAAAGACCTCTGGGACAACATCAAGCGTAACAACACGTGCATCATCAGGGTACCAGAAGGAGAAGAGAGAAAGCAAGGGACTGAGAACTTATTTGAAGAAATAATGACAGAAAACGTTCTTAACCTGGTGAAGGAAATAGACATACAAGCCCAGGGAGAGCAGAGATGAACAAGATGAACCCAAAGAGGCCCATACCAAGAAATATCATAATTAAAATGGCAAAAGTTAAAGACAAAGAGAGAATCCTAAAAGCAGTCAGAGAACGACAACTGGTAACTTATAAGAGAGTTCCCATAAAATTCTCAGCTGATTTCTCAACAGAAAATATGCAGGCCAGAAGAGATTGGCAGGAGACATTAAAAGTGATGAAAAGCAAGGATCTACAACCAAGTTTATTCTATCCGCAAAGCTATCATTTAAAATCGAAGAACAGATAGAAAGCTAAAGGAGTTCATCACCACCAAACCAGTATTGCAAGGAATATTAGAGGGACTTCTTTAAGATAGGAAAAAGAAAAAAAAAGGGGGGGGGGATCAAAATTATGAATAAAATGGCAATAGGTATATATCTATTAACAATTACTTTCAATGTAAGTGGATTAAATGCTCCAATCAAAAGGCATAGGAGGACTAAATGGATAAGAAAATAAAATCCTTATATATGCCTCCTATAATAGAATCACTTCAGATTGAAAGACACACACAGAGATGATATCTCATTGTGGTTTTTTATTTGCATTTCATCAACAAGACAAATAGTAACAAGTGTTGGAGAGGCTGTGGAGAAAAAGGAACTCTCATACACTGTTGGTGGGAATGCAGACTGGTGCAGCCACTATGGAAGGCAGCGTGGAGGTTCCTTAAAAAATTACGAATAGAATTACCATATGACCCAACAATCCCTCTCCTGGGTATCTACCCAAAGAATTTGAAATCATTTATACATAAAGACACGTGTGCTCCAATGTTCATTGCAGCTTTGTTTACAGTGGCCAAGACATGGAAACAACCAAAATGTTCTTCGATAGATGAATGGATAAAGAAGTTGTGGTATATATACACAATGGAATACTATTCGGCATTAAGGAAAGATGATATAGGAACATTTGTGACAACATGGATGGATCTGGAGAGTATAATGCTAAGCGAAATAAGTCAGAGACAAAAAGGGATGGAAAAAGATATTTCATGAAAATGGAAACAAACAAAAAAACTGGGGTAGCAATACTTATACCAGACAAAATAGACTTTAAAACAAAGGCTATAACAAGATATAAAGAAGGACCCGGTGATCTCACTTCTGAATATTTATCCAAAGAAACCTAAAATGCTACTTCAAGGAGACATATATGTGTCTATATGTTCGTTGCAGCATGGTTTACAATGGCCAAGATGTGGAGGTAGCCTGGGTGTCCATCGATGAGAAAATGGATAAAGAGGAGGTGGTACATATAAAAATGGAATATTGCTTGGCCATGGAAGGGAATGAGTTCCTGCCATCTGCAGTGGCATGAATGGACCTGGAGGGTATTGTGCTGAGGGGAGTATGTCAGACACAGAAACACAAATGCAATGTGATTTCCCTTATATGTGGAATCTAAAGAACAAAACAAAGAAACAAACAAATCAGAAACAAACTCATAGATATAGAGAACATTTTGATGGTTGCCAGATGAGAGGGGGGTTTGAGCTGTAACTGAAAAAAGGGGAAGGGATTAAGAAGTACAACTTGGTTGTTACAAGGTAGTCATGGGGATGTAGGGTATAACATAAGGAATACAATCAACAATATTGTAATAACTATGGAAGGTGTCAAATGGGTACTAGATGTGTTGGAGTGATAGATGGGAGGGGGATGGGGCAGGTAGAAAAGCTAAAAGGATTAAGAATTACAAGTTGATAGTTACAAAATAGTCATAGGGATGTAAAGTAAAGCATAAGGAATATTGTCAATAATATGGTAATAACTATGTATACTGCTAGGTGGGTACTAGACCAGTCAGGGGAATCACTTTATAAATTATATAAATGTCTAACCACCATACTGTACCCCTGAAATTAATATACAATAACATTGAATGTCAACTGTAATTGAAAAATTAAATAAAGGAAGGGACATGAAGGGCAATAAGTGGTCCAAATCTCCAGGTATAAAACAAATAAGTCACGGGGATATAATGTACAGCATGGGGAATATAGTCAATAACATTGTGATAGCGTGGTACGGTGTCAGACGGTTGCTGGACTTATCATGGTGATCACTTCTTTAGGTTTATAAATGTTGAAAAACTATGGTGTACCCCTGAAACTCATATAATATTGTATGTTAGCTATATTTTTAATAAAACTCTTTAAAAATTAATTATATTATACTACTCGTTAAACATCAAAAAAAAAAAGTAGGAAAGTAGGTTTTGTTTTATCCATAGAATTAATACATGCACTAAGTCTGTATGCTAGAATAATCAACTTAATGACTTATTTTTCACACTTGAGAATGCACAAATAAAAAGAAACTTTCCCCCATTAAGCGTATATACTCCCCCAAAAATGACTAAACTATAATGAAAATAATATCGATGATTGTAGAAAAGTACTACAACTCTCAACCATTCCAGCCACAACTTCAAAAACAAGATTGTCAATGAGGGTTGAGGCAAGACCATCTTAACCTGTTCAGCCTCCCCATTCCCTTTTTTTTTTTTTTCCCATTCCCTTTTAAGACTCATATTCAAACCTCCTAAAGGGGGCTGCTTTGAGCAGATTCCTAATTTCCTCTTTTGAAAACACGTTACTTTTTGCCCCGTGCTCTATCATTAAGAGAGCCACCAACCAGCTGAATGAGAGTTAGAACTAAGTGAAAATAGGATCCTGTATGGAAAGGCAATGATAATTATAAATAGTAATAGTAATAATAATAGTAATTATAGTAATAATTAAACTCTTCTCATACATTATCTCATTGAAAAATTACAAGTAGGTAAAGGTTAGGTAGCATTAATCCCCTTTACAGATAAGAAGCCTAGATTTATGGAGGTTTACGGACACATGGTCTATCTATCTTCTCATATTTGGAGAGGAAACAAGGCTTTAGATCCCAAATTCCAATCACTCTGCTTAGCACTGAGGATACAATTGCCACTAAGAAAGACAAAGCCCCTGTTAGCATTTTTACCACTAAAATATCTGCCTTATTTTAGTCTCTCGCCCAGGATCTTTCCATACTCTGCTAACTTGCTTTTATCCTGTAATATTCTGATGACAAAGAGATTCTTGAAATTATATTAATGGCAAATGAGGATTGATTGCAGTCAGCTATGGATGCTGAAGACTTCTCCTTCCATGCCACCAAAATGACTCTCAGGTCAGATTTCTACCATCAATTACTGGTGTCTAAAAATGCATTTGAACAATTAGAAAGAAAAATGTATATGCCGTGTCATTCAAATAGGATTCAGGAACGACACAGGGAGAAGAACCTTGTGTGGGAAAATACCCAGTTAACAGCTTAGACAGCTTTGATAAAAGACCCTCCATTGAGAGTGGTGACAAGGTCAACGAGATGACTCCTCAGCACAGGAGACATTCGGCTCTCCCCTGATGAGCCAAGAAGCTTAAAGATATCAGCTTGTCTTTCACAAGGCTCCCTGCCACTGGCATCAGAAGATACTGGGAAGTCCTACTCTACTGAATTCATTCTCAGCAGACCCCTTAGCTATGGTTCCCTGCCCCAGGCCAAAAAGGACACACTTCTTAAAGACACACTTCCATCCAATTCTTGCCTACCATCACCACAGCCCACCCGAAGTTCATATAGCCTCTAGGATGCAAGCAATACAGTCTTCCTTTATCATCATTCCAATCTTTTGTTACGAAATATGGTTTATATCCTGCATTATTCAGAGTCTTCTTTGGTTGTTTCTTCCAAGTCTTTCTTCTCCTAACAAAATCCTGTGCTTGTAAATGAATAGTTATTTTCTAAACGACTGTTTTAACGGACTTTTAGAGCCTATTTTAAAAGCGTTTTTTTCATAGCAATTTTACTTTTTCCTGAAGTGACATTATGACTCTGAATGACTAGGGCAAGAATATCACAAATAAAATGGGGCAATGCTGAATTTTATGAGATATCTTTTCATGACACTGGTTGATATCTATTGAATGCTGACCATATGCCAGACATTGCCCCAGGAAGGCTCACTTGCTTTGTCATATTTAAACACCATAAAATAACCCTATACAGCTGATCCTTAACCACAGGTTTGAACTATACAATCTACTTACATGTGGGTTTTTTTTCAATAAATATGCAGTTAGCCTTTCACGTCTCTGAGTTTTGCATCCTCAGATTCAGCAAACTGCATATCAAAAACAGTACTTTTGATCCACAGTGGAGAGTCTGCAGATGTGGAGGACCAACTGTATGCACCCTTCTTCTCCATTTCATGTAAGAGACTTGAGCATCCAGGGATTTGGGTATCACAGGTATTCCTGGAGTCAATCCTCTACGGACACCAAGGGACCACTGTAGGTAAGTTTTCGGGGAGTCATACCAGGGTTTTCAATTCTGTGGGAGGTCGGCACCCTCACCCGTGCATTGTTCAATGGATAACTGTGTACTGTGTACCATTACTAGTCCCATTTTACAAGTTAAAAAGCAAACTCAGGTAGCATTTCTAAGTCTATGCAGCTCAAATGCATATTTTACTCCTATTGAAAGATATTTAATAGCCTTCATGTCCCTCAAGGACAAAATGAAAACCCCCTCATGTGACAAACTTGACGTCCATCAGGACCACCTTTGAGTTTAACACACTTCTCCCACCCCTATGTGTCCCACCCTAGTCCTCATTTTCCTTATCCAGCCTCACAAACATTTTGACTTTCACTAATCTCCATAATTTTAACATAATTTCTCATGCCTCAAATGTCGCTGTCCATTGCCCTTCAACTTAAGAAATCTTATTTCTTAGAGTTTCATCTTAGCTCAAATAGCTCGTCCTTGATGAAAAGCTTGCCAATTCCCCAAGGCAGTTAGGCATTTCCTTCTTAGTGCTCATTCGTGTCCATTCCCATCTTCCAGCACTTAGTACACTATAATTCTTTATCTCCAACAGTGTTTGTCTCAGTCGTAATTGGATTACTTCTTGTGTACACAAAGAGGAGGGAACCAAATATTAATCAAGCAGCAAATGTATATTAAGTGTAATAATTGATCCTTTCTCATGCTTTTATCCCCATGTTTTCATCTGCTGTTTCTTATAGCCTTGGAACATATATCATTTCATACAAATATGAAATGATAGGATTATATAATTATTCTATATAAATAAGTATATATTAAGTATATATACTGTTTTATGTAACATTTATATGCAAATACATATGTTAAACACATAACTATACAAAATATATGATATAGTACATAATTTACATATTAAAATATATAAAATATAGACAGATAAATTGATAGATAGATGATAGATAGATAGATAGATAGATAGATAGATAGATAGATAGATAGATAGATAGATACTAAGTGGTAACATAAATCCAAGATATAGATTTGTGTCTGGCTCTAGATCGTGTGTCTCTTCTTCTACGTCCTGTTTTATTCATGTTTGTACCTTCAGGCCATTGAACAATACTTGGCACATAGCCAGTACTTAATGAATATTTGGCAAGTGAATGAGTCACATTTGTAAACTTACAAAGCACTCTTACACCAGTTGTCACATTGTGCTGGTCAATAGGTCTGAGTAAGGAAGATGATGTTTATGTAAATAATGACTAATCTCAAGATTAACAGGCTACTTATGGAGATGTCTTTTAAAAGTAGATGGTAATATTTTATTTATATAAAGTTGAACTACATGAGAGGTTCTTAACATAAGGCCTGTGGATCTCTAGAGTTTAGAGATGAAATTATTGAAGTTCATAGACTCCTTGAATTGTGGATGGATTTTGTTATGTACTTTTCTCTGGAGAAGGCCTATAGAATTTGTTTTCTAAGTAACAATTTTGCAAGTCCCATGACCCCAGAATAATTAAGAACCACAAGACTACATTTTCCCTATACTCATTATCACTCAAGATTATGCAATCAAGGAAGACTAAGCTACTCAGGTCCATATCATGTTTACATCAGAACACTGACATTGTATGAAACCGTAATGGAAATGGACATGGAGATTCGACATACTGGAAAAAGAAAAAGATACATTCTGTTTCACACTGGCTGTATTCCACCAGCTCTAGCAATTTCTATCTTTGTTAAGGTAGCCAAACTACATATGTGGAACAGTTAGCTTTCACTGGCTTATTTGTTTGCTTTGTTTGGGAAGGAGATGTGGGTGCAGGAGATGGTTCTCCTTCTTCAATTTCTGAGACCTGTCTTTTTTGAAACAAGCTTACAGCTATACACGAAAAATATAAAATTCAAGCAAAACATCTGTTTCGCTCATCACTTTCAAGTCGATGTGAAGTGTGTACGTTCTAAGCATTAATTACCAACTCCAGTCTTTGGTGCTGCTTAGGTCTTTCCAGTAGGAATACATACACCAACCACACACCTTGAAGAAAGCACTCTCTCTTCTGATAATATTATTTCCAAGTAGATGTGTGTGGAAACTAGTCTTTGCTTAGCTATTTGAGAAAATGTACATTGGATGGATATCAAAATGACCAAATTGTTTTGATTTGTTTCAATGTTAACATTTTAAACATGTTTATGTCCGTAAAATATAAATGATACTCATGAGATTACATACTAATACAAAGTTTTGATAGATGGTAATTAAACTTAAAAATTATTGCAACTTTTGTTTCCCATCATTTGGGCAATCTCTCTCCTCCTATTGAAGCATACCTCTCCTCTACATTAAATCTGCAATCCTTAAATAAAACTGGAACATGAAAAGACTAGTAAAACATATTTTAATCTAACAAATAAATACCTATTTTAGGATAAGATAGTTGTTTCTTCCCAGAAAAATAAGCATGTCGTTGAATTACTCTGTTTTCTCTACTTTAGAAGACAATTCATCCAAAAATAAACAAAAGGAAATAAAATCTTGAGCATCAAGTCTTGCCTTGCCTCTTAATAGCAATTATAAGTTAGCTTCAAGCAATTCCATTAAAGTGCAGCACACAAATAAATAAACAATAATTCAAGGAAAAAAAGCTGCAGTTTGTCTCAGTGAGTTTCAGTACTGCCTGAATTCCAAATCAGTCTTGGCTAGAGAGAGTCTGTTAGTTCCTAAGGGAAGTCAATACTCTTTAGGGAAAAACAAACAAACAAACAAACAAAAGAACAAGTATGTTTCTTTTCTTTTTTTTAAACCAAAACCTGAACCCAAATCTTGCTTCCAGAAGCTCAGAAGGCTCACAATCCCAGAGTGACTTCAGATACCGCGCAGAAACAAAGGTGCACAAAGAGTCAGGAAAGTTGCCAGAAGTTAACTATATTCCCACTTGAAAGAAAAGAAAAGTGAAACTTTCCATTTTGTCTGGATTTCTAGGGGACCTCGATTTGATTATTTCTCTTCCTTCTCTAAAAGCAGAAGCATCTGTTTTGAAGTTTGTAGTATTGTTTATGAATGACACACCTTTCAGGCTACAGACTGAAACACAAAGGTCACTTTACCAGCAGAATACACTTTGACGATCTTGAACAGTTTTTCTTTCCAACTTTGAACAATGTTCAATAGTAAATAACTTCTACTCACAAATATCGAATAGAATTACAAATACATTTACATTCCTAAGGAAAAGGATTGTTTTGCATTCCCCAGTGAACTCTCCACAGGACCATATTTAATGGTTCTTGAGGTCCCTGTCACCCTTTGGGCTGATCTTCTATGGGCTTTGTCAACATATGGCATCAAGTTAAAATGCACTTTCAGAAGTCTGGGAGAAGAAAAAAGACCCAAAAGGGGCAGCTTCCATATTTAAGGCTCTTCCGAAGCAGAACCGCAGAAAAAGGTTTCATACCTAGGAATGCGGGGGGGGGGGGGGGGGGGGGGGTGTAGGGAGGGGGATAGAAGCATGAGGCACAGGGCAAGTGTTAAGTGTCTGTTCGCGCATTTGAATCAGTTTTAACAGATTCTCAGCATCTCCTTTGACCAGTTTAATCCACTTAATGCCCTTGGGGGACTTTGTCAGTGCCCTGTTGATATTCCTAGGACCTTGTCATTCCAGCTTCTTCTGTCTGATTTTTAAATGCTAGATTTGCTTCTCTGTGCTGAGCGCTTTCCCCCAAATCTCGGAGAGCTGTTCTGCCTACTTGAGTCATAGGATGAATATGTTGAGAAATTACAGCCCCGGGGGCTGACTGGCAAGAATTGCTACATAAATATTCCAGTTCTCTTACCCCTCAGTTAAGATTATGATACTGAGTTGTGTATTTTCCACTGTTTCCAGAAGTTCCTTGAAGGCTGCTCCTCCTTTGAATGACTTTCTCACTTACTTACATATATTTCCTTTCCATCTCAAAGACACTATTTGAATTTGAATCCTTGTCTGAGGATGTGCCTCTGGGAGGACCTACACTAAGACACACTTTAATTTTAGACAACACTTATTTATTTAGAGCCTATAATATTTCCTTCGCTAAGCCAGGCCTAAGAACAAGAGTCGTCCACTCAACTACATCCCAGGGAAGAGCAGGATACTAATTTAAGAAGCAGTCCAGATGGAAACCTGACTTACAAGAAAGGGCATGCTCTCTTTGAGGAAGGCATTCACTATTCAGCACCTGCCAATTTTTGCCATGCTGGAATGCCAGCCCATTGCTGCCAGGTCTTCCGCTTTTACAAGCATAGCGAAGAATCTTGAAATTTTAATATTGTCAGCTAATTCAAACAGGATATATTCCTTTTTATGATACTCTTCAGGCCAACAAACTCTGTGTGTGGGCTGGATTTGACCCGCTGCCTAGCAGTTCGTAAATGCAACAGTAGAGATCAAAGATGAACGATACCTGGTCCCTATAAATTAAAGAAACTTGTGATTTAGAAGGGATGGCAGACAGGCATGTGACTACCCATAAAGCAGAATTCAAATGATAAATGAGAGACAAGTAGTAATCAAATAATAACTTGATGAGAGAAAAGAGACATTCTGATCGGGGATGATGGTGAAGCAGGGTTGCGGTGAGTACATTATAAAAACCTTTATGGGAAAGTGGCATACCCCATAAACAATTTCCAATTGACTAGTTAAGATTTAGCAAATCTTAACTGATGTGGTTGAATCTCAACCCCATGTTGAGAGGGTCTTCACCCTCTTCTTAATGCTCAAGTTGTTCTGGTTGGCCCACAAACTCTTGCTTCTTTCTTCTGGTTCTTTGTTCCTAGAGTGACCCAATAACAAGTTGGATTGAGACTGTCCCAGCTTACACACATGGTTCTGGTGTAACTATTAATAACTACCCCTTTTCTTCTCAAAATTTTCCTGGTTTGGACATGATTAGGTGATCATTCTACTTAAACTTGCTTCCTGTTTTCTCAGTTTGTCCCAGGAATGACAGCTTGATGCCACCACTTTGACCTAAATGCTAAACATCTATGTTTTCTCTTTCTAGAGTCAGGGTTCTCTTCCCTGCTCTCTATGTCCTGTTTGAGGGACCTGAGCTCTGAATGCCCTGGTAACAGGTGCAGGATTTTAAACCACTTCCAACTTGGTACACTGAATCATAACCACTATGAACACAAACGGGGGTGCTCCTCAGATGGGGGTAAGGAACACACACCTTATAACATCCACACTTTTATTACGTTCTTTTCTCTGCCTGGAAATGTCCCTGTATTTTCTTACTCATCCTTCAAAGCTCATCACATATAGTATCTCCTCTGATCCTTCCTGAAGAGGGGAATAACCACATTGTCCATCTATTCTCTTAGATTTCACCCTTATCTTGTAATAGAATGTTCCATATTGTACTGTTACTTGTTTGTTTGTTATTTGTTTTTTGTGAATATCACTGTTTTCCCAAGTATACTTCAAGAAACATGAGGGCATCCCTTTTTTCTTCATCTATGCATTTCTAATGCCAAATACAAGATAGAAAGCTCAACAAATTCTTCTTGCCATTTGAGTGAATGAATACATCCAGTTCAAAGTAGCCAACATACATTGAGCTCAGTCCCATGGTTTGAAATGGTTATTTTGTGGTCATAAAATCCCGGAAGCCATAAGAACCAAGATTCCCAATTCATTTCTGATGAAACAAGATTAATGTGAACTTGCCTTGAGTCTTGGCATCTAGTACAGTTGCTGGGAGTTAAACTTACAGTTCTGAATGATCATCACTGCTCATGAATGGCCCCCTTCCCATCCCATCCTCCATATTCCTAAATCATACAAAATAAACCCCAACTGCCATGAAGTAGTCCCTGTTCTATGCTCTCTCTCTACATGCATTCCCCCAAAAAATGTTGTCGCACAGATTTTATCATCTTACTACTGGAAAAAAATCTGCTATAATCGTCAAGTGTCAGAAAACATTGGGCTATAGAGGTATCTTTGGCAGCAAATGCCTTCCAAAATCAGCTCCATTCTAAACTCTGCTCAATTTAGTTCATCAATAAACTCGAATAGTCTAACCCCCAAGCCATTATCCAGTTGGCATGTAACATTATATGCAGTACAATTCATTTTTTCTCTAATATAGTAATCTAAATAAAATGTCCAATCTATAGTATTGATGTTTACATGTTAACTCTTCAGATTTAGCTTCTGTCAGTGAATACAAACCAAGCCTCTTTTGGAAGTTCAAAGACCAGTCTGTGATCTATAAAGTGTTGCTAGAACTGGGATTGGGGGGAGGGGGAGGTGGGAAGAGTGTTCCTTAGATCTGAAGACAAGAGAAGATATCGCTGTGTTTTCTCCTGACTGTAATGTCCCCTGGTGTACCCGCTTCAGTCTGTACTTCATCCAGCCATTGTTCACTCAACATATATTTGCAAACAACCTACCCTGTTCTGTTATATTGGGATAAAGACTTGGGAACCACAGAGCTGAATAGACATGAACTCTACCTTCAATAACATTACAATTAAGGAGAATAGTAACAGTTATAAAAAATATTTTAACACAGTGTAGTAAATGCTATTATAGAGGTAAATGTTGGATACTCAGGGGCTGCAAAAAGCTGAGGTGATCTTTATGCGAGTTAAACAAAAAAGGCTTGACATAATGATAGGCTTGAGGGGTGGGTCTTTAGGAGAGAATAGAAATTTAGTAGACAAAGCAAGAGATGAAATACCAGGCAGAAGGAAAAATATACTCTAGATATGGGGACATGCAATGTAGTGACACGTGCTGGAAATGTAAGTAGTTCCATATAGTTAGAATTAAGAATGAATATAGAAAATAATCAAAAAATTAGGCTAAAAAGTTAAGATACAAATCATTGACTTTATGCATGTCATGCTTAATAAATACCGTCAACTTTATACTGTAGCTAGGATTAGTTTAATATGAGGTGTGTCATGGACAGGTTACATATGTGCTAATAGGCTTCCACATTTTCTTTTAAATTACTATCCTTCTCTTTACTTCTTTGGGAAACAGTTTAGGAGAATATAAGGAGTATGGTGAGTAAATAAATTTCCTAGTCCTATATGGTAGTGCAGGGGTAATTAGTTACTTAGCTCCACCTCTAGCTGGCACCATCTTGGAAACCTTGAAGTCAGTAAATGTCTAATTGGATGAAATAAATCACTCATTAGAAAAGCCTGCATAAGAGAAATAACACAGGAATTAAAAAGCCCAGGGCTGGAGTCAGAAGATGAGCATGCTGGACCCAGCTCTGTAGACATCTGCTCTTTTACAAAATGAGAACGTGATTCACTGGAGTTCCACTGTTTATTGCTGCTCTAAACAATTTTACGCTACCTAGACATGTTGATGGGAAGGTGCATGAAAGATGGCAGCTGCCGGTTGGCTCTCGAGGGTCACAAACAAATGACAGATAGCAGATGAAGGACTGAGTCCTCAGGATAGTCATGTGGAGGTATGAACACAAAATATTGAAAATGTTACCTTTCTCACCATTTATGAAAATCTACCTTACATGAAGGTTGATCATTTCAACCATGAAACCAGAGTATGCCATATTTTTAAATTCAAGATGTTAGAGTCAGATTTCAAGATGAAAGGAACCTCGGAGATTGGACAGTACAAGCTTCTGCAAGAACAGGGAGGGAAGCAAAGAGGAGTTAAAGGGCTTTTCTGAACCCATGGAGTTGATAAGGCAAACCCAGGACTAGAACCCAGATCCCCAGTCTCTCAACCCAGGATATTTACATCCTCAGCTTTACTTTTGCTCACGAATAGCATAGAGTAAATATCAAAGATATTAAGGTTTTCTGTTCTTCAGAACGTCACCCCCACCAGCAGGTGGAACAGTGCATTAAAGGCAAATAAATCAGGATGATTACAGAGAACTAACCTACCAGTGTGAAGACATGTTGTGCTGTGCCCAGTGCTTTACATGGGGCAGCACCCCAACCCTCTAAACAAGTCTGGGGCTATAAGGGGAGGGAAGGAGCATATCCTATGCATGCCTCATTCCCACTCCTCACGTTCAAAAGCCTTCCAACTCTTAACCAACAATCATCAATTACTACTTGCCAGGCAGTCCAAGTAAACTCATAATCTCCAAAACTAAAGTAAAGAAACTGTGACAAGTGGATGATACATGATTGGCTAGCCTAGTTTCCTGCAACAGCCATAACAAAGGACCACATACCTGTGACCTAAAACAATGTGTCACCATTCTAGAGGCTAGAAGTCTGAGATCTAAATATCTACAGGCCACACTCTTTCTGATGGCTGCAGTGGAGAAAGATTGCCCTTTGCCTCTTCTAGCTTCTGGTATTTTCCAGCAGTTGTTGACATTCCTTGCTCTGCAGACGTATCACTCCTGTCACGTGGCCATCTTTTTCCTGGGTGTCTTCACATCCTTTTCCTTCTTGCTTGTCTGTTCTGTGTTCAAATTTCTATATCTTTTTCATAAAGACACCTGCGACATTGGATTAAGACCCACACTAATGACCACATTTTAATTAATTGGACCTGTAACCACCCTATTTTCAAATAAAGTCACATTCTGATATCCTCTTTTGGGAGACACAATTCAATCCATAACACTTAGCCTAAGGATATAAAGCTACCAAGTATTACGCCAAGAGTCTAATCCAATCTGTCTCCCTTGGACAGATGATTGAAAATTGTTAACATCTGGAATATTTGTGATTATTATTAACTAATTACACTGGAAGGGAAGAGGCAGGGTCCCCACAAATATGATACATAGGTAAAAATATAAATACAGGATGGTCAAGGTCCATACTCCAAGTCAGACCTAAACAAAGTGATGAGTGGCACTAGTGGATGTGCTCAGACTGCAACATGCTGCTACACCACGTGCTGGATATGGACGCTTAGGCAATCAGATCACCTCTGTGCCTCAGTTTGTACATACTTTTAACGAGTACCCAATTTAGAGATCTTATAAATATTAAATAATTTATATATACATATATACACAAATATATACAAATAATTTATATACATATGTATATGTATATGTATATATATATGTATATACACACATACATATATATGTGTGTGTGTGTATACACACGTCCTGTTTCTCCAAAAATAAGACCTAGCTGGACAATCAGCTCTAATTGCGTCTTTTGGAGCAAATTAATATAAGACCCAGTATATTATATTATATTATATTATATTATATTATATTATATTATATTATATTATATTATATAAGACGCAGTCTTATATTACAGTAAAATAAGACCGGGTCTTATATTAATGTTTGCTCCAAAAGATACATTAGAGCTGATTGTCCAGCTAGGTCTTATTTTCGGGGAAACACGGTATATACTGCCTGATACATAATAATGACTTGATAATTTTTAACTATTGCTATTACTATTGTCTATGATTCTTCCCTTTCATCCTCTTTCTAGTTCCCTCCATCCTCACCAAACACAACGTACACATAATCTTGCACGTAGTACACTCTTTTTCTAGCTACAAAGATTTGCTTAATGTTCCTTGAAGAGTCTGAGCATGCCTCTGCCTCGGGAACTTTGCATCTGTCCATTTCCCTGACTGGAATATTCTTCCTGAAAATAGTTTCATGGTTGACCTCTGGACTTCCTTTAGGACTTTCCTCAAATGCCACCACCTCAGAGAGATCTTCCTAAACAACCCATTGAAAAATGCAACCCAATCACTTTCTACCCTCTGACCCTGCTTCATTTTTTTTTAAAGCATGATTTGTTATATTAGTGGTAATATATTGTATCCCACATCTATTTGTGGCTAATAATCTGTCTGACAATGTCAAGGACTGCTAGTTGCTAGCCAATAGCTATTTCCCCCTTATTCCTTAGGCATAGTATTTCTATTTAATCAGCACGGCCGTACTTCTAAGTAAAAAACTCAATTTCCCAAGTTTGGGGGATATTTTTGCAGCTGAAGATGGCCATAACCAAGTCCCAGCTAATGAGACTGGTGCTGAAAATCTGGTGCTGAAATCCTGGGAAAGCTGCTTAAAAAGATAACTCAACAGAAGTGAGTCCTTCCACCCTTTCCATCTCTGGATAGGGGCATCATAGCTGGAGCTCCAACAGCAATTAAGGACTAGGAGGTGACTTTGAGGATGGAAACCATGCTCCAGTGGAGAAGGAGATGGCATAAAGGAACCATACCAGTGGGCTGTGCTCTACCTAAAGTCTGATTGCTGTGACATGAAATACTAGGTCCTTGTGAATTGAATCAGGCTCCGCAACACAAATTCCTCACTAATTCATTCCTCCATGGAAATGTAGGGCCCTTGAAGACCACAAAATATTTGTCTTTTTCAATGTTTTGACTGTAATACTAGAATAGTGCTTGGAACATTGCACATGATCAATAAACATTTTAAAAATAAATAAAAAACAAAAAATAGCTGAATATCCACTATCTACCTATGAATAAAAAAGGTTGTAAAGGATACAAGTGTACAATAATTTATATTTGATGTAAATAACTGCCATGATCCAAAAAATGACAGATAACTAAGCACATCTCTATTGCTGCTTTACTAATTTTGCTGTATTTATTAAATACAGTTTTGCTCTAAACATGTGTTAGGTATTATAACTAAATCACTTTTGCATTAGTGTCATCATTTGGTAGCCCAGATTAAATTTATAAGCTTTTTTAATACAACCTATGAATCAGGCATTAGGCTAGGAGTTTTAAGTACGTAATGGATACAATCTTAGTTTATAAACTCAGGTGAACCAGCAATATCCCATTTATTTATTTTCTTTTATTCAACTTAAATATGATCTGAGCCTAGCATGTGTTGCTGACTAAAATCTCAATAACAGTTACAATTTGAATTCCCTTCCACCCTAAGTTTGGCCAAGATCTCAGGTTCTGATGTATATCCAAAAGCATGTGGGACGTCTTTCTGCTCAAAGGACTTTTTGCCCATACTGCTTCTGTTATGACATCCTTGTCCCATTGCTAATGTTTCCTGTAGGTTTAGTAAACCATGACTATCATAATGTTTAAAAAGGCACAGGTTTCTGGATCTGAGTGAATTACCTGTATTGCTGTATCCATCTGGGGTCCTTCCAACTAAACCTTTCCCCTTCCCTGCCACTGGGAATCTGTCCTCCCATATTTCTCTGCCCCATATAACTTTTCCCTTCCTTCTTCTAGGGGGCCAGACTTATTTCATCTTCAGAGAACTTAGATTTTTTTTTTTTTTTTTTTTTTTTTTTTTTTTTTTTTTTGCAAAAGAGAGGAAGCACCACTGACTTCAAATAGCTTCTGCTTTCTGCCCTATGAATTTTACACAGGCACAGACTTAAAAAGGCAGAGCCTGCATGAAAGCAGAGAAGGGAACAATACACAGAGGAAGATAGAAATAAATATCTCAAAACACATTTGAACCACATAAAGATCATTTCATTGACCGTGCAATGTGGGATAGTTTTTCCTAACATGCAGATAAAAAATCCAAGCTCATAAACTTAAATGAGAATGTGATTGAACATGGATTGCTTTTGTTTGTTTGTTTTCTTTTGTTATTTTCAAAAAAAAGATCAAGACAAACAAATGAAGAAACAAAAACTCACAGACATAGACAATAATTTAGGGGTTACCCGAGGGTAGTGGGGAAGAGGGCTCTGGAAGAGGGTAAATGGAGTCCAATATATGGTGATGGAAAGGGAACTGACTCTGGGTGGTGAACACACAATGTGAGATATAGATAATGTATTACAGAATTGTACACCTGAAATCTATGTAACTTCACTAACAATTGTCACCCCAATAAACTTTAATTAAAAAAATAAAGAAAAAAGAAACTGTTGACATACACAACCACATGGATGAATCTCTGGATGATTATGCTAAGGGAAAAAACAATCCCAAATTTCACATATTGTAATGATTCCATTTATGTAACACTCTTGAGATGACAAAATTATAGAAACAGAGAACACATTAGTGGTTGCCGGAGATGAGAAGTCTGTGGGTGCAGGATGGAAATGGGTGTGACTATTAGAGAGCACCATGAGGGGTCCCTGTGGCAATGGAAATATTCTGTAACTTGACTGTATCAATGTCAATATTGTGGCTGTTTTACAAGATATTACCATTATGGGGTAAAGGGTACATGAAAGTTCTGTATTTCCTACAACTTCACATGAATCTACAATGATCTCAAAATAAAAAGCTCAATTTAAAGAAATGAGGGGGGAAAAAGAACATGGATTGTAACCCAAGCATCTCTATATTTAGAAATCCTGCCCCTCCCTCCACTAGGACCATCATTTTCAGGTTGCATTCTGTAGCATCACACTGGCCCATGGGACTTCGCAGAGAAAACCAAGGTTCTAGGGAGAATTTCCAATGGACATAGTTTCATGGTGGACTCCCTCTGTCAATCAAAGTAGTTCTTCATGTACCTGCTTAGCAGTTGTCCTTAAAATTAAGTAAGATAATAGGTTCCTATTGCTTAAGACAAGGCTTCAATATCTGTCGCAACATTTTTCCCATTTGCCTATGTAGCTGAGTCATTTGTTCAAAAATATCACATACTTCAGATCTCTTCAGCAGTGTATCTCAGCACTGTGTAAGGAACATGCAAACAATTGTTTTCCTAATATTAAAGTGGCAGATTTGAAACTGATTTAGTTTTATTCAAAGTCACCAACATAGTAAGTGTTCTCTCACTCATGTTTCATATGAATAGGCTTTCTTGAGTGAGGAAGGGAGGAGATGCAGCTACGTGTATTGCACCTGAGCGTGGCAATTCGGTATCACCAGTAGGAGCACGCACACCTGTGAAACTCACACCTGTAAGTGTCCTTGGCGACATAAGACACAGGTGAAAAATTACCGATAAATGACACTTGGAATCCAGGCAGACAGTAAGAAGGAAGTTCTGTTCCACTACTTTCGGTAACTTGGGCTTTTCTAGCTAGCTGCACTGTCAGGAGAAATTGAAACTCCAAATCCATATTCTTCTGTTCCACCATCCTTATAAAATCATGACATCGGATATTCTTGAAAGATAAAGACATACGTAAGAACATATCCCTTGTATTAGCGATTTCAGAATGCTACAGAAATTCAAGACTTCCCATAGAAGAATGATCCTCGTAATCGTAAAGGAAGGTAAGTGGTTGAATTGACCACATGTAAGAAAAAACTCAGATGATGCTTAAGCCTCAAATCAGAAAATATCAAACAGCGGCATCGTGCAAACAGGTCTGATCTTTCTTTCCTTGCTTCTGAAATACATGATGCCTGGGTTAGAAGTACTGGCAGTTGCCAAATATATTCCCATGAATTATTTTTGGCCTGTGTTCTGAATAAGATTGGTGGGATCTAACTTCTTTCCATCCCCCTCCACTTCGTGGAAAAAAAGACTTTTACATGAAGAGTCCTTGACATGTATTTATTTATTTATTATTATTTTTTTTTTAAATATGGTCTGTAAATAGCAATGCACAGAGAGGTTGACAGGTTGACCAATGCCATACAACATAGCATCAGAACCTAAATTTAAATTCAGTCTGACTCAGCATCGATGTCCTTGGTCACCATGCATTTCCGTCTCTCTTCCACAGCAAAGCAGCAATAGTTTTCACAGACCGTCCACTGGATTTAGAGAGTCGATTTGGAAAACCACTTCAAGTGACACAAAATATATTTTATAAAACAAAAATATAATTTGGAAACAAATGCCTTTGACTTTTCTCTCGTCTAGTGGGTAACATAACACTAAACAGACAAAGCACGCAACACACACTTTGTTGATTAATTATTTACAGCAATTATTCATCATTCGTTCCTTTGCTTTTTCTGGACTCACTTATTCGTCCATCTACTCATTCAGCTAGGTCCTGGGGACTCAAAGAGGAATTGTAAGCTGACCACAGCCCCAAGCACCATGCAAAGGTACCTGCCTAGCAGGAAGAAGCTGAAACACAGCCTACACCCCACTACTATCAGTGAACTCAGCATGCTCGAGTCACCAGAGGGTATGTTTTTTCCCTAATTCTCCATGTTTCTAACTCCTTTTGATACAGGCCTGTCCCAAAGGAACTTAGGCTGGTAGTTTCTTCCCTGCCAACAAGGTAAACCTTTCCAGGCAAATTATCTCACCTTAACATGAAATCTTACCAAACGCCACCCTACCAATACTAACAACCCCTCTCCCCTAACCTAGGTCTGTCACCGTACTCCTTACCCCCAAAATTGACATGATTACTTCACAAACACGCATGCCAATTCTCTAACCTGGAATATCTTCCTCTCAATTGTCTTTTTCTAATTAAATCCTAACCACTCATTGTTCAGAATCTAGTTTGAGACCACTTTTCAATCCAAATTCTTCACCTGACTGTTTTACCCCATAATAATATATCATTTCCTGAGTTTATTAACATTTATTCTAGTAATTAATTACTTGCAGAGCCATTTATCCCTATAACTATGTAGTTTTCTCAAATATGTAAGGTTTATGTCTTCAGCTACTTAAGAAGTTCATATCATATTTTCAGAAACATCAATTCATTCATACATCCAAAAAGTTTTACTGAACATTTATTCAATTGCATTGTTCCTGGCATAGAGGTATCATTCCAGGAATTAAGCATACATATTATAGCAAGAAATACTGTACATTTAATGAGAATTTCATAAATACATTTTTATATACATACAAGACTGACTGAACAAATGAATTAACAATGGTCAATAGATAGGTCAATCTAAAAAGATCTTTCCATCATAATCCAATCTGGTTATTCTAATCAAAATTGCATAATGGTAAAACGAGAAGAGTTAAATAAAAGTTACAGTGCTCCCAAAACTAAAAAATCAAATTAAAAATATTTTCCATTTAGTCACTAACACCTATCTTCAATAAGGAGGAATTAAGTTGGGGTTATCGCAAGAATCCATTGGTTCTCTATTTACAATAGAGCTAGCTCATCCCTGACTGTCAGAATACTTAAAGTAGGTCTGTTAAGCACTAAAAGTTTTATTGTGATTAAAAAAAAAAAAAATTGAGTCTTGCTTATCCAAGTGAAATTGGCTTTCTCAATTTTTAGTATCATCTAAAAATCTGGTGCATTCTCTCCCAGATCGATGACTTTTTAAAAATAACGACTTTCCTAGTTATTCTTCTCTCCATATGTTTATTCTCCCCTGAAGAGATCAGTGTTATAGTTTTTGTACAGATCTCACTTCATTTGTCAGAACACGGCAGGCACAAAGAGTACAACATTGATAAATTCCTTCTTTTGAGTCATTGCCTGAGCAACAGAAAAGCCAAGAGTACGGCCTTAAGGAATTTAATTCCTTTCTTTATTATCTTTTATGTTTTATGAAAAAACAGAATCAGTTATGGTTAAGGTAAAAAGTGGTTAGAAAGAGAGTCAATTTGGGCAATTAAGAAGTCAGAGAGTAGAACGTATGAAGTTGCCTCACCACTTTCACTTTATTTAATTCATTCTGTTTATCTTTAATATTTTACTTTAAACAAAAAAGTACTGTCCCTAGTATTCACTAATTGACCATCAGACAGGAGAGGAGGCTAATGTTGAGTGTTCCTTATGTGCTGGTACTCTAGGGGAAGTTTCTAATGTACTATCTAATGTATTAGGACTCATTTTGTGAAAGGATTGGTTTAAATCAGTAAGGAAATTATTTGAGTCCTGAAACCAAATGTTCATGTTGTGGCTTCTCCCTGGCACAGCATCTTAAGGTATCTGTCTCTTTCCATCCCTCAGCTCTACTTTCCTCTGGGCTGGATTTGTTTTCAGAAACTATCCCATTATGCTAACGCCAAGATGTTCCAGGCTAACGTTTTATTATTTAATAACAGAGAGGTCAGTAAACGACAGCCCGTGGACCAAATGTGGTATGCCACCTGTTTTTGTAAATACCGTTTATTGGAACCCAGCCAGACTTATTTATGTATGTATCATCTATGGCTGCTTTTGCACTACAAAGGCAGCACGAGTGCAATGGAGACCATATAACTCATAAAGCCTAAAATACTTATTGTCTGGTTATTGACCAAAAAAAAAAAAAAAAGAAAAAAGAAAAAAAAGAAAAGAAAAATAAAAAAATGCTGACCTATAAATTATAACCCAAGATGAATTCTCTTTTACGGTAAATCCCCACAAAAATCTTAAACTTCAGTCCTATGTGGATTATGTGTAAATTTTTGAGTCAGGACCAATGACCAAGGTTTGGGTTTTCCTAATAGGCCAGTTCAGGGTCATGTGCCCATGGACAGAGCTGGATGGAGCCAGACTTACCCTACCCACATAAACTGATGGTGAGGTAGATGGTCAATCCCAGGACGTACTGTAATCTCATCAAGAAATAATGGATTCTCAGTATATTAGTTTGCTAGGGCTGCTATAATAGAACCTCACAAACTGGGGATCTTAAACAACAGAAATGTCTTGTCTCATGGTTCTGGAGGCTGGAAATCCAAAATCAAGGTGTCAGCAGGGTGGATTACTTCTAAGAACAGTGAGGTAAAGGTCCTTTCCAGGCCTCTCTCCTTGGTTGTAGATGGCCAACTTCTCCTTCACATGCCATCCTCCCTGTCCAAATGTCCCCTTTTCATAAAGGTACCAGTCGTCTTAGATTAGGCCCTACCTTAATGACATCATCTTGCCTAATATTAATATTTTTTCTTCAACAATGTGTTATTTTGAATTTAACAAATTCACATGTGAAAAAGGGTTATTTACATTATTACATTATTTATACATTATTTAATACATTATTTCAATTAAGATTTCTATGTTGCCACCTTTAAATAATTTCAACCCCTCTCCAAAATTTTACTTATTTATGTATATATATATATATATATATATATATATATATAATATAAATAATATATATATATAGCTATATATATATATATATATATATATATAGATGTATATACACACACACATACATTTGTGGAATTTTTGAAAAATTACATAGTGGATATTACCTTTTTAACTCTATAAGTAATAGAAACTACTTACTAAACATTTACAAGAAATCCTGATTATAATAACACAAACAGCTTGCTAGGATACTCCTGACTTTTTACAGAATGAAAAAAATCACTTTTCGTATTTTCACACTAAAAGAGTTTAACATAATGAAACTATAGCAAAAGTAAAAGTAGAAATACTTTTTGCCTTTAACATAAAACCAGATATTAAAAAACAACATCCTTATCTTTAGTCTCCTTTCAAAACATTGTAATCTAAATGTATGGTTTTAGATGACGAGAAAAAATTGGCCGTGGTATTTCTATAAGTGGATTATTTAAAACTGCCTAGAGCTAGGGATTAATAAGTCACTGTATTATACTGAGATAAACACAGAAGCTTTCCTAATCCACTGTGTACAGACTTTGAAACTACTGGGGTTTATGCTCTGCTGTGAGAAAAATAAAATGGTGAATTTGTTCTGCTAAGAGTTCAGACTGATGATTAGAGTGTCCTGTAAATCTTTCTCCACTTGGCAAGCAGATCCTGAACAGAATTTACTTAAATGAGTAGTAGTTCTATGTTTCAGTAGAAAAAAAGTCCCATCATCTTAAGTGGAGGAAAAAGTCAGTATAATCAGTACAGGCATGTTGGTATATTTTCTGGGGTGATCGCTTGGATTATTGGGAGAAGGTCAAGAGAAAGGCCGTACCAATACTTCTTTTGTGTCAATGACCAAACGAAGCTGCCATTCCCTTGAATGCATTATTTTATCCAACAAGGCCCAAACCAAACCCACAGGACTGCTATATTTGATTAAGGAGAAACCCTTACATGAAGACATTGTTTAAATGCATATGGTCTGCTGAGCAGATTGCACCTCTCTATAACACCTTCCCCTCAGAATCTTTTAACTAAACTGGTTCCATAAGCTCACAAACTTATTTTCTCATTTAAGATAATAATTCAGTTCTAGGGAAAATGGTACATCTACTATGTAAAAGGCCAAAAAAAAAAAAAAAAAAGGAAGAAAATAGATCTACAGCTACCAAAGCATTACTGACATTTGATGGGAATACAAGACATCAGAAGACAGATGTATTTCGGGGTTATGAACTATTAGGTTGGTGAAGAAGTAATTGCGGTTTAAAAGGTTGAAAATAGTTGCAAAAACCACAATTGCTTTTGCACCCACCTAGTACATACACTTTTCCAGATTCACCGAAGAAAAACACAATTACTTGGAAAACTTGTGGCCACATTTCCCTTGTGGTGATAGACAGATGGTGTTCTTTTGCTAAGCCTCTAGCTCATTCTGCTTAATATGTGAGTTTGAGACAATGCTTATGCCCTTGTCTTCCTTGTGAACTCTTTAGATAAACGCAGAAACAGATGCACAAGTTCACCATTATGTACCTCACCCCTTCCCATTAACTTGACATATGCTCTTGCCTTATCCATTTGACTTTGCTTGTGATTGCATGGTGGAGAAAATCTTAGAACTGGAAGTCTAGGAGCCTGACTTCTTGTTCCATTTCCACCAAGTCCCTTTTCTACCTTTGTTTGCTTTACGTATATGTTAAAACCTTCCCAAATCAACTTTTACAAAATAGGATGGTTCAGTCTACGTTTTATGCCCCAGGAACTAGGCATATGGAAGAATATGAAGGGAGTAAGAGAAAGCAGTTAACAGCTTTGGTTGTCAATTGGAATACAGAGCAAAAAAGAATCACTTCGAACTGAGAAAAATGCTCCTTAGTGGTCCATAGACCTCCACTGAAGGATCTCTCAGCTTCTTCCCACTCGGAAGTTTTATGAAATGTATATTTAACTAAGTTAAAGAAGAAGTTGATAAGTCCTTTTTCTTTCAGTGAAGGCTTTCTTGTAAATACTATACATTAAATAGGCTAAACACTCACTGTACATTTTTGTGTTCAGAACGTTACCAAAGGAGATGGGAGGCAGAGTACGAGTAGTTCCCACAATCAGACTCCATAGTCTTGGTTGGTACTTAAATACTGGTAAGCTGTCTACAAGATTAAGGCCGTCTTTGAATTGAAGTATTATTTTTTGCATTATTTCAGACTTTTTGGAATCCAGCAGAAAGCAAATAACCATACGCTCAGACATTTATGAGGTCGACAGTCTTACCCATTGCCCCTTCAAAAAACTATATCCCATAACAAACAGGTAACTTTTTTTTTCCCAGCCTGCTTGGCACAAGTATTATAGTCCTATAAGCATTCTTCATCCAAATAATCACTATGTTACTGCTATGCACACAGACAGGACTGAAATTCTGGTTTTCATCCAGCAGAAACATATTCCAGTGGAAAGTTCATATTTCAAATCTGATCTGTAAGCTTCCAGAATACAAAAGTATAGTAGCCATGGAAATGTGCTCTCAGAACTCCCTTCAAAGAATCTGCTTCGAGGAGCACTGTTGAATGGCAGCTTTCAGCTATGGCCTTTTGGATTTATTAGGGGTGACACCTGTGAATAATAAAGGAAGAAGCAGGAAGCATGAGCAGGCAGAGCCTTCAGGCTGTGATACCTTCTGACAACTGGGGGAGGAAATGGGAAGGAAGGATGATTGAGTAGGAAGAGCCTCACACTGAAGGATAGCTCAGTGAAGTTCATTCACTGTGAAGCCGCGCTGCCCCTGGGCTGCCCCCAGCCAATGTCTGAGCATAGTAGGGCTACAGTTGCCCACCCATTATTTCCAGAAGTGGCAACATTTGCTCAGGGACTCCCATCAGACTCCCTGCAGATGTCTTCAGAACTGCCTACTTACTTATTGCACCCAACTTTGTACACAACAAAAGTGTACAGTCTGTTCCAGTGTCTTCTTTCAAGGAAAGTATCAAGAGGTAAGACATGTCTTCCCTTATTTATTCATCAATTCAATCAACCAATAAATATTTATTAGAACACTTACATAGGCCAGGCACCAGAGATAGAACGCTACTGCAGAATAACATGGTCTCAGCCACAGCAGAGTTTACAGGCTAATGCAACATATCTTAAATCTTTTGTTCACAGGCCCCTTGAGAATGTCGTAAGTGCTCTGTGCACTGTCCCTATAAAAACATCACATGCACATACAAATGTAAGGAAATTCTGAATATCGCAGATTTCATGAACAAAATTACATCTTGAGTTCTTGCCATCTTCCTGAGTCTGGTAGCTCACGTGATAATCCTGTTTCAGTAACTATACTCCTGCCATGTTCTTCCATACAAAAATGTCTACTTCTAGTAACTTTTCTATAATCCAGATTCTCTCTCTCTCCCTTGTTCTTTTTTCCCTTCCCTCAGCGGTTTCAGTCCAATCTCTGCAATACAGTCGGCTCCTCCTGACTTGCTACATTGCTTTTGGAAATTTCCCTTCATCACTGCCAAAATATTGTTTCTTTCCCGCATAATTCCAATAACCTCCTAAACATGCCCTTGCCCCAGGGCCTCCCCATTCCATTTGGTCATATTCTTATGTCAAGTATACACGCCTGAAAGCAGAGATTTGGGGTGTTCCTCCTTAACTCAAACATCTCCCTTGACCTTCATGCCCCCTGAAGTCGTTCTAAGAAAGTGCACGATGCCCTTTACATAACAACTCCATCTCACACTCTGCTGCCACACACTTCCTCTACATGAACTCCATGCCCAGAGAAACCTAAGTCTTCACTTGCCATTAGAGACTATGCTCATTTTCTTTTTTTTTTTTTTTAGGATAGTTTATTTTTAAAATATTTTATGCTCATTTTCTTACCTCAATGCTTTTTCTCACCTAAACAGTCCTTCTGTCACCTTCCTGACTGATCTCTTCCCATGTGTCAATGTCTAAATCCAATACCCAGTCCTCCATGGCATACAAGTAAGAGAAGTAGTAAAAGTGAAAATGACAGTGGTTAAGTGCAGATAGAAAGTAAAGAATTAATGGAAGAACTATTTTAAGGGTCAAAGTAATAGGACTTAGTTTCTTATTTAAAACACAAGGATTAATATTAAGTACTAATGAAATAATATACCATTGTTTAGCACTTACCCTGTATTCAACTCTACACCATGCATTCTACATGCATTGACTATTTTATGTTAAGTACCCTGGTGACATAGCTGCTGTTGTTATCCCAGTTTATACATGAGAAAATACAGTGTTTCCCTGAAAACAAGACCCAGCCGGACAATTAACTCTGAGACATTTTTTGGAGCAAAAATTAATATAAGACCCGGTTCTATATTGTATTATATTATATTGTGTTATATAAGACCGGGTCTTATATTCATTTTTGCTCCAAAAGACATATCACAGTTGATTGTCCGGCTAGGTCTTATTTTCAGGGAAACACGGTAGATGCTTACAGATGTTAGTAAAATATTCCAGGTCACAGAGGTTTTAGAATAAAGTTGACATTTGAATGCAGGCTTTTCTAATAACATATATCATGGTCTTACCATGAGGAAATGACTTGAAGTTTTGAAGTCTGAGGGAATTAGTTGATTTGCGAAAGAAATTAGCAATGAGAATGTCATCTTTGAAATGTTTAATTTTAAAACATTTAAATAATATCTAAGAGGAGCACTCTACCAGTTAATTGCAAACATGGGAATAGAACACGGGAAAGACGTCATTAATATGTTGATTTAAGAGTTATTTGTACGATGGTGAGAGGTAAAGTCCTATGAGTGGATGTGAGAGAATACATACAGAAAAGAGAAGACCAAAAGCTAATATTTTGGAAAACTTTCCATGAATGATGACAAGGAAGAAATTGAACCAGGGAAGCCAGGAGAATTCCAGGGGATACACTGAAGCCAACAGCACCATAATGTTGTAAAACAGAAAACTATCTAATGGTTTGGTTTAGATCTTGGAAATCCCTGCACAAGAAGTTATAGCAGAGCAGTGGGAGCAGAAGCCAAATGGAAAGAGGTTATGGAGTGACTCGTACAGATGTTTTTAACTTCCTCGAAGAAGGAAGTCGGCTCTTTTGGTTTGTACTGCTTATTGGAAAAATTTCTCTTTATGTATTACTAAATAGCATTTACTCCTCTAAAAATTATGTTCCCTGCTCTGAGAGACCTTCCAGGGAATGTGATCCATCCAGGTCCTCACAATTACACTTCATGCTCACTGAGTAAAAGAGCCCATCCTTTCTGTTCAGTTGAACTGCATGAGCTCAAAGATGTCACTACTTAGTGTACAAATTACTATTAATAGACTGAAAGTGCTGACCGACCACAGTAACTGGGCGATACCGGTGTGTGAAGGGCATTGTGATTATACGTTACAGTGGATGGCAAAGTCCTTCAGGATAGCAATGATGTCGTGTTATCTCAGTATCCATCAACAAGCACACCCCTCACAAATGCACAGGGGCACACACACACACACACACACACACACACACACACACTCACTCACTCTTGACGTAGCACCAAACATAATACATCCCAGACATTCAAAAGTGGTTGTTGAATGAATTAATCAACAAATGAATTTACGAGTTCATATGAATGAGAAGATAAATGAATAAACAATTTGATGAGTTAAAAAAAACAACACAGATTAATGCATTTGTTCAAGTATAAACATAAATAAATAGAAAATATAATCCACGTAGCAATGCTATATAATTAGTACATAGGCTAAAGGGATAAGTAAGAAAGACTCTGAATGATGAGCTCTGTACTGTTACACATGCCACTTCATACAGTAGAGAAATTATTCATGTACACTTCTGATGGCTGGCAAAGATATTGCAAAGTCTAGTCTTTGCTTAGTGAGACACTGACCTAGACAATCTTGGAAGTAAAAAAAATGAATATTACATATTTTTTTTAAATAATACTTCAACAAATTAAAGATAGAAACTATCTGGATTGGTAAATGTTCTTGTCAGTATCCTCTCCCCCTTTGGATAATAATAGCCTTTGCACTTCTTATTTATGAGATTGTCTGTTTCACAAACGATTACTGAATTGTATCCATCAGAAAAAAATGAGGTTAGGGTGTGATAATAAACCCTACATCTCAATAGCCTAAAACAACAGAGGCTTAGTACTCACTCACATTGTGTCTATTTTGGCTCCACTTTGGCAGTCAATAAGAAATCCAGGCTGACGAACTGTCTGCCATCTGGCACACCACACATTTCCATTACCAGGGAACAGGCACATGGCGCATCATGCAGCAGCTCTGAGAGGTCTCACCAAGAAGCAACATGTGTTACTTCCACTCAAGTTTCTGGGGTCAAAACAAGAATCACCTTGTTAAGCAAAAATGACTTTTTATTGTATTGTTTTAACAAATTACACTATAGTCAGAGAGTAAAGTTTTTGGTGTTTTCTTTTTTCTTTTTAATTCAATTATTCTCCCTCAACAACCCTACCCCATATGCGATGTATGTGTGTGTTTTACAAAATTTCAAAGACAGAATGCAGAATTAACAATCTAGGACTTCCAATCAGGTGACCAAATATTTAGGCATTGTTTACTATATGCCAGGCTCAGCACAAATCACATAAGATGAACTATGAGGTGAATAAAGCAAAGGCCCTTGCCTTTGAAGAACCACTTGCACTAATGAAAGAGATGGGTAAGTAAATACTTCATAATGAAAGATGCATTTGCTCTTATGGCAGGGCAATTAATTCCGCATGGAAGGGTCAGAAAAGCCTGCATTGATACTTGAGGAATGTTTAAAAGGGCAAATGGGAACTGGTCAAGTGAAAAGTGGCAGATGAGACGAAGCAAGTTGGGTTGGCATTCCTAGCAGAGGGAACTTCACTAGGAAAGGCATGCAGGCATTCAAATGCACCACATCCCACCAAGACACAAAGTCTTTAGCTGTGATCATGAATGGAGCCCCCAAAGAGGGTAGCAGAAGTAAGTCAAAAGGCAAACCAAGGCTGGGGTGCAAAGATCTTGAGCATTACGTAATCTTTCTGGATAATCTAGTTTCCAGAATGTTCCAGAGTCATTCCTCATGGACATGAATGATCTATACTCTTTAGATGGTTAAAGATAAAAACTTATAAAACCAGAAAGAGAAAAGCATCTTAAAATTGTCACATGTCCTTATGATAACTGACAGACAATACTTTGAGATATTGCCAAAATATGTGAAAAATAAAAACAGGTTATATTTATAGACCACATAAAAATATTTAAAATATAAGCTAGTTTCCTTAAACAAAGAAATCTCTATTTTCCTTAAACACAGAGACCACAAAAGATGGAGGGGAAATATATATGTAAGCAATGAATTCAACACTTAAATTTCACTCCATTTAAGTCCAAAGGGAACAGCCTGCCGGGGCAAAACTCAGATGACCCAAGTTGTACAAGTAAGCCTTTATGTTATATGAACCTGAAAATCTCAAACAGGAGTTTACAAAGTGGAAACTAAATCTAAAACTAAACCCCAACTCCAAATCATCCTCTCCTAAAGTTACCGCATTTCATGTCCTCTGACCACATGCACTACTGAGTTACTATTGAAACCAGCATTATTTTGGTTGCTAAGGCTACTCTGTCCGGTTCCTAAAATATTAACTCTAATTTTTTCAAAGAAACAATAATGATCAAAATAGCTGATTAGCTCAATCGTGTCATACTAACAGTCCATTCTACTCAGGAACCCCAAAGTAGGTATGCTAAATTCATTAAAATAGTGGAAAATTTGAGGGAAGTCATGGACAACATTAGGCAGCAATGGGGACAAGATGTGAAGCTTTTGTAAGAGTCCCCACATTAAAATGGTTCATAACTATTTCCCAGGTATTGTTCCTAGCAAAGGGATTTTTCCCTTTGAAAATTAAATATTAACCAAAGAATTTCTTTAAAAAAGAAGATGAAAAACAAAAATAAATAACATAAGTCCAACGCAGTGCTATTTTTCATTAAAAAGCAAAATTAAGGGATGTTACACATGTGGTATATATTTGGACATTTAGGCTCTTTGAGACATCAGGTAACCAAACACTCCTAAATTGAGAAATCAGGAATCGAAGATTCTTCCGAAGGGTCAAACTTACTGCAATTTATAAGGGCGATGCAAAGGAAAGTTCTTAATATGTTGCTTCTACAAAAACTTTTAACAGAATATTTCCCTTATGACAAAGAAGTCCTTCAACAATAATCTCCTACATAGCAGTCAAATGTCCTATATTGAAAAAAAGTTCTAATTCAAGTGACATTGGGAATGGAATCGCCAGACCTTAGCTTTCTGTTTAGAACAGGTGCTGTATTGATTATCTCAGGCTGCCATAACAAGATACCATAGACTGGGTAGCTTAAGCTATACAAACATATGTTCCCACAGCTCTGGAGGCTAGAAACCCTAGCTCAAAGTGCAGGCATGTTTGCTTCCTGATGAAAGCTTTCTTCCTAGCTTGTAGATCTTCACCTTCTTGCTACATCCTTGCATTGCCTTTCCTCTGATTCACGGAGAGAGAAAGCTCTGGTGTCCTTCCCTCTTCCTATAAGAACACCAGTCTATCAGGTTAATGCCCCGCCTTTATGACTTCACTTCACCTAATTACCTTCCTATAGGTCTTATCTCCACATACAGTCACATTGGAGGTCAGAACTTCAACATATGAATTTAGAGGGGACACTATGCAGCCCATATGGCGCTTAACTAGAAATATTTCAAACCTCCTACTCTCTTCAAATTCCTTTAGGAGAAAGGTACACTAAACCTAGAGATGTTGATAGCAGATGGCAGAAGATACCACAGAAAGAAAATCTTAAGACAAGTGAGGATATGTCACCTTGCTACCTTCTCACTGGGAAGCAGTCTGTAAAGAATCCAACGGTCTTTCCCACCATGCCCTCATAATACTTCGAATGCAATATGTGTCTGTCACCAAATCCCCATGCCTTACTCACCCAACTTGTCAAACTGTACTATAGGTTAGATCTCACATACTTGTCTGAGCAGTTTGACTGATGAGACTGCATTCCAGTCGAACGGAAGAGGTATTACTTTATATAGCACAGTAAAACTTCACCAAAACTCTATAAATAGGGATGAAAATCCAAACATAACATGCAGAGTGATGTTATAGCAAGGTTCATGAAATTCACAGTTACCCCGCTGGAAGTTTTGGAGTTCTAAGAGTCAATCATCAGTCACGTCATTTCTGAATTTTGGTTATTGCTGAGTGCATTATCACTGTATTTTATCTTAATTATCAGTTAAATAAAGGATTTGCAAGCTGTGCTTTAAAACTCACCTTTGTTTAGCATAAATTCTATGGAAAAATTGAATTTTTCTTCTTTCCTGGTGAAACCTCTAAGAGCATATATTTTTCAAACTATGCCCTGATCTTCTCCTGAAGGCTAAAGGTAAAATGCTATAACAAGAGTGAAGATGACAGAAATGGAGCAGCAAGAAAGAGTGGGTTCCAGGGTGTTGGCTAAAAGTGTATCTTTCAGGCTAGATGTGGTTTCAAATTCTTACTTCCTGATTGAGGCATTTTGAGCAAGGCATTCATTTCTTTCCCTAAGCCCCCAGGGTTCTTAACTAAAATCAAATGCAAACACCTACTTCATAGGGCCATCCTGAGGATTAAATGTCATAATATTTGGGAAGCGCTCAGCATCATGCCTTCTATGTCCCAATGCCCCAAATCGTAGGATTATTAGTATTAACACCACGAGCAATGATGCTGACAAAAGGGAGTTCCCAGTATCTGAAGTTTTTCATGTTTGTGGAATATTTGAATATTAACATGTTCAAGTTTTAGAACAAGTCTGTAAGATTTTTAGACAAGTTTCTGCCTCATCTAAAAAATAGATTGCCACAGAGTCAGATGCACTAATTCTATTACACTCTTAACATTTGAGGTTATTTCTTAGAATTCTAACTCCACTCATTAGATTAAGGATGAGATCAGAGACTGCAGTTTCCTCAGCAATTTACTTATGATAAGTAAGTCCTCACAACAATCCTCTTTTTCCAGATGAGGACACAGAGGCTCAGAGAGGGTGTGTGAATTGTTCAACTGATTCCAGATTCTAAGTAGCTATGTTAAAATTTAGATAGCACTTTTATAAAGATTACTACTAAGTATATTGTATTTTAGTAGTCACCAATTTTATTTTATTTTGTAAAGGGCCAGATATTTTAGTCTTCGCAATTCAGTTGGACTTTGCCTCAAGAACGCAACTCTGCTTCTTGAAGGCAGCTACTGAATAGAGGTAAACAAATGAACATGGTTGTGTTCTAATAAAACTTTAATTATAAACATGGGCAGCGGGTCAGATTTGGCACACAGGTTGTAGATTTGTGACCCCTATTCTAGTTAATGGTTATATTATCATTTAATTTTAACAGGGACACTTAAGCATTAAAGAAAATCAATGTTCATCTGTGTGTCCCCCAAACAGAATGTTTTGAATTGTTGTCTGAGTGAAGTTAAAACCTTTTCCTATAGTCCATTAAAAATTTGTGCTTGGTTGTGTATGATTAGCCTAAAATATACATTTAGTTACTCAAACATACTTTGGACAGATTGTCACAGGAGTCACTTAATATATATTCAATGACAAATGAACGGATAACCAAATAAAGAAGTCATTGGTTTATATTGAGGTAGAACGTCTGCATCATAATTTGCCTCCTACTCAGAAAAATGTGTCATATTTTTATCAGACATCTCCTATGTGCCAGGTGCTCTGCTAAGAGTGGAGTTGTACAGAAGAATAAAACATGATTTTTCTTTTCTAAGGATATGAAGTATGAGAGATAAATAAACTACACAAGCAGGATAAATATCGCATTTATGAAAGTTGTGTTGACTAAAGCTACTCACGTGTGGTAAATGGATTATTACAGAAATAATCCCCAAATTTAGCTTCCTACGACACCAATTTATATTATACAAGAAGTGTGAGAATCTACCCTTCACATGGCAAAATAAAATTATTAATATGTCCACAGTTAGCCTGGGTTGAATTGATTTCAGGAGGATGAAAACTAGAAACAGCATTCCTTATTGGATAGTTTTTCCTTGCCATCTCCTTTCTCCTTTTTTTTTTTTTTTTTTTTTTTTTTTTTTTTTTATTTTAAGGTCAGTGATAGCATTCTCAAACTTTATTTATATTGGCTCTTTGGCCCCAGAGTCATTTTGGAAGCAGTTACAAAAATTGTATCCTTTATAGCTTGTATTCTTCCTTCCTTATCATTATACTCAGCTGATTTTCTCCAATTGCCTTTTCTGAATTTTTCCTTACATTGAATCACACAACCACAACAGAATGGAGAAAAAGTAGGTTTTATCATTATTGTGAAAATGCATGCAGCACCACAAAAATTACCAGTGCTAAGTTGATGACAATTCAAGGAAGATGAATTAAATGCCAAAATATGCGGGGGAAATATCAATATAAAAAAAACAAAAACAGAAAAAGGAATGTCTGAAATTATCATGGCATTGCTTCTGAAGACAAGATATTGAGAAAGAGTTTGGAAAATAGGCAGATAATCTGGATGAGATACGTGGGTTTCATTTGTCACAACCCCAGGATATGAGTCTTTCACGTCATTGTGAATGATGCTTTGAGTGATATAATAGAACTACAAAATGTGGAAGCATTTGATTTAACGCATAGACATCAGTTTTGTCTGCCAAATCCCAAAGAAGACATCTATAAACCCATCAATCAATATTAGAATCTCTGTGTTGAGCAAATGACATCCAAATCATAAACCCGTCTTCATTTAAAATGCATTTAAAATCCACTACCACTTATAATGGGCATATTTTTAACTCTAATAATTAATCAACTCTGACACATTTCCTTTCTTTTTTTTTTTTTTCATGTTCTCCTCTGACATCCTTCTTTTATAAGAAGCCCACTTTTAATTTCCTGTATGTAGAAAACCAGCCAAGGCATTCAGGTTTCTAAGTTTCATCTATGAGGGCACTTTGGAGGTTTATAAATTAAGAAAGTGGAAAAACAGTTAGATAGCATCTTGATATACATGTGTCATGATCAGAGTGACATCTCCATCGGGAATACAAAGTCACCCCTGACAGTAGCTCAGAAAGGTCTTGCTTGAAAATGATATACCTCAAGCACACAGCTATATCACATTTCCCCACCTCTTTGAGAACCAGTTCATCAGATAATTTCTCTTAAAGAGATTCTAGTACTGTAATTTGCCTCTGCTTTAATCAACAGTGAGATAATATAGAAGCCGCATTAAATGATTCAGAATGATTTAGTCGGCAGGAAACCCATTAGTCTAACCATATTTTCCCATACTTTTCAGCACCATGTCCTGTCATCTGGAAATAATAGGTACCATAAAAGCAAATTCTAAAAGCTTTAAAAAAATGCTAGGATAGAGCACCCGGTGTTTATTCGGAGGTTGATATTACCACAAATTAATCAAAATGAGAATTTTTCCAGTATATTTGAATTAGATTTCTATATGAAAGAATGTTAAACTTTACATTTAAGTATGATATACTTACATATTTACTTTCATCAGATTAGAATATGCCAGATGTGCAAATATAGAGTCAAACTAATGTAGATGTATAAACTGAAAAAAAAATGAAAAATGAAAAAAGGAATGAGGAGCTGGCAACTTGAGGAAATGACTGGTGCATATTAAAACATTTTGTCAGTATTCTATAAGGGCTCTTCTTGTCTTGTTATTTTTAATGGGCTACCAAGCCTTCAAGATGCCTTAAATGCATAAGAAATAATCATTAAAAATCACAATCACCAAAGTTTAATGAATGTGATTGGGAGGGAGGGGAGAGGAGAGATGAAAATCTGAAAATGTAGAATTCGATCATCCTTAAACTGAGTATCCTCCGGAGTTCCTCACAATTTGTGAGTTCTCAATGAATGCTAATTAATGATCTTATTTTCTAAAAATTCAGATTCCCCAGAACATTTTCCAATCCTCAGAATGCATTACTATAGCAGTCCAAGATATAATGAGGCTGTTTTGTAGAGCCAGCATAAAGAAGAGCTAGGAGAAATAACGTTACAAATGATAGGGTAATGGCAATAGCTGGAATGAATTCAATTTTTTTAATTGAAGAAAAAATTCTAGCTATTATTTTGCACAAGAAGAAATTGGCATAAGTACAGTAGTGAGTAGAAAATGATAATCCTTAATGAAAATCCCAAGTTCCTACTCCAAACCTCAAAGTTTGTTATGTCCTTGCAAGGGGAAGGGGAAGAGGATGGTCATCAATTAATAACAAATACCTGTAGAGTTTTAATTAAATAATGTAAATTAATTGGTCTCTTTGATTGCTACACTATTTATGCAAATGCAGTCAGTGAAGCTACATGGAATATTTTAGTGGAGTCACCAATCTGCAATGGTTAAGACCTGGTTTCCATTTCCCATCCGCCTCCAAAATTCACTGTAGGGATTAAGCGAGCTAATCAAAGTAAAGTGGTTAATACAGTGCATGGCCCTCAGTAAGAACCATAAATGATTCTTGTTCTCATGAAGGTGATGGGGTAGACAGGGAAGAGAGTAGACAGGAAGAGAGTCAGTCTACAATGGGAAAAAAGGATGAAGTCTTTCTGACCTATTAAAAATAAGAGCCAACACTTTATGACATTTATTATTATATGCACACACTACATACTTTTAAGATATTTATTCACGTAATAGTCACCACAACCTGATAAGACAGAAACTACATTCATTCCCATTGTATAGTTGAAAGAAAGCTAAGCACATGGCAGTTACATAGCTCATCCAAAGTCACAGAGCTAGTGAGTGTCAGAGTTGTGATTTCAGCTCAGGCGAATTGACACCATGGTTTAGCACTGAGACCACGGGCCCTCCAGCCTGCCATGTGCATTTGTATTGCAGCTATTAGCAATGAAACAACTGCCATTTGACTAGTTTCTTAGAAGTACAAGTGATTTTCAAAATAGCATCTTTGTGATAGCCTAGCAATTATGAGACCAAAAATCACAGGGATTGTTTTTCTCCTTATATCCCAGCTTAAGGCAGAGCAGTTTAGGCTAAGTTTGTGCTAATTCAGCCTTCTTATCTCTTCTGAGAATAAGCAGAAAGCTTTGGACTATGCACAGAGAAGATGTCTGTCTTCATAAGAACTAAGCTCCTGGGCCAACAAAAATGATAAAGAATAAAGTGTTTTGTTTCAACTTCATTATTTAGCAAAGGCACTTAAGCCCTAACTGTAGGATCCCAGAATCATCTAGGTGTCTATCATACCTCAGGATGTGAAAGACAATTTGGATTTGATTTGAAAGTATCCAAGGAAACAAACTTGGGGGTAAAACTGGGATGAAAGCGGGGGGGAAAAAAAAGAAACATCTCAAAAGTGTTCCAAATATATTCCACCCACACTACAGTTTTTGGACAACGCTGTCAGGAGAAACATTTAACACTCCCCTTCTTTAAAGTTGGATTTGTTTAACTGTCCGGAGCTTAAGAAAATGTTTTGTTTATTCTGTGGGAATATTTGTGAAGAACGAATTTAACTTGGCTACTATGAAAGTTGTTTTTGTTGTTTGGGTTTCTTTAATGTTAGTATGTGGGATGACTGTTTTCTTTGGGGTGGAGAAAGCCACTTTTCATACAATTTAGTGGTTATATGAAACCACCTCCATTGGACTCTCATGCATTCCACATACTATATATAATATATATTTCAGCAGGGTTTGTTTTTCCCAAAATCCAAGAACTTCTGCATAAAAGTTGCTTAATTTCAGAAAGATTTAAACCACAGGGAGGATAATTCTAGATGACGCTGAACTACAGGGGTTTCCTAAGCAGACTGCATATCATTTCCCTTCTCTCCTCTGTCTTCAGTCTTGTGTCTTGGGGCCTCAATTTAAAAGCCACCTTTACGGATTCAGTGTGTGCCAGAGTTAGAAGGCTGGACGGCTTCACCTTTAATAAATGCAAAGCTTCTTCCTCCATCCCTGCATCCCCTCACATTCTGATCCCTCTCTCCAAACATATGCAATACACACAAACCAGAGTCTCAACGTGGCCTCAGGCTGCACTTTGCCCCTTTCAATTTCAAGAACATTACACACAACCTTAAAACAGCTCTAAACCAGATTCCTATGCAGGTCACAAGACAGCCTGACTAAAGATTTTATTTACTAAGTGTCCCGGGGGAGAGATATAAGGAGAGGTATAATGAGAAATTTTCAGTATTTTTAAAATTTAAGTTATAGGTCATTCTTTTTCTCTTTTTAGTTGCCATAGACAATTTGGAACAAAATGTCCTATAGATAAGGTATGGAAGTAGAATTTGTGTCTCAACTCAACTCCAAAATGCAAAATTAGACTAGAATGTTGTACATTCACATTCAAACAGAGCTAGAAGAGAATTAAAGTAAGGAGCTACTCACCAGAGTGTGGGTAGGGTGAAGAAAAAACAAAAAGGAACTTGAAGACAGAGCATACACAGCCCTAGACCCAAGAGGGTTGGGGGAGGGAGGTGGAGTCTGTGTCACATCTGACAGCAGCTATGGCCTTAGGAAAAGGATTGAGATCACAGCAGGGGGAAAATCACTGACATCCCTCTCCTGCCTTCTCATCTGCTCCCATCCCTCCTATTGGCCAAAAAGAACTGGGAGCCAGAGGGAAAAGGAGTCCTGTCATACAGTCCAGAGATGGCAGCCTCCCAGTGTACAGTGCAAAGTGCACTGGAAAAGGGTCTGGAGGGGCAAATGGTGAAAACCCAGCCCAAACACCCTAATATTGTGCTTAAAAGATGGATGGATGGATGGATAGATGAAAAGATAGGTACACAGATGAAAGATAGAAAGATAGATGATAGATAGATAGATAGATAGATAGATAGATAGATAGATAGATAGATAGATAGATGATAGCTAAAAGTACTTTATTTAGACAATATTGAATTTAAATGTATTAAAAAGTTGAAACCCACACTAGGCTGAAGTCTGAAAGTCTTCTCCCCACCAAAATCCAACTAAAAGCTAAGTTGAAACTATATAGGCAATCCGTCTATGAATAAAAATATTTATTAACCAAAGTATTGCTTTCTCTCAAAATAAATCACTTTATACTTTGGGAGAGAAGAGATTGTAATCAAATCTTTCCCATTTTGTCTTTGCTCTGGGATTTTAAAAGTCATCCTGCTACATTTTCATTTCAAGTTTAGAAATCAAGACTATGAGATTCTGGGAATTGCAAAATGATCATTTTACCAATAAAAATGGTTTGGAGCTAAGCTGATTATTTTTCTAAACTGAACTTAAGTCAGAGGATAAACATTCCTCTTAGGTATCTATTCAAAGTATTGCCATACTAAGAAATACAGGAGAATCTTTTAAAAAAAAGAAAACCCAGCTGCACACATCCACCCTGGAGATAAGCATGAATGGTGTTAATGGAATTAGCTAGTTAGCCAAATCATTGGATGTTTTTTTCTAGCCTTCCTTGACACACAGCAATAAAATGAAATTTGACAAATACCTCATGACCCTAGTGTTAAAGTTCCATGGGAAGCTACTATGGGATTTTGACCTGGCAGTGGTTAGACACTTTCCCAAAAAGCCAAGAGCAGCTCCCTCTTCATGATGGAGAAAGGGGCTGAATGATGTCTAATTGCCCAAACAGAATATTAACAGGGAAATTGGGGCAGTGAGAGAGAGCCCCATCCAGGAGCCCATGAAAAGAAGTGTGACTTCTTCAAGTTTCATGCATAACCAATTTGATATCAAATGACCGGAAATGGCTTAACATGCTGCCCATTACAAGGTGCTCACCTGCTGTCATTTTGGTGGAGAGGCAGCTTTTAGGGAGAGAAAGGGAAAAAGGCTTGAAAGCAACAACATTTAAGCAGCTTGCTTGACTCGGGCTCCACAGCAGGTCCCAAGACTGTTGGATAATTATAGGAAATATCTGTAAAAATTCTCATTTACGAATGAAAATGTGCTCCTTCTCCCCGAGGCCGCATCAGACAGACTAGCATAGGCCATCTACACTGCTGTTTCCTCACTACATTTCAGCCATCCCCAGTTTCAAGCCCACTGGTCTTTGCCCCTTGGCTGCATTCTGTCTAGATAAACGTCCCGTGGCTTCTCACCTGGCTCCTACTCACACAGCACCCCCCTCTTCCCTACTCCCACCTTGTTCTCTCTCACTTTGTAGGTGTGAAGGGTTTCTATCTGTTTCTCCCTCTAGATGGTAAACTGTGTGAGAACAGGAACCATTTTGGGGTGCTCTCTTTTCTCAACATCTAACAGAGAGCCAGAGACATAGTAGATTTTAATAAGTATTTGTTCAGTGCCTGAATGAAATTCTCATCCGGCTTTAATTATAGAGTAGCCTGCCTGAAGGCATGTCCTCTTTCCTTTTTTTTTTTTTTTTAACATGGGAAATTATACCAAAACTTTCCCAGAGCTTTTGTAGACAGCAGTCCCTTGCCACACCATTCTATCAAAGGGTCTTGCTGCCAACAGCGTCTCAAACTGGAGTGCATACAGAGCCTGCCTTCAGTTTAGCCAGTGATTGTGATTTATTTTTATATAAACCTTGTCTTCACTCAAGCTCGAGAGAGAGCATATTCATCCTTACAAGTCTTTGTGGAGATGGCACTATTCTCCCATTAATATCTAATAAAGAGATTAAAGTGGCTCGCAAAGAAAACTACTGCAATGTTTAAATCACTGCCAAGAAAATTGCCTGGCCTACCAGTTGTGGGCAAAGAACCTAGTAGTCTTATCAAAAGTCTTAAAGATTTAGGAGGAGGAAACAGTGCAGGGCACGCTTTTCCATTTTGCTGACTGCCAGAACTTCTCGAACTTCCCTAAGAATCATTCTGCCCATTTGTAAAATGTGAATAACCCAGGACTTACAGAGTCATTGTAAGAATAATAGCAATAATAAGGTTATGTATATTCTTAGGTCAGTATTTTGCACTAAATGGCAACTAAATATTGAATAATTTATGAATTTTACTAGTGTTATACCAAAATGTTAGAAGGATACAAAAAATAGCAAGAAGCCAAGTTGTCATACTCAGGTACTCTGCATACATACAGAATTTCAGGATAGGTAGAACTATCAAATAACAAGAAATGTGTAAAGTAGATCAAAGAGTACAGCTGAAAAAAGCTTGCCTGGAAAAACATAAACTACACTAAGTAAAATATGTATAAGGGAAAAAAAAGAAAATGCGATCAGAATACTAAAACTAAAAGTGGAATTCTTCATGGATGTGTATCTCTGTAAGATAAGTTGGGGGGTGGGTTCCACTGAAAAATGTCTAAACAACACAAACACTTTAAATATGTTGTGTAACTTCTATACTTATAAAAATACAATCATGAACTACATTTAAGAGACATACTTTGAAATACTATTCCCAGTAGGGGTCCCAGTGGGAGTTCCAGCGGTGTCACCAGCATTCAATACCCTTATCTTAGTCTGGAAGGCCAAAGGGTACACCAGCTAGGGTTGGTTTTGTATAAAGAATGGAGTCACCTCCTGGGAAGGCATGTGTACCAGGCAACAGGAAGTTTGGACCTCCACTGTGGTTGTGCTAGTTGTTCAATGCACATGAGCAGTTTTCCAAAGAGAAAAGTAGAGGCTGAAACTTTACCCAAGCTCCTTTCATTAAACATTGTGTCCTGGTATGGGGCTGGATGAATACACAGGAAAAAAGCACCTTATTTTAATTTATCCACCCCATGTCTCTGGAGGTAAGATAGAAAAACTCAGCACGAGAGGGAACAACAAAATCCAGGGGTGTACTATTACATTACATTTTTCCTTGCTTCCACTCTTTCTACCAGAGATTGTAACCAGAGGAAGAAAAAGTAAATGGTGCAAATATAAAGAGAGGAGATAGTTCACCAAAATTTCTACAAGTTATTAAGCCCACAGGAATAGTGTAAAGGAATGAGAAGGAAGTTCTCCTTAAAGGAAACTCTGGCGTCCATGGGGACAAGGACAGAAGTACTGGCCTGAGCTGTGAGAGGACGTACCTAATGGTGGGATGAGGAAGATACACCAAGCACTGGGAGGAGCAGCACTGTTAGGGGGAGGGAAAGAGAACACACAGCAGCTGTCGTGCCTTAGCCAAATTCATGCACATAGAACAGGTAAACATGGAAAGTGAGAAACCCAGGGCAGTTGCCATTGTAGAGATGGATTGCATCACACTTCCTAAGATATTTGAAAAAAAATTCCTGGCCACACTCTCAGAGATTTGGTAAATCTGCACTGGGGTCCTAGAAATCTGAATTGTTAAGATATCCTCTATATAATACCATTTTTGAAAACATTTGAGGCTGAAGGAGAAGGAGAATATAACACAATTCCTGGGGACTCTTAGGACTTGGGGAAAATCAAGAAGGTAGGCAGAAGCATTGATGTTTCTACAGGGTGGGAGAAGATAAAACCTAAAAATATTACTTTGTTACAGTTTGTGTCTCTCTCACCTCTCTGTTTGGTATTCATATCAGAATAACTCAGCATCTTTTGGATGTTTACGGGAGAATTAAAAAGCAAATTTGAATAGCAAACATAAGTTTCTAGTCACATTTGCTTCATTGGCAAAGTAATCATATGAAAACTGTCGGCTAAAAATGTGCAGGAACAATGTTATTGGTCTGGATTTTTGCTTTTGTTTTTTGTTTCAAAATTCTTGAGAATTCACAGTAAGCAAGAAAAGTCTCAGATACCTTGAAGGGCTCAAAGCAGGCACAATAGAAATAAAAATCTCATCTTGTAACTTTAGACACCAGTAAATCATCAATTTGTAATTTCCTAAAGCTATTCATTACGTAATTCCAGCAAAACAAATTGGTCCTTAATCCACTTTATTTTATGAGCACTAGATAACTGAATAAGTAGAAGGAAAGAAATGAATAAAAACAAAGAAGCCATTGATGGATTCATCCTGGACTCCAATAGTCAACATGACGACAGGATGAGAACCACAATATACCATCACTACTAAGCACCACAATTATAAACGGTATAGAATCTATGTCCTCACAGCTAAGATTCAAAAGAATATTAGAAGTGAATACATATTTGATCTAACTCCTGAATTATAAACTTAAAAAGCTTCAGATAACATCCTTTAGGGGAATATAAAACATCTTCCCTCATTGTCAATGTTTAATATTATTGAATGCAGGTAAATTTAAAAAGACAAAAACAAAAGCATAGGTTTCTACTGAGAACCATTTTGTCAGAATTTACAGTAACCAAGGCTGTTTATATCTGGAACTAGAGTTCCTTGTGCAAAAACAAAAAAAGATTTCCCATCTGGAAATGTGTCCTTTTAACACCACAGTTTTATTAAAAAGTCATAGAGAAGACACCAATGGCTAACCTACATCCTTGTATCCTAAAATGTTCCTGGTGTATAATAATCAATATTTTAAATGAGTGAATAATAGATGAACAGGCCTGATTGGTTTATAATGTTGGCTGTTCTCAAGGCTTTTTACATACATCATTGTCCTGCGGGGCGGCAGGCGGGGTCCCAGCTCCCGCTCCCCACATAAGAACGCAGGATATGGTGAGGCCAAAAAGGAACACCCACGGAGCCATAGATAGGGGAGTCAAACCAATATATTCTCACTGGCGGCTGGGCTGGAGACACAGAAAGCAGGATCTACACAATCTGCAACCCGCCGTCCTAACAGCAGTCCGCGCTTGCCAGCCACCATCTTCTTGCTAGCCCCCATTCTCCTGCTAGCGTAGCCACAGCAGTTATATTAGTGGCCAATGGCTTTCAGGTTACAGCTGACGGCCAACTAGCCACAGCTTATGGCCATCTGATCACAGTTGATGGCCATTTACTACCCGAGCCAGCACCTTTCTATGTGAGGCCGAGAGCCTGGAAACTGCTTTCTGGGGCTCTGTCCCCACAATCATGTTGTCTAAAAGTTTCTCTGTGCAACAGCATAGATTCTTTCCTAACTGTTGCATAGCTATTATGAAAAGGGTCTTCACTTTAGTGTATTCCCTATCTTCTTCCCTCCAGGCTATTGAGGATATCATTTCCTTTTTATGTTTTGCTTTGTTTTGTTTTGTTTTTTTCTCTACGCAATGTTAACAATTCTAATTAACTGTCACTTAAAAAAGCAGATTTCTTACTTTTAACTAAAAAGATACCTGTCGCCATGGTGATGTTATTTATGTCAGGTGAAATTGAGTTCCAGCTGTGGTGGATTTCACAGGCCATCCATCTCTCCAAGAACTGTCGGTCCCTACTATTGCTGTGGCAGGAGTCCAGGGTCCAGCTTCCCTCATGAAACATAGAAAGGATGTTTCAAGCCTAATGCTCTCAGAGGGCACTGAATATCCTTCCTGTCCCTGACCCCAGCGACTTCCATAGTGTTTACTCTGGATAAGTTTTATAATCCCTGCAGAACTGGAAAGTTGTCACTCAAAATGGTCCCGGACCCTGGTCAATCCAAAAGCACATGATCCAATTGCTTCTGTGATCGATCCAAGTGGTTAGGCTCCAGGGTCAGGAGAGGACGTCTGGCATTACTTGCTGTTATTGCACAACCAACTGGCCCCATGACGCCGCACAGGAGGTAAGGAAGCCAAGAAGAGAATATACTCCTTGTTCTTCTTTTTTTGCTGAAACACCTACCCCAGATTTCTTTAACAATCAGGGCCATCACTCTGGTTTAAAAGGCCTACTTATACAAGGACAGAGGGCAGAGCAGTTGTTTCAGCTTTGTATATGAATAATTCTTAGAAATGGGTACTGTAGACTAGTAGTAATAACAGTAATTTCATTGTAACATACATTTATCTGTTGCTTCCTTATCCAATGAGATATTGGAAAGTCTAGTCATCATCTTAAATGGCTCTGACTTAACACACTTGGCCCAGCCAAGTGGACACTTACAATAAACCTTAGCACCTGATCGTGGTTAGACTACTTTTACGTTAATATTCTTCTCTGGATTTATTTCCAAACAAGAACCAATTATGTTTACATAAAGCATTTTAATAAATATATATGTGAAAGATAAGCCAAATACTAACAACAAAACAAGAGTGGGTCTGATCCTGCTAGCAAACAATCCCAAAGATGCCTAAAGTAAATGTAATGATGGGAAAAAAAAAAAAAAAAGAAAAACAGAGAAAATGGATTTCATTGGGACCCAAAACCCATTAATGAAGAGTTATACCTTAATATGTAATTGACCTGAAATGCTTGAGAAGTCATGGGGTTTACTTATACCACTTTGTCCAAAAAATGTCTAAGACGAATGTTTCAGTCAGGAGAGCTCAGAACTTTATAGGATAGATTTCAAAACAATCCACTTTAGGAAAATAATTAATAAAAACCTTCTATGTGCCAGTCTCACAAGAGGTTAGAAAGATGGCTCTAATCTCCATATCATATGTTTTGTTCACCAGTTCTTAGTATAATTGGACTATAATAAGCAATCAATAAATATATGCTTATTCATATAGAGAGGTGGGTTTATTTCCTCTCTCTCTGGGACTGAAAACATATTAAACTCTTTTCCTTGGTTTCCTGTTTAGCTCACCCCCTAGGAAGCAGTCACGAGCAATGTCTCTTCCTTGGTCCATGCACAGAAATTTCACTCAGAATATAACCTTCAAAAACCACCAGGCTTTGCAGACAGGAGTTCTGAGTATGGGACAAGCACTGTGCTAGCTTTTACATATGTTAGCTGATTTAACTTGCCCTCCAATTCCTCTTTAATTTAGGTACCATTTCCTTTCGGGGGCCTTAGATATGGGAAAATGAAATAACCTGCCCAAGGTCAAAGAGTTGGTAAGTGGTTGAGCTAGGATTTCCACAATCTCCGTCTTGTTTCAAGGCCCATTGTCTTTACTTTATTACACACTGACTCCAAGAAAGGAAAATGAGCTCCTCTTCAGGAAATATGTGGGGACTCTCTCCCTAAGTAATAATTGAGCATGCTTGCAGTGGACCTCTCTAATAAGAAGTAACCCTGGTTTCCTTTGATCAGAAAGAATGCTTCAGAAGTGCACGGTGTTTACAATGCAGTGCTCCAGGAATGGCTTTCTTTCCACTGAGATGTGAAACCACAAACTAGTTGCTTTGGGTAATTAAAGATCCTTTACACCAACTGAATGTGTCAACAGCAAACGTCCTGGGTAAATTTCAAGTAAGTAATTACATTCTGCCAATCTGAAATGCCTTTCTAATTTCATTCCCCTAACATATCCACTTACTGTATCTTTTAGTGTGGCTGTAGATAATTCTAAAATAACCAAGACCACACAGTCCGTTGTCCCAAATAAGAATGAGAAAATGGGCTTTCATTTGAAGAGTATGTCAAGTTCTTCTATATCAATGGATAGAAGCCAACATATAAATGTTGGAAGTTCATTTTTCCCTTACGTATCAGATTCCCCATCTCTAATTCAAGCAACCAGAAATGAAAGCTGATTATATCTTCCTTTTCTATTTCACCCTTACCTGCTACACTGTGGGTAAAATCAATTTATTTGTACTATAAAAATTTTGCACTCCTTAGAGAAAAAACTCTATTGAAATATTACATTTATAGCTACAGACAACCGAATACCCAAGATATTTTTAAAAGAGCTTTACTCTAGAAAATAAAGTGTCATCCTAAAATCCATCACACATGCTTTATTATAACAAGCCATGTTATGCCCCAAAGGGAATAAATTTCAACAGCTAGCCATAATGTGCAGGACATTTTTCTCACAGGACTTAGTAGAGAGGATTTCCCTACAGTACATCATTTTTAAACTGACTGGCAAATCAGTTGGATAAGTAAACAGTATAAGTAGCAAAACAACATGATATTCCATAAATTAATTTCCTAAGCAAAAGCCCTTAAAGAATTTGCTTTTATAACTAATCTTCCTCACTCAAGAATATGATATATAATCAAACAATTTATAAACTAAGGATCTAGCTAAAAATTCTATAACTGCTATGAAAGCAAGTCCACCAATTGTTAATTCTACATAAAAACACTTGAAGTGGTTGTATAGGAGACCTCCCACATCCATCTAACACACCTACCACACACACAATAATTGATCTCACTTCCAAAGGTAGTTTTGTAGTTATGCCTCACAATTTTGAGTGACATAAAAGCAGAAAAAATGTCATAGGAATACATGGTCCTTTCCACTTTTAAAGAGCATGAATGTTTATTTCTTTGATTCCATGAAAATTATATATTTTTCAAACTTACAAAAATAATAGGTCATAAAAAGGATCACTAGCTACCAAAAATTGTCTGTTTTCTCCAATTCAAATGTATCAATTCCTTATTTGGGCACATGGAGCTGCATAATTTTTCAACTCAATAAAACGTCTAGAGGCTACAGCCTCTAAAATGGAAAGAAATGGTAAATTGTTGCATTATGAGCTTGAAGCTTTGCTTCAGGAATGGAAGATGACAAGTGGTCGAAGAGCATCCCAAATTCAATCTCTCTTAACTTTGATTCTTTGATCCCTTCTAGTGCTTTTTTTTTTTTAATTAAAGTTTATTGGGGTGACAATGATTAGTAAAGTTACGTAGGTTTCAGTTGTACGATTCTGTAATACATCATCTACAAATAACATTGTGTTTTCACCACCCAGAGTCACTTCTTCTTCCATCACCATATATTTATATCTGTGACTTGGCCAGGATATACCCACATTTTAAAACATAGTTGACAGGTGGATAGTTTAGTGACAAAGTGTGAGTGTGTGAGAGAGAGTGTGAGTGAGTGTGTGTGTGTGTGTGTGTGTGTGTGTAATTGTCTGGGAAGATGCCTGGGTCCTCAGCAGTCCTCAGTCTACTGTTAGTGGAGATAAAAAGCAAGAAGTTGAAGAGGCTTAATAGAGTGAAAGGTGACCCTAGAATTCAAGCCTACAGGCTCCGAAGTTGGCACTTTGGTCTATCTGTGCTGCTACATACCAAGTTATTTCCTTCTTTTACTTTCCTCTAAAATATAAACTTCTGGGACATAGAACTAGCCTTTCTAATCTTAATTCTCATAGTAAACTCTATCTTGATCATAATCTTGGATGAAAAATATCCTCAGTGATTGTTTATTGAATTACACTCAATTCTTTATCAAACACTACCAAGTCAATCCCAACCTAACTTTCTCACGTTATCTTTCAATGTTTCTCGGCATTAACCCCATATCTCTGTCCCTGATGACATCTTATGAAAAGCAATATAGAGCTCCCATCTGCTTTAGGAAATTAAGTTTTGATTTTTTTTTCTCCCTGCAAATGAGGTAATGAGAAGGTCGTGAGGACTTCTAAGAAACACTGGTGTGGGCTCAATCGTCCTTTTGTTCACTGGTCATTTCTAAGCTGAAAAACGTAAATAATTTCTCTGTGACTGTAAAGGTTTTGACAGGTACAGAGTCACTGCAAAAATATGTTCCCGGTCCTAAAGTAAGTCATCTCATTAAAGCCTAACGTTTGGCAGAATAAAAAAAAATGATAAAGAGTTCAATATTTTACATGCTTCTCATGGCAACATGCTACTTCTCCATAAAAGAGTAATCCAGCAAAGACACTGGAAGATAAAAGAAGTTTTATACGGAGAGAAGGAAATCAATACTCATAACATGATCATGATTACCTGGGGATGTTACTAAAATGTCCAATAAATTGTCCACAAATGATTTTAGATGACCATGTAATAGGGAGAACTGAACTCCCATGTCTCATTTTCCTATCAATTAAACAGAAGCAGTGATAAAGAAGAATGTAAATTTTTCCTTAGCGAAATACATCTTTTTTATTGAAATTGGCTATGATCCTAGAAGAAGTAATGCGGCAGGAGAATTCTTGGATTACCCCTCATTTTAGGAGAAAGCAAGTAGGAGACATCAGCCTCTATTGAACACCTATTTTGTCACACATATCATTCATGTCTTATCTAATTTAATCCTCACAACTCAATGTGGTATTATCATCCTCATTTTGTAGAGGATGATGCTGAGAGATATTAAACATCTTGTCCAATGTTACACAAATACTCAATGAACACACTATAATGAGCCCAGTTGTACTACTCCAACAACTATACATACACTTTTCAAACACATCAAAGGATCTAGATATAGAATAAGAATTTTTTTTTTAATTTCTAGAATTTGCAATGTAACATCTATCATCTAAAATTCAAACCCACAGATTGCACATTGTGTTTCAATATGTGGAGAAGTAGCACACATTTCTAAAAAAGGTGATCTATTAGAACATTTTCAGATCCAAGATTTCCAATTAATAATCTTACTTTAAGATTTTATGTCGTAAATGATACTATCCCTTCCATTCTTTGACTATGACATATAATATCTCAGAAGACATTTCATCCTATGATTTAGGGACTTAACTATTTAAATCCAGACAAAAGATCAAGGCTCAGAAATCTTCAAACTACTCCATACCCAGTGCCTACTGAACAAGGACAGGTTATACAAACTAGTGTCATTAGATTTTGTGGGAAAGAAAGCATGCATTCAATTAATCCCCATGAACTGGAAAAGATAAGCAACTAACCAATTAAAACAGTGAGGAGCTTTGTTTTTTTATTTGTTTGGTTGTTTTTTTTGTTGTTTTCAGTTTTATAGCCCACATCAGTGAAATTATATGGTTCTCGACTTTTTCTGTCTGACTTATTTCGCTCAGCATAATAATCTCAAGATCCATCCATGTTGTTGCAATATTTCATTTTTTCTTATGGCAGAATGGTATTCTATTGTGCATATATATACCACATCTTCCTTATCCATTCATCTCTCAAAAAACAATAGTTAAGTGGTTACCAGAGGGTAAGCGGAGAGGGGTTGGTAGATAAGGGTAAACAGGGTGAAATATATGGTGATGGAAGAAGAACTGACTCTGGTTGGTGAACACACAATGTGATATATCAATGATGTATTAACAGAATTATACACCTGAAATCTATGTAACTTTACTAACCATTGTCACCCCAATAAACTTTAAAGAGAGAGAGAGTGAGAGAGCGAGAGAGCAAGAGAGAGAGAAGAGTGGAAGATTCACATTGTTTCTTTGTATAGCTGACTTCAACATTTTCCACGAGGGGAAGAATGACATAGACTAGCTAAAGGTTCCATCATTTTTTTTACCTAGTAAATCTGGCTGACAATTTTAATCAATTGATAGTAACATGCTTTTCTTATGAACCAATACATGGCCTCTGAATTCTTATAAAATTTTCATCTAATATTTGTATTATCCTCAGCACTTGAAGCAAATACCACTAATGAATAATTTAAATTGTCATCTATCTTAGACCTCAGTTCTGCATGTAACAGAAACCTCAAATAACAGTGATTTATTATATCATGAAGTCCAGAGGTAGACTGGTATCATGGCTCCACAACGTCTTTTGGACACAAGATCCCTTTATCTTTTCCTGCAAACCTCAGCACTAAATTCCATATTCAAGTTCACCTTATTGTTCAGGCTTGATCTGTCCTGTTATCATGTAACAGTTATAGTTTTATTAAAAACACAAAATCAATACAAGTGATGTAAAGTGGTTTATTATAGGGATTAGACATTATGTGATTGTGGGAGCTGGTTAAGTCATCCATGGAAATCTGCTGGTGCTGCGTATGATGCTGGACCTACAGTCAGGAGGGATCACAGTCAGAAAAGGAAGGTGGACAGGAAGTGAGGAAAAGCAAAGTCAACAAGAATTCATTAAGGCAAGCTGAAATGCACAAAGATGAACAGGAGCCCACATCAGTCTCTTACAACCACCAAGAACCCAACTTTGGTGATGAGGGTGACCTGCGAACACCTAGAACACTTTGTCTTGGTACTGCACAGAAGCCTGAAGATATACCAGGATTCAAAGAAAATAAAGGAGATTCAACTGCTGCCCCACATGGCACCTTGTGGCTGCTGGGGTTTATACAATGATATGAACAGTCTACATAGTAAGAAGAAAGGTATATTTCACATCTGAATCAGCTCTTTTTTTAACCTCTTGTCAAATTTTTAAGTACAATATTGTTAACTACAAGCACAATGTAGTATAGCATATATCTAGTATCTAGAATGTTTTCATTTCGCATGACCGAAACTCTACACACACTAAACAGAAACTCCCCATTTCACTCTCCCATCAGCCCCTGAAAACCACCATTCTAATTTGTGTTTCTGTGAGTTTGATTAATTTAGATACTTTATATAAGTGGAAGTATGCAGTATTTGCTCTTCTGCGACTGGCTTACTTCACTTAGCATTGTGTCCTCAAGATTCATTGCATTGGAGCATATGACAGAATTTTGTCCTTATTTCTAGATGAATAATATTCTATTTTAAGAATATACCACATTTTCTTTACCTAGTCATGCACCGATGCACATTTGGATTGTTTGCACCTCCTGGCTATTATGAATAACACTGCAATAAGTGTGGGAGCACAAATATCTCTTAGACATTCTGATTTCAATTCTTTGGGGTCAATACCCAGATTGCTGGATCTACTGTAGTTTTACTTTTACTTTAGTGTTTTTATTTTATTTTTTGTTTTTAGAAAGTCTACATTTTTTTTTTCCCCAGAGTGGTGGCACCATTTTACAATCTACCAAGAGGTACAATAGGGTTCCAATTTCTCTACATCTTCACCAACACTTGTTATTTTCTGTATTTTTTTCCAATAATGGCCATTAGATATGAAGTGATATTTCATTGTCATTTTGATGTGCATTTCTCTGATGATTAGTGATTTCCCTGATACTTCATGTTTTCTTTGGGGGGGGGGCAGGGAATGTCTACTCAAGTCCTTTGCCTATTTTGTAATCAGTTTATTTGGGTTATTTTTCAACTGAGTTGTAGAAGTTCCTTACGGATTTTGAATATTAATTCCTTATCAGAAATAAGGTTATGATTTCCAAATGTTTTCTACAATTCTGTTGATTGCTTTAAACTCCATTGATTGCTTCCTTTGCTATATTCTTAGGATGATGCAGTCCCATTTGTCTGCTGTTGTTTTGTTGTCTATGCTTTGTTGTTATAGTTAAGAAATCATTGTCAAGACCAATGTTATGAAGATTTTCTCTGATGTTTTCTTCTAGGAGTGTTGTAGTTTCACATCTAATGTTTAAGCTCTTAATCCAAATTGAGTTAATTTGTTTGTGTATAGTGTAAGATAAGGGTCCGATTTCATTCTTTCGCATGTAGAAATTTAGTTTCCCCAACATTATTTTTGGAAGAGAGTCTCCTTTCCCCAATGTGTTGTCTTAGCACCCTTTTGTCAAAATCAGTTGAACATATGTGCATGGATTTATTTCTGGACTCTCTATTCTGTTCCATTGGTCGATGTGTTCTGTCTTTATTTCAGTTCCATGCTCTTTTGACTACTGTAGCATTGTAATATACTTTAAAATAAGGAAGTATGTGGATTCTAGCTTTGTTTCTGTTTCTCAGGATTGTTTTGGATATTTGGAGCCTTTCATGGTTATATGAATTTTAAAAATATTTTTCTATTTCTTCAAAAAACGTCATTTGGATTTTGATGGGGACGACATTGCATCAGCACATTTTGGGGGGTAATATGAACATTTAAACATTATTAAGTCTTCCAATTCATGAACACAAGATTTCTTTCCATTTACTTTGTCTTCTTTAATTTCTTTCAGCAACGTTTCGTAGTTTTCAATGTACAAGTCTTTTGCCTCTTGGTTAAATTTACTCCTATTTCATTCTTTATGATGCTATTGCAAATGGGATTTTCTTAATTTCCTTTCTGAATTTATAGCTCTTAGCATATAGAAACGCAACTGATTTTATCCTGAAACTTTTCTGAATTCATTTATTAATTTAAGTTTTTGGTGGAATATTTAGGAATTTGTACACATAAGATCGTGTTATTTGTGAACAGAGATAATTTTACATCTTTCTTTCTGACTTGGATGCCTTTTTTCCTGTCTTGCCTAATGGTTCTGGCTAAGACTTCCAGTACTGTGTTGAATAGATGCAGTTAGAGTGGGCACCTTTGTCATATTTCTGATTTTTAAGGAAAGGCTTTCAGTTTTCCAACGTTGAGTATGATGTTAGTTTTGGACTTTTCATATATGGCCTTTATTATATTAAGTTATATTCCCTTTATTCCTAGTTTTTTCAAGTATTTTTATTATGAAAGTGTGTTGAATTTTGTCAATTGCTTTTTGTGCATCTACAGATCATGTGAATTTTATCCTTCATTCCGTTAATATGATATAACACATTGATTGATCTTCCTATGTTGAACCATGCTTGCAATCCAAGTGGGATAAGTCCCACTTGATCATGTTGTATGATCCTTTTAGTTAGCTGTGAATTAGGTTGGCTATACTTTGTTGAACATTTTTGCATATATATGTATATATATATATATATATATATATATATATATATATATATATATATATATATATGTATATATATCAGCAATATTGGTCCATCATTTTCTTGTCATTTTTTTTTTGCTGCCTTTGGTATCAAGGTTATAATTATCCATTTTAAGCTAATGACAACTTAAGTTCAATTGCATACAAAAATTCTACACTTTTACTTCTCCCACACACACATTTTATATTATTGATATCACAAATTACATCTTTTTACATCATGTATCCATTAACACACTTTTATAATTATAGTTTTTTATCCTTTTGTTTTTTTAACTTACATACCAGCATTAAAGGTGACTTGTGTACAACCATCATAGTATTGTCACCTTCTGTATTTCTTTATATACAGAGGGTGCCAAAATATGTATACACATTTTAAGAAAGGAAAAACTGTATTCAAATTGTAATACTCAATATGTACCAATAACAAAAGATGAATACAAGTCATGTGCATACATTTTTTTGGCATCCCTGGTATTTACCATTACTAGGAGCTTTATATTTTCACATGCTTTCATCTTGCTGTTTAGCATCCTTTCATTTCAACTTGAAGAAGTCCCTTTAGCATTTCTTTTAAGACTGGTCTAGTGGTGATGAGTTCCCTTAGGTTTTCTTTATCTAGGAAATTCTTATTTCGTTTTTGAAGGATAGTTTCGACAGACATGGTATTTTGGATGACAATATTTTTATTTCAGCCCTTTAAATATAGCATCTCGATTGCTTTTGTCCTGCAAGATTTCTGCTGAGAAATTCACTGATAAGCAATTCCTTTGTACATGAGGAGTAACTCTTCTTTTGCTGCTTTCAAAATTTTCTCTTTGTCTTTGAAGTTTGACCATTTGATTTTACTATGTCTCAGATTGAATATTTTAGATTTTTCCTAGCAGAATTCCTTAGGTTTCTTGAATCTGAATGTCTACTTCCTTCCCCAGATTTAAGAAGGTTTCCACTATTGTTTCTTTAAATAAGCTTTCTGCCCCTTTCTCTCTTCTTCTGAGAATTACATTATGAATACATTGGTGCAGCAATGGTTTCTAATGAGTTTCTTAGGCTTTCTTTACTCTTTTACATTATTTGTTCCTTTTGTTCTTCTGAATGGATAATTTCAAATGACTTGCTTCAAGTTCACAGACTCCTTCTTCTGCTTCATCAAGTCTGCTGTTATACCCTCTAGTCATTTTCTTACTTTAATTATTATATTTTTCAGCTCCAACGTTTCTATTAGTTTTTTTCTGTTTCTTTGTTGATATTCTCATTTTGTTTACACTTCATTTTCTTGAGCTCACAGAACATCTTTATGACTATTTTGAACTCTTTGTAAGATAATTCACATTCCTTTGTTTGTTTCTGCCATGTTTTCAATTTCCTTTATGTGTCTTATAATTTTGTATTCAGAATCTGTGTGTTTTTCAAAAAATGGCTAGCTCTCCCAGTATGCACAGACTGGCTGTGTATAGGAGAATCAGCCCAACCAGAGATTCAGGGGGCGGGGGGGGGGGGAGGTAGGTCTGAAACGTTTTTGTTGGGGGGTAGGGGATGTAATGTCTCTGTGCTCACACATGCTATTTCTCAATTAGAGTAGCTTGTCATTTTTTTTTGTTTGTTTGTTTGTCTAGAGCTTTTAATCTCTTGCTTCTTGTGGTGTCTTTCCGCACCATTGCAAGTTCTCCACTTCTGCAGCATTGAGCCATTTGCACTCCCTTATTCTCAGCACCCACTCATATTCTCAGTAGCCTTCAGAAAATCTGAACACCAGACACAGGTTCCACTCCTTTTCTTCCTATTGAAGGAGAAGCCTCAAGTTGTTCATCTTCTCCCAAATATGCTGAGCCATGCTGGCCTCAACAAGCTGTCCCTCTACTCCTCTCTGTTCTCAGTGGCCCCCAGGAATACAAACTATGTCAGTTCAATCAGGGCTATGATTGATGCAAAGCAGAAACCAAGACTTCAGGCAGCCCTTCTAAAAGTCTGAATATTGATACATGCTCCACTCTTCATTTTCCCCCTGGAGGAAAAGATCAAGTCAGAGTATTTTCTCTAAGCCCTGAGATGTGCCAGCTTGGGATGGGGTTAATGTGGGTAAAGTGAAATTGCTCTTCTTACCCATTTCAATGAAGCTGTTCTTGACTTTGTGTCGCCCTGGGGTACTGCAACTTCTTAATTAGACTCTGGAATTCTCATAAAAGTATTTTTGTCCATATACTGTTGTCAAATTGGTTGGTTTTCCTCTGAGGGAACAAGAGCTGGGGCTTCCTATTTCACCATCTTGTTGTTATTACCTCTGAATCAGGTCTTTTAAAAGAGCTACCTCAGAAGTCCCACTAAACACCTATTTAAAATTTAATTTCTACAACTTCATCATATGACCAGGCTGCAACAGAAGTTGAGAAGAAAAGTCTTTAGGGCTAGCAGCAATTTGTCTAACTAAAAATAGAATTCCGATATTAAGGAAGAAGGTGGAAATAGATTCACTTGTAAGAACTAGCGGTCCCTACCATAGAACTTGTAGATAAAGAGGGTAGTTTGCTTCCCTAGTAAAACATACAAAAAGTACTTATAAATATTACTTAGAATCATAGCACTAACCCCTACCTCATGAACTTTAATGCATTTATTGTATCTTTCCCCCTGAAGAATGTTTTAGTCACTGCTGTAACTCCCAAACCAAAAATGGTACCTAGAAAAATATAAATGCTCAATAAATTTTGGTTGAGCAAATCTGTTGATATACTAATAGCTTGTGCCACCCCATTGAGCATACCCATGTTTAATATTACCCAGGGTGACAGGTCTTGGAAACTTCCTAAGATCTGAAGACATGTATGAAAGTTTACCGTGGAAAATTTCTGAGGAGGCTTAACTTTAATCAAATTTGGATTATCCTTTAAAGACCAGAAACCTGTTCAACCCAGCTCCAGACCCTGAATTTATCAGACCAGAATATTCCCTTGTTATATAATCTCTAATTACCTTGTTCTCCTGTGTAGCACCTCTTACAATTATAATTCATGAATTACATTTATACATATATAGTTTCCTGCTACGTATGAAGGTAAGAACCTTGTTAGCCTCATTCACTGCCATGTCTCTATGTTCTAGCACAGTACTAGGCACAGAGCAGAGGCTGGACAAATATTAATGAATAAATAAATGAATGAATTGATAAATGACATTCACAACATCAGCTTTTTGGCTTTCACCCTTCCTTAGATTACATCTACTCAGCCTCAAAGTTAGACAATAAAGGATTGTAGAAATATAGCCAACCTACTTATTTTACTGTTGAAGAAAGAGAGGTCCACACAGTGCTGGTCAACTGTCTATGTTTAAAGGCTACCTGGTAATGGAGCTAAAACTGGAACCCAGGTGTCCACTGTCTCAGTCCAGCACTCACTGCACTATGCTGACTCATACTGAGCATCTTCACAGGACCTCATTTCCAAAACCATATTGGGAATCCTGAGCTATCAAAATCAGGCACCCAAATTGAAGAGAACTCTTACTAGTGACCGTCAAGCTTCCAAGTCCATAAGAATATATGCTCCCTACCTATTGGCTTCCTTGTACGCAGATCCTGTTTTTTCTTCTTTTTCATTGGTGATCCTTCTCAGTCTTCATTAACTTCACTTCATGTCTCCTTCTAAGGATCCTGTTCTCCTCTCACAGAATGTCTATCCTGTCCTTTCCCATGGTTTCAGTTATCTATGTAAGGTGTTGAGCCCAAAATACTTATCTATGCAGTAGTGAATACTGCTAGTGCCCCTCCCAGAGCCCCTTGGATCCTTCTGTGTGCCCATCCTCTAGCTTTTGTGTACCTTTCTGTGACTTTTAGAGGATTGTGTTTGCACATTGGATTGACTTATCCAGTGCCAAAAGACAACAGGAAGTCGTTGGGAATTTTACATTCCTTTCTCCATACAGAGTATGGAACCAGCTCTTTTGCCTCCCCTGAGATAAACACTGAGGTGTAATTTATTTGGTAAAGATTCCTGCATATCAGGCAGTGCCTGGGACATTGTCTTAAATAACTCTCCTGAATTGCTTCTTCCTCTTCCCTGTCTTACTCCTCAAACTGTATTAAGAAACCAATTAATTCTAAATCCTTGGCTTAGATTATTCCTCAAAGAGAATGCCACCTATAACAGAAAGTTTCTATCTTGCTCCTTAACTCCAGACGTATACTTCCAATTTTCTGCTGGGCAATTGTGCTTAGGCCGCCCACAAGCCTACTTCACATGCTTAAGGCTGAATGCCTACCCTTTCTCTCTAAACCTGCTCTTCTCCCTGAATATTCTATCCCACTGAATTTCATCCCCATCATACCAGAGCTCGAAATAACACATCAGCTGGTTCTTCTCCTGTCCTTCCATCTTAACCCCCATCATGTTCATCCAACTACTAATTTCTATTACTTCTTTTCCAGAAGTACCATCTTTTCAGAGCTGAAGCCACATCTCTTTCACTTTAATTTTAGCAACAATCATTAAACGGGTTTCCCAGCTCTAGGTGTACTGCTATCCATGGATACTCCACAGTGCAACCAAAGGGATCTTCACAACAATATGAATCTTACCATCTGTCTCTCTGTGGAAAAGATGGAAACGAGTCCTCCTGAGTCTACAGGAGGAGGTATGGAAAGTGTGTAAAGCCTGTATATTGGGCCCCTGCTTACCTTCACAGCCTCTCTGCTTCAGCTGTCTACTGACAAACAGTGCCCCCTTGTCTTCATGCCCTTACCTAAGCAGCTTTTTCTTCTTAGATTGTCCTACTCAATTCACAACACTACTCAACTCACTATCTTCCCCCATCATCTCAACTATCCCTTCTTCTACAACTAGATTTATTTACTCAGTCAATACATGGTATTGAGTCTCTGTCATGTGCCAGGCACTATTACAAGTAGTCAAGCAGCCAGATCCCTAACTTTATGACACCTCACAATTTGGTCGGAAACAAGGATATTAGTCAATCAGACAAACAAATGTAAAATTACATCTGTGCAAAGAACTGCGAAAGAGACATACATGGAGCTATGTGTTCTTTTACTACATAGATTCAATCTGGACAGGGAAATCCTCCCTGAGGAAGTAATAATGCTTGAGTTGAGATCTGGTGAATCAGCACTAACTACATAAAGAAGGGCAAAAAGAGCATTCTACACATTAGGAATGACCTGGGGGATTAATTCCCTATGATAGGAGGTAATATGGTGTGTAAACAAGATTAAAATTAGGCAGTCAGTTCAGTGGTCATGGCCTTAGGGAAACTTCCTAACCACTCAATGCATCCACAAGGTTGGATCAATACCCCACTGCCATGCTCCTGTGTCACCCTGTGCAGAGCTCTATTACAGCCTTTAGACTATTTAGTTTGACTATCGACACGTTAGTGTCACTCACCACAATGTAACTCATGTAAGACCAAAACTACGTAGTATTCATCATTACATCCATTGAACCTACTGCAATGATGATAGGAAGGAAGGAAGGAAGGAAGGAAGGAAGGAAGGAAGGAAGGAAGGAAGGAAGGAAGGAAGGAAGGAAGGAAGGGAGACTGTTTTATAAAGAACAAAATGAAAAAATATCCTGAGAGGTGCAAGGCGATTCAGTGTGTGCATGGAAAGTATTCACCCTGAAGTGAAGGTTAAGTGCATGTGTCCAGTCATGGAGACTGATTTAATGGTAGTGGAAAAGGATGCTTTCGAGTCCTCATATATCCTAGAACACAGCCTCTGGGAAGAAAATATGAGTAATTGAGTTTGAGTTACTGCAGGGAGCTGTCAGTAGATAAATTCTCAAACCAGGGCCTACTCAGCAGAGCTGAGCCCGGGGGACTAACTATCCCAGAAAGACAAAGTTTAGCATGAGAAATTCTTTAGGTAAAGTGCAAGGCAGTAACCTAGTCAGGTTACTATGGCTGAAAGCAAAGCAATTAAAAATGTTTGCATCCAAACACAAATAATTTTTTTAATGAAAAAAAAAAACTGGGAGAAAAAACTCTGTCTAAATAAGTTGAGCAACAGAGACATAGAGGAAAAACTGAGGGTTACTAGATGGGGGACTGGGAGAAGGGGGAAGGTGAGGGGATTAGAAAGCACAGTCAGTAATTACAAGATTGCCAGGGGGATACGAAAGTCAATTTGGGGAATGTAATCAATAATATTGTAAAGACTTTGTAGTGTACCTAATGGACACTTGTCTAATTAGGGAGACCACCTCAAGGATGATATAGATGCCTGATCACAGCACTGTACACCTGAAGCTGAAGCTGAACAATAATGAATGTCAACTACAATTTTATGTATATGCATATGTATATATGTGTGTGTGTGTATATATATATATAGTTACAAGAAGCGGAGTACAGAATTAGGAATAGAGACAGTGGAAATGTAATGGCAGTGTACGATGTTAGAGGGATAGTGGATGGGCGGAGGGGGGTTGTCACTATGTGAGAGAGATAAATGATAAATGTCTAACTATTACATTGTTTTGTGCACCTGAAACTATTTTTTAAAAATGTTTAAAAAAATGCTTATATCAACGCAATAAATAATAAATAAATAAATAAATAAATAAATAAATAAATAAATAAATAAATAAATTGGTGGAGCAATATGAAAATGCTTCTATCTGACCATTTTTTAAGATCTATACAAACAATAATTGTACGTGGTATAACTAATCTTAGATAGGACTGAAAATAAATAATCCAGAACTCCTGGTATCTCCTTGGCTATATCCTTGGCTATCCAAAGAACTCCTTGGCTATCTCAAATTGGTCTACTTTCAAAATATAATATATACCCTCTGGTAAAGAAGTTTCAGTATCATTAACAGTTGGTAGTATATGTTGTTCTGGAAAGAGGGAAAATAGTTTCATAAAAGTATATTTATCTATTCTTCATTTATGTATTTAACATCTATTTCTTGATCTCCCACTAGGTCCCAGGCATTGTGTTAGGGCTGTAGCAATAGACAAAACAGCCAATCATATGGAAGCAGACTTTTAATAAACAAACAGAAGATAAATGCCGACACATTTCTATGTTATAAGTATTATGAAGTAAAGGATAGGACACTATGAGAGTGAACAATAAGGAGTATTATGGGGTAAACTATGTTCCCCCCAATATTCATATGTTGAAATCCTAACCTCCAGAATGTAATTGTATTTAGAGGCAGGTCCTTTAAAGAAATGACTAAGTTAAAATGGGCCATTAGGGTGAACCCTAATCTAACATGACTGTTGTCCTTATTAGAAGAAGAGGTTGGTCACATGAAGGCACAAGAAGAAGGCAGCCATCTATGAGACAAGGAGAGAGGACTTAGAAGAAAACACCCTTCCGACAACTTTATCTCAGACTTGCAGCCTCCAGAACTGGAGAAAATGCATTTCTGTCGTTTAAGCCCCCAGTGTATGGTACTTTGTTATCCCAGCCCTAGCAGAATAATATGGAGGTGGTGAGGGAGGGATTAGATTCAGCTCTTTCTCAAGATTAAAGAACTGGTACGAATTAGGTGGGACATGGTTAAAGAGAAAAGCAGCACAGGCAAAGGAAATAATACCCCATAAAGTCAAAAACCTGAAAACCTCTGTTCCCTCTCAGTAGTGGTTGAGTCATCTAACTACCTAAGCCATCGTGTTTCCCCAAAAATAAGACCTAGCCAGACAATCAGCTCTAATGCGTCTTTTGGAGCAAAAATTAATATAAGACCTGGTCTCATTTTACTATGATGTAAGAACAGGTATGATATGATATGATATGATATATGATATGATATGATATGATATGATATGATATGATATGATATGATATAATACTAGGTCTTATTTTACTGTAAGACTGGGTATATAACATAATATAATACAATGTAATATTATACCAGGTCATACTAATTTTTGCTCCAAAAGACACATTAGAGCTGATTGTCCAGCTAGGTCTTATTTTCGGGGAAACACAACATGAGTAAGACCAAGTAGGATACTCAAGATAGCCGGGTCATTTATTTCTCTCACATCATTTAATGTTTATAGTGCCTAACATTTATTGAGTGGTTATTACATACTGAGCATGATTTTAAGCACTTTAGTGATATCAACATATCCCATACTCAAAACAGGTCTGTAAGATAATACTTTTATTAATCTCATTTTACAGATGTGTTACAGATGTAAGGCATGGGGAGGTAAATACATTCCCCAAGTGTGCACAGCAAATACAAGAGAAGAAAGATGAATTTGATGAGCCATTCAGGTTTTAGAACCCATGTTCACACATACTTAGAACTGTTCTGGAATTCTGCATGGATATGCTCTTTAATCATTCCTAAGTTATTGTTGTTTTTATTCATTTTTACCTGAATATTAATCCTGCTCTAAAATTAGGTTATTATAAAAATGTGGAGTAAACTTCAACCCTGAAGACATTTTTGACTTAAGAATAAACTCTAGACTCTTTATTAAGTAAACAATAAATTTTCTCATGTTTTAAACTACTGATCATCATGGTTTTTGTTACTTGAAGCCAATCCTAACAGATTCATGTTTATTATATATCGAGTATAAGAAAAACAAAGGAAAAATCCTCTTGACTGATGCAACATCTAAGAAAAATGAAAGAACATTTTGCCTAAACTTCCATCAAATATCCATGCTGTTAAAATTTTGGTGTATATTTTACCAGATATTTCTTACACATATAAATGTCATTTACAAAAACTTGGATTGTTTTGTAGCCTACATGTTGTCTTAACATTATTCCATAGACATTTTTCTATTATATTTGATTTATGTGTATGAAAAATTTGTGAAATGAATGCCATTAAAAATTGTTCTAGAATAAATGTTGGGACAACAACTTGTTGTATCTGACACATTAGCCCATACACAGAGCAAGTCTCCAAAAATTTTCTGTTGGAATCTATGACATTTAAAATCTGTACCATGAAGACTACACATTCTGTGCATAATGCAATTAAATTAGAAATCTATAACTAAAACATGCAGAGTCTGCACAGTAAAAAATACATTTCTAGGATGTCATAAAAATGGCGGCATGAGGTGAGTCTCTTAAAATCTCCCCTGGAATTTACAATAAAGTGAACAAGTATAACTCCACAAAGCACTCCTTGCTCAGCAGACAGGCAAGACTAAGAGGTACACTACTGAAATCATCTAAAGGTAGGCAAATTACACAAGCAGGGGAGGAGGGAAGAGAGAAGTGCAGAAACAGGGAATGCGGGCGCAGGATGGAGACCAAGCTGGGTGCTCCAAGCTCGCAGAGTCCCAGAACTACCGCAGCTGTGGTAGACGGAAGAACTCAGACTGCTAGGGCTCCACATATGGCCCACAGGGCTGAGGGGGCAGCATATAACAAGAATGAACCCAATGCTCACGTCAGAGACCTCGGAGCAAAGACTGAGGGAAGAAAGCTGAAAATGGTGGTTTAAGCCCTCACTACTGCAGAGAATTCCGTGGAAGCCTTAGGCACTGAGTGAGACTAGCCGCCCCCTACCTACCCTCTCAGAACTCACTCCGCCCCCACTTGCCCAGTGATAGAAGTGGAACAGTAGTAGTGATAGATCAAAAGAACAGAATATTTGCAGTTCTGAGAACTGTGGCCCACAGACACAGATTTGCAGCCCACTAGTTCCGGCAAAGTGGAGGGAGCTGTGGAAGCAGGACTGGCTGTGGTGGTGGTCGCAGCCATTGCTCAGGGCCAACTCTCACAACTCACCCGCCCCTGTCCCCACTGAAATGGGCAGATACCTGCAGGAGTAAACAGAGCTGCTAAAACACTGGGGTTTTGAATCTGGTGCCTGAAGAGCTTTGGAAGTTCAGAAGCTCTCCACATATCCCCATGGAGGCGGTGACCTATGCCCCAGGCAAACTGTTCACAGAGAAGAAGCCTGCCTTCCAGGGAATCCCCCCATTGTGTGAGAAGCCGGAATAGTGCACAGAAAATATAACACTACAGTGTGAGAGAGAATGAAAGGCTGCAGTCAGACAGAAATTAAATATTCTACCAACACCTACTGGAAAATAAAAGAAAGACCTCTTTCTATCAACCTATTGCAGAACCCACTCCTGTAGATGTCTAGGAAGAGAAACAATAAATCATTAATTGCCACGAATAACCAAGGTAACAAGACAGCACAGAAAGAAAATGAAAAGTCTCCAGGAAATGAACTTACAGACATGGAAATATGTGACTTAAATGACAGAGAAGTCAAGATTGCAGTTCTTAAAAAAATCAATGAGATGCAAGAAAACACAGACAGGCAGTTTAATGAGATCAGAAACACAATCAAAGAACAAAATAAACATTTTACCAAAGAGATTGAAATTTTTAAAAAGAACCAAATAGAATTTCAGGAGATTAAGAGCTCAATAAAAGAAATGAAGAATGAAATAGCCAGCTTAGGTAGTAGAGTTGACAAGGTGGAAGAAAGAATCTGTGACATCAAAGATAGAAATCTGTAAATGACAGATATAGAAGAAGAAAAAGACTTAAAAGAAATGAAATAACTCTACAAGAACTTTCTGACTCCATCAGAAAGAGCAATATAAGAATAATGGGCATACCAGAAGGCGAAGAAAGAGAGAAGGGAACAGAGAATACATTCAAACAAATTGTGGATGAGAACTTCCCAAACTTGTGGACAGAACTGGATCCTTGAATCCAAGAAGCAAATAGAACACCTAATTATCTCAATCCCAACAGGCCTTCTCCAAGGCACATTGTATTGACTCTGTCTAAAATCAATGACAAAGAAAGAATCCTCAAGGCAGCCAGGGAAAAGAAGATGGTAACCCACAAAGGAAAGCCCATTAGATTATCATCAGATTTTTCAGCAGAAACTCTACAAGCCAGGAGGGAGTGGAACCAAATAGTCCAAACTACTGAAAGAGAGAAATTATGAGCCAAGAATAATATATCCAGCAAAGATACTCTTTAGATATGAGGGAAGAATAAAGACCTTTCCAGACATACAGAAGTTGAGGGGATTTTCCAACACACAACCTGCACTACAAGAAATATTGAAGGAGGCTATTCGACCAGCATAAATAGGGATAATTTGTGACAACCAAAACATAAAAGTGGGGAGAGTAAATGCCTGAACTGGAATATGGGAATGGAAAAAGTAAGCATGCTGAAGAAAATGGAATACTCTAAATATCAAACATTCTTTTACATAAACTTAATGGTAACCACTCAAAAAAAAGAAAACCACACAAAACAAAACAAAAAAAATAAACACCAGAACTGAAATATATAACATAACAAAAGAGAAATAGAGGGAAACATCATAGAATACCGCCAGACAGAAATAATAAAAAACAAAAAGGCAAAGAAACAATGCAGACACAGTCTTACCAGAAAACCAAAGATGGAATAATAGGAAATCCTCACATATCAATAATCACACTAAATGTAAATGGACTGAACTCACCAAAAAAGAGGCACAGAGTAGCAGATTGGATCAAAAAACAAAACCCAACCATATGATGCCTCCAAAAGACACATCTCATCTACAAGGACATACATAGACTCAAAGTGAAAGAGTGGAAATTGATACTCCAGGCAAATGGTATCCAGAGAACATCAGGTGTTGCCATGCTGATAGCGATGAAACAGACTTCAGGATAAAAAAGGTAACAAGAGACAAAAATGGACATTTCATAATGGTAAAGCAGACTATAAAACAAGAAGATATAACAGTCATCAATATTTATGCCCTCAATCAGGGAGTACCAAAATATACTAAGCAACTATTAACAGAACTAAAGGAAGAAATTGACCAAAACACAATTATAGTAGGGGAACTAAATACATCATTGAAAGCTATGGGTAGATCATCCAAACCAAATAAATAAATAAAATATCAGCCCTAAATGACACTTTAGATGAAATGGACATAATTGACATTTATAGAGCACTTCATCCTAGAACATCAGACTGTACATTTTTTTCTAGTGTACATGGAAAATTCTCAAGGATAGACCAAATATCGGGACATAAAACTAGCCTCAGCAAATTTAAGAAGATTGAAATCAGACTAAAATATATTCTCAGATCACAAGGCTTTGAAATTGGATATCAACTGCAAAAAGAAAGCAGGGAAAACCAAAAATAGGTGGAGATTAAACAATATACTTTAAAAGAACAACTGGTCAAAGAAGAAATACGATGGGAGATCAAAAGATACATAGAAACAAATGACAATGAAAACACATTCTACCAAACTTTTGGGATGCAGTGAAAGCAGTTTTAAGAGGGAAATTTATATCATTACAGGCCTATCTCAAGAAACAAGAAAAATCCCAAATAAGCTGATGTTACTCCTTAAAGAACTAGAAAAAGAAGAACAAGTGAAACCCAAGGTCAGCAGAAGAAAGGAAATAATAAAAATCAGAGCAGAACTAAATGAGATAGAGAACAAAAATACAATAGAAAAAATTAATGTGACAAAGAGCTGCTTCTTTGAAAAGATTAATAAAATTGACAAACCCTTAGCTAGACTCACTAAGATAAAAAGAGAGAAGACACTAATAAACAAAATCAGAAATGAAAGAGGGGAAGTTATCATGGACACCACAGAAATACAAAGGATCATCCAAGAATACTATGAAGGACTATGTGCCACCAAATTCAACAACCTAGAAGAAGTGGACAAGTTCTTAGAAACATATAGCCTTCCTAGACTGAATCACAAAGAATTGGAAAATCTAAATAGACTGATCACCAGTAAGGAAATTGAATCAGTCATCTGAAACCTTCTCAAAAGCAAAAGTCCAGGACCAGATGGCCTCACTAGTGAATTCTACCAAACCTTCAAAGAGGATCTAATACCTGTCCTATTCAAAATCTTCCAAAAATTGAAGAAGAGACAGTACTCCCTAACTCATTTTATGAGGCCAACATTACCATGATACCAAAACCTGGTAAGCATAACACAGAAAAAGAAAATTATAGACCAATATCTTTGATGAATACAGAGCAAAAATCCTTAACAAAATTCTACGCAATCGAATGCAACAATGCATTAAAAAGATTATTCATCATGAGCAAGTGGGGTTCATCTCAGGGGCACAAGGATGGTTCAACATACGCAAATCCATCAATGTGATACATCACATAAACAAAATGAAGGACAAAAATCATATGATTATATCAATTGATGTAGAAAAAGCATTTGACAAGATACAACATCCACTTATGATTAAAACACTTAATAAAATAGGTATAGAAGGAAAATACCTTAACATAATAAAGGCCACATATGACAAATGCTCAGCTAATATCACAATTAACGGTAAAAAACTGAAGCCCATTGTTCTACATTTAGGAACACGATAGGGCTGTTCCCTATCACCTCTGCTTTTCAACATAGTGTTGGAAGTCCTCGCCAGAGCAATCAGGCAAGAGAAAGAAATAAAAGGCATCTAAATTAGGAATGAAGAAGTTAAATTGTCACTCTTTGCAGATGACATGATGCTATATATAGAAATCCCTGAAGACTCCACCAATAAGATATTAGAAACAATAAACGAATACAGTGAAGTTGTCAGCTACAAATTCAACGTACAAAAGTCCATTGCAGTCCTATATACTAACAATGAAAACTGAGAAAAAGAAATTTAAAAAACAATTCCTTTTGTGATTGTAACCAAAATAATAAAATTCCTAGGAATAAACTTAACCAAGGATGTAAAAGACCTATAAGCTGAAAACTGTAAGACATTTTTTAAAAAAATTGAAGAAGACATGAAGAAATAGAAACACAATCCATATTCATGGATTAAAAGAATCAACATAGTTAAAAAGGCCATTTTACCCAAAGCAATATACAGATTTAATGCAATCCCCACCAAAATTCCAATGGCATTTTTTAAAGAAATATAACAAAAAATTATCAGATTTGTATGGAACCACGAGACCCCAAATAGCCAAAGCAATCCTAGAACAAAGAACAGTGCTGGAAGTATCACACTGCCTGACTTTAGCTTGTACTACAGGGCAACAATAATCAAAACAGCATGGTATTGGCAGAAAAGCAGACACACAGACCAATGGAATAGGACAGATAATTTTTGACAAAGAAGCAAAAAACATACAATGGAGGAAAGACAGTCTCTTCAGTAAACGGTGCTGGGAGATTTGGAAAGCCACATGCAAAAGAATGAACTGGACTGCTATCTGTCACCAAGTACCAAAATTAATTCAAAATGGATCAAAGACCAAAACATAAGACCTGAAACAATAAACTGCATAGAAGAAAACATAGGTACTAACGTTATGGACCTTGGGTTCAAAGAACATTTTATTAATTCGACTCCAAAGGCAAGGGAAGTAAAAGCTAAAATAAATAAATGGGACTATATCAAACTTAAAAGCTTCTGCACAGCAAAAGAAACCAATCCACAAAACAAAGAGGCAACTAACTGAATGGGAGCAGATTTTTGCAAAGGCCTCTTATAAGGGGCTAATTTCCAAAATACACAAAGAACTCATGCAACTCAACAACAACAACAACAACAAAAACACAAACAACTCAAATGAAAAATGGGCAGAGTATCTGAAGAGACATTTCTCCAAAGAGGACATACAAATGGCTAATAGACATATGAAAAAATGCTCAACATCACTAATCATCAGAGAAATGCAAATAAAAACCACAATGAGATATAACCTCACCCCAGTTAGAATGGCTATCATCAACAAGACAAATAGTAACAAGTGTTGTGGAGAAAAAGGAACCCTCATACACTGTTGGTGGGAATGCAGACTGTTGCAGCCACTATGTAAGGTAGTGTGAAGGTTCCTCAAAAAATTACAAATAGAATTACCATATGACCCAGCAATCCCTCTCCTGGGTATCTACCCCAAAAATCTGAAAACATTTATCCATAGAATCATGCGTGCTCCAATGTTCATTGCAGCTTTATTTATGGTGGCCAAGACATGGAAACAACCAAAATGTTCTTTGGTAGATGAATGGATAAAGAAGTTGTGGTCTATATACACAATGGAATACTATTCAGCAGTAAGGAAAGATGAAATAGGACCATTTGTGACAATATAGATGGATCTTGAGATTATAATGCTGAGCAAAATAAGTCAGACCGAAAAAGTAGAGAACATATGATTTCACTAATATGTGGTATGTAAAATTGAATACAACAAAAGAACAAGGCAAACAAATGAAGAAACAAAAACTCATAGACACAGACAATAGTTTAGTGGTTACCTGAGGGTAAAGGGGTATGGGAGCTCTAGAAGAGGGTAAACAGCGTCTAATTCATGGTGATGGAAAGAGAACTGACTCTGGGTGCTGAACACACAATGTGAGATATAGATAATGTATTACAGACTTGTGCACCTGAAATTTATGTAACTTTACTAAAAATTGTCACTCCAATAAACTTTAATTAAAAAAAATGTTCTAATGCAGGGTCAGAAAACTTTTTCTGCAAAGGGTCAGAAAGTAAATATTTTAGGCTTTGCGGCAATATGGTATATGTTGCAACTACTCAACTCTTCCACTGCAGCACAAAAGGAGCCTAAGATAATATGTAAACAAGTAGAAATAACTATGTTCTAGTAAAACTTTATTTACAAAAACAAGTAGCAGGCCAAATTTGACCTGGGGTATAGAATGCAGACTACTGTTTAAAAGAATTGTTTTGAATAGCTGTCTAGAATCCCTTTAAGTGTACATGCTATGATTTACTAAACCCTTTGAAAAGCAGAGAATATATTTCCTACCTGTTTGCTATAACCCATGAAAACAGAAATGCTGGTATGTTATAAAGACCAACTGAATGAATGAATGAATTTTTAAAATGCTGATAGTTTTTAAGATAAGGATTAAAATGTTGACATGTATAAGAAAGACACAAATTTGATTGAAAGATAAACTTTATGGTGCTAAATAAAATAAAAATGCCAAATGTTAGAGAGCATGTGGAAAAATTAAATCATCCCTACAGTGTACATGGAATGTAAAATGGTACAGCCCACTCTGAAAACAATTTGGCAGTTTTTAAAAAATCTAAATCTGTAATTACCACACTACTCAGCAATTGACCTCCTAGGCATTTATCACAGCAAAATGAAAACTTATATTCATGCAAAAACCTGTCTGCGAATGTTTATGAAAGTTTTATTTGTAACAGCTCAAAACTGGAAACAACCAGGTGATTATCAATGGGTGAATGATCAAACAAATGGTGGTACATCTATACCATACAATTTCTACTCAGTAATCAAAAGGAATGGCCTATTGATACGCAAAATACCCTGGGTAGATCTCCAGAGAATTAACTTCAGTGAGAAAAGCCAATCCCAAAAAGTTTAAGTAGTATATAACTGCATTTGTATAACAGTCTTGAAATGACTGAATTATAAAAATTTAGAACAGATTAGTGGTTATCGGGTTAAGGAGTGGTTGGCGATACAAAGAAAAACGTTGTGGCTACAAAAGGACAACATGGGGGATTATTATGGTGATGAAATGTTCTCTATCTTGGCTGTGTTAAGGTCAACATCCTGGTGGTGACACTGCACTGTAGTTTTGCAAGATGTCACCATTGGAGGAAAGTGAGTAAGGGATAGGCAGGATCTCTCTGTACCATTTCTTCCAACAGCATGTGATACATTGTCTGCAATTTTCTCAAAAAAAAATTAATTAAAAACCCATAGTACTCTAGTTAGCACAGCAGGTGTTCAATGCTCATTGAATTAATAAAAGTGGTGCCATAGTGAGGCTTGTTCCTGTGGTTCTCCTTAGGATATATCGGAAATCGATACCACTGTTCCTCTCTTATGGCCTTGCAAGTTTCTTCCAGGTTTTTCCTAGTCACTTAGCATGTCTTTGCCTGCAATTAGCACGTTTCCCTATACATTCTGTGCTCTCTTATCTATGAAAATTCTTGTTAAATAGAAATATTGAATAACCACCCAGGGTTATATCTTTAAGACCTGAAATGTAGGCATACGAGGCAGCTTACTTACTGAAAGTGCCAAGCACTGAAAAAGCAAAACCATGTTAGGGTATACTCAGGCCTTAACATAGCAGGCATGAGATGCATATTTTTGGAATGAATTTACCAAAGAATAATAGCACATTGTAAGTTTTCCATAAATAATAAGTTGTGACAGTAGGAGTCATTTCAGTAGTAACAATAGTGACATAATTGTAGTGTTACTATTACTACAATAAAACTATAGATGGCCTCAAATCTCAGAAATGTACTAGGATACCATTTTTCATTCTAGTTAACACACCTACCTTTCTTCCATTGTCTTTTGTTTATGTTTTTCGAACTACCAGCATTAGCATTGACTGTTTTTCTGCTCTGCTCAGAAGTCAAGCCTAATATTCAACTATTTGCCCCTAAACCACCCATAGTACCAGGAAAAGTGAAAAGTAACTTCATTGCAAAAATGTTCAAGGTCTCTGCCTTAAACATTCCCTAAAATAATAAATCTCTATGTTCTTCCGGATAAAGACACATTTGAAAATCAGTAGCTGCAAGGATCAGCTGAGTCACAGGTGAATGCTTTGACTCTAAGCTTTACTGGTGATAAATAGGGTTTTTTATCGCATTTCCAAACACTTCACGGCGTGTGTTAAATTATTGTATAGGCCTCAGTTAATAGCACCTTCAAACTACTGAGCAGTTGAATAGTTCCCATGTATCACCATCATCCCAAACACTTTTTCCTGCATTCCTTGGTGAGCATGGAGGGATTGCTTTCTGGTTCATAGGTCATAGGCCCTGCACTTGATAATCAATAGTTATTCATTTTGAATAAAGTATCATCTCATCCCTCTGTCAACTCTTGAGGAAGGGCAGGCAATCTCAAAAACCATTGCCATCATACTCTTAATGGGCATGAATGTAAGTTTTCATTTCTCTGGGATAAATGCCTAGGAGGTCAATTGCTGAGTAGTGTGGTAATTAACAGACTTAAATTTTTAAGAAACTGACAAATTTTCAGAGTGAGCTATACCATTTTACATTCCACGTACACTGTAGGAATGATTTAATTTTTCCACATGCTCTCCAACATTTGGCATTGTCACTGAATTTGTTCTTTTCTTTTCTTTTACCCATTTTGATATGTGTGTACTAATATCTCATTGGAATTTTAATTTATATTTTCCTAATGGTGAATGATGATTAATATCCTCTCATGGGTTTATCTTCCATTTGTATATCCTCTTCAGTAATGTTTCTTCCTGTCTTTTTCCCATTTGTTAATTGGATTGTTTGATTTTTTTAACTGTTGAGTTTTGAGAGTTCTTATATATTCTAGACACTAGTCTTTTGTTGAATATGTGATTTACAAATATTTCCTCCAAGTCTGTAGTTTGTCTTTTCATGCACGTAACAAGTTCTTTCACAGTGCGAATGTTTTTGATTTTAAGAAAATCCAATTTATCAATTCTGCCTTTTATGGAGGTTTTTGGTATTAAGTCTAAGAATTCTTTGCCTAGACCCGATCCTAAAGATTGTCATCTATTTTTACATTTTTTACATGTAAGTCTGTGATTCATTTTGACTTAATTTTACATAAAATGTGAAACTTTGTTCAAGGTTTGCTTTTTTTGCTAGTTGTTCTTTCTAGCACCGTTTTTGTTGTTGTTGTTGTTGTTGTTGTTGTTGTTGTTGCTTAAGGCTATCTTTGTAAAATGTGCTTTGTATCTTTGATAAGTCAGGAGGGCATATCTGTGAGGATCTGTGTTTGGGTTCTCTATTCTGTTCCACTGATCTATGTGTCTGACCTTTTGCCAAAACCACATAACCTTGGTTATTGTAGCTACATCTTGAAAGTGGGTAGAGCAATTCTTCCCACTTTATCTTCTTTTACAAGCCTATTTAGCTACTCTAGTTTCTTGTCTTTCAATATAAATTGTAGACTAATTTTTGTCTATGTCTACAAAAATCTTGCTGTGATTGTGATAGGAATTGCATTAGACCTGTATATTACATGAGAGAATACTGCCATCTTCACTATGTATCTCCCAACCCATAAGTACTAGACATCTCTCCATTTTTCATAGATCTTTGATTTTTTATCAGTGCTTTGTAGTTTTCAACATACAAGAACTACAAGCATTTTGCTATATTTACACTTAAGTACTTAATTTTTCAAATGATTGTAAATGGTATTACATTTTACATTTGTCCATGTGTTAAGTGCTATAAATATATATAGAGAGAATTATAATTGAGTTTTGTATGCTCATCTTATGTTCTGTGACCCTTGCTAAATTTATTTATGAGTTCCGTGAATTTTGTGATAGATTCTGTAAGATTTTTCATGCAGATGCTTGTGTTACCTGCAAATAGAGACAGGTTTATATCTCTCATTCTAAATCTTTATTCCTTTTAAATTCCTTTTCTCACTTTATTGCATTTGCTGGAGCTTCCAGCACTATGTTAAATAAGAGGGTTGGGAGTAGACTTCTTGCCTTGTTGCTGATCTTATAGGGAAGCATTCAGTCTTTCCCATAATACCACTGAGTATCATGCTAGCTGTAGGGATTTTGTCGATGTTCTTTATCAAGTTAAGGCGGTTTCTCTCTACTCCCATTTTTTCTGAGACTTTTATCATGACAAAGTGTTAAAATTTGTCAAGTGCTTTTCAGCATGAACTGATATGATCGTGTGCTTTTCCTTATTTAGCCTGTTATTATGGATTACATTGATCGGTTTTTCAGTATTAAAGCAGCCACGTATCTCTGGAATAAATCCACTTACTTGTGGTGTATATATATTTTAATATATTATTTTACATATTAATAAATTATATTTACTAAATTTTGTTAAGAATTTTGTGTATATATATTCATGTATATATTCATATATATTATATTCAAATTGTTCAGTAGTTCTTTTTTTTATAGTATTCTTTCCTGGCTCCCCATGCTTCGTATCAGGATAATTCTGTCTCCATAAAATGAATGAAAAGTTCTCTCTCCTCTTCTGTTTTCTGGAGGAGACTATGTCAGGTTGATGTCATTCTTCTTTAAACATTTGCTGAAATTCACAGTGACAGCTCCCGGGCTACTAGATCTCTTTTACAGGAGTTTTTTAGCTACAAGTTCAATTCTTTTAGTAAAAGGCTATTCAAATTCTTTATTTCATATTGGGTAAGCTGTGGTATTTTGTATTTTTCAAGGAATGGGCCCATTTTACCTGTCAAATTTTTATGTGTAAAGATGTTCTGTAATATTCCCTTATGATCTTTTTGATGTCTGCACGGTCTGTGGGTATATCCCCTAGTTTATTTCGGACATTGTTCTTCTTTTTTTTTTCCTTCTCTTCCTTTTTTGTCTGTCTTGTTAGAGGTTTGTCAAGTTTATTAACCTTTTTAAGACCAGCTTTTTGTTTCCTTTATTTTAGCTATTGTTTTTCTATTTTTAATTCCACTGATTTCTGCTCTTATCTTTAGTGTTTTCTTCTTTATGCTCTAGGTTTATTTTGTTCTCCTCTTCCTCTATTTTTGAGATCAGACCTTCGATTATTGATTTTAAACTTTGATTAAAACACTTTTCTAATGTTTGCATTAATTGCTTTAAATTTTCCACTTAGTACTGCTTTACCGTGTCTCATAAATCCCATTATATTGTTTTTCATTTTCATGTAGTTTAATGCATATTTTCATTTTTTCTTCAGACTTCTTTATTGATTCATGGATTATTTGGAAATGTGCTGCTTAGTTCTAAGTATGTGGAGGGTTGTCCTGTTATTATTTTGTCATTGAATTCTAGTTTCATAAATCCACAAGTTGTGATATATATTTTTTTTTTTTTGCCAAATTTGGGAAACTCATTAGTTTTCCAAATGTATTTTCAGCTCATCTTTCTTCTCCTCTCCTTCTGTGACTTTGATGACACAAGTGTCAAATCTTTGTGATATAATTCCACATATGTCTGAGACTGTTCATTTTGTTTTGTTTTTTTTTTCAGTCTATTTTCTCTCTTGTTCAGACTAGGCAATTTCTATTGTCTTTTCAAGTTCACTGATCATTCCTCTTTTCTCTCCATTTTGCTGTTGAGCCTCTCTCTCTTTTTTATTTGGCTACCATTTTTTTGAGTTTTAAAATTCCATTTTGTTCTTCTTTCTACATTCTATTTCTTTGCTGCGATTTCCCATTTTTTTCTTTTATTTTAAACATGTCCATAATTGCTCATTAAAATATGGTTCGATGTCTGCTTTAAAACTCCTTGTCAGGTAACTCTGTGTCTTCTCAATGTTGTATTGCATCTGTTGATTGTCTTTTCTTATTCATTTAGAAATCTTCCTGATATTTTTCCATGATGAGTGATTTTTTTTTTTTTTATTAAAAGCTGGATATTTTGGTATTACGTTCTGAGATTCTGGATCTTATTTAGATCTTTTATTTAATAAGCCTCCCCTGATGTGAATCTTATGGTAAAGGAGCAGGGCACTGCTTCCTTCTTGCCAGCTAGTCATGGAATTCTAAGTTCCCTTTAAAGCCTCTGCTGAAATCAGTGGAAGGTACCTGGAAACAGCGGGGAGGAACTTGCTGGGCTCTAGTGGAAGTGTGACCTTCTACTCTGCTTCTGCGGCGCTACCCTGTATGGCGAGTGCACAGAGACGCATGACTGCTCCCCAGGTAGCCTAAACTGACAGGACCAGAGGGTGGCCTTCTTACAGCTGGATAGTAGTGAAAGTCCTAACTCGCCACTAGTCCCCCTCTGATACCAATCCATCTGGAGAAAGAGGGGTGCTGCATTAGTGCTGAATGGGAGGTCAAAGTCACAGCAGGCTTCCCACATGGTCTCCACAAACATCATGGGATGGCATTCTCAGTTATTCACTGCCTAATGAGGGTAAACATCCTAGCTTCCCTGACACCATCCCAGCGGAAGGTTTAGGAGGGCTCATTGCACCCCAATAATTGTGTAAATTCTGATTGCCCGCTCAGCTCTTGCTAATGAGAGTGAGGTGAGACCACAGTTTTTTTCTGTAGGTTTTGGTGGAGTAGAGCAGTTATTGTCTAAAAGTTTTCTACCTTTTTGCACTACCCTTTCCTTGTTTCTTTCATTAGACAAAGTGAGCTTCTCATGGGATGAAGTTTTAAATCTGTATCCTTTGGTGTTTCTGGGTTGCTGGTTTCTTCAGCACTTAGTCTGGGCTGGATGAGGCAAAAAGAAAATCCACGGAAACAATGCCATATACTTTCTTCAATTTCAACTTCTCTAGTTGGTCTCTCTTCTCTTCACCTTTCAGTATCATTTTATATTAATGTCAAGGTTTTATTTGCACTTAAAAGGAGGGACAGAGCAATGAAGGTCTTTCTATGTTTTGGAAGTGAAAGTCCTACATAAATTATTTTACTTCTTACATTTATTCAGGAAGTATTTATTGAGACCTCCTATTAAGTGCCAGTGACACAAAATGGCTAAGATACTTACCGTTTCTACCCTCAAGGTGACTACAACATAGTGAGTAAGAAGGATGAAAAAGGAATACTTACAAAATCATTAGTTAAGTACAATTTGACTAATTTGTATTTCTTAGTAGCATATGAGCAAATATAAAGGACTTAGATTTGTACAGTACTTTACACAACATCTTATACATGTGTCAATTATAAATAAAAAAGAACATAATTATTTTTTCCATTCAATTATGGAATAGAGTACTGGCATTTACCTTTTAAAGTAAATAAACTTAAGGAAAATAGTATTATCTCCAATGCCTCATAAATTTACAATGCAATGATGGCTGAGAAAATATGCTCATGAATGCTAAATCACAAATTTGAAGTTGAGGATACTTCGGGGTGGCACATTCTTATACTTTCGAGGTTACTCTAATGAATGACAACTCTGCTCTCTCTCTCAGATCATTTCTTGCTGTCACTAATAAGATAAAATTCCAGGTTGAGTGAACTTTCGTTATGTCTCGGCGTGGTAATTCTTAGGCTTTCGGTGCCTATGAAACTCTTCAGTGACACAGTCCTACTTCATTATGGAAATTTCAGCTACTTTATTTGTCTTTGGATTGAGCTGACTTCATTGTCTACCATCTTCCAAAGAACACGCTGACATTTTTAATTTGAGGGACTGCTGAGAAACCACAGCAGGATAAAGAGCAACCCATGAAAAATGAACTGAGGACTGCATTGATGTGGAGAGCTAATTATGTGACTATGGGGAGTAGGGCTGTGATTGCATTCCACCTGGTTTTTAGTGCTCACTCTGTGGGCTGGATCCTGAGAGGAATAGTAAATGAAGGTGACTCTTCTCTGTTCTCACCTCTCTGTTCGAAGGCAACAGTACAGACCCTGATTCTCCCCCAGGTGAAGAGTTCAAAGACAGGCAGTAATGTTCTGTTTCACAGACCCTGAACCAGTCTGCATTTTGCCCTGAGAAGATGCCGTGAACCTGCCTTCAAATTTTTTACTAAACATATTGACTCTGTCTCTATACTTTCTCTCAAACTTACCTTGAACTTAAAAAAAATAACACCAACCACTATTTAGGTGTATGTGGTATGTATATGCATTTAGATATATAATGTATATGTGTGTATGTTTGTTTAAATTTTGTATATATTATTGATTAAATTCCCCAGGAACAGATCAATCCTATGAAGCTATGCAAAGGATTACTAAATATAGAAGACCTCTGGTTGAATTCCATGTCTACAAGTATGACTTTGAGCAGCTTACATATTATATTATAAAGATATCATAAAATAGTATCCCCTACTACGCTTAAAGAGATAATCACTAAATGGTGATATCTAGTATTTTTCTACCTGATATCCACCATGCATATGACCTCTTTCATCTTCACTAAGCCTGAGAAGTTCTATATGTACAATCTGCTTTCATCTACCTAGTATGTCTCTCCTTTGGCCTCTACACCAAATATCTGGCTTTGATTCATGCTCCTTGGAGTATGAAATCCCTGGCTCTCCACTCCCAAATATGTGCTTTAGAATGAATGGTTCTTATCTCTGTTCTCACTGATCACATTCTTGACTAAATCTACCCTATTGAGTTTCTTGATCAAATCCTGCTTCTTTTTTTTTTTTTTTTTTTTTCCAGAACTTATCAAGAGAGTGTTAGGAAAGAGAAGTAACATATATCTTGGTCATCAATTAAGTGCCATAGAAGACATTTGATAGATATATATATATATATATATATATATATATATATATATATATATATATATATATATGTATATTATGGGCATTCTCTCCTTCAGGTCTCACAACCTTCTTATCTGGGCACTACTATATCTACTTTTAGAAATGCATATTAGAACCTAAAGAAATTACTCATATAAAGTCACATATCTAGAAAATGATTGAATCGGAACTCAAATCTTGGTTCACCCGACTGCAAAGTACTTTGAGCTCTTATCCCTTACAGTAGTGTTTCTTACAAATCAAATGATGACTTAATACCTTTTAAAGGAGAACATTTCTGAGAGATATCCATTGGTGATTTAAATGACGATCTTGATAGTAGTTATGTATTAAACACAGAGATATAACTTTTATACTTATAACTTCTGTGCAACCTCCAAACCAAAAGATATCTTCGTTAGATGTTAAAGAGTCTTCTTAAACTTACCATAAACAAAATTAATCTCCCGATATTCCTTTCTATTCCCAACCTAATTTTCCTGGAGTCTTTCCTTTTTCAGTTAATGACAACTGCATTTTTCTAATATTTCAAGTAAAATATATCCATGCCTTCCTTAACTTCTCTTTCTCTCATTCCCCACATCTAGACAATGAGCAACTCCTGTAGGCTTTCTCTTCAAAACAGGTCTAGAATGCAAGCTTTTCTCACAATGCCCACTGTTCCCAGCCTGGTTCAGGTCACTGTCACCTCCCACGGAAAGTAGAATCCCAGGGTATCGCCTTGCTTTTGTCTTTGACACCTTTAAATTCATTCTAAACACAGCAGCCAAAGGAACCCTGGTTAAATGTAAATCAGATCACAACATTTCTGTGCTACCATCTGTACAGTGGCTCCCACTGGCCTTAGAATAAAAGCCAAAATCCTACCTATGATTTACAAGGCCCTACATAGTCAGACCTGTTTTTAACTTAAGTGTTATATACTTTTATTCTGTCCCTTACTTAGATCTCTCTAGCCACATGGACCTGTTTGCTCTTGTCAAATGTGTAGACATCCTCTTGCCTTAGGGCTTTCTATGTCACCCTCCAGGATGCTCTTCCCCTGCTTATCTACTTGGGGGTCCCACACTTCCTTTAGATCTTTGACGAAATTCTACCTACTCAATGAGAGCTTTCTTGACCACATTATTTAAAATTGCAACTCTTTTTAATTCTACTCTGTCTCCTTCCTTATTTTATTTTTTCTACTTATCACTAATGCATCTCACACTCTACATATTTTACATATTCACACTGCTGACCATCTCCTCTTCCATTACAGTAAAAGCTGTATAAGGAGAAGGATTTTTGTCGATTCACTGCTGTCTTTCTAGTAACGAGATAATTGATTTATACATAGTGAGACAATAAAGAATTGTTCAATGAAAGGATAAATTTAAAATTAGTAAACAGCTCAATATATGGTGATGAAAGGAGAACTGACCCTGGGTGATGAACACACAATGTGAGATATAGATGATGTATTATAGAATTGTACACCTGAAATCTATGTAACTTTGCTAACAATTGTCACCTCAATAAACTTTAATTTTAAAAAAAATTAGTAAATAGCAAAATCAACAAAATAGGCAAACATGACAATATTAGTTTAATGGTACAGATTAGTTTTATGATTTATATTATGTTAATTTGCTGAAACTAATTTTCTGGTATAACATTCAATAATAGAAATATATTTGTATGTTTCTGTTTCACTTGTTTTCAAATTCTTTTGAATTTGAGTATGCTGAGTCATTATTTGAGTCACCATTATTATCACTTCTTTTAATATTCTTATTAACAACAGAATTGTTCTTTACTTTGATGGGACCATCAGTATAACAGTATGTCTCCAGCTATACTATGAAAACAAAAACTCTTACATTCTTTGCATATTTACTATTACACTTATTGCCAATGAAATGTGGATAATTAATACATAAAAGATGAAAAATACCCCCAAAACATCAATTCACCAGGTGAATACAGCACAGAAAGCACCAGTTGTTTGGTGACTCCACGCTTTCTGATGACCCCATGCTGATGATGCGTAGAGACTCTCTTTCACCCATGACTCTCACTTCCCTTTTGCAATCTTGTGAAACATGTCTTACTGTGTGTGCCATGTGAGGTTTTCTGTCCTTCACCTCTTGTGAAGGTGACTGTAAACACAAATGCAAATGTAGGCAGTAAGCTACAAGTCAGGATTCAATTATAAAGATGTCACATAGGTGACTCAGAATATACTTATTTGTGGAAGATGATCAAAGTGAAATACAAAATTAATAAATTCTCATAAAAATAGAGTATATCTGCAGACCCAGGATCCACCAATCAGTGTAAAAAACATCCCTATACCACAAAGATTTTGCAAGACAAAGTATGATAAATGACATGGAAATATTACAGTAGATTCAATTGAAAGAGAGACTTGCAATTTGTGAAAAAGCACAGGCTTTTTAAAGAAATGACATTTGTGCTAGAGCCAATTTAGCAAGGTGGAAACTGAAGAGGAAGTTAATTCAGGTAGAGAAAATTGCGTAGGTAAAGGATTAGAAGCAAGAAAGCCCTAGGTTTCTCAAGAAACTGTAAAAACCTTTAATTTGCTGGAAAACAGCATACAAGGAGATGAATGTAGATTAGCGTGAAGAGATAACCTGGACATTAGATATGTTAAGAAATCACGACAGCCCATGGGTATACACTGCCTTCTACCCCTGGTAGGCACGTTCTAAGCGCTTTATACATAGCGACATGTCTAATCCGTACAATAACCCCGACAGTAGGGTTGTTCTCATATTGTCCTGTTTACTGAAGCTGAGAAAAGTTCAGGAACTTTCTTAAGGCCGCACACCGGGACAGACCCCTAGTTTAATTCTGTACTCTATGTTTAACCACTATGTTCCAAACTTCTAAGTATATAACTTAGCACATATCGAGGATTAGACCCCACATAACACAATAAATTGTTGACAGTTAATGTAGCAGGAAAAGTGAAGAAAACTTTCAGGAGCAGGCAGCAATATTTTGAAATCAAGATCTCCTAAATGTTAATAAAATGTCTCACAGTCTCAGTTTCTCATTAGGCTAGAGGGTGAGAAAAGAGTTACCAAGGTCATTTCCTTCTTTCTCCTACCATCGTTTTCCCTCCTGCTGCTTCCCAACAGTCATCTCATCGAAGCATTTCCTTTCATTTCAAGCCCTATAACTGTTCTGACTGTTCATTCATCTTTCTTTTTTTTTTTTCAAGAACTAAATATTTTAGTAGTTTGTGCCCCATGAATCTGATGTAAGAAATTGTTGGCCTTCAGTAATCTCATGAATGTTAAAACTGATCTGTGAAAACTTAGGAAAATCACGTAAAATTTTCTTTCCAGAGCTCTCCACCCTTAAGAGCATAGGGAACACTTAGCTGAAAAATGTTTAAAATTTCCAAGAAACAAAAGTCAAGGAAAAAAAGGCAAAGTGGTTTTATTTTCCTCCTTAGTAAATCATTTAAACTTCTTTATGTGTTCTTCCATCTGTCAACCAGAATGATAAATGGAAGGTCCTAGATGCATAAATTCATAGTCATTTTAATTTTAATAAATACAGCATGGGTATTCTTTGTTCTTCTCCACACATTCTCTTTATTAAAACATACAGTCTGGTAATTGATTAAAACACTATTTCTAGGTAACACACCAAATACAAAACATTTTATATAACTTTATAATATGTACCTGAATGGTATAGATTTTTTTTTAAATACCAGGTTACTTAATATTTAGCTTAAATTCTGCTAAATCAATTTAGACCATAATATAAAAACATGTTTTGTTCTGATTTAAAAAAAAGTCTTTTTCTTACTTGAAAAGATAAAGTGGAATGTAGGTTATTTCTCTTTTTGCGTTTAAGTGAAGGTGGGAAAAAGATCTGAGAAGCAATAGCAGGGTATAATTTATATGTTTATAATGATAACTTTGGATTATCAAGAAAATTGTTAATTATTTTAAGTATTTTGTTTTACAAAAGCACATTTTTAAATGATTATTATGGGCTTTGTAAATATTTTTAATTATCAAAAGAATAATAAATACCGTTCATCAATCACATCTGTAATGAAAACAATACTGGATCAATCCTGGCTATGTTATATGTGTAGTTGAGTTGAGAATGGAAGAATTAGATGGGCCTTCAAATATAACTCTACACTTGGTGGGGATCAATATGATAAAATGTAGTCACTCCAAGCTAAAAAGTAGTTATACTATTGTATCCAATACTTTATTTAAAATACATATTGCGTCCAGCCACTTTTATTGCTGGAGTTTATACTAGTTAGCTCTGTAATCAATGAAAAATGCAGTACAAGAAGGTAATCAGACCTCATGGAAGTTGTATTTTATTTAGGCAGGGGCACAGATAAACAAAAAAAAACATGCAAATATAGAAATTATGCTCAGGTCCTATGTGTAGTGTGGGAGAAAAGACTGGGAAACTGGAAATCTAGGTCATAGTAGAAGTAGAGGGAACGAGTACATGAAAACCTGAACAAGATCAAACACTGGCTCCACTAATTCTTATGTTTTGAACCTGGGGAGACATTTGCATTCCCTGGACTTGTATTTCTTCACATATAATATGAAGATATTACACTGACTGATCTCTAAGACTGCCTCCATTTTGCATAATATTAACATGCTTGCACCGAGAAAAACAAATGAACACTTTCCAAAGGAAATAAATTGCCTTTGCACCCAAATGACATCATCACCTCAATTAAAATGTTTAACGTTATGATCCATCTAAATTGAAGGAAGTGCAAGCATGATGAGTGAATTTAGAGACTTCCAGTCAGGATGATAGATTAAAATTACCTCAACTAGCTTTACTCCCCCCTCTAGAACCCATGAAAACAAACACAAAGTGATTTTTTAAAAGACATCTGCAAATTCAGAGAATGGAGACAATAGCTTCTAACTTTTCCAAGCTGCAGAATATATATGACTTCCCAGACCAAGAAAGTGGAACTCTGAATCGGCACTTAAGAAAGTTGGTAAGCAACTTGACTTATTGAGACAGACATGTATAAAAGATTCATATATCATTATTACTTAGGACCTCTGCAGTGGAGTAAAGTGAGGGCAAAAAACAGGGGAACTGACTGAAATCTCATTTAATAATCTTTTAATCTCACCAAAAAGTTGGTCATCAATGTATCCTTCAGATTCATTGATGACCAAAGGTGGGAAGTGTGGACCAAAAAGGGGGGGGGGGGAGGGCTGGGCACTCTATGGAAAGTCACCTCGCAGGACTTTCCATATTATGATCTGATCATAATTTCCTAACTGGGCAGGTTACGTGGGTAGTCACACCCCAGGCATGTCACTTCTTTAGTAAAAGATTTGTCTTTGCCTCAGGCAATGCCTGTCCGGTTTCTGTGCATCTAGGTTAACACACCTTTGAAATGCCTGTCTTTAGACCCCTCCTCCTTCTAAAGGGTGACCACCCGCCAGGGATCACAAAATCTTATTAAATATCCTGTAATTCATCTGACCCGCCTTGCTTTTTCCCATTTTCATGTAATCTTCCCTAAATTCCCTCCTTAATTTTAAAAGAGCTGTAAAACTTATTCTCCAGAGCATTTGATATCTTGCTCCCTGGTATATGTCAACATTTTGGCTCAAATAAACTCTTATGAAAACACCCCTCCCCAAAAAAATTCTTTAGACATGCCTCCCCCCCCTCCCCCGTCCCCCCCCCCCTCGTCCTCCAGATCTTATTCACTATTGAGTAGTCAGAAGTCAGATTTTATTATATTCTGGCAAAAGATGAGGATGTTAATAGTTGGAAATATTTTTTTTTTAAGTCTCTGGAATGGGGGCCCAAACATAACTGAGAACAAGTGTACCAAGAGAAAACAAAGCAGGTATGTGAATGTATACGTACATACACTGAATGTAGAGACCCTACCAGACCTCTTCTCTAATAAAATTAATTGTTGATCCAACAATCTCATTTTAAGGAATTTTTTTCATAGAAATATATATTCCATATAATGGAGCATTACACAAGTATTTAAGGGTATTAAATTTCTATATAATAAAGCAAGAAATAACCCCGTATAGATTTCAAGAAAAAAATAATTTTGAGAACAATGTCTTTAGTATGTTCATATTTGCTTTTTTTATAAAAGGTAGTGGTAAAAGAAAAAAAAATCTCTCCGTATATATAGCATGTATATCTGTATAGCTACATAACTATGCCAGATAATGTGGAGCAATACACTGAAAATCATTGATTTCAGTTTTATTATCAGCCAAGTAGGGACAGGGACTTTTTCTGGGTATACCACCAAGGTTAATGATCTGCAGACAAATTTTCATGTTCTCATCATACCCTGTACAGACCCTTCTGTTTTAGCACCGATAAATTTTAATACAATTGATTTGTTTACTCATCTTCTATCAACCTGATATCCTATAAATTAGGTTGAACCATATGAAATTGTCCACATTTAACCATTTTGACTTACAAAAAGAGCAATTTTGTATGTTTCGACCTATCGCTTATCTAATTGTTTCTGATTTATTTCACTCTGAGGAAGAGACTGTCTATTTAGTTCTCTTACTTTAGTGCTGACATAGCATGGCTGACAGTGGGCATTGAAAAAACTTCATTATGTTTATTTATGAGTGAATAATGTAACACGTATCATTTTTATAGTTTAAATGGAAAGTATAACAATGTATTTTCAAATATCGAATTTAAAAAATATCAAATTGTATTTTTGTTTCCTCTTTAAATAGTTGTTTAGGATGTAGAATTGATAGTTCACCTCTGAAGGATCACTGTTCTCTTTAAACTTTTGTACCTAATTTTCAGTTTTACTGTTATAAAAAACATAACCTATAAAACCTTAACCTTTCACAACTTTTGGCCAAATATATGATTAAGTTTTATAAAATTTGGTGTCACTTAAGAAAACATGTAGTTCTCATGTAGGGTATGATATTAATGCAGATCTATTATTTCAAGATTATTAACTGAATTATTTGAATATTTTATCAACCAGAGGCTAGTGATTATGTGTCATGATACATCTGAATCTGTTTACATTTACTTACATATTTTTTTAAAACTGTGATAATATTCATGACCTAAAGTTTACAACCATTTAGTACCCAGTACAAATTGTGCTTTTTATCAGTAAATTACCCTTTGTTCCATTAAAAGCTACACTTTTTTTGAAATTTAAAATTGGTTTCTAATTATTAAACTATCTTTTAAAAATTGAAACAATAAAGACTGCAGAAGCTAACAGACCTTAAAAACTCTAGTATACATTTTTATCCAAAATCTGTCTGCACTTCTTTTTCCCCAGTGATCTTTAACTACAGCAAAAATTATAATGTATGAAAGCTGAATGAAGCTGCACTGATTTGTATGCAGTCAACAGTGCGATTGAACTGTATAACTATTCTTATAAAATTTAAATTTTAGTTTGGATACAAAACAAAACAAACAGAGCAATCCTTGATCTTTTTTTTTGGTATTTGTCTGATTTAGTTCCAGATCCTCAAAGTGTAAGCTTGCTTTCTTATGTGTCATTAATCCTTTAGAGAGAAAAAGAGAATAGAAAAGAACATTATTTGTTTAAGTACACATGTAACTATATGTGTGTATACATATGTGTGTACATAAATATATGTATATATTTATGAACACACACATATAAGAGAGAGAAAGAGAGAGAGAGATTCATTCTTCATTCTTCATTCACTAGAACAGAGCTCTCTGCATATTTCCCAGGCAAACATGGGTCATCTGTTTTTACTTGCATTCAATTTTCATAATCATTGTTGGAGAGATTAGGTGGAGCACACCACACAGATGACACTATTTATCTTCCCTGCAATTTGTTTAAATTCATGTTACCTGATTTTCCTGTCAACCTTTCCATGGACTTGTCTCTAGCATGAGCTAGGCTAACATATACATTGAGATATTAATCAACTTTTGTCATTGCCACAGATACTATTTAAGCAATAACTTATCACACGTAAGCAAGGCCCAAACAAACCAAGTACAAGAATGAGTGACTATCTAGAGCACTCATAAAGTAAGCCACAATTTGCTATTTCAGTTCCATTTTGGGGTTTTTGTTGTTGTTGTTGTCTGTGGTGGCTGTGGTGGTGGTGGTGTGCGTATGTTTGTGTGTGTGTGTGTGTGTGTGTGTGTGTATGTGTTGTCACAGCTTTCTTTGTATGCTACCAAAATCACAATCCCTTACTAACAGAAAACTCTTTATCTTTCTCTTTACAAGTCACAGAAGATTGCACAATTTTGCTCAAAAGAAGTAAAATCACAGGACACAGAATCAATTTCCATGACCATTAACTTAAAATTCCAGCTAAACTTTATTAGTTATAAATAACATTTGAATTTTGTGATAGCTCTTCATTGAATGGACTTCGAATATGAAACTTATTATTCCTAATGAGCGCATGAGGCTGATAAATCATATTTAGTACTTATCCCACATTACAGGTGAGAACCTTTATAATATTCTTTTAGTTTCAACCATGAGAACTAGATTATGCTGCTCTCCATAGTTTTAGTCCTTGTAAATCCACCATTATAAAATAAACTAACATTCTCATATCTCTTCCTTTCTCTTAGTAGTACATAATATATTCTCAATCAATGTCTTCCTTCTTTTAATAAAGGTTGATTGACCCCCAGTATGCGGTGGGCACCACTCCAACCACTAAAGAGAAGAGCAATGAACAAAATAGACAAAACCCCTGCCTTCATGGGGCTCATATTCTTGTGGGGAGTTTCCATTTACAGTGTGCAAGTTTGTGATAAGTGCTATGGAGGAAAAGGAAGCAGGGAAGGGAATGGGCGGGGTGGGTGCAACGGTGAATGGGTTGGTCTGCGAAAACTTCATGGAAAAAGGGCCATATCAGCAAAAACCTGAAGGAGGTGACAAAGGAAGCCATGTGAATGAATATCCAGAAAGAGCTTTCCAGGCAGATTAATCATACGAATGAATATTTGGAGAAAATGACACATTACTGATACAATTAGGGATCGATTTTCATACTCTTTGCAACTAGAAGATAAATTTAACAAATATCTTCAGATGTAGTTATCTAAATAGGGCCACTCAAACGCAATCTGGTAAAAACAAGCTTTGGTGTAGTTTTCTAGACTTCTTTTTTCTCTTTCACGGAAACACTTTCCCTTCTCACTAACTTTTCTACCCTCTCTCTGACAGAAATCCACTCAGGGAACCATAAATGATAGGTTGATTCACACTAAAACTGGTAATCCTTATAGATTTAACTGCCTATCCTCAAGAACATTTGAATTTTAAAAAGTAAACCCAACTTCAAACTAAATAAACACATTTATAGCAGTGACCTTTGGGGAATTGGCAAGAGGAAATAACGTTTCTCTAAGGTGCACAGAGAAAAGCACTGAACTTTCAGTTAGAAGTCTTTATTCCTGCCTTAGTAAGCTGCTAAGAGATCTTGGGCCGTCATGTAAACTCTCAGATCTTCATTTTTTTCACTTGTAAAATAAAGGCATTAGATGGAAAAGCCATCGGACATCTGCAGCTATAATGCAATATATTTGTCTCAATTTCTTTTCTATGAGATTCTATATGAGACATTTCAAAAGGAGGAAAAATACCTAATTGTGCTACCTCAGTGACTGAATTTCTAATTCAATGCCTCTGGTTCTTAAGTACCCATTAAATGGTAACTCTAATTTCAACTGAGGGAATCCTATAAACATGGTGGAGTAAACTAAAGACCCCCATGGATTTATGTATTAAAAGTAAAATGTATACTTGGCAATGTCTGCTGGGGGCCATATTGTATACAGTATATATTTTCTCAGTCAACCAATTATCTCTAAAATTGCTATTTACAATTTAGCCAGTCTTAATGAGCAGGTTGCTCCCCCAGTCACCTCTGCTACAGGCAGAAAATGAGGTAGAATAATAAAAAAGAAAAAAAGTGCTCTGGTTGCGGAAAGCACACCATACATATTCATGGTGAAAACAGAAAATCATTTGCCAAACTGTGGATGGTAAATACAAATTAACCTTGCAACAGAAAGTGTAATATTTGCATTTTCAAGCTTTAGATCTCTCTGGGATTAATTAGGTGATCAGTAGGAATTAGAGTTATCACGAACAAAACCTGGCCTCAGATTGTGTATGTCAGTGTGTGTGTGTAGTATATTCATTTTTTTCTCCTTCATTATAATTCTCTGGTCCAGTCCACAAAGGCTGTTGTATAGATTGATTGATTAAATCTCTCTGTGAAAATATTTTACAAACTGTACCGGGTTACTCAAATACAATGGGATTTTGTTGTTTCTGTGTTTGCTCAACAGAATAACAAAGAGACATATTCATGATCTGGAAGACTCTCAAATTGTAAACCTATGTCCATTCCACTGTGACCTTCATGGTTCAACTACTCAACATTTCTTTTCTAGCGGAACACAACAGCTTCTTAATTGCTCTCCCTGGCTCAAGGTTTCTTCCATTGTGGTCCGTTCCCACAGTGCTGCCAGAGTGAATTTTCTGAGGCCTAAATATCATCAAGTCAGATCCTTTATAAAGTTCTGCCATGCCTTTTGGATAAAAGTCAACATTCTTAGCTTGCCATAGATTATCTTTCCTCTGCCTACCTCTTCAAACTCATCTCCTGGCACTCAATCTGTCAACAGGTCTTGACCAAGCATCAATTTTGTGCCAGGCATAGTTCCAGGCACTACAGATTTTACTCTTTATAGTTTAGATTTATTAAACCATGTACAGCCCCATATTCAGACTCACACTTCTGTGCCCTTTCATGTTTTTCTTTTCCTGCATAGAACACTTCTTTGTGTTCTGCATCGTGATAAACACATATGGTTTGGGATTCAGCTCAGATATCAAATCTATGGGAAGCTCTCCTTGACTTGATTCTGCCCAGTTTAGTGCTCTTCTCAAGGATTTCACACTGCACCCATTATAATCAGGGCACTTACCACCCTGTATTTTATCTGCCAACCTTCCTCTTATATTTCTCCTCCCTTCAACTTCTTGCCCCTCAACGCAGGGACAATGGCTGCTATTTCTGATTTGATAATACCTAGAAGAATTTTTGGCACATTGTAGATGTGAAATAAATATTCATTTAATGAATTAATGCCAGAGAGACTAATGCTAGTGATGTAGGACAGCAAAGAGTAATCATCTATGACACTCAAACTCATACAATGAGTTTTCATTAATTATTAAGATATTTTGGGTGAAGGTAGATTTGTATTTTCTTTTGTATTACTTACATCCTGTTACATAGCCTTGGGAATTTTTCAAAGTTTAATATATTATGTCATTCTTAGCTTTATTTTACTACAAAAAAAGACTATCTTTGAAATCAAAAGTTTCAAATAATAATATATCATGACTGAGGATCTGTCAGTATTGCAGGACAATTGAGGCCTTTTTCAAGTATCCTCAGAAACACAGGGAGAGGGCCTGCGGTGGGTCAGCATGTGCCTGAAAACAAATTAAAGGGTGGAAGTTTGGAAAAAAATGAACCAAAGAACATGTTGGGATCCCAAAACACGTGTCAAACTCTAGGTGAGAGTGTAAAACGAGAGGTCAAAAAGCTATGGCCTGCCAGCTGTGTTTTTATGGCCATGATCTAGGAATGTTTTCTTACAGTTTTTAAAAGATTACATTTTAAATGGTTATCTAAGTGCCTATGTGATATCTGTGTTTTTGCCTCTTGGTCCACAAAGCCTAAAATATTTACTATCTGGTTTTTGTGCTACAAACAGACAAGTTTGTAGACCCCTGGTCTACTAAATGAGATGAAGAATTTGAGCACAGAAAGGAGATGACAGAGTTAAGACGAATGCAAATAGAAACTGGGAATTTTTCTGGAGGAACTCAATAAATTCAGACATACACAAAGCAGGAGCACCTGAAACTACAATCATGTGTGAAAGTTTCTTCACTTCACATTCAATAAAATAGAAAGGATTTACTTTTCATACATTCAATCAGCTGGCTTGTCCTAGGGGAAAGTCTTATTTTAGAAGCTATCCATAGTTCTGGAGATGCTATAGGGAACTCTATAGGGAACTCTATAGGGACAATGGTGTGAAACACAGAAGAGAAAGAGGAAAACCTACTTTGAAGGAAAAAAAAGGGAGCCAAAGAATCTTCTAGTCTTGAATGTCCCTTCCTTGACATGACTAAAACCGAAGGATTTATTTTTGGCTGGGTTCCCTTCAGGAAAACACTGTGATAAAGAACAATTGTTTGGTGGCCCATGTGAACTGAGTTCAATTCTCTTTGGACTTCCAATCTAACTGTCGAAAGCTCATCCTAATCTCATCCATCGTTCTCCTCACTTATAATGCGCTCCCACTTAACTTGGGCCTCAGGTTTATCTGCAGTGATAACTGTGTGTCAAATTGATAAATTGCAAAAAAAGACACTGGACCAATAGTCAAAAATTAAGGCACATCTTGACTAAAGAGATGTTCAAAGCTGTGGAGTGAGGAAGTTCCAAAATCTACAGTGCATCCCTCTCTTGTTCTAAGAAAATGGAGTATATAATTGAAGCAATTATGATATGTAAAGCTCTAAGTGGAATTTGTGGAGTATATCTGCTTCTAATAGCCCTTAATTTAGGTGTCAGCACTCTAATCTACCAGTACCTCTCAGCTCATAACAATGATTTTTGACCTTGTTATTTTCTTCTCCTTCTCCTTCTATTTACTTGTCTCTCCTCCACATCTGTTTTATGTCTTAGAACAAACCTGGTAGCCATCCTCTAGGAATAGTTTCAAGGCCGCATCATATTCATAACTTGCAATCATTGAAGGCATTTCTTATGTACCTACTATATTTTATGCTGTGTGTAGGTATTTCTTATTCTTACAATAAATTGGCAAATTAGAGTCTCCATTCTTCTGAAGAGGTAACAGAAGCTCAGAGAGATAAAGTAACACCCTGTCTTGGATGAGGCTGGGAATGATGCTCCCCAGAATGCCACTCCCTGTATGTCTCTAGGTTAAAACTGGCCCAAAATGGTACTTGCATGAGATTCAGAAGACCAAGTAAAGCAGCGGCCATTTCTCTTAGAAGATGGTCACAATTAGACACAGTGGTGAACAGAGGCAGTTTGTTCTTGCTCTGCCGATCTCCAGGTCCCTCTCATTTTCCAGACTGCTGACCTACTTACCAAAAGCAACCCCAGCCCACCACCAGACACCGGGCTGCACCACACAGGTAGAAGCTACACATATGCAACCACTCTCAATGGCTCCCATTCTGTGCTCCCATATGAGTAGCCAGATGGGCCTGGCCTCTCAGATTTCCATGAAAACTCTGGTTTATCCACCTAGACCAATGCTTCAGGAAGACTGGTCAGTGCTTCTCTCTCTCTGATCATTTGACCGTACCTTCTAGACTCTCGCTTCCCCAGTTCTCCCCACATTGGTCTGAAGTCTAATTCCTGCAATCATTCCCTCACTCCTGTAAAGCTGACTGGGGCTTTGCTTCCTTGTCAGGACTCTGATTCACACAACCAAGACCACAGAGCACATAAGTGAACCTAGGGCAGCACAACCGAATTCCATACTTTTACTTTTTAAATTTGCTTTTATTTTCTGTTTCTTTCACTTGTTTTTCAGACTCTTGTTTTCTACGGGTTTTTGTTTCCAGCCGTCTTACATTTAAAGATGGCATCATTTACTTAAAAACAACAGTGCTTAAATCTCATGTACTATGTTACTCTGTAACACAGTAGAAGAAGTCACGATGAACCAGGCCTAGTTCCACTCCTTAAAAAAGATAATAGAAAGTGTAATATTCCTAGATCACCACAGTACAAGTCACGAGGAACTAAAGTTTCTAAGAAAAGTGTAGGCAGAACATTGCAGGCCTTCAAAGGTGGAAGTGAAGGTGTGCCCTGTGGAGCCTTCACAGGTGGACATCCCCTGAGGTTATAAGGTATGAAACACAGAGGATGAGGTAATTATGTAAGAAGATGAGACATCTGTTGTTGTTCTTTTAGTTTAGTTTTTTTTTTGTTTTTTTTTTTTTTTGTTTGTTTTTTAAGGTGAGTCTAGATTTCTGTTAGGAAGAAAGCCACATTAGTAGGAGAAAATGTCTATAAGACACTGAGCAAATAACACTCCTCCAAGCCCCCCAAGGACTGATGTGACAAGGCTTCAAGAAAGGGAAGGAACGTGGTGTAGTAGAGACAGAGGAATTTGAAACTGGGGTTGGTGGTGGATGTGAAGTGCAAAGACATAAGGAAGAAGGGGAATGAGGGGGAGACAGAGACAGGACCACAGAGAGGAGGAGGATGGGGGAAGGAAGAAGATGAAGGAGAAGAAGGAGGTAGGAGAACGAGAGCAAAACTGGAAGGGAAGGAGGAAAGAAGAAGGGGCGGTAGAGGACACAGATGAGACATGACACCCGGTGGCAGAAGTTTCAACGTCCAAATTCTTCCACATTAATGCTAAAATCTTCCACATAATTTTTCAAACTGAGTGCATTGCATGAGTAAAGTCTTATATGTGAACACACACGAGTTCTGCATCAAGGTATTTCCAAGGAAAACAGACACACTTCATTAGAATGCAAGAGCTCAGGGGTTTAAGGAAGCCTTAGGAAGCAAGTCTCACGAACCTGGCAGAGATCATGGGGAGGATTTTTGGAACATCACAAGACACGGATTGAAGCTTGAGCCAAGTTTAATGAGCTCTCTGGAAGGCAGAGGCACCCCCAGATGACATCTGGGTTACAGTAATTAAAGCTGCCATACACTGAACATTCTAGGTGCGTCATGCCATTGCACTGTCACAACAGCTTTATGAGGTGTGTACTATTATTATCCTCGTTTTCCCAATGAGAAGACAGAGTCTTAGAGAAGTTGAATAGTGTCAGAAGATCACACAGCTCGTAAGGGTCAAAGACGGTGTGCAAACCCAGGTCTTTCTGATTCCTGAATGAGCGTCTTAATCATCACTTCCCAGTGACTTGGAAACAATTAGTTGAATTCACCACAGACTCCTTTATTCTCCCTGACTCTGCACTGTGTCAAGACCAGATTATTTCTGGAACTCTGCATAAAACGTGGAATCTGCTATCAATTTTTCTGGGGCCATTTCTTATTGTTGCCTAAAATGAGACAAAGCTGCAGTATCACTGTTTCTTTTCATTAGGTACTTGTTAAGGGACTGTTCAGCTATCACAATAAAGCTAACATGATCTCACCCATTCTTATTAAGACAAGTGTTTCAAATTAAAAATTAACATCTTTGGCATGTTAGAATGGTATATATTAACTCAAAGTCAGGTTTCCAAATAGAAAAAATATGAGATTAGTATGATCTAATGGACAAGGGGAAAGAACACCTTCTCCCTTTCCTACCTTCCACCACAGAAGGAAATATTTCCTGTGCTTTTGTTAAAAATCAAAAAGCAGAGTTAAAGGCCAAGTGAAAATATAATCCAGTTGACAACAAGTTTAGTCATATATTACAGGTATAGGATTTTAAGTGATGACCTAATATAAGATCCTCATAAATCAGAGAGGAAATTCCCAATCGTGGTTCCTATTACTCTGTCTCCTACTATGGAAGAATTTCATTACAATTGAAGACTTTCATTACAATTGAAAGTCTCTTTTGTATTATTTTATGTCATGTCAGTGTTTAGCTTACAAATAAGAAATTGGCTTCCACATTTGCAAAGGGCACACCCAGTAAAAATTTTTATAAAAGGAAAAGTCTAAAATGACTGTTGAAGTATAAGAAACAGAATTCCCTGGATGGTAGAGGTGACTCATTTATTTTCTATATTAAACAAAGACAACCACACTGGAAATAGAAAAATGTAATCACCTAGATGTTTGGCACACATCACAAAATAAACTATTGATTTTAGCTTTATGTGATGGTGGCTCTGTTTTCACAATTTTAACTGTCACTTGTTGGATGGGTTTTTCCAGTTATTGAGTACAGTTTGAACCATTTGACTTAGATAAGGTGGCTTCTGTAGACATTTGTTTCATAAGTAAAATTCAGTAAAATTGTCTAAATTTGTAATTACTCATTTTTAAATTTATAAATCTAGATTTGATATCTGCTAATTATCAGAGGAAACTTGGCTCTCTTTTGTTTTTGTTAAGATCTAGGGTGGGGTTTAGCAAACATTTTCTGTAAAGGGCCAGACAGTAAATATTTAAAGACAAAGACTCTCAATCTCAGCACTACTTGCATTTTATAGAAGATGATTATTTGTTGTAGGGGACGATGTCTTTTATTGTACGATATTTAGCAACGTCCCAATCTCTTCCCATAAGACTCTAATGGTATCTACCACATCCAGTTGTGACAACAAAAACTGTCTCCAGATTTTGTCAAATGTCCCCTGGGGCCTAGGAGCAAATTGGCCCTGGTTGACAACTATTGTGTTAGAATCTACAGGTTACATTTTCTGTTGCAACTATGAGAGCAGTCACAGACAATATACAAATGATGGGCCTGGCTGGGTTCCAGTAGAAGTTTATTTATGAACACCAGCATTTGAATAACCCACAATTTTCACATCATGAATAATTCTTTGTTTGTTTGATTTCTTTCAACTATTTAACAAATTGAAAACTATTCTTAGCTCATGGGGTGGACAAAAACAGCAGCAAGCCACAGCTGCCAATCCCCGATCTACAGGATAAAATGATAAGATAAATAACATTAGTCTCTGCCTCAAGGAGTTTCTGATCCACAATAACAAATGTTTATTCCCTCACTTGATAAATGCTGTCAAGAAGGTATGTAAATGGAGTGATGGTGGCAGTACCAAGGAATATGGTCTACCAAGAAGGCCACACAGAAAAGGGATCAAACTGTCATAAGAGCTGACTAGGCGTTCACAGGGAATCGCGGTGGTAGATACATACATACATACATACATATATATGTTTATGTATATATATACATACATATATATAATTTATATTGAGATATATACAAATATATACATAAATACATATACATATATACATATATATATATATATACACATACACACACACGGAAATGTTGTATACAAGCAAAATCAAAGGATATAAAAAAATACCTCGAGGAAGCCTCACACCTCACTTTGCATGGAATGGGAAGGCATGTAAAAAGAGTGACTGAGAGGTGGGACAGATGTAATTATAACGCCACAATTATTATATTGTGATTAATTAAGCCAGATGGACATCCAAAACTTCTCCTAATATGAAAATAGACCTAATGTTGGCATTCACATATACTTATGAATGATCTCTGTTATATATCTGAAAATTGTCCTCCTTGAAAATACTAAGGTGTATTTTTCCGACTTGAAGATATTGAAAAGCTTGGATCCCACACAGGATAGACAATGAAATTAATGATGTCATGTATGGGCATGTGTATGAGGAATAGGAGCTTCTACATTGTAATTTTGTGATGTTGGGTATAATAAATAAATATATATGTATATACACTTTTATACAGTATATATTTTTATTTATTATAAAAGGAACAACATCCAAAGATAGGGTAGTCTCTTTTCATTCTCCTTTCTCCATCTCTTTGGTGGTTGGTGTTGGTAGTAGGTATTGTTTTGTCTTGATTCCGTGGTTCATGTTTGCAAGAGCAGGTACTTCACATAGTCTTGCCATCACTACTTGCTTCTGTGCTGGGAGCATTACACAAAAACAATCATATATGCAGCAGGCTTACAGACCAACTCATTGCTCAGAAAGAATTAAAATCAGAAAATACTGGCCTGGATTCACTTGAAGAGCAAATTTGTTTGACCCCTGACATGCAAAGGTACCCAGAGAAGCCCTTTGCAGATTTCAAGGAACAAGCTACAGCCACGGTGGTGAAGTGATCTTAATATAATACAACTTACTCAGTTTTGGAAGAATGGGTGTGTTTCCACATCATTTCCTTGCATTTGACCCTGCTTATCAAGTTCCCGCCATCTGCAGAGTAGTGGTTTCTGTAAACGTGTACTGATAGAAAACCCAGTATCATAGCTATGTTTTCCATGTAACTTTAACCTTCACTTGGGCCACAACTATTCACAATGACTTATGCCAACCAGGCTATATAGTGTTCAGTTGTTTTCAAGAGAAGTATCAATGTCAGCTGTGGGAATCTGTGGCAACCACTGAAATGGGTAAAATTAAAGGTTAAGCTACCCTGTGGCCCAACCACTTCCTTGTGAGCATCTAGTCTAAAGAGTTATTCCTCTGACCTCTGCTCTAAAAGCATCTTACACTGTGACCATAGGCGATAACATGGATTTCAACAATCTAAGGAACAGCTGATCTTCATTAATTTTCCAAACAAGTAAAAAGTACCCCTGTGGAAAAAGATTTGATATATTTGCTTATAAATACATATATGCATATCTGTATGTATACATACATATACACACATATATATGCATATGTGCATATTAATATACGTGAGGTGTGATCAAAAGATATGGTGAATATTTCAATAAAAAAATATACTACAGTAAAAGACACATTGCCACTAATACCCTCAAAACACTCCCTCTTGCTTCAAACACACTTATCTCATTGTTCTTGCCACTTTTCTGAAGCAGTTCTGGAAGTCCTCTTTCAAAGTAAAGTCCTCTTACTTTATCCTCCATCATGACAATATTCCATGTCACACATTGCTTCTGGTATGGCAAATTTCTGTCAAATAAAAACATTATGGTGTGTCTTCATTGACCTTATTCACTGAATCTCACACTGTGTGACTTCTGGCTCTTCCCCAAAGTCAAAATGATTCAGGACATCGAGGCAGCCACAATAGCGCAACTAAAGACACTCACAAAAGAGGACTTCCAGAACCACTTCAAAAAGTGGCAAGAATGATGGGATAAGTATGTTCAAAGCAAGGGGGAGTATTTTTAGGGGGATTAATGGCAATGTGTTTTTTACTGTAATGTATTTTTAATTTTAACATTCACAGTATTTTTTGATCACAGTGTGTGTGTGTGTGTGTGTGTGTGTGTATACATATATACATTTTTCTGTGTCCTATGCATGCCTCTATCATAGGTGTTATTTCTGTTTTCTATGATAGTTGATTAATATATATGCAGATTAATATATTATATTAATATATTATATATAATATTATATTAATATATTAGATTATATATTAGATTATAATATATTAATGTATTATATATAATATATTATATTAATATATTAAATTAATATATTATATTAATATATTATATTAATATATTATATATAATATATAATATATTAATATATTAATAATTATGGTATACCATCCCATAATGTTTTTGAGGGATGCAGTCATGTTCATATCTGTACACACTACAATGCTTTGCACAAGCACTTAAGCGTGTAACACGTTTGTTGCATTTCAATTTAACTACCTGATAACTTACTATAGTTACTAAAAATATACAGAGTGATAAAGTGACATTTCAGAAACAATATGGTATATAGGTATTATTTTATAAGACTTGTTTACCAAACACTGTAGAGAAATTCTCCCCTCCAAATAATATTTATTTTTATTATCAGGCAAATAGTAAAAGATTAAGACCATGAGAAAACAGGCAACAGTCAAAAATGTTTTAATATTCCTCACAAAATAGCATGCAGAAATTAACAGATGTTATCCACTCTGGCTTCTCAGGTCTGTGCTTCGAAGGGGGAGTTACATACTTAAATTATTAAAAAATAATAAACAAATTTTTAAAAATCTGAAGAGAGACAGAACTACTGCTTGGAGAAGCACTCAAAATGAAGATAATCTAACGAAGGTGTCCTCCAATCTTCTGTGCATCAGAGTCACCTGAAGGTGTTTCTAAAATGCAGATTGCTGGACTCCATGCTCAGAATTTGTGCCTCGGTAGTTCTGTGCAGGAGCCCAAGTACTTGAATTTTAAAGAAGATACTGGTGACATGAGGACCCTACTTTGAGAACCACAGACCTAATTTAACGTCTCATGCATCCAATCTTATCATTTCTTCCATTCAAGTTAGGTCACTTGCCTCCTTCCTTTACACATGAGAAAACTGGCAGTGTTGGTATCCAATTACAACTTTTCTTTTCTCATTTGTGTAGTGCTTACACAAGGGACTTCCTGTCCCGTCTTTATTCAGAAACTTGTTTTTCCAAATCCTGTATCTCATGAAATCTATCAAGAAACCAGGAAAAGAGAAAAAGTATTCTAATTCCCCTATGAGAATTAAAGTTTAACTAACAACATAGAAGTGGTACCAGCCCAAAGGAAAACACTGGCTTGAAAGCAAGGCAGGAGTTGGGGACATGCAGAGTCAAAGACTGATTTAATATAATATCTTGTCAAACATACTGATTAATGACTGAGGTCAACATTTCCAGAAAAAGGACAGAGCAGGAGGAGATCGGTACTACTTTTAGCTGTAGCCTTGTTATAAGTTTGTGTTTATGTCCCGGTCCATTGCGAATGGTGAGCCATCCTTGCAAACAGAAATAATAGGAAGTTTGCATGCATTGAATACTTTATACAATTCCTATGAGTACTGTTCCAAAAAATAACATGTTTAGGAAGCAAAATACATTTCTGATTGGCCATTTCAATGCATGATTCTGTGCAGTGCTGTCGTCCTTGATGGGAAATCTGAGTGTTATGTTATTCAAATACTGCCTACTAATGTCTGCTCGCATCGGCAGTGTTTGAATCTTAGCTATAGGCTAAATTTATTCCTGGTAAACACTTTAACAGAATTAATGCAAGGAAAAAAGGTGTGAATGTTGTGGACTACTCCTATATGAAATCAGTTTTAACACAGCTGTAAAACAATATTAATTTCAACAGCAAATAAAAATCAAGGCAAGCAAACAAAAGCCTTTTACTGCTAAAAAGTGAAACAAGCTCATCATATGATGCATTAGCCACCAATTGGAAGATGCTTTTGAACATGTTTCTAAAAATATGACCAACATAAATTCAAAAGGAAATACATTTTTCTACATCTGGAATATTTGTCACAAAGCAAGTATCAAATTTTATTGAATAGGTTGATTAATGAGTTGGTGTTTTAAAATTCCATTTGATGAATGATAATTATAAATATTGAATATTTCATGTTGGTTTTTCATTTTAAATTATTTTATTTGTTTTTGTGTTCGTTATTTCATTAGCATTTTTATTATGGAATGTGTAATGTACATCAAGTTGAGATCACATGTACATGTTGAAAATATAATATCATCAAATATACTGACTAATAACAATAAAAACTATGTACTTATTAATATATGGATTTTATTTTACAGAAAACATGATACTCAATGAAAATCTACTGCAGAAAAAGGTTCACTGCTTATTTTTAAGTAGGGTTTCCAGGCGGGAATTTCCACCCGTTCTCCATAATTTTTTTCGCTTTCCCATTCCTAAATCCCGAGATATAAACTGTTTTCTGTTCTCCACAATGAATCGTTTCCACAAAGTGACGGCCAGTACTGCCAACCACCTGGGTTCAAGGAGCCGATTTTCCCAATTTCCTGACCAACTTTTCTTGGAATTTGGGAACGGAAAAGCGAAAAAAAAATTCCCAAGAACGGGCAGAATTGCCGCCTGGAAAGCCTATTTTTAAGGTCACTCATCATTACTAAAGACACATAGGGTGCTATGAAAAATACAAAATAACATGATTTTGAGAATTCCTACAATTTGCCAGAAGTTCCAATTTATCTTTCCCATATTCAAAGACTAGTATCTACCAGGAATTTGGAAATGCTACATTTGGGACAGTAAGAGTCAGGCATTCTGAATTTGCGAATTTCCCAAGATAACAAGCATGTGAAATTTATCTTAACCCCTCTCTGAGGCCATGGAACTTGCTGTTTCTTCTGCCTGGAACATTCTTCCTAGATATCTCCCTTCCTCACTTAGCTATCAGTGAAAACATATCTCTTTCACAGAAAATTGGCTGGAAAATATTGGAGGAACATGTCGATATACAGTGAGCAGTAAATTCCTCTGCTATACAGTCCTTCTCTTTATTGTTAGTTATTGTAAGTGTCTCTTGAGAATAGACCATGGTCTCCCAGTCATATTTTATCCCAATTTATTATATTGTTTGTGGTCTAGCATCTGATAGTTACGATAGAATTTTTCAAGAGTCCTTTGGCATAGGTCCCTATACAAAAAAAAAAAAATGATACCCAAGTTTCCTGGTTTTCTTAAATCTCTGAGCCTTTTTTTTTAAATTTTACTTCTATTATACTGTGTTATAGGCTGAACTGTGTTCTCCAAAAATTCATATTGAAGAGGGTTGAAGCCTAACCCCCATGTTTCAAAATGTGAAAATTTGGAGATAAGGCCTTTAAAGAGCTGATTCAAATGAAGTCGTTAGTATGGGCCCTAATCCAATACAACTTGTGTCCCTGTAAGTACAGGAGGTTAGGACACAGACATAAAAAGATAGAAGACTATGTATAGACACAGGGAGAAGATAGCCATCTATAAGCCAAGGAGAGAGGCCTCAAAAGAAACCAATCCTGCTGATGCCTCGATTTGGGACTTCTATCCTCTAGAATTGTAAGGAAATACATTTCTATTGTTTAAGCCTCCCAGTGTGTGACACTTTGTTATGACAGCCCTACCAAACTAATACACACTGTAAAACACTTCTGACTTCTAAAGTATGTTCTGACTTACTATGAGTTAGAAAATCCACTGACTAAAATAGTTACTATGGTATATGAAGTAAAGATTTCCAATAGGAGCTTAAAGAGCCCCTTTCCAGAAACCTGGGTGTTTTTATATTGTAGTAAGCCGGATCTGTTTTGCTTAGAATAGTCACCAGCATTATTCCTTCAGAGTGTCCAGTTCTCCTTATAGAAATATGGGAGGGATGCATTTTTCTGCCTCTTTTAAAGCAGGGGGCAGCTATGTGTCTTGTTTTAGCCACTGGAATATAACAGAAATGAAGCCTGCCATTTCTAAGCTGAAGTTTTGATACTCAATGTGCAATTTGCCAAGTTTGGTTATTGTCTGCTTTGGCAACCATGCAACATAAAGATGGAGGGTCCTGTGTTCTGAGTGCATGAGTGAGAATGGTGCACTGCAGAATGCCAAGCTGGCGTCCAATGGTCGCAGAGAAGTCATCAGAAATAAGCTTGTGTTATTCTGAGGCACCAAGGTTAGGTGGCTATTTGATACTGCAAATTAACTCAACCTGTCCTGACTCATTACCTGATCTATTTTTGACTATGCTTTAGATACATAAGTGATTACTATAGTTCACATTTTTGTTTTCTTTTTGAAGAACTGAAACCAGTTTTTAAGTAAGAATCCCAAGGACAATGAGGGGGCTGAACTGTGAACAGAGCAATGAACATGCTGCTTTCAGACTTCTGGAGCCATTTTGATGATTCTGAACATTTGCTGGACACACAGATCCACAGGGCAATATCTGCACGGTGAAGGGAATTCCTATGACGCTGCCAAAATGTTCACTTCTTGTACATGTAAATCAAACTCTCCTGAATTTATCATAGCAGACAATTCCTTCAGGTTCCTTTACTACCTTTCAACTGTCTGGGCACCCGATTTTCAGAGGGTTAGTATTCACAAGGAAACCTTTCTCCACTCCTTCAAAAGGCAGAAGAGCCAGAAATATTCCAGGTTATAACTACAATCAAACACTCTCCCCGGAGAACAGGGATAAACAGAACTTAGAGGTATCCCACCCAATTTCCTAGACTTTTACACATTCTGACTTAAAAATCCACAGCAATCTAGAAGCATATGGAGGCCATTTATTTCGTTTCCTTTGCAGAAGGGTACTTTAGGAACCACTTCTCCCGTTCCTCCACCCCCCACCTTTCTCTGTCTTATCATTTGGAGGCTATGGAGGAATTAAATTCATCTTGAAAGAGTGTTTATGAATTAGATTCTGACCATTACTTAAATGATTAAATACACAAGAGAGATAATCCAACCCAGAGACCACGTCACCCAGAGGGAACTATGGTTATCGTCAATTACTGTTCATTTTCCATAAACATGGCTGTAAGCCAAACTTAGGGGGAAAATGTAAAGTTGGTAAGTGACGCATTTGGCATCTCCATCTGTTTCTTTCTTTACCCGTTCAGCACTTGTTCTGGGCTCATTATACTTCTTAGGACATCAAAACTCCTATCAGATAAAAGATTTGATTCCCAGCCTAGACCCCTCAAACTCCTTCCCCTTCTGGAACCACAGTCCTATGTCTCTCATCATATCAGGGCATCATTACAGAGCTAAAGTCAGAGTACGATGGAATCCCTATCTCTGAAGCAGATTCAAGTTTCCAGGGAAAGTCCAGCATAGGCTTTCGAGATCTAAGTAGGTTCTTTAGGTGCATATACCTTCAGATGAGCAAAGCATATCATTTTGACAGGCTATGCATTATATATGAATTGCAGGTATTAGAGGTTGGTCAATCACCAATCACCTTTTGGACTTAGAGCTATTATTAGAGCTCATGTCTAGATGACATTGTAATTGACTCTACCACATGGGGTTCACTCTGCCTACCTTGCAGTTGCATTCATGAAGCTTGAGGAATTAACCCAGACCCAGGGATGGGGCCTGCGGCGTCTAAGCCAATCACAGCAATCCTGTCCTTCTTAGTGAATATCTCAGGGATGAGCCAATCAGCATAAGGATTTATTCAGCAGCATACAAGTGACCTAATTCAGGGCAATAGATAAGAGAAGACATTTGTTTGGGGCTTCTGGGAAAGAAGCTGCCTCCTTTTTATGAAAGACCTTTTAGAAGTGACCGGTGTTCTCTTCTCCAGAGCAGATAAGAAGGTAGCCCAAGGTATGACACTCTTCTTGGGATCACAAGGGGGCGCCTACCTCACAATGGCTCTCATCAGAAAGCAAAAAAAAAAAAAAAGGAGGGAAAAGTGTCCTAGGTAACTTCCTTAAACCATTGCACCAAATCCACCCCCACACAGTCCATGTTTCTTTTGCATTTCTTTCCAATTGCGTGAGATCTTCAAATCTCCTTTATTTTTGAAAAACTTGTTTTTTAAATAAACTTGTGATCCAAACATTCCTTCACTCTTAAACTCTCTAAGAATATGGCTGTCCTAATACTTTTTAAAATATCCACATATGCCTAGTGCCCAGGTAATATACGATATCCAATATGTCCTTTAAAAAGAAATATATATATATACCTGTTTGGCAAATAAATTTATGTAAAAATACCTTTAAAGAGTCACTCTCCATGTTGCATAAGAGTAATACTAATAATCATGATTCAAAATTCATATTCCCCAATGCAAATATTTGGAAAAAAAAACACTACAATTATTTTTGCTCACAGGAAAGTGACTAGTTTGGTAGTGATGAAAATACTGCATTTAGGTTTAGATAAAGATACAGAGATAATAGGTTTACAAAACATGGATTTTAATAAGCTTCCTTCTTCATGTCTCAGCATTAATGCCTAATGACAATATAAAAATTAAAGATAAAGAATATTTCCGTTAATTTTCTATAGGAGGATATGTTTATTTTTTATGATAAGGAGAAAAATGAAAGAAAAGAGAACTCTGAAGGCAACCATAGGTAAACCTGTGAAATTAGTTTACATAATTCCAGAATATGTGATTAATATTTTCCCTCAATTCTAGTGACTCTAAATCCTAGTCCCCTAACTACATGCAGGAGACTGTCCTTTCCCACCTCACCATTGTTTATATCTTTATCAGTTTCTGCTTGTAACAGACAGTTTCTTAGCTTGTTTACACCTCTGTGCCTCAATTTCCTCTTGTATAAAATGGGCTTTTATTGAGCTTAAATGAACCAATACTTGTGAAGCTCTTAGGACATTTCCTGAAGGACGGTACACACTCACTTACTGCTGTCCATTATTAATTACTGTTACTAATTGGTCTGACAATTAAGTTTGCGAATTCATCCTAGAAAAAGTGCTATATCCCTCATTGCTGAATATCACTACGATCACCTTCCAAGTGCTCCCCTTGGGAAGCTCTGCACTGACATCAGTGCCTAGTCCACCCTTCAAAGCAATTTTGGAACTCTTTTTCTGGAACAGCCATCAGAGCTGTCATGGTATTACGCTTGATGTCCTGAATGTCATCAAAATGTCTTCCTTTCAATATTTCCTTTATCTTCAGGTAAAGAAAGAAGTCACTGGGGGCCAGATCAGCTGAGCAGGGGGGGGGTGTTCCAATACAGTTATTTGTTTACTGGCTAAAAACTCCCTCACAGACAGTTCCGTGTGAGCTGGTGCAATGTTGTGATGCAAGAGCCATGAATTGTTGGTGAAAAGTTCAGGTCGTCTGACTTTTACACACAGCCTTTTCTGCACTTCCAAATAGTAATATTGGTTAACTATTCATTCAGTTGGTACAAATTCTTAATGAATAATCCGTCTGACATCAAAAAAAAAGTTTATCAACATCATTGCAACAAGTTTGCAAACTTAATTGTCCTATCTCATATAACATACATGTAGTGTATGTTGTTTCTGTCATTCTTTATAACTTTAATTTATTTGGATACACAGTACTCTAGGAAAAGGGTTTTTTGTTGGACAGTTTCAATTTTTAGTTTTCTTTGTTTTTTTAAATTTGTTTTACTATTATAAATAACCATGTACTGAATATCTTTGTTTATGTATCTTTATATAAGACTCTCTTATTTCCTTAATCTCCAGTCTTAGAATCGAAATTACTTAGTAAATGAGTGCATTGGTGTAAGATAAGTCTTCCAAACATTTCATGGGCTCTCTTCTATGTTTCCCAGTTTCCTTGAAGTTGGTTGGGACCTAGTACTGGCCACTGGGCCCTGGCTATTGGGGTGTGTGGATCAAAGTAAGTTATGTCATTTCCAGTCAAATATTTAATTGCCAGGGTAAGAACTTTGGGTATTTTGTTTTCTTTGCTTGTGTGATTCACTGAGTTGCAACATGAAGGAGAATAGACCATAGAGTCTCTGCATCAGAACGACTTACAATGAGTGAGAAGCAAAAAATTCTGTAATTAAGTCCTGAGACGTGAGATCTCTTTGCTCCTGCAGAAACAGAATGCGGCTATGGTAATGACTGAGCAGGAGTGAATGGCAGGAAGAGAGGAAATTGATGTCAGAGTTTAGCAAGATATTGATCCATTTCATGGCAGTGACAAAATAATGGGAGAAATTATTATACATTCAATATATTTGTGAATTGATGTGAAGGAGTTCGAAAATAGGACACCCATAGTATACATTCATTCCTGTTGGTGGCTAATGACAAGTTCTAAGAAAAATAAACTCAGGAAAGAATTGACCAATTTGCAAGCAAAATTAAAAGGGAAGAAATAAAGTTTAGAAATTCGGAACCCTGCAAGTTTGGAAAAGGCACCCGCTTATTGCCTCCAAACAATAAATGAAGAGTGAAAACGATGAGAATTACAAATGTCCAGTAACATTTTTGACTGGTTCAATACTCTCAGGTCAAAGATCAGACTAAGTCATGTGTGGTGCCTTTTATTATATAAATTAGCTCAATTAAAAGATTGGCTTTGGGTGAAGACTTGCTACCATCTCAAAATGGCTCATCTGAAATCCAAAGAGAGAGGTCTACAACTGAGAAAATGAAGAAATAGAGCTGATATAAAAACTATGTCTCAAAATGAACTATGTCCCTGGTTACTGGCCCAGGAAGCTGGCTTGAATCAAATAGACAAGAAGCCGACTAAGAGTTTTAGAAAGTTGTACGGCCAATGAATTCGCAAGCATAGACTGAAACAGTCCATGCTGTGGGTGTAAAGAGCATGCAGACCTGTAGAGAACTTCTAATGAGTTTGTTTGAGCCCAACTGACGACAATTGTGGGAAGCAAAATCTCAAAAGATTGACAAAATGCTCTGGAGAATGGCAGCTTTGTAGCTTATTTTATACATTAGAATCAAAGGAGGAGATGTAAGTAGGGTTATAATGAAATCTTTTGGGTGGTAGATTAAGGGGATGGGAGAAAGCAAAGCGGGGAAATCTCTGGGATTGGATAAAAATAAAACAGAGAGACATACTTCTTTTACACTGGTGGGCATAGGACACTTAATAATTAACATTTAGAGCACAGAGAGATGGTATGTGGGGAACAGGATAAAAATGAGGGGTTCTGTGGTCTCCTGCTCTGGTGTGGTGGTTGTGCCCTAATGGCTCTGGAAAAAGAGACGACTCTGACATTTCAAAGGTATGTTACCTTAGATTCAAAAAGACAATATGCAGGCTCACTTAAGATTAAAGACTGACTTTTGTCAAGGAAACTCCAGACCTAGGATGTGAGTACCTGACATGACTGGCTTTGGGTTAGGAGTTTTTATGTTCAGACCATCCTGTGTGGTTACTTTTGGTATATGAGTTTGAAAGGCCCACCGTGCAGGCCTCCCCTGAGCTTGTCAGATTTAGTGTGTGGCCTCTTTTTTGACCACAATGTTTATTCACACTTTATAATTACACATGACAACCAAAGTTTCTCCAGTAGGAAACAGAAAGATACAAGGCCCCAAAGGATGTCTTTCCCCATAATCTACTTCAGAGGAGCCAAGGAAGAGAACAGGAGGGGAGGACTGCCTGGGGGTAGGTGGGTGGGGGGAGCCAGAAGTCACAGTGAACAAAAAAGACTGGGGAGCCAGCTCCTCCAGACTGCAGAATAAGGAACTAATAATCAAGGAACATTCCACAACACCAGGGAAGGGTTCTAAGCATCTTTCTAATGAAGCAGAATTGCTGTGGATTAGTGACTATCAGGTATCTTCCATTATTCCTCTTTCTGAATGTGAATGTTTAATATTGTTGTCCTGTCTTTGCTCCACTAAAGAACACCGGCTGTTGGTGGTGAGGGGGATAAGAGGAAACCAAGAGGAGCCACATTCAAATCTGATGTAAAGGCTACTGTCAGCACCGAGAGATCCTGGAAGTGAGCTGGATGTTGCCACTGGATAGGACATTTGGGTCATCTTCCTTTGGGGAAGAGTTGACTGTTCTACATGCAAGAAAAGTACAAGGATATATTTTGTGTGCAGATGAGACGTTTCTGGCAAAAATGATAACGCTTGCCCAATATTTTATGAGCTTCCCCAGTCCCATTGCAGTTGGGCAAGGTCATATGACTTGCTCTGCTCATATGAGAAATGTATTTATTTCACTTCAGGGATAAGGCAGTTAATTGCTAGGCAAGATGATACAGTTTTATCGTCTAAGAAATTCAGAACGCCTCATTTTGACAGAATGCAGCTACAGGGGAAGGAGTCACCACACGGGTAATCGCTGCTGTAAAAAGGATATACTGTAGGTTTTACAGGAGCTTAAAGAAAACTGTCGTTGAGTCAACTGATGTCCAGTTTCTTCTGTTGTCCTTGTTTCTTTTTGTTTTTTTAATTAAAAATAGCAATTACCATAACTAACCCTGCACCTCAGAGTAACCCACCACTGCCCAACAGAATCATAGCACAAGGCTCTTTAGGAGTCACATTTAAAAAGTAAAAACTCATACCTCAGAGGAGGAGGAGGAGCTGTGAGGCTGGGGTTTGTGAGCTGGCAGACAGATCTGTGGGGCTGGGGAAAAAAGTAAAAGCATTAGCTGAGAGTCATTTTAATATTTTACTAACTCAACATACAAAATTTTTAATGAGATATTTTATATTATTTGTACAAGTCTTCAAAATCACATCTCACTTTCAACTGGCCACATTTCCACTAGTCAATAGCTACATGTAGCTGTTGGCTACTGCATTCGATAGCACATATCTAGCTTATCTAATGAATACAGCTCCATATTACGAATGAGTACCTTTAATAATGAAAAGAACACTATCTTTTCCTGACGCCTACAATTAGAGAATGTGGTGGTTAATTTTCTGTCACCTGGAAGGTGTTTTTGGACGAGATTAACATTTAAATTGGTGAACTTTAGATAAAGCAGATTTCCCTCCATGCTGTGGGTGGGACTCACCCAATCAGTTGAAGGTCTAAATAGAACAAAAAGAACAGCCTCCCTGAGCATGCGAGATTTTTCCAGCAGACTCCCTTCAGACTTCATGTGCACCACCAGCTCTCCTGGGTCTCTAGGTGACCACACTGCTGACTGTGGACTTGCCAACCTCCATAATCATGTGAGGAAATATTCTCATTCTCTCTCTCTCTCTCTCTCTCTCTCTCTCTCTCTCTCTCTCTGTTTCAAACTATAATACAGAGATTAATTACATTAACTACAGTTAAACATTCTGTCAATGTAAGAAATGACCAAACTTTTTAGAAATTTTTTATAAAAGTTTATTTGAAGAAACTGATGACATACTCTGGAGAAATATGAGATGTGATCAAACAATACAGTGAATATTTTGATTAAAAAATTAATTATAGTAAAAGACACATTACCATTAATCTCTCTCAAAATACTTCCCGTAGCTTCAAACACACTTATCCCATCATTCTTGCCCCTTTCTGCAGCAGTTCTGGAAGTCCTCTTTTGTGAGTGTCTTTAGTTGTGCTGTCATGGCTGCCTCGATGTCCTGAATCATTTTGACTTTGGGGAAGAGCCAGAAGTTTCATGGTGCCAGATCCAGTGAATACGGTGAATGAAGACACACTGTAATGTTTTTATTTGACAGAAATTTCCATATACCAGAAGCAATGGGTGACACCGAGCGTTGCTATGATGGAGAATGATTTACGGCACACCTTAAAACACACCTTCTCTCAACCATAGCTCACACCTGACTGACTGCACCAAACAAGTTGACATTTTTCACACACTGTTACTAAGGTTCAATGTGCTACTTCCCATATTGAAGATCCCTGCCTTTCCGTTGGATGGCACTTGGCAGCAGCATTCACGATGTTTTTAATCACAACAGAAAGGCTCTGTGTAACACATCGCTCCTGGTATGGCAATTTCTGTCAAATAAAAACATTACGGTGTGTCCTCATCCACCTTATTCACTGGATCTGGCACTGTGCAACTTCTGGCTCTTCCTCAAAGTCAAAACGACCATAAAGGTAAACATTTTGAATCGATTCAGAACATCGAGGCAGCCATGACAGCACAACTAAAGACACTCAAGAAAGAGGACTTCCAGAACTGCTTCAGAAAGCAGCAAGAACGATGGGATGTGCTCGAAGTGAGGGAGCGTATTTTGAGGGGGACTAATGGCAATGTGTCTTTTATTGTAATAATTTTTTTAATTTAAATATTCACCATATTGTTTGATTACACCTCATAGATCTCAAATGCTCTAGAGAATAATAGTTTTTCAGCTTCTTTTATGAATGTGGATTTAAGGAGAGGACTACGGAGGATTACATAGGGGTGGGACAAAGCAAGATGGGGATTGGTTTACAGGATAATTGACAAGATCATGTGCTCCCTTGAGGGTGGTTATTTCAAAGGTATATTAACCTAGATGCACAGAAACAATGGACAGGGTTTGCTTAAGGCAAAGATAAACCTTTTTACTAAAGAAGGTACATGCCTGGGGTGTGACTACCCACAAGACCTGCCCAGTTAGGACTTTACGATCAGATCACCCCATGAGGTCACTTTCCATAGAACCTTTTTTTTTTCCATCCACAATCCCCACCTGCTATGTTCTCTCCTTCTATCACAGGGTTTGGGAGTCAAAACTTATATTTACCAGAATATCTTATAGCTAAGGACTTAGGTGCAATTACATTTCTATTAATGAGTTGCACTTGTAAGATTTCAGGGAAGATAGAAGTGAGGAAAAGTTTTCCTTCAGATAAACTCCAACAGACATGGGATTTTTTCAGTTGCTAAATTCTACATCCCTGTGTCTAGTAACTAAAGCAGTTGTAATGGTAGCAGCCATTCTAGCAACAGCAACAAACATTTTCTTGTTGTCAGTATCACAGCTACAGTGACACGTCCCAAAAGCTAGAGGTCCATTGTGGTGCTCTAACATTTACTCCTCAGCCTTTCAACAATGTTTTAAGTACCTAATTTCATTCTGCTCCATGTACCTAGAGAGATTTCTGTTTCCTACATCAAATCTGCATGATAGAATAATGTATTTATTTAATTCGTTGCTAGATTGAAAGAAAAATCAGGATTCCATATCATAAATACTAAGCTACTATTACAAAGAGAGATTAAGATATAGCTACTTAAAGAAAATAAAAACACATTTCTCTTGTATATCACAGTCAAGAGATAAATACATTTTGTATTACTTTGGATACATATTCCCAAAAGGGTATAGATTCTTCCATTAGGAAAATGGTGGTTCTCATTGTCAAACTTTATGCAAATAACTTTTGGAGTGGTGCAAAAGGAAGCTTCCCGCAGGAATAGTTTACAGAAAAGTTGGTTCCCATACATCTGGAAAGGGCTTTTAATGGTTTATCAATATATTAAACCCAATCAGAGGGATGGAAATAAGGGTAGAGATAAGAGATTCTTTTATAAAAGGGGTTTTGTCAAACATAGAATGTAACACATACTCTCATGCCAGCCTATATTATTAGTCAGAACTATTTTGGCTGCAAATTTTGGAAACCCAACTTTATTAGACTCCAAGGAATTTGTTGGATCACAAAATTAAAAATTCCAAGGGGTAGATTAGGCTTTATGGAAAGTTGGGTCTAAGATCTCAAATATTATCGTCAGGACTCAGTTTCATTTTTTCCATTTCAGTTTTATTATTCTCTTTTGAGTGCATACTAAGTTGATATCTCGTGAGTTGGTAGCATGGTGACAGAAAGCGATTGTATCCTCTCAGCTACTCAAGAAGAGACAGACTTCTCTTTTCCAATAAAAGTCCAAAAACTGAAGCTCACAGGAACTGATCTGAAAAAGGTCACATACTCATCCCTTAATTATATCCTGGACAAGTGTACAACACTTTGATTTGGTGATATTTTTATTTTGAAGAAGATGGTAAATTCAGCTTTAACAAAACATGCACAATACTACTGGACAACTGAGTTCTTTTCTAGTGAAAATTAATGTTGTTACCAGAAGAAAGTGGTATGAATATTGAGCACATAATTTTCTTTTAAAGTTCATCTACAGCTAGACAGTCAGTACACTTAAAACATATAAACCATTTACTTATAAGTTGTATCTTGTCACTTTCTGTTAATTTTTCTTTTAGTTTAGCATCAAATGATAATGTTGGATAAAACTTTTCTACAGAAAGTGTAGAAAATAGCGTATGATGAGTGCATGATAAACATTTGTTGCATAAGTAAATGGATTTGCATTTATCAGTTAATTTATCAGTTATCTATTGTCAGTTAAAAATACTCCAATGCATGATATCTTAAAACAATAGCTATTTATTTACTCATAATTTCATGGGTTAGCAATTTGGTCAGAGCTTAGGTGGGACATCACATCTCTGTTGTCAATTGGGCTCACTCATGGATTTGCAGTCAATTTTCAACTGGTAGGTAAGTTTCAAAGAATGTGAAATTTTCTGGCTTGTCTCAGAAGACCTTAGTCACAGGCTCAGATTTTTTGTGAAGCTATAAGAACGACTAGACCACCTATCCTTTATCTTGCAGACTGGCCACACACAGGCTTTCTCTTTCTGGTGACTGTATTTAAAAAGCATCTAAACAATGACAGTTCTAATGCACAGATATTTTTAAGCCTCTACTTGCATAATGTTTGCCAACATCCCACTGGCTAATGTAAATCACAAGCAGTGTTGAAATAGACTCTGCCTCTTAATAAGAGCTGAAAAACTATTACGGCCTTTTTATTTTTCAGTTTACCACAGTCCAACCTATGGCCACAATTATTTGCATTCTACCAGATGCAAAGTTACTCATCCTTCCCCAAAACTGAAAAAAATAAAAGAGAAAAAACAAACAAAAAACAAACAAACAAACAAAACTCAACACATTTTAACATTAAGCCCAAAATTGAGTATCTCATGACCTGTATCTGGTCTAAGATGGATGTGGCTCCTAAGATTTATCTTTTATTCAGTGACATGTAAAATAAGAAGAGAAGTTACTTGCCCTGTGCATGGACAGAATAACCACCTTAGATACTGCCATTTCAAAAAAGAATAGAAGATCTTTGTCCCTAGCAATTGTGAAATTAGCCAGACACATGCTATCAGGTCACATTACTTTGGGGACAGTGTTTCTTGATTGGAGCTGGCATCTCCTCCCTACTAGTACTTCACGAGTCCACTTTTCTCCGCGGTTCTGAGCTCTGCCCTTGGAGTCATTCTTCCTTCAAGAAAACAATTACCCAAGTAGCTTGCTCAGCCTCCTCCTAGAAAGTTGAGGACCCAAAACCATTTTCCAATTTGAATTAACTCTTCCACTTTTCACGTAAGTGGTATTGCTTTGATTACTACTACTTTCTTCACAATTCTGTGGGTTTCCCATTAATTCACAAAAGCCATAATCACATTTCCTAATGTCACATTAGCTAAAGCCAAGTCACATGGGCAAACCCAGATTCAAAAGGTGCAAACATATTTTCCACCTCGTGATGGAAGGAGTTGCAAATTTTTATGAGCTTTACATTAAATCTACCACAAAATAAGAGGTTTAAACTTCTGCTAGGAAATGCTTATATTTACCATAAGTAAAAATGGCATTTTGTGATATTAAACTACTATCTTTATGAACACTGATTTTCCCCCCAAAGAAACTTACTGCCAATTAGCATCTGGAATTAAATTAAATCAAGCAAAGGGGAAAAGAAAGAAAAACAGATGTAGGATGTGTAAGATGTTTAGGCATGAGAGACATAAAAGAAGGAACAGTTTCCCAAATCCTCTTCCCTAGACAGAGTCTCTAAATATTCTCAGAATAAGGTCCCGAAGCCCAGAATTCTAAACTGAGCATGAATACTGACCTCAAATTTTGGGTCTAAAATGAAAAATTCTGTGGACTCGCAAACGAATCCAAAAATATCCTTGCAAACCTTACCACTATCATAAGAGGTGACAGTTACTTTTTCAGTAAAAGGAAATATTTGTTTTTAAACGTCTGGCCTGCAGTGTTAGTATTATAATACATTTAATTTAGGATATTGAAATTCACTGCCATGAAGCAGTTAGAAAGAACAGTAAAAATTTCTGCAAGCCAACGAATGGTCTCAAGTCTACCAGTAAGGGTCAGCGAACTTACACAGTTTCTATAGAAACCATATTTCAATAACTCAATATCTAAAATAAAATCACCTTGAAGCGAACTAAAAATATTCTATGCATTTCATTATAGGATATAAACTTTAGAACAATCATTCCATGAAATAAAAAAATGTAAAAATACCTCTTTTTCCCCCTCACAGGTTAGTGACTGAATCATACAGAATCTGACAGTTAAAAAAATTGTTAAATATCATAATACTCCTCTTTTTTATTCCCTCAACACTTTCTGAATTTTCTATCTTAAAGGATGGGTTGGGAAAGGATGTGCGGTGAGTAATAGAAATGAAGGAGTAGTTGACAGAAAGATAGATCTATCCTCTGGAAGTTCATACTCAAGAGAAGAAATCTACATACAATCATTTGAAAACAAACAATGGCATAAATATGCCAAGTTTTATTGAGAACTTATTTGATCAAAAAAACCCAAACAAACACGAACTTAATACCTACTTACCCATTGCTGGACCCTGTGCTAGGTTCTGGGAATGATGTTATCATAGTATTATAAAATAGTTATTCTTAAAAAGAAATGGCTGAGTAAAAAGAAAACTACAAAGAAAAGCCTGCTCACAAATGTTTATAGCAGCTTTATTTGTAATTGCCAAACCTTGGAAGCTACCAAGATGTTCTCCAGTAGGTAAATTGGTAAGTAAAATTGTGGCACATCCAGACAATGGAATATTATCTAGCACTAAAAAGAAATGAGCTATCAAGCCATGACAAGACATGGGGCAACTCCAAATGCATATTACTGAGTGTAAAATGCCAACCTGAAAAGACTGCGTACGGTATGATTCCAACTATATGACACTGTGGAAAAGGCAAAACTATGGAGACTAAAAACATTAACCAGGGGTTGGGGAAGGTATCCAATGATGAATCAGAGGAGCACAGATAATTTTTAGAGCAGTGAAAATACTCTGTATAATACCATAGTGATGGGTACATGCCATTTTATATTTGTCCACACTCACAGAATGTACACCAAGTGTGAACCATAATGTAAACTGTGGACTTTGGATATTATGTCTCCATGTAGGTTCATCCCTTGCAATAAATGTACCATTCTGAAAGGGGATGAAGGGGGAGGCTACACACATATGGAGAAATCTCTATACATTCCTCTCAATTTCCTGTGAACTTAACATTGCTCTTAAACATAAAGAGTCGGAAGGAAGGAAGGAAAGAAGGGAGAGAGGAATTACGCTTACTTTGCAATTTTTTCTTTAATAACCTGATATGAAACTGATTTTATTGAAAAAAATTTATTTCAGTTTGGTGATAACTAAAATTTAAATATGTCTGCCCTCTTTGAAAAACAGAAAAGATTTAAAAGCTTCTGCTAAAATATATGTTTATTATAATTGAAACATAAAATATATTAAGACCATGAAGAACAAAAGCTGCATTTCAATTTAGAGAATCTGGGAAGGCATGTGAGAAGAAGAGGCACTTCTGTTGAACCTTTGGGTGTATGTACAAAACTGTGATATTCTAATAAGAGGCCATATTTATTATAATTTCCCTTTGCTATCTTTAGGATATCTTCACATTTTCAACCACTTTAAAATGAGCTCATTTATATTCACATAGCTTAACTACAGGGACATAGGACTGAGACCACAATTATTTTTTTCCATGAAATTCTTCTCCGGGAAGTTTAGGCTGTAAACCAACAAATAACTTCACTATTTGTTTCAGGAAATTCCTCTAAACAAATTTTCTGGATAAAGAGTTTTCTCGTGTAGGCAATTGTTTCTCCAATTAATACAACAGTATACTCAGTGGGCAAAAGAGCTTCCCTACTGAACAATAGAATTTCATCTAATATTTCCTCATCCAGCTTGTACTCTTCTTTCATAAACTCTGACCAATTGCCAGTTGTCTCTGTGATGGTTAATTTCATGTCAGCTTGACTGGGTTAAGGGATGCCCAGCTGGTAAACAATTATTTTTGGGTGTGTCTCAGAGAGTGTTTCCAGAACAGATTAGCATCTGAATCAGTAGACTGAGAAAAGATCTCCCCCACCAATGTGGGTGGGCATCATCCAATCCATTGAGGCCTGAACAAAAAGATGAAGGAAGGATGAATTTTCTCTCTTCTTGAGCTGTAATCTCTACTTCTCTTGCCCTTGGACATTGGAGATCCTGATTCTCTGGCCTCTGGATCTTGGACTTATACCCCCTTTTCAGGCATATGACCTCTTCCTGAATGGTACCGCTGGCTTTCCTGATTTTCCAGTTTATAGATAGCAGATCATAGGGCTTTCCAACCTCCATAATCACAGGAGCCAATTCCTATGATAAATTTCAAATAAACATGTATCTCCTATTGGTCCTTTTTCTTTGGAGAACCTATAGTCCCTTACCTTTAAAGATTCACTATAAGTAACTTGATACCAGACCCCAAGCCCTGTAAATATCCTCCTCTGAACCCCCTCCTTTGGGGACATTACTAAGATTCTGTCAAGTTAGAGTAGGTTAATAATTCCAGTTTTGCTTAATCCATAGGTAATTCTAGTAGGCCTGTGGAAGAGTCAACCCAAATCCCATGAAGACATCCTTGCTCTCGTGACTCAACATCCTTGACTCAGAGAGAGTTCATTCTTCTGGTCTTCTCCAGACCTTCCACTAAGGGCTCTCCAGGACCAAGTGATGCTCTCCGTGCCTGAAATGGGTCTAATAAACTTAGCTTTGCTGGATCAACAAGTTTTCCTGATGACTCCTCTTTGTATATTTGATCATCAACAAAATGAGTATTTTTCTCAGAGAGGACTATACTAGTCCATATACGTCATCTATTGGTATATATTATTCCTAGAAATTTCCCACTGAGAATAGTAAATATCACATAGGGTGGATGTCTGTCCAGAGGTTAGCAGCTATTAAGGAATAGATAATTTTAATTAAGGTCTAGCTGAATGTAAAGCCATTGATACTGCTAAATACTATTGGTTAAAAACGAATTATACAAGAGAATCATGCCTGCAGAAAGATGAAATAGATGCACTTTTTTCCCTTTTACTCCTGATAAGAACAGCTAAAACCCTAAGTGTTATATAGAGCAAATATAAGAAGACTCTGACAGTCTTCTTATAGAGAAGACTGAAAAACAGAATAGCTAGGGACCCTGGGATCCAAGAAAGAACACAGCAGGGAGAATCATGTTTTTTGTTTTATTTATTTATTTTGGGGGGTCTCATATATCCCAGACTGAGAGCTGGAGGACAGGGAAGAGAAGGGAAGGGAAGGGAAGAGAGAAGAGAAGGGAAGGGAAGAGAGAAGAGAGATATGCTGGGCATCAAGCCCTGGGCTAGATGTCTGAGAATCTAAGACAAATAAAAATCTATTCTTCAATATGGGCAGTTCTCAAGGGGCTCACAATCTAAGAAAGCAGAAAAACAAGTGAAAAAAACTGCTTTGTTTAATCAGTCCTTACTGAGCACTGGATACTGGATACTGAAACCTATTTAATTGTCATGATCCTTTTAAGTAGATTTTCTCATCTTCATTTTATGAAAAGGATAACTGAAGCACAGAAAGGTTAAATACATTGCCCAATAGTACATAACGAGCAAGTAGCAGAACCAGGATTCAAACCCAGGTTGTATGACTCCCAAGTCAGAACTCTGAATCCCATGCTATAGAGCTTCCTATAAATGTTTGCATAATTAAGGGATTATAATGCAGTCATTATATTTCCTGTTTTAAAGAAGGATTAGAAGTCATCATATTTATTTCCCACAACATCTGGCACACTACCAGATTACTGATATTTACTGAATTGTGGCTAATTTAATTCAAAATAGCTGAAATTAAAAGGTATATTCTATTTTCTAATTTTATTTGTTTAGTATATGCCTGTAAAGTATTTATAAAGCATAGCACATACAGTAATTTATATTCTCATTCTAACATGCTATCTGCCACCTTTCATTTCCTCTGGAATATATATAAGATAGTAGGTTCCCCTCCCTCACTGGCTCCAATCCACAAGCCCTCTAAACTTCCTTAAATTATCTGTGATCTAATAGTCGACCATTCTGGTCACTTAAATGTGCTATTAATTGCTGTTTTTTTTTTTAACCCAATACATCCAATTGAACTTATTTATGTTGTATATGTTCAAATATCCATGTACCATTATGTCAACACATTATGTGTTGACATAAAGGTACACTTCTCATTTTCCTTTCAGCATTTCTGAAATTAATAATAATGCGTTGGCAATTAATTTAAGATTTTAAACACCTGCTAGGTGTTTTCTGCTTTTTATGGTTCAGAGAGTAGGGGTTAGCACGTGTGCAATATAGAAAGATTTTCATTTCTTTGCTCTTGCTCTCTTTTTAAAACATATTATTGCAACATCCAATTTATACTATATGTTCCTGTGCCACAGAAGTGCCTGCTCTTGAAACAATCACCTGTGCAGTTTTATAAGAGACACCTCGGGCCTTTTCCTTTCTGCATCATTTTGATAACCATTCTGCCTTAATGCATGAAGGGGTTCTTTTGTATAATGGGTGTTGGACTGTGTTGATAACTTTAACAGACAGATGTTAAATTGAGCATACATTTAGACAGCAATTTGTACAGGTTATAAGGACAATACCTAGTGTGCTAACCGAAGAAACTGACATATTTCAGGAAGGGTGATCACTTGTAATTCATCAGATATCAAATGACAAGATTGGTTTAACACATTCTATCTATATCTCATACTGGTTGACATGCAACCATTTCCCTTGTCCTAGAGTGCACACCAAAATGGCATCTACTACTGTGCTCATATTTCAGACAATCAAGGCCCACAATAATGGAACAAATCTTGTTAAATGCGCGTCACTGCAGCACTCACTTTCATCTTCATCACCATCATTAAATTTGTTGAAAGCATGGGCCGGGATGGTGACATGCTGCTAAGTGTTTCATACCTTTTAGGGAACTATGTCTGCCTTCTGAGAAGTAACAACAATTAATCTGAATTAACAACCTCCCGCATCAATATCTGCTACCCAACCCTATTTGACAAATACACTATGGAAATCCTTAAGCACCGGCATAGAGTTACCCTGTTTGTTTTCTTTCTTAAAACATAGGGATACCTCTCCAAAGATGAAAATAGTGGAAAGAAAGGAAGGAGTGCTGCGAGCCAGTCCATGGGCAGATTGTGTAGTCCATTGCTCCTAAGATTGTGGGCAGCATGGGGCACTGATACCAAGAGCAACACCACCTCCCCAAAGTTGGAGGAAATCGTCCCTGACACGTGTCACTGTCAGAGACTGTTCTGTCTTTCCTCATGCATATTTCATTAGAATTGCTTTTCTCCTTTTCCTACCTGGTAACTACCCATTCTTTAACCATTGTCTGTCCATGGGAAACAGTAGCTGACTTAAAAGCACACAACTATTTTACGTATTCTTATAGCCTCATTCCTTACAGGATGGAATATGCAGCATGGTACACACGACATCACAGCAAATGTTTACTGAATGAATAATCCAAATCAGGCAGATACACAGGGGCTTGAATTTAGGTCCCAACTTTCCTAAGGATGTGAGACTGAGAAAGTTAACATCTCTGAGTCTCAGCCTTCTTGTCTGTAAAATCAGGCAAATGAAATTTATTTCAAGGCCGTATAATTTTATAAGCTGTCTATGTTAAATGCTTAAGACAGCCCCCAAATGGGGCTCACTTTCCTTAGGATTGTTCCTCCGCCGTTTCTCTTCTCATGTTTGTCTGCTCCCCTATTTCTTCTTCATTTTTTTTCTTCCTTCTTCAAATTCCCAGATTCAGGCTTTCCCCACACCAAAAGATGTGGTTAGGTTCCCCTCGATATAAAGCGCAGCTGACCCTTGAACAGCGACACAAGTTTGAACTGCAAGGGACTACTTCTAACACGGATTTTCTTTTTTTCTTTTTTTTTTTTTTCAAGACATACAGTCCGGCCCTTACCATCCTTGGGTTTCCCGCCTACAGATTCAACCAACCTCGGACTGAAAACTGTTTTCACATTCCCAACCGTGAGTCCCAAACCCAGTGGAAAATATTGTTTTCGATCGTCAATTGGTGGAATTTGTGGATGTGAAGGGCCACTTGTGGAGTGGAACGTTATACTCAGATTTTAGACTGTTCCGGGTGGGCGCACCTAACATCTGCGTTGTTCAAAGGTCCACTGCACATAGCATTCATCACACCCTGGGCTTACTAATTGGTAACACGTAGTATTCAAAGTAGATTTTATGGGATAAAATTCTTGAAAAACATAATTTATTAAAACCTATGCAAAGCACCAACCTGAAATATAACCAATTTGATGCTCTGACTGTAAATTTGCATATTCTATAGTACATGTTAACATTCTAAGCAAAAAGCATTGTTTTCATAACTTCTCTAAAGGGGACGTGAATTGTGCGTCAATTTCCTTTATGATAATTTTCCAAAATCATTATCATATAAAGAAGGAACTAGAGAATACACAGCAAAGAAATGAAGAAAAATTAAAGGATTGTTAGTATTGTGTTGGCATTTATTTAATAAACGTAGTATGCTGTTTTTCTGGATTTTGTTATATTTGTGATATTTGTCAGTTTTGTTTTTTTTAAATGTACAATTGTTACATTTTTCCTCTTTCAAAACAAGTATGCATTTTCATACCTAATTTTAATTTTTTTATGAAGTGTACAAACTTGTATAAGCTTCAGAGTCTGCCTGTAAAACGGATTGGATCTTACTTAAATACTTTAAATTACTCATTTACTATTTGTCTTCTTGCTTGGATGGAAGCTCCATGTGTATAAGAATCACATCTTCCGTGTTCACTTCTGCATTTCAGCGTCTGCACTTGAGTTCAGAATTCCAGAGAGATAATATTTTCCATCTCTCAATGTGACTATGAGGCATCTCGTTACATCATAGTCCAACTGAGTAGCTCCCTCAAGCTTTACTCCACATGAAATGCCGAGACTGAACATAAAATTCTAAACTACAGTGAGTCCATTGGGATGGTACTTAGGCTTGCTTGCTGGAAATTATGAGTTGGGGAGAGGCTGCTGCAAGATATCCAAGCATCTGCCACTTGAGTTTGTGTGGTACAGCTGGAAATGTCCCCCACACACGGAGCCATGACTTCAAATATGTTTCTTTGGCTGTGGATTCCTGGGAAACAATGTAAGCAGACAGAGAGCATTGTGCAGAGTAATTAAGAACAGAGTGACTTGTTTTGAGATGGTCCTGTGGAAATTGTTGCAAACTGGAAGACACACCCAAAAACTTTCCTCTGAACCTCCCTGTCTAGAGAGAGGCGACAGATGACAGAATCGCTGGCTGCGCCACTTTAGTTTGCACTAACTTCATTGAAGACTGAAATATTCATACTTCCTTGCTAAAAGAAGTTACTCAGAATTTATCCCTAAAAAGCCATCATTAATCTTCATAATGATCTTCTAAATAAGATAGAAAGAATGAACACATTTTAAAGACAGGGAAATTTGGATACACAGGGTTTTTTTTGTTGTTGTTGTTGTTGTTCAAGGTCAGAAATCTGAAAAAATACAAATGTTGTTTTTAATAAATTAAGGTTTCGCCATGGTTGCCTCACAATCTTATTCTATGCTTGCTATAAGAAAGTGTCTTTTTTCCTGCCAAACGATTGCATTTCTAGCAGAAATAAATACTTTATAAATCCATTCCTTTTGAAACTTGCATTCAAGTAGAGTCAATCTTATTTTTAGAACATTTATGCATTCCTACTCTAAAAAAATCACTTAAAGTTCTCCTTATAAAGATCATATTTCTTCTTCACTGCCAAAAGATCACAAATGCCTACAAGGCAGAAAACTTCCTGTTGAACAAGGGAGATTAGATGAGGCTTTCAAAAAAAGATTAATTTGTCTATTGAAATACAGTTGGTATTGCTTAAACTGATGATTTTCTTAGCAACCATTGCAATGAAAGTAATATGACTTACTGTGACCAGTTTTAATAAGTGAATGTTTTGGTACTACCAAAATGCATTAGGCACAGTTTTAAATAAATTAACCACTTAGTAAAAACGATAAGAAGAAAATGTTCATCAATAAACTAATGTAACAGAAATGGAGCATATAAAGACTTGAAAGTGTGCTGCCACATTTTTAAAAGTTAAATTCTCAAATAAAATAATCAGCGCTTCTTCAAATTGCTGATACAAGCACAGTTTATCCATCTAATTACAAAGATTCCATTGACCAAACCACATAAACAGAGGAGCATTTGTCCTTATTTAAGAGGGTACACAAACCGCAAATTGCTCTGTAGGACACTTGAATATAGATAATCTTGAAACTGCTTTATTTAGTCTTTATATACATACATCAAAATAGAAGACCTTTGCATGTTTAAACATTTAAGATCCAACCTTGCTTCAGCGAATTCTAGCATACAATATGATTATGATTATATAGATTTATAAAACCTCAAATATCTCTAGTTATCTCTTGGGACTTTTCTTCTTCTGTTTTGTTTTTTAGTTTTTTTGTTTTTTGTTTTTTTTGTTTTTTTTTTTCCCGTGTACTTAACCAGTACTCTGATAATCATGCATGGTCTCAAATGTCTTTCTTGTTTCTCAGACTTGCAATTTGATAGATCATTCAAGTCCCTTAAATTAAAATACCACCATGTCCATGAAACTCTCCCACTCTTCCATTACCTCCACCGCCACTATCCCCAACAGAATTGATTTCTATTGAAAAATGCACTTTGGCCCGTAGACCCCATTTATAGTCTTTCCAACTTCCCACTGAAACGCCTACGGATAACCTGAATATCTGAATGCACAGAAACACTCACAAAAATATCCCAAACTCATTTTGACTGACAACCCACTCTCAGAATCTGAGCAGTATTTTCACAAAATTTAAGACAGATGGAAGCAAGTTAAGAAAATCTATCACAGGCTGGTTCATGATACACCTTTATAAGTCAATGTAGCCCTATCTACCTGAAATACAGTAAAAATAAACTGTATTACTCATGCATTCACTGGCTTTTAGCTCACTTGTTCATAAAGAGGTCTGTAATATAGCAAGATGGAAAATTCAACAGAATTCTGGGAGGGGGAGAGAAGACTGACTGAATTGGTGTTTTAGCACCTCATGAGAGAAATATAAAAAAAATACCAGGATGTCCTTTCTCCTGTCAGAGGACTGTAGGCAGGATGATAATTCATCAAGAACATAGACTTTCAAGAATCAGTATAGTAGGTGAGATGGAGACAAAAAGAAATGGCTGAAGATCACAGAGAAGAGAAATGCAAACTTAATAAGAAAGCTTCCATTGGATCACACTGATGGAGAGGAGAGGTGGGATGTAAGGAACTTGTTCCCAAACAGAAGGGTTCTGTGGCATTCCATAAACAAGAGACAGCCTTATGTACAAATCAAACAAGAAAAACATATTACAACATTATCAGTGAGAGGCAAGAATCCATGGCCTCTGAAAAGAGCAGAAATCACACGGCAAAAGAGGGACAAGAGGATCACATAAAAGGGAGGCATGATAAGCTAATTGGGTGATACACAAAGACAACAAGCTGATATTACAATCAGGGACTAAAATGGGAAGGGTACAGTTCAAAAAATTAAAATATCAAAATAAAAATGTACATAGAAAAGTTTAATGGTGAAAAGGACAATGAAAAATTGAATCAGAGTGGGTAGTTTGCATGTCAGTTGGGGGCGAGGAGAAGGATTGGGAGGATAAAGTCATAAAAGAGATGTTGACAGATGTGGAGGAAAGAAAAAAGAAAAACTACCTAATGAAAAGATACAGTTCCCCTAGAGGGAGCCAGACAATCAAATAGAGGAAGAAACAATTATATATTTGAAGAAAAATTTCTAGTAAGTAAAATAAGTCCAAAGATGGTAGATAAAAGATCAGACCATTTGAGGAAAGATAAAAAAAATAAGACATCTAGACATTTCATGTGGAAACATTTTAATTATAATAGAGAAAAAAATTCTACACTCAAACATGCAAAAAAGAAAAAAACAAAACAGAAAGATGTGTAAAAAGGGACAACACTGATCTGTGCTCAGACTTTTCTATAAAATTAAGTGCCAGTACATATTAAAGGAACATTCACAAAACTGTGATGAGAGAAAAGTTAGTGATCCATACATTTTTATACCCTGCAAGTTTTCATTGGCATATAAAGTCAAAAAAAAAAGGAATTCAAAAATAATGCAAAGTCTCAGAAAAAGAAACCACCCACATGGCTGCACAAGGGATACAGAGCAGAAGGCATTCTATAGCTAATACTGAAGGAAGTCAAAGTCAAGGGCTCAATAACAGGCAAAGTATTTTATAGAATGGATGGCAGTTAGCACAGAAATTGGTAAGGGATCATTTTGGACCTGTATCCTAAATAGTGCTCACAAAAAGAAATCAAGCATCCAACATCATTATTGGAAGACAATATAAAAGTTATCATTGATAGCGATAAAAGACATCCAAATTCACATACTAACGTAACTGCATGACAGAAGGCAGCAAAGTATGCTAAATTCTGTTTCATACCAAAGGCAGAAAAAATACTTTTTTTCTCTTTGCTTTAGTAATCCTAGAAATAAAATCTGAAAACCTATTTTAAAATACACAAAAATAACCACTAGTGTAAACCAAAAGCTTTAAATGGGATGTATATTTTCCAGAACTCTGCAAAACAAATGCAAATAAACATAGTCCTTAGAGGTGAAGAATGAAAATGAAGAGAGTATAGTTATTTTAGAGTGTGAAGTAAAACTAAAGATATGAGACTAATCAAATTAATTCTAACAATAAAGTCAAAGGATTGAAATCATTTCTTTAAAGGACAAGGATCCTCAAGAAGTCTTACCATGGTAAAATATAAGAAATAAGCACATGTCATATCCAAAGTAATAACGGCCAGTATTTATTTACTGCCAGGCCTGTTGGAAACACTTTACAGATATCAACTCGTGTAGTCTTCACCAAGACCTCTCAGACAGTATGACTTTTGTTCCCATTTTACAGATAAGAAAGCTAATATGTAAAGAGACTAACGGCTTGAGATATATCTAAACTTTATAGGAAAGTTAAAATAAAAGATGAACAAATATTTTACAAAAGTCCAACGGATATAAAGGTGGCAACACTGATTTCAAACCAAGCGTTGTCACACAAACAAAGGCACAAACAAAAATTAAGGTGACCAATCATCAACATTTTTAACTCTAGATATCAAAAAGTCGTTAGAAATATTGGAAACATCTGGGAACCACTGGTACAGTAAGAGGATGTAATATACCTCTCTTAACCTTAGACAAATCAAATGGTCATGAAATAAATGTCAGAAACATTTTGATGGTTATAAGGCAAACTATATCTAACCAAGCCCCAGCTTTTCCTTTCAAATATGTGTATCATATTTTTCTGAGAATATTTTGAAAAGGGAAGGCATATTCTATATGTTCCTGGGACTGGGACATTGATTTTGGTTTTGTTTATTTGTTTTGCATTGTAAAGATAATCATTTATATACAGAAAAAATACCTAGAATGGCATAAATTAAATGCTATACATTTTTCACTTTGCTTGTAGGGGGTTGAGTAGATTTTAACAGTCTTCATTGCATTTTCACTTTCTCTAAATTTTTAATATGTCCATAAAAGACTTCTATAATTAGAAAATGTATCTATCTAATATTCATGCACCTGAAAACTGCTTATTGAACACGTAAGTAAGAGCCTGAATCAGTGTTAGTAAGTGGTGCCTGACCCTGAGGGAAAAGATTAATTAGCAAAGAAAAAGAATACAAGTTCCTTTATTGTCAGTAAAGGATTCCTGAACTTGACTCTCTGAACACAGCTGTACAAACCAGGGGGCTGAGTCGAATAAGCTTTGTAGGAAGGGCAAACATCCCTAATCACCACTTCCCATGAAGATATTCCACAGCAATGACCAGTGCCTGAGTGGGCTGGGAATTTCATCAGGTGCTTTAAGGAGTGCCATTTGTTGTTCCCATGGGATTTTTTGGTGCCCTCTTGGCCCCTCCCAACATCTCTGTAGATTCTGGCTGTGAGCCTATCTGATGAAAGTAGCTGTCAACAGCCCCACAATTCCCTGAGTGCTTACTCTGAAAGGTATAATAAGAGGGATCTTCGGGGCATTTTCTGAGGTCTGCATTATCCTGGCAGGCCCATGCTAAAAAGACCTTTATGAAATCTGTTCCTAAAACTAGGTGCTGGTAACGAACAGAGAAAAAAAAAATGCACATACCCCTGCCCTCCTGGAATTCATATTTGTAGAAGAGAAACAGACATCAGATAAGTAATTACCACTGTGATGAATGAAACCCAAAAATAGGGGCTGGATGCCATGAAAATCTATGTTTCCTTTCTCTGCTTTCCCTTTTTACGTTGTTTATTAACCCAATATGCCGCTTGTTACCTTCCGTTTTGTTCTGTGCCTCTCTGTGAGCGCATCTGTTTTTCTGAGTAGTCAGTTACTTGCAGGCATCTGCGTAGTGCCTGCCTCAAATTAAATGTTCAGTAACGTCCCGCTTAAATGACTAAAGAGGAAGCCTTAGGTTTCTCAGAATACTTTATCAATATTTTCCACTTAGACACAATTTCAAGACACCAGAAACCATATTGACTGAATTAGCTTAAATCTTGTACCAGACAATTCTTTACATTTTTTTGACTTATTATTACCTAAGCTTGAGAAATGATGAAGTGAGAGTGTTTATATACATAAAAAGTAAAGTTAACCTTGTACTCACCTTCAAAAATATGTGCCAGCTGTTAGTGACATATTTTACTGTACCAAAAAGATTGAAGTATTTACTGCTTTTGTTGTAGTAAGTTTGGGAGAGGAGGGTCCCTGACAAGTGGCTTCTGATCTGAAAGGGGAGTGGATGACTGCACTGTGAAAAAGCCACACCCTTGTCAGTCAGTGATAAGGCACGTACTCTGTTTCCTTGGGTGTAACTTAAACCTTTCCGCTCTCCTGTGTCTGGCAATTAAATTAGGGTTACTTTCAACATCTATGCCATATGCCATAGGTAAGAGGAAGTACATTTATCCAATCTATACACCTGGACTCAGAGAACCTGCTACCTTTGGACCAATGGTGAAGAATTAAGGCCATTGTGGTGTTTTGCTAGTACCGATGTACCTCGGTTTTCTTTTTTTTTTTTTTTTTTTAATTAAATTTATTGGGGTGACAATTGTTAGTAAATTTACATAGATTTCAGGTGTACAATTCTGTATTACATCATCTATAAATCCCATTGTGTGTTCACCACCCAGAGTCAGTTCTCCTTCCATCACCATATATTTGATCCCCTTTACCCTCATCACACGGTTTTCGAACGTCTCCGTTGACCTACATTTTGGTTTACGAATGCCGTAAACCTGGAAGTAAATGCTTTGGTTTTCGAATACACCTTGGAAGTCGAACATGTCACACGCCTTCTGCTGAGCACAAGATCCTGAGGCCTAGCTGTCGGCTGTTTTCAAACATTTCAGAACTCGAACGGTCTTCCAGAATGGATTACGTTTGAAAACCGAGGTACCACTGTACTTTTTTGACTATAATTAAGAACCGGGGTGCTCATTAACTTATATCACATTTCTGGTCTGGGTTGATTGGGTTCAGTTATTTTCATTGAAGAATCAGGTCTTTCTTTACATCCAGTGCTAATACAAGGATTATGCAATGATGAGATAGCTTGTGGAGCCAAAGCTACAGATCCCTGAGCCAGTAAAATCCTGTAAGAGTTTCTGGAGTTTCTGTGGCATGTCTTCAGTTCTCCTCAAGAGGCCCTCTGTGGCCCACTCTGGTTTTATATCTTCTGTCCTCTAACTCATTTGTCTAACTCAGAAGACATAGGGTACATTATTGTATCCTGAGCAACCCCATATTCATGGGAGGGCTTCAAAAGTAATCCTTGGTGATGATTAGTGTTAAGGTTGAGTTTCAGTGCTGGCAGAGCTAACATTGGAAATCAGATCAAGTTACATGGGAATCTTTTTAAGCCCCCAAATAACGTGCCATCCTTCTCTCAGCTGGATAGAGCAACCTAAATCATCAATTACCAGATCCTAGCCCAGAATATACACAAGGTTGAAATAAAATCTCTGACCCTTGTGTATGTGGGATATGCATCCCCTGCTGAAGTCACAGGAGGCTATGCATTCATCAGTACTAAAAATATTTTTCGAGATCCATTTCCATGTGTACAATCAGAAATTAATCCCATACGTCAACCTCAGCTATCACTACAGTGTGAGAGGCGGTGAGCCCTTCCCTCATGTCCACACTTAGGATGCCTGCCTTTCAAAAACCGATGACTTGGTTGAAAATATAGACTACATTTCTTGAACTGCCCAGAACACATGCCAAGTATCATGTTTGGGTTATCTCATTTATCTTCATTTATCACACACTATGAAAGAGATGGTATTATCCACTTCAAAGATGATGAAATTCAGGCTCACTGTAAGTAACAAACCCAAGTCCACACAGCTATAAATCGCACAGAGAAAGACACATTAGAATTAGACATAGTGGATCAGAGGAGAAAGCCACCTGGTGGCTTGGATGTGACAGGTTTAAGTCAGGGGCTCATGGGTGAACTCGAGCTTGAAGGAGTGATTTGTGTAACAACAGAAGTAGACTATTTACCATGAATTAGAATGCATCCCGACACTCGTTCATTCAAATGTATTCATTTATGAAACATATACTGTTATTTGTAGGTGCCAAACACTGTTCTTCACATTGGAATCCCACTTACATTCATTATCTGTATCAACAGTCTAACTCAGTTACCCTCATAATGCTTATAGTCTCTTAGGGGGAAGGAGTGAGATAAAGTGAAAATAAAAAAACACATAGAAGATCAGCTTGTAGTAAGTCCTATAAAGATGAACACAGCATGTTGAGGGGAACAATGAGTGACGGGCACAGCAGGGCTGCCATGTTTTATATGGTTGTCAGGGAAGAACTCACTGAGACTTGACAATCTGCAGGAAGGACAGAGCCATTGGTGTAACTGGAGGGAGAATATTTCAAAGGAAGGTGATGGCTAGTGGAGGCCTTGAGGCTGACAGGGGAATGACTGGCGGTAGAAGATGAGGCTAGAGAGGCTGGCTGGGACCGAGGAACTCGGAGTTGTATAATCAACTGAGAAACTGTTTTATCATGAGGACGATGTAAATGGTAAATGGAACACTGGATATGCTTGAGCCGAGAAATTGCATTTAGATATTTAAAGGATTACTCTCAACGTCTCTTAAGCGATGAGCCCTGTATTATAACTTTGGTCCTAAAAGGACTGGAAAATGTAACTCCTTCAAGATGCATCCTGCCTGCTACAGACCATTGAATCCTGATCAGCATCCTATTATCAAAACAAACCTGCAAGTCCAGGGAGACTAACCGAGAAGTCTCCCTGGATTTACTGCAAAACTTCCCAGAGAGAGTGTGAATAATCACATACTGCTGTCAGGTATTCCACAACAAGGTGGGAAACAAAGGAGAACAAAAGTAAATGCAGTTACCTCAGCAGCTGAGGAGATGTGCGGTGGGGCAGGAGACCATCACATACAGTGACCTCTCTGATAACTGCAGCTGGCGGTCAGACGGTGGTAAGTGTAGGTGTATCACCAGAAGGTTTCTCGCGCTCCATCAGATGTGTGCCTTGTACAACAACAGTGAGGCTCGGGCTGTGAGGTAGTCGCTGCTTCCGCTAAAACCCCTTTGCAGAGCTCACCCCCCATTGCTCTAAACCCAGTGTCAAGACATCTGATCGGCGCCCCCTACTTCCCAGCTGCACTTACCATTGCAGACAACTCAAATGAGATGTTCGATTTTCCTCCCCTTTTCTGTGAGGCTGTCACCTTCTCCCAAGGTATCTGTGTTTTTGCTGGTTTCCCCTCTGCTAAAATCAGTGTTGTCGCTACGGAAACCTCCAAGACCAGACAATTTGAGATTGCCTTCAACTGTTCACTCTTTCTCAGATTCAGTATCTAGGGCAAAATGAAAGAAAATGTTGGTTCTTCCTTTTTGCATGCTTCGGTAGCCCCTCTGTTCCTCTTCACTCACATTTTCATCTGGATTTGAACACCAAGAAAGAGTCTTGTCTCTCCTAGCTGAATCCAGCCTTCCTTTTCCCCAGTCCCTCTTATGTACTACTGCGGGACCCGTTTAGGAGGTGATTGTATTGTGCCATCCTCTTAATCAGGAACCTGTAACAGCTCATGATTTCACATAGCAAATTAAGTCAAATTTTACTGTCTGCATTTACACACGCTCCCAGGCATGGTAGTCCTAAGCACTGCCAAAGAAATCCAGAGCTGGACACTAGTGAAAGCAGTAGAAACAGATTTTATTGAGGGACTCTTTCAATAAAGGAAAAGAGACCTCAGGCTAGCACTGGGTGCAAATCTGAAAACAGCAGGGACAAGTGAGGATTCACAGCCGAGGAGCAGTTTAGGGGGAGGGTGCGGGAGATGGATGAAAACTTACTTAGAGGAAACACCTGGGACAGGGGTGGGGCTTCTGATTAAACAGATCTAACAGGATTCTCTCTGAAGGCAGATCAGGAAGCTCAGTTATTACCTGAGGGATGGTGGAGCACATGGAATTTGATCAGATATCAAGGGTAGGGATTCTGGATAAACAGATTTAGCCGGCTTCCTGCAAAATGTGAGCAATGCAAAGACAGACACCGAAGCCCCAAACATCGAGCGTCTCGTTGAGATGAAGGTTCAGGCTCGACTTTGGTCAAGCAGAGGGTCTTGTCAGTATCTTATCCTATTTCAAACAACTGGCGGAAATTATTAAGTTCCTCTCCCCAGAGACCCTCACATATTGCACCCACCCCTGGGCTCTCCAGCTAAGACCCTCTGCGAGGGGGTCTTGCACCTACCCCAGCTTTCCTCATAAGAAACTCCAGTATGAATTGCCCACTTCTCCTCTTCACCCACTGTTGTGAGCTCCTCTTCACCCACTGTTATGAGTCGCTACATTTCACTCTCTTCCTGAAAGTCAAGGGGACATTAACCCCTCGGCAGGGCCCTACATCCTTGCGTGGTACTTGTGACACGCGTGGGGAACAAAGTCCCAGCACAAGTTCAGATAGAGTAACACAGCTTTATTTGGGAGCCAATGTCCCTCCAGAGGCCAATGCTCTGGTAAGCACAGCAGGTTATACAGAGGAGAATAGAATTTAATAATGAACCAAGTCCTAGAGTCAATCAGGATGGAGAAGATTCCTCATCCTGGAGAGATGACTGGGCCCACGACAGGTCAGAGGCGAGCTGGTCTTGCAAGGAAGAACTTCGGAGAGTCCCGGAGTATGGCAGCTTGCCCCTCGCAGAGGGGCTTAGCCGGAGCGCCCAGTCAGACCACTCACGGCACTGCTCTGGAGTTCTGCTTTTATCCTCTTTTCCTTGGACGTGTTTACCTCGTAGGTGATCACCAGAAGTTGTTTTGGTAAACGTGTTTATCACTCAATTTCGTTACGCTCAGTCTCACACAAAAACATGTTTTTTACTTCACTCTTATCAGTCTCACACATGTGCGGCCATAGTCCTAGCTCTCATCCCTACTAGTAAACAACTTGTTTTGCAAACCTCAATCCAACATATATAATACATTTTATATGCTCCATACTCCCACTCAAATCTCAGTCTTCAGAGCCCAGCAAAAAATCTACATCTTCATGTAACCAACAGGAAGTCAGCAGTTCCTCAGGATTTTCTTATCCCTCAGGATTTCTTCCTTCAGTTGATGAGCTTTTATTGAGCATAAACGTTTTATCAAGCCCTGTGCCACGTGCTGAGAGACATCAAACAAACAGGGCAAGATCTGTGTAGCAGGGACTGCCAGGTGTCCTGCGACATCCATTCTCTCCTTCTTTTATAGTAAAATCTCTGCAGTTTAGCTAATCAGATGTGAGGGAAAAGAAGTGTACAAGCTCCAGGTTATATCTTAAAGAGGGAGCGTGCCTTGTACTTTCCCTATCCCTCTTTGCTGTTGAACGTGATGTGGGCGTGACACTGAAGCTGGTGAATTCATCTGGAGCATGAGATGGAAGCCATAGGAAAAAGAAGGAATTGGTTTCTGAATTACTGTGGCACGCATTGTCTCACCATGGATGTGAGGTGATGCTTGCGAAAGGCTTAGCATGGTGGCCGGCACACAGAAAATAATAGAACAAGTGAAGAACAATGATGTGATGACAAAAGGAGGGTGTGGATGTTTGTGGTGGTGATGACTACGCTGACTTTCGTGAACAATGTACACGGCGGAATTTGAGTTTTCATCATTTCTGGTTGTGAAAATAAAGCAGCAGGTTTAACAATCAAAAGTCACCTAGATTATATCGAATCCTCCTCACTGGGACAAAAAACTAATGCCATGCTGCCTTAGCTCTTCCGTAAAAATCACTATGTCTATCTCTCTATCTATCCAAAAAGATATATACACATTTTAAGAAAGGAAAAGAACTATTAAAATTGCAATACTCAATATATACCGATAACAAAAAGATGAATACAAGTCACGTGTATACATTTTTTGGCACCCTCCCCAGCACACGTATTTAAGGTAGAATCCAAAGAAGTGGTAGATAATACTGAGGGGCAGGAGAAAAGAAGACAGGATGGAACCAGAGAAATCAACTTGATCCAAATTCCAGAGAATTTCGTGTTTCGGGATCAGCCTGAATGAGTATGAAAGGACTCACAAGCTGGCACTTCGGAGCCCTTTAGTGTATCCTGAGGAAAACTTTAATGTAATTGGGTTTAAAATGAATGACAGAGTGTGGAGGAGAAGATGTTGACAAGTCTGCTACTAGCTATGAATTGTATCTCTTCCAATGTCTTTTATGGGACTACATAAAGATTAGAATTCCTTTTCAATTGCGAATAGGAGTTTATACTGGGATGGTTTAAACTTTACTCGTGACCACAAGGGGCCATGACTTTTATTAAGGTTACAGCAGTTTAAAAATACGGATCTTTTAAAAATGGCAATCCTTTTTTTTTTAATCCTTTTTTATTTTATTTTGTTTTGTTTTATTTTGTTTCTGTCACCATATTTTTAAGTATAAAATAACATTAACCATATCTATACGTGTTTAATATTTTTTCCTAAATATAAAGCAAATTGAGGAACGCTATTCTGAATAAAATGAGATAACTGAAGGATTCAGAAATAAATGTAATAAGATTTGATTTGTGTTTTATCAAGGTATTTTTACTTCATTGTGGAAGCAGGAAATGGCATATACTAGAATTCTACAGAATTACTATAATTGATTAATTGTAACCTATTATACAGTAAGAAGCATGACCTATAACTCTAAATCACTCTACCCAGCAACTAAAATTGTAAAAGTCACATAAATTCTCAATACATATGACCTGATTGGTCTGGTATCTAAAACTGATATATCATCATGTACTTTACATACATCACGGCTGAAGAATTCTGTTACTGTATTTTGCTACTAGCTCCTTAAAAATATTCTTGAGGTCAATATTGTAACAGAGATCCCAAAATGATCTAGTTTTCCTGACTGCCTAGTTTTCCTGACTCCTTCTTGAATGGTTTTCCATTAGTACAAACTGATTTGCAGGTAATTTAGTATTAAAAAACAAGTGTGTGTGTGTGTGTGTGTGTGTGTGTACAAGAGATCTGACAATTACGTTCGTAAACTTGTTGCAAAGATGTTGCTAACCTATTTTGATATCAGAGGGATTACTTATCATGAATTTGTACTAACTAGACAAACGGTTAACCAAGTTTACTCTTTGGAAGTGCTGAAAAGGCTGCAAGAAAAAGTTAGATGAAGTTTTCGCCAACAATTCATGGCTCTTGCATCACGACAATGCATCAGTTCACACAGCACTGTCTGTGAGGGAGTTTTTAGCCAGTAAACACATAACTGTATTGTAACACCCTCCCTACTCACCTAATCTGGCTCCCAATCACTTCTTTCTCTACCTGAAGGTAAAGAAAATATTGAAAGGAAGACATTTTGATGGCATTCAGGACATCAAGGGTAATATGATGACAACTCTGATGGCCATTCCAGAAAAAGAGTTCCTAAATGGCTTTGAAGGGTGGACGAGGCACTGGCATTGGTGCATATTTTCCCAAAAGGAGTACTTCGAAGTTGACCATAGTGATATTCAGCAATGAGGTATGTAGCATTTTTTCTAGGATGAGTTCCCGAAATTAATTGTCTGACCTCGTATACATATGTAGGCACTATTATATGCTCTTTATGAACAACAACTTCTTTATCCACATAATGATATTCTGAGGTAAGTACTAATTTTATATATATTTATATACACACACATTTCATACTTTAATAATTGGGGCAATTGAGACATAGGTTAAGCCCGAGGTCACACAACCAGACCATCACACAGCTAGGATTTGAACCATGATCGTCCCTTCCACACTTGTTACCATTTATTAATTCTCTGCTAGAAATGGAACTAGAACCCCAGTCTTCCAAGAATTAATGTCAGGCATGAACATTTTAGCAGGTGTCTCAAATGAATACAAGGTCAAGCAGACAACATAAGCTAGTAAAGCAAATATGCAAAGGAAAATGCTAGAAAGACATGGGAGAAATACAAGGACTGTTGCTTTAGAGAGCCAGCGTCTTCCCAAAAGGCAAGGGCCAATCTCTCTCAAAGGACTGGGTCCATTTATGCTAGCTCTCACAATTTTTCAATTTTAAAATATTGGCTCAAGAAATATTTAAACCTTCTAGGGTCAAACAAAACACTTACTTTTTGGGTTAAATCCAGTGCATAGCCCAATGTTTTTTGTTTAAGTATTTGTTTGTTTGTTTGTTTGTTCAACCTCCACAGCTCATCATGGTTTGCAAAACTGAAATAACATGGACAGGAAAAAAAGATTTGAGCCTAAATCCTGGCTCCAGAGTTTACTAACTCTGATCGTGACATGATCTAACCTCTTTGAACCTCAGTTTCTTTATCTCCAGTTAGGAATCATGCCCACCTCACTAGATTACTGTGACAATTAAATGAAATAATGCGTGTAACTCATTTAGCACAGTGTCTCATACATAACACATGCTTCCATAAATGTTTGTAGTCCTATAATTTGTATTGCTACTCCATGTCACCTCCTGTTAATTACTCATCGTTTCCTTGATTAGCTTAAAATTTGGGTCAGAGTTGGGCTTACATCTAAGTTGCTCCCTAGCAACGCCATTCTTTGGGTCAAGAGAAAATACGGTGGAATTTAAAGTCTTTTCCATGACTGATGCCAGCATTTTTTTTTCCTTTGTGCTTTATTAGTTTAAACTGAAGGTGCTAATCTCTCTTAAATGCAGATTTGCTTTAGAGACAATATTCTAAGGAAAATATTTAGTCATTTTTGTTAACCTGTGTTTGGCCAACTTTTAGATGAGGAGCAAGGGCCAATGAAACCACTGGGCGTGGGAGAGAGAGTCCACAGAAGAGGAAGTGGGCACTGAGCAAGCACAAATCAGCCTCCCTCCTTTTTGCAAAGGGTTGCTTGTCACTAGTAGTAGTAATCAGAGCCTAATTGAGGCAGATAAGCCACCTGAGCATATGAAAGGGGTGGGGAAATTGTTTCACCTGGATGGCAGAACTGAGACATCAAACGTGTCTGCATGGCCTCTGAGACAGTAGCAACAACAGCAGGAAAACCATTACATTCCTGGGCAAGGAGGACAGAGGGAGGTGGCAGTGGTTCCAGAACCCGGAGGTAGCAGTGAGCTAAAGGAAGTTAGAACAAGGTGAGTCTGCCTGGCAGGATCTGGGTCAGAAAGGCAACAGTGGCCCTAAAGGATACCTATGGCGAAATAGAAAAGGAGAAATACCTTTTAATAATGGCTTCTCCCTTCCCCCTTTGTCCAGTCTGCTCCCAGGGCCTCCAACCCAACCAGAAAGTAGCCTGACATCAGCCTAAAGGATCATCATCCCCTCAGCCTTTGATTCAACCAAGAGAAAATGAGGTGCCAAATATGTCTTTGAAGGCAAGGTGAACAGAGAAGGGGATAACCACTTCTTTATGGTTAGTTAAGCTATTTGTGTGTGTTGCTGGTGCTGGGGCATCTGTTTAAAAACGCACATTATTTTAATATAATTATTTTGTGAGTGAGTCACCCCAAGGAAAATATTTCATTGTAGCTTTATATCCTTGACTTACAACCTGCTTCATGACAAGTTATGTTGTCCTTTGTCATTTCCACATTTTGTATTTGTACCTTTTCATTCATTTAAAATGAATGTAAAATGGAAATATTTATTCATGTAAAATGGAAATATTTGACACACCATACCCCCCTCCAAAGAAAAGCACAGTCCCTATATGTTCTCTAAGGTTCTTTCCTTAGAAAGGTTACAGTTGGTTTGTTTTCATTACATACATATATATGTAATGAAATAACGTGAACATTAAGGCATTTAAGGAAGAATTAAAGGAACCCAGTGATAATCTGAAAACTGGAGTCATAGAAACCACACTCACATCAAAGGTGTGCTTCACACCAGCAGGAACACATCTGCATGACTTTCTTACATCGTTTGAGCTTCCATTTCTTCTTTTTTTAACATCAAATAACAATTCCTGCCTTACTGGGTTGAGTAAGAAATAATGAAGAAAAATACCTGCAAAGTTCCACGGATGGTATCTAGGATAGGATAAGGACCCAGTAAACGTTTTGTGTCTTTCCCTTCCCTCTAGAAGTCATTTTATATTCCTTTCTATTTGAAAGATTAATTTTCAGTAGCTGTCTTCTCTATTTCCAACCATGAGAAGTTTCTGTTGTGACAGAGGAAAAAAAAACGCAAAATACTACCACGCTCTCCGTACCCTTTCCCACGGTCTCCTGAGCTGATGCCTACGCCATGTCTTCAAAACCTCTCATTTCTGTGCTTTCTGTCATTTATACTCTCAGCCACTTTAAGTGTCTTTCCTGCTGTCATTTAAATTATCTTATCACTTAGCTGTCTTGCTTCCCCTTAGTGAAACCATTTTCACAGAAAGCACTAAGCTTTTTCCCTGGCATGCCCTAATGACAACATCAGTAAAAAATGTGGAAGGTTACTGGGAAAGGAGAGAAAGAGCAAGGTGTCAGCACTAGCATGCTTTCCTTCTGGAAAAAAAGTACACAAATGTATTTTAACATTTCTAAAAGAGACAGAGATTTGTTTATTAACAAAACAGCGGGCAAATATGCGTTTCCTTCACTCTGGAGATTCTTTGTCTAAGAAAATCTCCCTACGGAAACAATTTCTTCTATAAAATTGTGGAATGTGGAATCCCAGTCCGGTCTTATCTGTGTCTGTCCATCACTTCCCAGGAGTGGATAGCATAGGACATTTTCTCAGAGAGAGTAAGTCAGGGGCTGATAGTCTGTATTTCCCAGCCTGCCTTCATTTCATATAAGAGAGAGCCAACTGAGTACTGAAAACAGGCACTTGCAAAATCTTTCCTTTATTAGAACAAATTCCTTTACAGAAATGGAATCTCTTCCCTACTTTCATGGTTTTCTCTTCCTTCTTTTAGAATTGCTTGTGTTTGTTTTGTTGTTGTGGTTGTTTCAGAGGTTTACTGCAAATGAAATTTTTCTTTGGTCAACCTTGAGTATCAATTATTGAGCTCGCCGCTTGTAGAGCCCATTTCTAGTGATTTAATTGAGCACAGAGAGCATAGCAGAGCCCCGCTGAGGAGATGAATCCAGGCACTGCCAATCGTAAGGCCTTTGCCTACCTGTTTTTGACCTCACCCCCATCACACCCCCAGTACCACACCCCAGGCACACAGGCCTCATTTTTCTTTCCTCATATAATCTAAGCTTCCTTCCAACTTGAGACTTTTGTATATGCTATTCCCTCTGCCAGGAAAGTATTTCCCTTAAAGCTTTATACACTGCCCTATCTTGTCATCAGTTCTCAGTTCAAATATAACCTCCTCAGAAAGGCTTTCCTGAGCACACGATCTAAAATAACCCCTTCACACACACACCCCATTGTCCAATCTATCATTCTATTATGTCATCTTCAGAGCAACTGTCTAGGGCCATCTTGTTCATTCATTTGTTTGGTCACTGGTAGTCTCTACTCCCTAGACTATAAGTCGTGGAGAGCCAAGGCGGTATCTATGTTGTTCGACCCCTGTATCCCCAGGTGGCACATGGTACATAGTAGATACTCAGTATATGATTGTGGAATGAATGAGTGAATAAAGAATCACCCAGAGATGCCATCTGTGGGCAGCAGAAGTGAGCTCATGGAAACGTCACTGGGTCTTGTGCACTATTTTCCCTAGCGTCTGTCACAAAACTTCACGTAATAGCAACAAAATATCTGCTATGCATCAGGCACCATGCTGAACGAGGATGATACTCAATTCAGCAACTGAAGTAGAAACAATTGTCGAGTGCAACTCATCTTGCTTAGGAGAAGCCAGGCTACTAAGTAAGAGTTGTGTCACACAGTAATAAGTGCTCTGCTATAGGAAGTAGAGGGTCTTGCCAGATGTTACAGTAGGGGAAGCTGACCACCTGTGCACAGCTGGGAGTTGGTAGGGAAGAGTTGAATAAAGGGCGGATTGGGGGGGAGGGAAGAAAAGAAAGAGAGAGAGGGAATAAAAGGGGGATGAAAGAAAAAAGGAAGACAAGCCCCTCTGTACACTGCCTACATGTATCTCTGGTTCCAAGGTATCATTCCATTGTCTAGATGCCCCTGAAATAATTACCATTGCCCAATTCATGGATGAGGTATGTCTGGCTCTTACTAGTTAAATCCCTCACTTATGGCCCCAAAGTTGACTCATAGAGCTAAGACCAGCACCAGACTTTCCAGACTACTGTTCCTTTTCTGTATCTCATGACTTCCTGGCCAAAATGCCTCAATAAACAGTCTGGCTATTGTAAAGGCAAGGATTCTCAAATGCATGGCATTGCCAGGGACCTCAGAGAACATTCTAGTTATATTAGGAAAGATCTCAAGATAAGTAATTTTGCAAAAATGATAGGACCAGGTAAAGGCCCAATTCTTTTTTGTACCAGTACCCTTTTATGGACATCCCTTTATGGGTACCAGTACAAAGGTGAAATCATCATAACCAGGACAGGCATGGCCCCTAGGCAGAGCTGAACAGGTCTACAAGGAAGGAGAGAAGACTTCTGTTCCTACTACAACCTAGCTCCACACGGCCTTTCCCCTTGAACTGATCACCTTTGCAGGCTGCTCATCCCTCTTAAAAGATTGGGGGACTCTTTCACCTGTTAATGATGTTAATCCACATGTCTTGGGAACTTGGGTATGCCCGGCACTGCTACCACGACTGCCAAACTTATCCTCTCAATGACCATATGTGGTAAGTTCTACACTTATCCTCATTTGACAGGGAAGAAGATGGACGTTTCCAAATACCATCTGTTAAAACTTAACAGCTGATAAGCAGTAAAGTGGGGATTCAAACCCAAGTCCTTCTGAACCCTAAACCCATACCCTGCACCCCTAGTCCACTGTCCCCGGCAATTAAAAATGTATGCCCGTGTGAGTCTTAGAGTACTCTGGGAGCTGGAAAGACCTAAGCATTCTGGGGAAGAGCAGAAGATGTGTACCACTAAGTGATAGAAACGGCCACTCTACACATCCCACATACTTGACATTTTGGCCAGAGGGATGTGTTTAACATTTTACACAGACCCACTGGCGTTCTAGGTTTACTTACAATTTTATTTTCTGTGTTACTTGTGGTAGCCTTTCATTGGAAATATTTTCCCAATGACAGTCTCTAAGATCACGTGGTCATCAGTATAATCACCAGTCACAATTACATTGATCTTGACCTCTGCAGGCAATGAAGTCATCCAGTGCCTTCTCTCCCCCAGTGGGAGAGAAGGGAGCAGGAATTCAGAGAAGCTGAGTGACAACCCAGAGTATCATCTCTGAAATCACACTGTCCTGAATTCAAATGACAGCCCAGCTAGTCACCTTGGGCAGGCAGTTCAATTTTTCTGAATTTCAGCTCTCTCAATGAAAAGTGTGTGACTGCAGGAGGCATTGTGCTGGCTGAATATCTAAGAAAGGATCCAACTCAGAAGTGCTAATTTATTTTAATTTAGCGCTCTCTCTCTCTCTCTCTCTCTCTCTCTCTCTCTCTCTCTCTCTCTCTCACACACACACACACACACACACACACACACACACACACACACACAACACATATATTCAGGACAGACCTAGGCTTTAAAGCCAGATCTTATAATCTTACACTTTTACCATTGTTCCACTCTTTCTTTAAATCAAGAAGCTGCCCAATATTCACTTTTACACAAAGAAAAAGGTTTTGAAAAATATATATATTTAAATAAATATATATATATATATTACATAATATAAATATATATAATATATTATATAATATATTATGTAATATATTATATAATATTATATATATACATATATATATATATATATATATATATATAATTTGCCCTACTTCTTTGTTACTTCTTCTTCCTAAATCTTGAACAGTTTCTCCATGGGTTTCAGATTGAGAGAACAACTCATTCCCACAAATTTTAGCTTTTGAAACGCCTTCATAGTTTCTTGGATCTTATAGCTTACAGAGACCTCAAAGAAAAATTCCAGCACTTTATTTTACAGAAGAACAAAAATCCAGAAAGATAGAGTGACTTGCCTAGATCTGTTACATCTTTTGAAATGCATAATTAAATTATATAAAATTTCTGGGTTATTGTCATATGTATTAAATATACTATTTTTTTCTTTCTTCTGGCATTATTTATGAAATTTAACTGTGATAAATATGCTTTGGCTTCATTATACCTACATATATTAATGCATCTGAATGAAATTTTATATTCAGACCCTATTAGTGCACAATGTAAATTGAAAACAGACTGTAAATGGCTAGCTACTAAATTTTTTAAAAACATGATAGGCCCACTGGAAGCAGGCAGCTGCACTGACATTCTTCCTAGGGCAAAAGAAAAAGAACCACTAAGAAAAAAAATGTACTGACTCCTGGGTTGATGTTCCTCCATTGCCAGATTTATTGACCTGCAAGAGAAGTCAGTGGCTGTTTTGCCCCAGTCAATACTAATTTCTAGGGTCAATAAATCCTAGTAATGAATGGAGAATGTGAGTCTATGCATGCTCATTAGACGTGTTCATAAAAATGTGCCATGTGTAGAATAAGAAAATAATAATCAATCAGCCTTATCAATGTTTAAATATTATTTCTGACAACTTTTTGAACAATTTTTTTCTTTCTTTGTTATTCTGTTGGAAGTGACTTTAGATGGAAAAACAAAATCACCTTGAAAAGTTAAAGCTGCTCCCTACATTACATAATGGTGGCCTCTGTCTTCCAGTAGTCTTTTCTTGAATGTCCCTATGCTGTTCCCAGAATGAGCCAGCAGTGCTGTTGAAGGATAATCACCCAATCTGCAAATGGATTTTGCGGCCGCCAGCCTTCTAAATTAGTGGCCTCTATCCCATTCAGAGTGGAGATGGCAAATGACCACAAAGAACAGATACCAGTGCTGCTGGGTATACATCCAAAGGAAATGGAATCTGGATCTGGAAGAGACATCTGTACCCCCATGTTCACTGTGGCATTATTCACAACAGCCACTGTATGGAAGCAACCTAAGTGTCCCTCAACAGATGAACGGATACAGAAAATGCAGTACATACACATATGTACAATGGAGTATGATTCAGCCTTAAAATAAAAGCGAAGTCAGCCATTTGCAACAACATGGTTGAATCTGAAGGACATTCTGCTACGTAAAACAAACCAGACATAGAAAGACAGATACTGCATGATCTCACTTAGAGGTGGAGCCTAAAAAATTCGAACTCAGAAATGAAGCATAGAATGGTGGTTGGCAAGTCTGGGGAGATGGGGAATAGGAGAAGTATTGGTCAAAGGGTACAAACTTCCAGTTGTAAGATGAATGAGGTTTGGAGATCTAATGTACAGCACAGTGATGACAGTTAAACATTAATAGTTAAACTTTGTTGTATACTTGAAATTGACCAAGAGGACGATCTCCTACCACATATGTGTGCACACATGTGCACACACACAGAATGCTGACTATGTAGAGGTGATGGCAAGTTATTTAACTTAATTGTGGCGATCTTTTCACAATGTATACATATCTCAAAACATCAAGTGGTCCACCTTAAATATATACAATTCTTATATGTCAAAGATACCGCAATAAAGTTGTTTAAACAAAAGAACAGACAACAATGAGCGTGTTTGGTGAATATTCTCATGTGAAGGAGCTCACACAAATCCTTTGTAAGCATGTATCTAGAAGGTATGTAGAGAACTTGATGGAAAACTATAATTAAAGGATACTACATTTACTGAGAACCTACAAGTTCAAACACTATGAGCCAGGAGCTATGCTAGACATTTTTCATATATTATTTCTAATCTTTAAAAACAATTCAAGGTATCTCCATTTTTCCCAATCAGGAAATTACATCTAAGTAAGCTTAATAACTATTTTTAGAATTCCTATTCCATGGAATTCCAAATCCCTGGTTCTTTGCATAATAACCCACTGCTTCTTTTATAGCTCGTGTTCAGGCTGAGAGAGAGCAAAATCCTTGAAAATGTGAAGGTGTGCTAAAAGCTGCGTGGTCTTCATAAACAGTAATGGCATAACCAGGGAATATTTATAGCTTCAGCAATAACATTTTTAAATCACTAAACTATCATGTTGCTGATTATGTTTAAAATCTTTTTTAAATAGTTGGACTTTTTAAAAAAGTTTTGGTTAACTTCATTCTGAAATGAAAACCTATTTTATAAACCAACAACATTCACATTCCCTCCAAAATTATTGAATAACTGCCTGATGTTATTTGAGGGATGGGCGGAGGGTAGAGAAGGAAGAAAAGAAACCATTTTTGATGTCAGTTACATTAAACTCTAGAAAAGAATGCACTTATAAAAATCCGTCTGTATCTTCAGACCAATCAAAGTCATGTTATATAAAGATAGCACATGAAATGTACTAAATTTTCAAATTCACATTTCAAGTAAGAGTTGAAGGATGATTTCCTGAGGCCGACCCACCATGTAAAATGGGTTTTGGACACATAACTTCCAAAATAACTGAGAAAACTAACAAGCTCAGCCATGGGAAAGAAGCCCCAAGAAGCTGCATTGAAATTACAGGGGTTTCATTAACTGATCTCAACTAGTCAGAGAATGATCTCAGCCATCCAAAATCCTCCATATCTAAATACCTTCATCTTCTGTGCACAAGTGTTATTTCATATGGTTCTAATGTAGAAATAGTTGGTGAGAAAGCAATCTGAGAGTGTTCTGTCTTATACTGTCATTTATGAATTTGATCACTGAAAAAAAAAGTGTACTGGGGGGGAGAAGAGAATATCATGTGTGAAAGAAAGAAAAATTAGACATCAGATCACCACAATGTTTTCTCAAGGAAGGAGGTGATAACACAAGGATTTGTGAGGTTAAGATGTACATGTCCATTTACTCCTTTCTCTTAATGCCCCCAGAGCTCTGTCAGCATATTAGCCTACAGTGGGTTCTCTGTGCTAGACTCCCACCTCAAGTTGTCCTGACAAAGGAGAAGGTAGCAGGGCAGGTCACCCTGCCCCTGAGAGCCATTTGGGACAGGTCAAGCTGAAGGGGACTGCTTCCTCTATCAACAGGCGCTTCTGGGTGGCCTCCTGAGTATCTCCAAGTAGATCATGTTGCAGTAATTCAGTCCTTTACTGTTTATGCTTTGGACCAGTTCCCAATTTCAATAATCTAGTGAGAAAAATGCTACAACTTGTAAGGCATGAGTGCTTGAATTCCAAACCTGTGGTGGCCAGTTTTGGATACATCGTTCTTTAATGGAGTTTCTCATTCATATTCAATTAGCTTCTGGGTGCGTATTTATCTATATATCTAAGGAGGTACATGAAACTAAATATACACATGTGGAGGGTTTTTCATTGATCGGCTATTTACATATATAGAAATACACTGATTAGTACCAGGACACTGCAAAGCACAAACACATGCACATAATTACTATCCTCTCTTTCTCTGATTGCAGCAAGGAACAGTGTTCCTTTTGGGCCTCTGCTTCCTAACCTTTCTGGCGGCCAGCTTGGAAGCTGTAAGGTTTCATGTCTAACCTTGGAATCTATTATCCATCCCTTGACCAACTTCAGAATTTATATCTTCATTTCTCATGATCTTCTCGCTTCATGCTACTATTTTTTGTTTCAGAATGAAAGTGTTTCATAATGCCTTCATTCTGCCTCGCCAATTATATATTTCTAAAAGCTACAGAAAGGTTAAAGAAGGTATATTAAAATCTTCCCCATATCTGTAGTTAGTTTATCCCCTCATAGAAGAACAACAAACAAATGAGTCGGATCTCATTGGATTCATCTTTTTCAATAGTTGATTAGTCTAGATTTCCTAAATGTTAGGAAATTTAAGATGAAAAACACAGGAGAAAGTTCTTTATAATAACCTCAATCTGAATGGTTTCTGTTTTCTGTCCCATATGCTACCTAGTAAATCTGAATTTCTGCTTTTTCAAGATACCAGTTTTTATTTAACAAGTGTACCTAGAGAACATGTTAAATTAAGCAGGACCCCAAAATGTGTTATGAATAACATAGCAGCACATATGTGACCTGAGTGCAAACGGGAACCTCTCTTCTTTCCATATTTATCTTTGTTGTTGTTACTGTTAACTGTACTAGACCCAAAAGATGGTGCTAATCATAAAGAGACAACTAAATATTGGTTAATTTAGTCGTCTGGGATGTGACCAAGATTTTGAATTGGGTTTTTTGTTTTGTTTTGTTTTGTTTTGTTTTGTTTTGTTTTGTTTTTTGCAGGGGTAGGGGTCCTAAGGAGTTGGAGTAAATTAACCAAATTGGAACTGCTTCTAGTAAAAATTATTCTAGTAATTTTTAAAGTCTTACAGAACCAGTAACATCAACTATTAACTTAGTCAGATAAGATGCAATGCACTCAGTCAAGTGGAAAGGCAGGTGTCCCCTTTGTCAGTTCTCAGGTTTCTGTGCCCCACCCCCAATGCTCTGTACCATTCTTAACTAAAGTGGTCCTCCACGTGCTACCATTTCTCCTGTCTTACTGAACTCTTTCCTTTCGTATTTTCTATTTCAATGTTGTATTGTCGTTCCTTCAGTTATAAAACAGAGCAAAAAAGTGGTATGGTGCTATAGTAGAAAGAGCAATTGCAGAAAACCCTGAATTGTAATCTAAGTTCAGTTCTTTGTTCATCCAGTGACTTTGAACAGGACTTCTAACTTCTAAAGTTTGAGTTTTTGCATCAGTAAAAAGAGGTTACTGATTTGCCAAATAGAATCTCTGAAGCAATAACGAGTAAATTTTCTATAATGCATCAGAGCCATATTCATCATAAATTAGAAAGTGTTATAATCTCAATTGTGTCCTCCCAACATTCAAATGTATACCTCAGAAGGTGGCTATTCGGAGATAGGGCCTTTGAAGAGGTGATTAAAGTAAAAAGACCCTTGTGGACCCTGATCCAGTATGACTGGTGTCCTTATAAGAAGAGGACATTAGGACACAGACAACACAAAGGAATGACCATGTGAGGACACCACAAGAAGGCAGCCATCTGCAAGCTAAAGAGAGAGGCCTCCGAAGAAACCACGCCTGCTGACACCTAGATCCCCCAGTCTCCCGAATCATGAGAAAATAAATTTCTGTTGTTTAAGTCACCCAGTCTACAGTATGTTGTTACAGCAGCCCTAGCAGACTAATACTGAAAGGACAATCAAAGGTAGAATGATTATTCTCAACATCAGTCCTGCCTCTTTTAGCCATCATTCTACTCGTCAGCCACCTCAACCCATCTAAGCGCACCCCCAGAATTCAGAAAAAGATACACACATAGGTACATATACTCCTAAGAGCAAAATAAATGTTTACTCCCTCTCTTTACACACAGTTAAGGATCATTATTCTATCTGAATGTCATAGTTAAAAGATGAGTGTGGACTTTAGTCAAATTTTTAGTTACATCACCAACCCAATTTTAAAAGTGTCTATTTAAGAAATGGTCACGATTCTCTACCAGTTGTACAACACCATACCAAGCTCTGATCTACCCATTAGAGGATAAACAAACAGTTCATAAAGGAGACTCTGTTAACTAGTGAGAAAAATTCCTCAATGTGTTTTGGAAGGATTCCAAGTGGCCCCAACTGTTTCTTGCTTAAACCCCTTTGAGCAAGTAATTTCTATTATTTTTTTAACAGTAATTTCTATTATTAATGGAAGTTCAGTAATGTCACACTTTTACACAAAGAACAATAATCTATGAAGTCACTTTCTATTTCCCTCCCACTCCCTTCCCACATCTGAAGGTCTGTAAAATTCAGTCTATAACTTCAATTTTTATAAATAGATTTAATGTTACATTTCTTTGAAAAGAATGCAAGTAAAAATGTGCTCGAGAGATGAAGCAAGTAAAATTTTTTTGGTAGGTTCATAAGGCACCCGTGGGACTCCTCTATTGCTTAATCTTATATATTAATTGCTAAACATTTTCATGATACAGGAAATGACAAGCCTGAAGTTCAAAATTATAAGGCTTACAAAGAGACTGTGTCGTACATGAGATCTAGAAGAAATTCATTGCAAATAAGGAAAGAAGACATGCTTGGAATTGACTCACTCATTTATCCAACTTTTAGTGGGTAATTACAAAGTACTAATATAGTTTGACTGCAGTGTCTATATATATATTTTTACCTGTCCAGCAACCTTTTGCTTCTCTACTCTTCTGTTAAAAGACTCCTATTTTTTCCTCTACTGCCCATAGGGATGCAAAGTTATCTGTCAATGAGCAGTAAAACTTGAAAAGGCATTCAAATACATTTGCTTGATGCTATGACAATATGCTTTGAGGATTTAAAAACGGGTGGTATTTATTTCACTAGACTGCCAAGAATCTTGTAACAACCTACAGCATATATGTTACAAATCTTACATGGAAATATGATCATTTGCAATTAAATACATTATTTGGCCAATGGTCACATCAACCCAGCACCAGTTAAGGCTCTTCAAACCCATTAAGACTGTAAATTCTGACCAGAGATAAGCAGAATAAACAAATTCTTGCTGAACTGGAATCAGTCCGCAGTTTTTCAAAACCCTCTAAAGGATGATGAAGACCAAAGATTTCACTGATGTTTTTCTTTTTTTACAATTTGCTTATGCTCTGCTCTTTCCATATTAGAGGAACTTACCATGTGCTTTGCTAAGGGAGCTTTTGGCTGAGACTGTGCCTCCTCTGGTTGACTTTGAAGAAGAAAATAAAGAATTTAAAAGATTCTTGGGATTTGGGCTGTGATGATTTGGCACTGTGCAAAGAGGTAAGTCAAAATTTAGCTGGAGGCAATTTGTTTTAATTTGGATTAAAACAGACTCAGAATAAAAGTATCTAAATTAATCAAACAAATGGGAAAGTTAACTCTTTTTCGATCTACAGTTTTAAGCGTGCCTGACAGACTTGGCCTGCCCTAAAATAAAGCTTAATATATATATCTATCAAGAGCCACTGACTTTGCTTTGAATGGAAAGACACACCAGAGTGGGGGTGGGGGGTAGGGAGGAGTCCTACCAGGGAGGGTTGATGTTTATATTTCCCTTTCTGGATTGTCAAATTTTGGTCCGTTTGATTTGTTTGTTTTACATATGTGAAGGTGTAGAGAGACGTCATTATAATCCTATGTGACAGGGATATATTTCAAATTACAACTGATTGAACTGAATAAGTTCACGAGTTAAACAGAGAATGTGGATTAGAGAGATTTAAAGAATGTCCTCGAACATAGAATACAAAGCCCCACTAGTAAGTCTTCATGGCCCTCTCTTGCTTGGTTCTACAGATCTGTACTACGGCTCTAGAAACAATTCATTGAAATGTTCAGGGCCATGGATTATATTAATCTTTTTCATGGAATTTGACCAAGTCAATTCTCTACCATCACTCCTCTGTTCCTACACACCTGTCAAGGGGGAAAAAACAACTGAGTAGAAACTTCATGCAACCTTAAATGCATTGATTATATCAAAAGTGAAGTAATTATCTTGCAGCAGAAAGAATATTTCACCCCTACAGCTAAGTAATAATCCAAATGAGTAACTTACTGAAATGACACCATAAAATGACCCAAAAGGAAAAGCCATTTCCAAATGTTAATATAGAGTTATGTAACTCCACCTCTGGCATCTTGAAGGGCAAGGCAGTTAGAGCAGAGAGTGTGCAATAACTTCCAAAAATAAATGAAGGCATGTGGCCTGATCTTCTACCCTACGGGCTGGAAGTTAAAGCCTGTAAATCTTATGCAGGATGAAAGAGAAAGAAGTAGCCTTTTTATTAGGAGGCCAAAGGGAAAGTTGTCTCTCAGAATCCAGAAGCTCTGTGGAGGTGACCTTCAGAGCCAGAGTTGGGCTAATGAGGCTATTTACATGAAACCCATGATGGAGCATGATATTTAATCAAGATCGTTTTGACAAATAATTAGAAGATAAATCACTCAAGTGACAGTGCTACTGTATGTTAAAAATACACTGCAAATACTGTTGACAGCATTTACAATTGCACCTATTCATTTAATTTTTCATTTACCAGAAAGGAACGCAGACGGCAGATTTGTGCACAAGCCAATCCAGCCTTCGCATTCTGGCAAGGGTTGAGCTTGGGCACACACCAATCTTGCATGAAATAGGACTCTGCTTCTCATTTACAGTGAACACTGAGAAGTTATAAAATATAATATGTGGTTTGGGGTCTTTTCTTGTTAACTGATGGTAAATACTAGCCTTTGGGCTATGGGGGAAATACCAATACATGTTTATGGTCTTCAAAGCGTTGCCCAGAAATTGATGCAGAGGCAGTCTCTGAAGAGTTCTCATCCCCCTCCCAGTTCTTTCGATGTTTAGAAAAAGCCTCTTTGTGTATGCAGAGACTTATGTGGAGGAATAATGTAGAATTTAATTTTAGTGAAATCCTAAAGAGACTAAATTAATGCTTTCAGAGTGGCAAGGTTATTTCACATTTCAGTCCAAACCGAGGTTAGACAACATTCGATCTAGTCTTTACTTTTTGCTTTAAAATGAAAAATAAATAAATAAATAATAAATATAAAAGTCAAATTAAATTATTACCTGTAGGACTTTGTGTGCCTGCCAACAAGTTTATTTCTTAAAACAGGTTTTGTACAGAGTCCAGTGATAGCATAGGCGTGTGAATGGCCATGTTATTTGATCTGACTGTTAAATGTCATCTGGAAGGATTGTTGTATGGGATTCAACACGCAAAAAATTTATCAGCAACAGTGTTCATGGCTGTGCTTGTTAAAACTTAAAGAAGATCTAGGAAAGGATCAAATTTTACACCTCTTTCCTCCTGATTGTCGTACTTGGTATCGAGGAGAAGGAGGATACCGGCCTCCTTTCTTTAACACGCATCCTCAGGATACCGCTTTCCTAAAGAATGATTTTTGCCCTAAGATTTTTACAAGTTAACTATGAACTATGCTGCTTCATGTTTGCCAAAGAAATTTAATGATTTTTTTAACACAGTTTTATACCTCAAAGGATTATAAATATTAAATGATTAAACCTTATTTTCTCCAGTATGATTCAACTAGCATGGTTTCTTTAGGATTCTAAATAGTGGTGATAATGCCGGGACTGAAAACGGAAACTGAGTCTTAGAAAGATTGGGCACCTTCCCCCTGTTCCCAAGCTCTGTCTACCCACCCTGTGGAGGACGGAACTGGGCTTCCAGGACAGAGCAGGATAAAAGCAGACACAACAATATTTTGAAGGCTGGATTAGATCTGAGAATTCATCACATATAGTCAATCAATACATAAATGCAGGTGAGTAGAACAGCCAATGAGATAAATAGGAGAAAGTAAGAGACCTATTATTCAGAAAGAAAGGACTTCAAAATGTGTGTGTGTGTGTGTGTTTCAATAAATCAAGGACTATTTATGCTTCATTTTTTAAAAACATTCTGGATTCTGGGGGCGGCTGGTTTGCTTGGTTAGTTAGAGCTCAGTGCTCATAACACCCAGGTCACTTGTTCAATTCCCACATGGGCCAGTGAGCTGCACTCTCCACAACTAGATTAAAGAAAAAAACAAAAAAAAACAAAAAACAAGAAACACAACAACAACTACTTGATTTGGAGCTGATGGGTCCTGGAAAACTACACTGTTCCCCGAAAATCTCCAATAAGAATTAAAGAAAAAAAATTCTGGATTCTGGTGCTCAAGAAAAAAGGAAGTAGGCTAATGACAGTTCTTTTTTTCTTTTTCTGGCATATACCACCACTGTTACGGCCTCATCACACTAGGACTCATCACACTAGGACTGCTACTTTCCCAGAATTTTACAATCAATTTTAAATCGACTGCTATGTTTGGATCAGAAAAAAAAAAATAATAACAATCAGAAATGTTGATGATTCACCAGACTTTTTGTTCTAATTTTAGGATGTCTCTCCCCCTGCCTATCTGAATAGAGTCAGATTACAGAAGTTTCTTTCGGTATCCACACCATAGGGCAGGTAGTGAATAGAGATCTGATCACTTTACTTAATCTAAAAACTTCTAACACTATTCAACTGCAGTTTTTCTTACAATCATGGTAAACTGGTTGGTTGAGGGACACTCCAGTAATGGCCACTTCCTAAAATCCTCTAGCACATCCTTGCCAGACTGTTTCAGACATTTCCAAAAAAGTGGAAGACTTCCGGCTTAAGAGCTAAGCCTTTCCTTCTTGAAGATTCTCTGCTAAATGCCACTACCAGAGCAGGACAGAGTAAGACACCATGTTCCACCATTACATCAACCATTAGTACCTGGAAGTGGCTGCCAGTAGTTGCAGATGGGGTGGGGGAGACCGCTCTCTTTCTCTCTCCTTTCCTTTCTCCCTCCCTCATTCCCCTTTACCTTTGAACAGCTCTAATTCTACTGAATCCCATTCTCTCTCTAGTTAATACCTGCCAGTTTTTCAGAACTCGGCTCAAGTTCAAGCTCATTGGTGAAGCCTAATTGGTCCTGTCAGTCTGACACAGAGGTCTCTCCCTTGTTTTCCCATCACGTATTGGACAAATGCTGGTTTCTCACTCACAAAAGACAGTGAGCGCCATGAGAGCAGAATCATGCCCTCCTAGATTTTTCCCTTCCTAGCATTTAGCAGAGCATCTTGTACACAGATGGGATTCAATAAATATTTCCTAAATCATGAGTCAAAATCTGCCACCCAACCACTGGCTCGAGTCCCTCAGCAGATACTCAAAATTAGTCTTGTCTCCCTAGAATAGGATTGTTCTTCAATTGTACCTCCCCTTCCTTCATTTTCTATCCTTAGCATAGCCTCTTCAGTTTCTTAAGCCAGTGGTTCTCTTAGTGAATATCAGAACACCTGCAAGACCTGTGAAAATGCCCATTGCTGGGTCTTCATTTAGTATGTCTCGGGTGGGGCCTGAGAGTTTGAATTTCCAACAAGTTGCCAGGTGTTGATTATATGAACCACTACCATTCACCGTTCCTCATCTAGCTGGATTCATGGTCCTTTTATTCTCCTGCCTATTCTCTCTCTAGAATATCTTCTCTTTAATCAAACAGAACTAAACATAAAACTGGAAATGGAGATGGTCTAAGACCACATTTAGAGAAAAAATGCCCTAGACCTTGGTTTGTTTGTTTTCTTGTCTTATTTTGTTGGTGTTGTTTTTCAATTACAGTTGACATTCAATATTATATGAGTGTACAGCATAGTGGCTAGACACTTATATAACTTATTAAGTGATTCCCCAATTAGTCTAGTACCCATCTGACACCGTACATAGTAATTACAATATTATTGACTATATTCCCTATGTTTGTGTTTGTACATGAACTTCCATTAATCCAAATCACTTTAAGAATATATAATAACCTGAGTAAATAAACTATTCCCAACTTTTGTTGAAGCCAGTGTAAAACTTACTTGTCGATGGGTTTTAGCATCTACTCATTTGCATTTTATAATAATCTTAATATAAATTATAAAAATATTCAGAGACACTTACTTATAGTCAATAGCCATTCAATTAACGTTTACTGAATACATTCCATGTTTTGTGTCAGGCTCTAGAGATACAACAGCGGTTTTACGATAAGATACAATAAAAGGTAATAAAGTCTTTCCTGAAGAAGCTTAAAATTCCCTTATATTCCATTTTAAACAGCAAAATAATTAGAAAAATGGCATGTTACTGGAATGTAGTGTTTGCCATCGTTTTAAATTTTTATTTTTGGAACAGGACAGCTTTGATTTCTGACTTTCTATTTATAGTCCTTGGTTTATAAATAAGCAGCCAGATGAGAATCAAACTGCTCCTAACAAACCTCATCACTCACATCATCCTTTTTGGAACTCTACTTAATGATGGAATGGGACTTAGTAATGAGCCAAACATTAAATCTGTACAGAAAATGCTTAAAACTAAATTTCCCTTCCTCTCATCTGTTTGGAGAAAGTATTCCGGGATAGGGAGAACATCAATTTCCTCAGATACTTTGGAAATAAATGAAAAGGATTACCCAAAAGCTAAAAGGATGGAATTATAATGTGTTTATTTACTTGCTATATTCTTGTTTCCATGCACACAATCATTTTATGTTAAACATTAGGGTATTGATACTCATGGTGATTTCCACAGACTTCTTTGCATGAGAAATAGTAATATTAACATAGAGTTTTGTCTAAGGTATCATTTGGATAATTACATTGTTATGAAATGTTCATATCGAATTAAGTTGTCTTTCATCTTTCCAATGTGAGATGATACCATACAAATAGTGAATTTAGACGAGACTATAAAATGAATAAAAAGTATATGATGCTTGAATGAACAAACGAACATATGGACTAAACCATAATCACAAACATATGAACATTACTGTTAAAATGTCAGAACTTTGTGATTGTTTTACTCTTCTGTAAATTAGTACAACCTAAAATACAAGGGAAGTTTTATGTAAATTGAAATCTGAGTGCTGGGAAAGACCTAATAGTAAAACAGCACCCCCCCAAAAAAAAAACAAAAAAAAAAAACAAGGTGTTTTTAAAAAACCCTTTATGAAAAAAAAAACAAAAAAACTTATTTCCTTTTCTCATATGTTAAAACAGTTCTATAGGATGCTGACTTTATTTTCAGAAAAAAACATAATGTGTTATAAGATCCTGCTTCCATTTCCTGACCTAGCCTGTTAGCTCTCTCCCCTTAGGTCAACCAAAACAAAAATCTGAGAAGACCAAGAAGACCCCCCTGAGCTCTCTGTGGTGGTTTGGAATTGGTGTTGGGACAGCATCTACTCTTTGAGGCAGGAGGCAACAAGGCTGGATGTGGAAGGATGAAGTAATAAGAACTTGTTGGAGTCATGCTTATGCTTCTACCCTCCAGTGTTCAGATAAAAGTAGTCCATATATGGACCACTCGTGGGCTGAAAGAAAATACATGACTACAAATGGAGAGGGGAGGATGACAAGTTTTTGCCTGAGGGCAAGAAAAAAAGGTCAGAAGTCACAAATTCAAATGCCTATAAGGGCTCAGGCAATTAATATTAGTTTAGAAAATAGGCTTGCCAGGGATAAAATGAGAGGTGAGTGGGTGGTGCTGACCTGCCTCTTCTAGAAAAGCAGTGGCGATTTAGCATCAACAGATGGTGGCCATGTTGTGAGTCCAGGGATGCCAGATCTATAGATGTTTCAACGGAAGCCAGAAATTTGAATTTTATTACAAATTTACCAACGGTTAAGTGATGCTGCATTTTTTAACTCAGTGCAAGCCAAATGAAACACATCTGTGGCCATCTATGGTCTGTCTCGTTCTACTCTCCACACAGACAGAATGAATTTCTTCATGCACTCATCAGATTGCTTAAAATTCTCCAATGTCTTCCACTTTGTATTTCACTTGGAATAAAATTAAACCTAATTCCATGGCCTATGTGATCTGTCTCATGCATACATTTCCAAACTCATACTCTGTGTGCCAGGATGATTTCTGACTCAGGGTCTTCACTCACATTTGCCATTCCTTCTGCAAGGAACAGTATTACTTCAGCTCTTCATACTTCCCATCTTCATAAACTGCGTTCAACTGTTTCTTTCTCAGACCACTTTTCTAATAGAGCCTTCCTACCACCCCGCCAGACACTTTCAAGCTCCTTTTTCATTTGATTTTATTTCAGAATATATGACTATCTGCAATAATATTCTTTATTTGTTATTTTATTATTATTCTTTCTAGAATATACAGTCTATAAGAGTAAAGGCTTTGTTTCACTGACAGCTGTATCTTTAGCATGACTTGTGCCACATAGCAGGTGTGCTGGGTATGAAGCAAGCTTCCCCCCGCCCCTCAGTTCTAAACCCACGCTTCTACATTCTACTTCATGAGACCAGAACATGGCAAATTCTGTTTCTCCATTGCCAACTGGATTCCTATTAGGTTTTGCTGATCGGGAGCACACCAGAAATACTGAAAGAGAGAGAGAGAGAGAGAGAGAGAGAGAGAGAGAGAGAGAGAGAGAGAGAGAGAGAGATAGAGAGAGAGAGAGAGATATTGAGCTTTTCCCCACATTGCCACAACCAGCTTCACAGAATCTCACCAGAGATACCAACCCCTGCCAAGCAGCAGCCCTGCCACAAAGGACATCTGACCTCGTCAGGTCCCCATGCTATCCCTTTACCTGGCAACACCCTTACCGAGAAATCCAGATCTCTGTCCACAGACACCAGCATCCCTCTGAGTTTTCAGTTTCTCACAGCCCAAGACTCTTCCCATTGATCACCCATCCCAAATCCCTCCATGAAATTCCCTCTTAGTTAATGTAAGGTCTGCTTTCCTTACTTGGCCCTGACCATGACAGTAAGTATTCCCTAAGTATTTAACATATCGTTGAATGAAGGAAAGTGGCCAGCAAACATCCAGTTTGTAAGAGGTGCCCTAGAGATCCTACTCCTGATTCTCTGTGGCAATGAGCCATTCTCACACAACGCAACTGTGGTCATGTGCTCCCTTTGGGCCACTTGAGTGTCTTGGCCAGATGTGGTGTGCTCCAGCTGTTTATTCTGTACCTCCAGGGCCAGATTACAATCTTTACAGACTCTTAGACAATGGAAAGATTACGGTGTCTTCGATGGGGAATTCAAAACAAAATCAATATATAGAGAGATACCGTATAGGTACAAACACAGCTGTTTGTAAAATAAATGTAAGACTAGCAATGATCTTATGTTTCTCATACTGACTACTTCAATGCTTTAAAAAATTATTTTAATATCCAATCCTGCCACAAAAACATACCCCCCTCACTTTGCAATGTCCCTACTTTCCCAATGTCCTAGTCATGTATTCTGTCTGTTGCATAATCCAGAACTCTATTTATTCACATTCTTAAAATTAGTATATGAAGAAAATGTCCAAAGGCATAAACTTCTGGAATGATTCACGTAAACATTGGATTCTCCCTTCATTTCTTGACCTTCTGGAGAATGGCAGCCCATCCTCGGATCAGCTCCTCTGTAATTTCCTGAAGCTCTAATGTTTATTGAGTGTTCATTATGAGCTAATGCCCATGTCAGACACTTTATATACACAGTCTCATTTTAGCCTCACAAAATTACCATAAATTAGAAATTATACTTATTGATGCTCTGACAGACCTAATAGAGTGTTGAGTACCCCCCAGGTACTTCATAAAATATGACTGTGTCTCTCTTTCACATTTTTAAGAACATACAATGTGCCAGGAATTCTTCAAGTTTTTTAGCATACATTAACTTATTTCATCATTAAAGCAATACTTTTTACCCAAATTTACAGATGATAATACTCAAAACAGAAAATACCTCACCCAAATTCACCCAAATAGTAAAGAGCAGAAACGGGAGTTGAAAATCAGCAGGGTACTCCTTTAACCATTTACATGTGTTGGCCGGGACAACGACATGTAAACAGCTTTATTAAATTTGCTAGATCTAACATGGGTTAATGCTTTGTGAATAACTGTGTTCAAATAAAATCTGCATTACCATGTTTATCCCTTTTATGGGTTATCTACAATAATGGCCCCAAAAGGCTGAAATGAGAGCACCTCTTTCAATGTCAATGATAGTAGTCCTACTTTTAATTTCTTAGTTGACAACTCAAATGACAAAAGTATTGTGATGAAGCCAGCACTTTATAATCTTGCAGGAAATTCTTTAATACCTTCCATTGCCCATAAGACAATATCCAAAATTCGTAACGTGGCCTCGCCTACTTAGCCCCAATCTTCCTCTCCAGGCTTGGTTTTGAACACTTTCCCCCAAGGATTACGTGTGGTTTTTTTTTTCAGTCCCTCCAGCAGCTTCAGAGCCTTCCCGCGTAAGCACTCTCCCTCTGCTGGGAATGCTCCTCCCCTCCCATCTATGATTATAACTAGGAAACTCCCATGTTAGTATACATTTAGATCTCCGATGTTACTTCATCCAGGAAGTCTTCCTTAATCTTCACATCTCATCCAGGTCCCCTGTGACACACCTTCGTGGTCCCGCAAACTTCTCCTCTGGAGCACTTAATATTGCATTATGCAGTTCAATGTGGATTGAGTTGTTGGGCACCCATGCCCCACAGAGACATAAGCATCTTCTGAGAGCAGAGATACAACTGCTTCATTCACTCCTGTATCCTGTATACCTATGACAGTGTTAAATCAGGAGGAAGTTTTGGATTCTGGAGATATATATGGCTTTTTCATTCCTTACCTGATAAAATGGACCAAAGCTCCTATCGTCTCTTCTATTTTTGAAATGATGACTAATATTAATAACTATGATAACAGCTAAATTAATGCACGTTTTCTATTTTCCAGCCACCATCTGAAGAGCTTTGAAGTTTCAGCCTCACAACATCGTGAGACTGGTGATAGGAGGTTAGAATGCTCAGTACATGTACGCTTTACTCCAGCCAAGGCTCCAATTTGATGAAGAATTACTGCTGCCCCCTCTGATCCAGACTAAAACCTGAGGCCATCACATAGTCGAAAACAATCCCTAAAAATATTTTGCTTGCAGAAAAAACTGGCCTTGCAGTTGAATTTCCTGGGGCTTTCAAAGCAGAGGACAGGGGTCCCCAGTGTCTGAACAATGATCACTGGAGTGAGAGGTTATGGCTACAAAGATCCCCAAATCAAACACATACAAAACCCTAACAGGAATCTCAACAAATAACATAACACAGACATAAGTGTCACAATTTTTCAAATATGAGTGGATTTGTCCTAATAAGTAAACCTTAAATTCCTTTGAAATGGTTCCTTTGTTAATCATGACTCATCGTTTTCTCAACACTAAGGAAGGACGACTATCCCTGACATTGAAAGTTTGGGATCCACTGCTACAGATAACCCAAGGAAAGCCACAGATGGTTATGTCAGTTTTATTTGAACATCTACACTCACACACACACACAAAAATTGACACAGTTTAGATATTTCAAATATGAGTAATCAATCCATTTGCATGTCATGACTGGTCTATAGAAATACACATGAAGTATACATCAATCTTACAACATCCTGCCCTTTTCTACCCAGGAAAAGACATCAGGTCTCCTTAGATTAATAAACCACAAATGAAGACTTTGTGGAATGCTCAAAATGACAATCACCTTCCCATGATTTTGGTACAAGATGCTATCTTCACCATGCATAAACATTTAGACATTAAAATTAAATTAATCACTACAGAATGATTTATTTTTTAATTAAGAAGAAGTAGATGACAGTTCTAATAACATTGCAACCTAAAAATCTTTTTGATAAGAATGTAGCCACCATAACTTGAAAACACATGTGTGTTCCTCAAACGAGAACATGCTACAAAATGGACTACAATCCACTTGCTATCTGGGGTGATATACAAACCATTTTACATTGAAAGAATCATGATTTATTTCCAGTAAAAAAAATAATAATAGTTCTTTTGGGTTATATGTAAAAAAAGAACCATGGTCTTCCGGAAATTTTAGAAAAAAGATTACAGGAGGGGACAGGATAAAGACTATGGATAGTAGGAACATAAACATGTTGAAGAAAGAAGTTTACTGGTTTCTAAGATACAAAATAAAACTGTCAATGTTTGCCTGACTTACATAACAAGAAACAATAGATATAGATTCCTAATGCACCTCGAATTTTTGAATCAATGAATTATAATATTAATTATAACAGTAGAAAAAATAAACAAAGTAAATTAACAAAATAAATAGCATGTACCATGAAGAAAAATAATACAGAAGGGAAGAAGTAAGAAACACGGGTACAGGGTAATCACTGGTTCTGTGGGTATAGTTGTAACTACTAAAAGGATCCAGGAAGGTCTCAGGGATAAAATGACTCTGGAGCAAAGAGCTGCACATGGTGAAAATTGAAGTCAGGAGAATCTGACTTTTCTGTCAGAGAGAACACATTTGGAAATATACAACATATAAACAAATTTGGAGAAAACACTGAATAATACCCTTTTTTTTTTTTTTTTTTTTGTCCTCACATTAGTGGATTTCAGTATGGATGGGTTTCTCTCTTTTGTCTTGAGTTCTGATATAATAAAGATTGAGAATGAGAATACGGAGGGGAAAATTACACCTGCTTTCAACTAATTTGTTTTTTCTCATGTTGCTTTGCATATTTCATATATTTAAATATCAGTTTTTCAGCTGTAGCGCAAAGGAGCCCCTGTGGAAATGACATACTGCATCTCTATGGGGTGTATTTCCTCTATTTAAAAAATACACACTAAAAAAAATAACTCCATAGTATCTGTGTTCTGTCAACCATAGTCTATTTTCTAATTACAGCACATGCATGCTTTTAAAGTTGATTTTCTCTCTGTATAGACATCTTAACAGACTTACTTCTATATCTTGGTTTATCTTGATTTCACTCCATTTAGAAGAATGGCATTTTGATTTTTGAGAGAACTTTGCATGTTTATGATTGACTATTAAATATGGAACTCTATGTAAAATAAAAACTATTTTTGTAATTTATTGGGGTGACAATTCTTAGTGAAATTACATAGATTTCGGGTGTACAATTCTGTATTACATCATCTATAAATCCCATTGTGTGTTCACCACCCAGAATCAGTTCTCCTTCCATCTATTTTAATGTCAAAAAAAAAAAAAAATCCCTGTTTCCACAAATTCAGTTTGAAGAAGATAAACTTTTAATTGTAAATTTCCAACTATCATGTTTCCCTGAAAATAAGACCTACCCGGACAATCAGCTCTAAGGCGTCTTTAAGAGCAAAAATTAATATAAGATTTGGTCTTATTTTACTGTAATATATTATATTTTACTATAATATAAGAGCGAGTCTTATATTAATTTTTTCTCAAAAAAACGCCTTAGAGCTGATTGTCTGGATAGGTCTTATTTTCGGGGAAACAGGGTATCTTCAATGTGTTTGGCATTTAGAAAATAAATAAATAAATAAAGCCCAAGATGTTACATTGGTAATAAGTTAACTAAGCAAGCATGTTAAATTATTAAATTTGGAGAATACATTGTGCTTATTATGTTACTTACCCTTGCAGTGAACTAGAAAATGAATGTGGTCATTCCAGACTGGTTAAATTGGAAATATATTTTATACAGATGTGTCTAATGTAGTTTCCTGGCAGAGGAATAACGCACACAACTTAATGTTTATAAGTATACAAATCTGGTTTTGTATTACAATACTGTCCTGTAAAATCACATTTCCCCCTCTGCACTATGGTTTTCACTTTCAGGATATATTTACCTCCTTTTATCACTTAAAGTATCTTTATTAAAACACTATTTTTTCCAGATCTTTCATAGTTTGTTTCATTTATGGGTAGGATGGGGGTTGAGGGTTGGAATAGGAGAGAATTTAAGGATAACAGTGAGCAACCTTGGAAACCAAGGGATTCACCCTGCTTAATTAGTGCTAAATTGATTTTTACAAAATCCTATTTCTGCTGCCAACTTTGTTGGAATTCAGGTTTCTTTTTATTTTGTTTTGGATCTTTTTTTTTTTTTCTTTCTCTTCATGTTAACCGGTTACACTTCCATCTGTTAAGATATCTAGACAGTATTAAAATGCCCATTTCAGTTCTGTTGGCAGTTTTCATTAGATGAATCCAGCCTCAAAGACAATGAAAAAACTACCTAGTCTAACTACCCATTAACATCTCTGATATCTTAAATTTTATGATTATGTGTGTGTTATAATTGTCTAGTTAGTTTTAGTGTATGCATGTTAAAGGACATTTCAGCAAACTATACATTTTTGTTACATGTGTTTTTTGGGTAATGAATAATAATTATTACTCGCTGCTTCAGAACCCCTAATATAATGGTTCCAAAGTTACTCCATTCAAAGACTTGGAGTTTTCATGTGATAGCAATGCAAAGGCAGCATGGAAAGGCATATGCCGGTTAGAGTAAAATCACTGTGTGTCATTGTAAAGGGCCATTGCACTGTTATTCTACTACTAAAAGTAACTCAGTACCCTGTAAAAGGAAGGTTAGTTAATTAGTAATTTTCTCAAACCAGGACTCAGAAAGTCTAGGTGCCAGACAGACAATGATAATTGCCAACAGTTACAATTAGTGGGAATTTTGGTCTTGTTCAAAACATCCACAGAGACATCTGGTCCACACTGACCCATCTATCGAACCCCAGTGTCATTACCAGCTAGGCTGCCAAGGTAGGAAGGGTTATTATTGGCAACACAGCCGCAGCACAATTATTGGACAAATAAAACATGATAGTATTGTTTTATTATATTAATCCTGTGAACCAAAAGTAGAAATAAATTTTATGGGTTGTTTGAACCCAGGGATATTTTCTAAGTGTGGACATCTTTGACAGGACCAAATATCAACAACCAGTTGGCCTGGGCCAAATATGCTCAGGTACGTTTTGGACAGGACTAAATTTAAGGGACCTTTTGGCATGTACCAAATGTCTCTGTGGACATTTTCGACAGGACCAAATGTCTGCTTATCAATTCACATGTGATTTCCTCCCCAATAAGAGTTGAAATGGGACAGTGTGGGGAAGAAAAAGGGGTAGGAACTTGCTTACTTGATTGGAATTGTAATATGATGGCTCTACGTAGATCCTTTGGCATAGTAAATACTTAAAACTCTTTCTCTGATACATGTTTTACCAATTTTTTTCAAAGACTCTTTTGCTGTGCTTCCAAATGCCATCTCCTTTGATGGAGGCACTGCTTCTTTTTCTACTGTGTGCACATCATCACCCTTCAGCTTCTGCTCCTGTCAGTATACCCCACGACCCCTCACTCTGGAGTCCCCTCACTCTGACAGGAAGTCCTCCTGGAATGGACATCTTTTAAAAGGACTCCAGACAAATAGTCCCACCACCATACCAAATGAATGTTAAGGTTCCTGAGTAATTCTTAGAAGTCCATTTCACCAACCTGAAGTTGGGAAAAGGTATCGCCTCTCCCTTGCAAGATAAAACCCACAGTACAGCTCTTTTCTAAGCAATTCTCCTCACATCTTCTCCCAATGTCTAGTCTTTCAGTTATCTTCCCTATGAATGAGGAGCTTCCCAACACTTCTTTTGGACTTCTGCATCTTTGTGTGGCAAGTATCTTCCAAATGTCATATCTACTGCACACTTGAGCTTAATATCTTGTCACATCTAACAAATGTATATTGGGTGCAATATTGAATGCCCCAGTCCTCTTGCCCATGTAGTGAGGGACACACACACACACACACACACACACACACACACAAACACACACATACGTACACACACACTAAATACTTAGAACTGACATTATCTAATTCTGGTTGTTGATTCAGTACTACGAAGAAGTCTGGGTGACCAAGAGCATGTTAATGGAGAACAAAAAAAAATGTTTTGGGGATCAGGAGAGTTAACTCCTTGGTAGTTGTTTTTGAGCTGAAGTTAAAGGTAACTAGAGGTAACTAACAGATAACTAGAAATTAACTAAGCATAGGATGAGGAAGAAAACAATGCTCCGAGAAGAGGAAAGGCCCCAGCAAAGCTCTATAATTTGATAACCCTATTTCAAAATGACCCTGGGACCCTGTCCTTGACGCAACAATGAACTGTGTAGCTCTGTGTCAGAAGTTCAATCAAGGGGTGGGGGTGGGGTCTTATAGCACCTGATAATTAGAGTCTAATCTAATGCTTCCACATTATTCTGTTAATTTGTTCACCTGTCAAATACATACGAATTGAATCTAAACTTTGTATAAACTTTGTGTATGTCAAAGGTGATACAAATATTTATAGGCCATATGTGCTCTGATACCCAGTGATATCTATAATATACAAGGTGACATACCATAATGAAACAAGATTAAGTACTAAAGCATGAGAGCTTAAAAAGAAGGGGATATTTTATGCATTCATTTTTAAATTGAGGCATAACCGATATTCAATACACTGCACACGTGTAATGTGTACACTTGATAACCTTTAACAAATATGGGCTCCCATCATACTATCAGCACAACGAATGTCTCTATCACGCCCACCAAGTTTCCTTTTAAACATATGTATGACAGTTATAATAACAACTATAACATCCGTGGCTACTAAGTATTACATCTGTGTCAATTCTGTATCAACTCCAGTGGATTTTTGTCCTTATTACAGGGTATTTTTTTCTGCTTTTTTGCAGGCTTGATAATTGTTGATGCATGCCAGCAATCATGAATGTTAACTTGTTGAGTGCTGGATGTTTTTGTATTTCTAAAAGTGTTCTTGCTTTTTTGTTTGTTTGTTTGTTTGTTTGTTTGTTTTTTATGAGTTGCATTTCAGTTACTTGAAAACAGATTCTTGCATGCCTGGCATTTAAGATGTGTTAGTTGAACCACAACCATGCTTAGTATAAGGCTAAGTTTGCTCCAGTACCGAGGCCATGTTTTCTGTACCCTAGGTTGTGCCCTGAGAGTTGTCAGGCTTTCCAACCCAGCTTATGGGAGCAGGTATTATTCTCAGAATTATGTGAGTCCCAGACACTCTTACCTATCATCCTTTGGGGGTGGTTATTTCCTTGACTTCAGGTAGTTTCCTCACAGGCATGTTCTGATGGATTCTTGCAATGTAAGCCTTTTGATTGCTAAGGCACCCATTTCAAAAGGCATCTATCTTGAACAAACATATTGCCAGCTGTATGATTCAATTACTAGCTAGCAAAATAACCAGATAAGGAATTAAGGCTTCCCCACCCATGAAGGTCCAGCTTCCAGAAAGCCCTGCGTGACTTTGACAACTGACTGCTGAGTGACCCCACTTCTCCCTTCCCTCACTCTAATCCCTGCTCTTCTGCTTTAAATTAGCCATTAAAGAGTGAATCCACAAAACCCTAGACCTCCCACCCTGAGAGCCTAATAAAGGCAGAGTTGTCTCTCTTTCTCTCTACCCATGACCTTGTTGTGTGGCTCTTGCACATGTCCTGTACCCTGTAGAAACTGTGAGCAATAAATCTTATTCCTGAAAGTTACCTGATGGTTTCTTGAAGTTCATCCTGCGATCATAAGAACCACAAGAGCAAGCCCAGCCACTCAATAGGATGCCCTGTGGGGGAATCGTGTGGGGGGCTCACTAGAGTGATGTGTGCCCTGGCAGGGCCACAGGCATTCCTGACTGAGGGTGTTGCCATGAGCAGGCTCACTACCCACATGACGGATGGCAGATAAACACTGGAGGGGACCCCTTGGCAATCTCTGGGTTTTTCTATATGTGCTGCCCTCCCTCTCAGGTATCCTGGCTTAAAAATTCTAGCCTGCTTGTTCTTCCTGAATTCTCAGCTCCATGCTGAAACTCAAAAGACTTCACCTGCTCCATTTATATTTATCTTCCCTGCAGCATGCCTGAAGACTCTGCAAAGGCAATAAATTGGGGAAATTGTAAGACATAACTTGTTGTTTTCTGTCTCCAAGGGATTACTGTCCTTTGTGACTGATATCCAGTAAAGTGCTTTTTCATATCGTTTTATGTGTTATTGTTGTTTCAGCTAGGAGAATAAAGACAATCCCTGTTACTTCATCTTGGCTAGAAAGAAAAATCCCATTCGTTACTCTTTTATTGAATTTCTAATATGGAATGTAGACTGATGTGCACTGGGGAAAGAGCATTGAACAAAGCAGACAAAAATTACTACCTTCAGGTGGCTCCTGTTTTACATGGGGGAGCCAGACATACACATATAGATATCAATATAGATATAGATGTAGAGATAGAGATAGAGATAGAGATAGAGATAGAGATATACACATATGTCTTAAGTTACACTGCAGTAAATATCATGGATAAAAATAAGGGAGGGAAGGTAGGAAGCCCTGACTGGAGATACATTAAAAACAGAGAAGTCGGAGACGGCCATACTAAAAAGCTATATAGGTAAAGAAGTAAACAACGGAATAAGGGATGGTGGGAGGTAAAGATTTTAGGCAGAGGGAACAAGTGGAAAGGCCTGAGGTAGGAGCATGCCTGAATGTTCAAGGAATAGAAGGGAAGCCAGTATAACTGGGACAGACTGATTCAGAGGACATGTTTTTGCAAGATGAAATTTAACAGCCATGAGAACCAAGGATTCCAGAGCCTTGTGGGCTATCTTAAATATCACAGACTCCTAGGCAGTGGAGGAGTGCTAGAATACGCCACACGTCTTACTATGATAATGCTGGCTGCTCCTATCCTGATAGACTGAAGGTAGACAAGGTCTGAGGCTAAGAGACCAGTTATTTGGCTGGCTTTGCAAATACAGATGAGAGATCATTGGCGCAATGGATCAGAGGAAGAGCAGAAGTAAAAAAGCATTGATTTCTAGAAATATCCTGACAGGTAAAGCCAAGCAGATATGATGATGGACTTGATACAGGGGATGAAAGAGAACAAATCGAGGATGGCTGCAGTGTGTTTGGCTTGAGGAACTGGAAGCATAAGAGTAAATTCCACACATAGAGGGAAGAGCCTCTCAGAATGAGAATGAGGAGCCCATGTGCATAAAGAAAGGTAGAGAGAAGGAAAGCCCATGGTGTGCGTGTGAAAGGACAGGAGCTAAGTTATCTGACTGGCACGGGAGGTTCATACTGAGAGGTAACGGTAAAGATGGGTGTAGTGATGGTCAGATCGCAGAAAGCCTTGACTACCAAGCAAAGCCTCGAACACCAACTCTGTGTAATTTGTAGTTTGTGAGAAAAGGTAGGTAAATGTTTTTGAGGAACTTGAGTGAAAAACAAAAAGGTAACTCAAGTTGACCAGCACTTTGGGAACTCTGTAGATACCACTGCAATGCTAAAAGGCATCACTCAAAGGACTTCTGTAGTAAGGACTTCTCCATGAGTTTTTGAAACCCCAAATAAGCCATGTGGCAGAGTTGAAAAATGCTGAGGAGTATGGCCGTGGGCCAGGTTGCTGTAAAGTAATTAACGACGCAGTCACTTGTTTTGAGCAAAGGTGTCATATAGACTGTGATATACCAAGACATAAGTCACAGATGGCAGACGACACTTCGAAGAACATACAAACATTAATGTACTCACAGCTCTGTGAGGGAAAGTGATAGACAGCAGAAAAGGCTCTGGATGAAGGATAGGGAGCTTTGGTATAGTCCTAATTTCACTGTGCACAGCTGGGATGTCTAGATAAGGCATATGTAAATATAAATGTTGTATCACTAGGGTAGAAAAAAATATCTCATCTACCACTTAGAATCGTGTGACTTCAACAAAACGGCAAATGGCTCTTCTTACCGCTCCCTTCACGTGTTGGTTAATCTTCCATGAAAACTGGAGTGAGTAACAGGAGTCCCTGTGGAACATTGCTTTGGGGTGTGTCTGTGAGGGTGTTTCCAGATGAGACCAGCATTTGAATCAGTGGACTCAGTAGACTGCCCTGCCCAAAGTGGGAGGACATCGTCCAACTGGCATCTTCACACACTGAGGGCCCAAATAGAACAAGAGGCAGAGGTAGGAGACATTTATTCCTTTTGCACCTGCCTCACAGATGCAATGATGGAACTGGAATATCTCATCTCATCTTCTCCTATCCTCAGACTAGGATTTACATCATCACTCCCCTGGTTCTCAGCCCTTCAGACTTGGACTGAATTATATCACCAGCTTTCCTGGGTCTTCATCTTGCAGAGAGCAATTCATGGGAGATTTTCTTTCTTTCTTTCTTTCTTTCTTTCTTTCTTTCTTTCTTTCTTTCTTTCTTTCTTTCTTTCTTTCTTTCTTTCTTTCTTTCTTTCTTTCTTTCTTTCTTCCTTCCTTCCTTCCTTCCTTCCTTCCTTCCTTCCTTCCTTCCTTCCTTCCTTCCTTCCTTCCTTCCTTCCTTCCTTCCTTCCTCTCTTTCTCTCTTTCTCTCTTTCTCTCTTTCTCTCTTTCTATCTACAGTCTACTGTTCAGCTTTTTAGGACTTAGGTATATTCAGTGTCCATGATTGTTCCCGGAGCCTGGAATATACAGAGACAAATTGGATGTTCTTTTAAAACAACTGTCTCAGGGAGGAGGTAATATTTGCACTACTTGAAAGGAGGACTGTGATGGCCACAGTCAGTGAAATAAGACCTAACAGTTTACATTGTTTTTATAAGCTATTTATAGGGGGAAAAGGGAGACTAAGTCTATTCATTCACTCATTTACTCTGAACATTCCATCATTTCTGTGCATTTATTTTTACTGTTCCTCCATGCTCTGCCTGCAATTCTTTGCCTATAAAATTCCTCATCTCCATTCAGACTCCTGTAAAAAGCCACTCACCCAGAGAATGGAATTGTCTCCTGCATTGGACTGCCTCACCGCTGATAGATACGTTTTGTTCAATCCCTGTTTCCTACATGGCAGTTCTGTGGCAGTAGAAGACTCCAAGCCTTAGTTCTAGCACCACTTTGTCATTCTTGTCTGACATCTCCCACTGCCTGCTTGTGCTGAGGGTTATCCTATTGGATAATTTTATCTTCCTCTGTCTTGTTAACTTCCTGGATTCCCAAGAACAGCACAGTGCTACCCAAGTGTGTTCAGTGAATACACGCTGGCGGAAGTCACTGGGATATTCTTGAATATTTTATTTGTCTTCTGCTAAGACAAGGCTTCAGAGAGCCTAGATACTATGGAAACAGATTTACATAAATACTCCTATACGAAATGTGCTCTGCCAAAGCTCTCCACTACTTCAAGAGTGAATTTCTTCAAACTAAAATCTCTTCAAATAATTGGGCTGGAAACCTGTGCAGTCAGGCCATGCTTTTTAAAAACATTTTTTTTTTTCTATCACATAGCATTAACCACCTACATACTGTGGAAAATGTCACTTCAGAAGAGCCTGGCTGGCACAATTTTCCTTGGGACCACACCTCATCTTAAATTGTTAGCTTCACCACTATTTGGGATATATAAATTCAGGTAAGAGTTTTTACTTTTTTAAGGTTCTTTTATTCTATTATAGCCTAAAACATCTAGGAAGCATAGAAACCACCAGCGTGAGGCAGAAGAAACCTTTCTGCTTTGACGTTTTATGCTTTTAGGCACATATGCACATCCAGATACAGCTGTTGATTTATTCAGGTATTGAAATTGAATTCAATAGCAAATTTCCTGAATTTTTAATGAGCATGCCTATGGACCAGGCAAATTGCTAAGGTGGTGGTGGGTGGGGGGTACAGTGGTGAACAAAAAGGCATCTACCTTTGTGGACTTATAATATACAACATATTTTAAAATAAGGATGCAACAAAACTCTAAAACTAATATATTGCTGAAGCGTTTCATAATTTGATTCCGATCCAGATTCCATAACTTTCTGCTTTCAGTGATATTCCTCGGTTTTAACAGCCTCCTGAATAGTGACGATTAAAATAAAATTAACACATAGCTTTTACTGATGGTAAAATCTAACATGCTGAACTTTATTTTAGAATAAATCAGAATTATTAAATTATTAGACAGATTTTTCCTTGCCAGAAAAAGAAGGGGGGGATAATTAGAGCTACCACCTGGGTTGAATTCCAAAATGGTTGACACAGTGGGCAAGATGCCCAAAGGTCACATAAGTGACAACCTGATTCATTGTTCTCAGTGGGAGTCGTTATTTGATATTACTGTATTTTCATTATCTCCCAAGATCATGAGAATTTCCTTCAAAATTTCAGGGTTTTTTTAATCTCAAGAGAGAGTCCATGATTCAAAAAGAAAGAAATATGTAAGTAGGAGATGAAAAAAAAAGGAAATATTTCTTAAACCTCCGCTCTGTTTCCAGGAAATGGAAAAGTAACGTTGACTTTACTTGAAAGGGTAGTTCCAGAGAATGTCTACCAGCTCAGATATAAGTAGTGACAAAATATAAATAAGACATCATAATAAGGAGGAATAAAGATTGCTTAGCCTCCAAGTTATAAGTATGTTCTCTGTTCTCCTGGAGCAAAACCTCTTGACCTGTAGGAGACAATGGCTTCTGCAAGAGAAGGGACTATCCACCTGGATAACAGATCTTTGTCAAACAATAAAACTCTACAAGTTTTCAGACCGATGCTTCCAAGAGAGTAGCAAATACAAACTGAACTTCAACTTCCCAGCAGGGAAGAAAACGAGCATCTAATGTCTCTTTGGTGAAACCACGAAAAGAATCTACATGTCATCATTTTAGAAGCAAGTGTGAAAAGAATTAATAAATTGGTCAGCAAACACTCAAATATTTCCAGACTGAAAAAGTCAGCCAGTATTCCTCATTTCTGTGCAAGCACATCCAATAGAATTACTGCTTCTTCTCTTTCTAGGATTCAAAACTATTCTTCAATGACCGAGTCAATTCTAGTTGTTCCACCACGATTTCTTCCTTACTAATTTACTTTCAAGAGCAAAATAATGTTTTCCAAAATGAAGACAAAAGCAACACTTAAACTTCTGTCAATATTTGCTCTTAGTCTACAGGAAATTAAACCTCCCTTAAACTTTGATTCCCACCCCGCTCCCATTGACATAACTTCTTACTGAAAGATTGCAGTTATCTTCCTCCATTACAAATTTAAGTTTTAGCATGTTTGAATCTTTTGAAAAGTAAAAAGATACAAAAATAAAATACCAGTAATCACCATGTAATAATAGCTAGGAAGAACTAGCATTTTGTACAGGTCTTCAGAGATTATAAATAATCTTTCAGACATATCTCACATAACTTTCTTGTTTTTCTTTCTTTATTATTAATACACATTGTTCCTTCCCCAGATGGAGAAACCAAAAACTAAGGCTTAGAGATGCTCAGTCTTTGCATATGTTGCCAAGGTAGTAAGTACCAAAATTGGGGCTACCCAGCCCTTTTCTTCTGCTTACGTCTCAGGTCTCACATAATTTAGAATGATGCTCCTTCTTAAGACCTCTAGAGTAAGGCCTCCTTGCCAACACAACCTCATAGAATTTATTCCATTGATCAAATTTATTTCTGCCAATTTGTAGACCTTTAAGTTAATCTTCCATCTCTTGAGTTCTCTTTCATTTCCACTTCACAATCACTTCCTACTCAGCAAATTAATACCTGTATATTATTTTTCTCAGTTGTAGTCATTACCAAAATTCTTCTTAGAAAAGATTATGGCTTTAGTGATTTCTCAAGCACAAATAATAAATAAAGTCTCATTTATTTAAAACTTGTACGTCTCAGTTGCCCAACCACCCCTCTCTACCTATAAGTCCTGCATCCCACACATCTGTTTCCTGAATAATATGCATATCAGTATGTTTTTACAATATCCATTTTAGAACTGTTCTACTCAATTCCTATGAAGAAAGCTTGGTTTTAGGACTCACATGCTTTTGGTTTTCCCTCTTTCCACATAAACACACACACAAACACAAACACACACACAAAAAGAAAAAGAAAAAAGAAAAAACACATATATACTTATATCCACCCCTCTGACCCTGCAATATAAGTGTACTATATAAACATATTATAATTTCGGGTTGAATCAATATTCATATTGACCTTATTGATTAGTCTAGAATTAGTTATACCTGAGCCTCGTCATATACTGTGATTACCTTTCATGCTCATCTTGCTTTTTAAAAAAAAAAATAATAAAGACTGTTTTTATTTAAAACGTTGAATCCTTTCTATTAATAATATGAAGGCAAAATCTCTCAAAATGCTAATTTTCACATGACTAAACATATAACCTTACATTTGCATTATCTGTCTATATGTTTATTGGTTTATTTCTGTATCATGCCTCCCGGAAGCCCCATTATAATGGCTCCAATTCAGCCTCATTGCCTTCCAATTACTGTGTATTTGTCATCCTGCAATTTCCCCCTTCGCCTCTACTATCTGTTTTTGATTTTGTGTTTGTTAGCTTTCTTTTTTTTTTTTTTCTAATGATCCAATGACTTCCTCTTGCTTTAATCCCTCATTTTGGGGGTAGCATATGTTGCAAAAACAATGTCTTGAGAATGACTGCCTGGGACTTCCATTTCTAGAAATATTGTAGACAACGTGTCCTAAAAATCCTCCATCTGAAAAAATACCCAGAAATATCAGACGTAAACTTCAATTTAAATCCATAGCTGAGTTCACCATGAAATAAATTGAAATGAATACCTAGGAACATTACACTGAAACGGTAGAACACAAAAGACAATGAGATCTGAAAAGCAGCCAGAAAAAAAGACAAATTACTGCAAAAGAATAACCAACAGAGAGCCAGAAGATCATCAAGAGCAGTGGAACGTGTTCTAAAAGGTGACAGAAAATCACCGTCAGTCTAGAATATTATGTCCTGTAAACTATGAAGAAAGATGGCAAAAAGATATGTTCAGAATTCTCTACCCCACCAAAAATTGAGAGAATTAGCCATCAGAATAACTTCACTAAAAAATTGTATGAGATGGTAAGAAAAATTATCCAAAATTTGGAAATAAAGCAAAAGATGACTATCTGAGCTGTTAATGAGCGGCAAGTGCGAGCATTTTCTAACAAGCTTACCTAAGGGTCTGTTGATTCTCTAGAGAATGTAATACTGTTTACGAAATGGACCAAGGTTCAGCTGTTTTACAATCCTGTAAAGCTGGTAAGGTGGGATGAATTTTTGTTTTGTTCTATTGTTCATTAGAGAAGATATCACAAAAGTTGTAGTTTCTTGTCCTGAAGCATATTAAATGGTGCTGCATCTAACACCAGTCTTTCCTCAGCATTCCTTTCCCCTCCCAGTCCATATATCCCAGTTTTTAAAATTGTCTCTTGAACCAGCCCTATTATTCTGCTATTATCAATGAGTTAAAACTGTCACATTTTTTCTAAGAATTTTTTAAATTCATTTTTTGAATGCGTTGACAGGGATATACATCAAAAAACTAAACTCAGGAAACAAAACGAAACAAAAAAACTTGTAAAAAAAAAGTTATAAAACTAAATGCTTACATATGGGTAAATTTAAATGAGTATTCATCATCTGCAATTGCAACAAAATAAGTAATTTGGAGGAAATTAAGAAAATGGAACTAAAAATGAACAAAATTAAGAGTAAATTGATTATAATGAATGTACTTTATGTTTCTTATATTATTCAGCAGAAGGCTAGAGGTATTAATTTACCGAAGACTTTATTATGTAAATTTATTATAATTAAGGTAACCATAAAAGTAGAAAAAGTTGAAAAGGTCCAACTAGCTGAGGAAAATATTGAGAGAGAAAAAAAAACTGTAAGCAGTCATAGATATAAAAAACAAAGATGGAGAAGCATTAAAATATCAGAGCCATTAGAAAACATAAAATATAATAGAAATAAATCAGTAATTAAAATAAAAGTGAATAGGCTCCTTTTACCAGTTGCAGAGGCTGAATTTTAAGATATGTTTTTATTTAGAAGGCACACACTTAAAATATTAGGACACTGAAAAGCACATAGAAAAGTCGAATACTGAAAAAACATATCAGGTTAATGCTAAGCAATAAACAGATACTATACCTCTATTTGTCACAGATAAAATAGTTCAAGCACATTATTATGGATATAAGAATCTCTGAATTATGATAAAATGCGTCATCACAAGGAAAATATACAAAGTTTCAATATTTACCCATGTAATATTCACAACACATATAAAGAAAATATTGACAGGATTAACTTCATAATGGGAGATTTGAACATAATAATCTGAATAATTAGTAAATATATCAATTAATAATATGTTAATTTGAGTCTGTTTCTTGTTAAATCAGACTACATAATTGGAAATGGTTAACTAAACTGTTTTTAAAAAGGAAAAAAATTCTTCACCAAATGCTACATTTAGAAACATTATCTTCTAGTAGGTGTGTATGCCTATATATCTCACAAGTATTTCAGAATTGTTTATTGACATACCGATTTGTGTTTTGCTTTGTAGTAGTATAACCAGAAATAGTAAGAATTATTTTTCCATTCACTCTCTTCACATATACACAAGGACAGATGGGGCTGGAATCCATGCCCCTCAAGTCGTATTTAAGAGATGTGATTTTTCCAAAATAACTAAATTATGCTGGGCTCCATGGGGTGGAGAGAGGCCCTAGGGTATGGAGAGTGGGAAGGCTGGGTCGGCAGCTTCTAAGGCAGACAGAGGTGAAGATTCAGTGCTTGTTTGTGTGTTTTCATGGTGGTGAGAGTTAGGTAGGGTTAGAGGGCAGAGATCCATGCCACACTAAAGGGTGGTCTACAGACACTGAGGTTCATGGTGCCCAAGAGTCAGGGCATTGGGAGCTACAAACAAGAGGCTTTGCCCCGGTTTGGCCAAGGGAAGGAGGGGATGGAATGACCACAGGGCACCTCGGCAGCAAGCACCATGAAATAAAGACTGAAGCCACTTCTCTTTACTCTGAATGTAACATAAGAGAGGTAAAAGGAGAGGTCAAGATGTCCCCCAAACCACAAATTAGGTTAAATTGCTCCTCCTTCTAGCAAGTGAGAGCTAGGAATATGACTTAAATTGAGTTTTGAAAGCATTATCACACTTTTATTCACCAGAGATTAAAGAGTACAACCCATATTTAATACATATCATGAAAAGTTTTCCTGTAAAACATTTTATTTCCAAAGTGCCTATGTTTGATGTTCTCCAGAGGACTGCATTTGAGGTTCCCAGGTCTTATAAAAATGCTTTGGTCTAATCAAGACTGAGTGTGTGTTTTGCTATCTATGTTTTGCTGAATCTGTTTTGCTGTATTTTTTTTTTGTAAGATAATGAAAATAGTGTAATCCTTTCACTAATGAAAAGCATCCCCAATAGACATCAACCATCTTGATCTGCTCAGTATTTGAAAAGGACCCTGCACGTGGTGTGGTAGATGCTCAGTGTATCATTAATGAATGAGCCCTGTGCCACCTTCAATCCATTTCTCCGGTGATGAAACTGAGACAGCCCAGTGAAGTGATTTTTACAGACTTACAGACAATGTCAAAGTCAGAACTAAACTGTAGAATCGAATTCAAATGTGTCTTTCTTGGCACCGCTATGTTTCAAACTTTGGGCCATGATCCACTAGTGGGTATCAAAGTCAATATATAATTGGTCCGGATTGGCAGTTTAAAAAAAATGAAATAGAAGAGAAAAAAATGACAGAATAGCATGCATACCACAACCAGCACAGCACTGAGTAATACTGACTGGCAAACAAAACAAACAAAAGATATTCTAGTGTGTTTAGTACAGTAAGGGCTAAGTAGTGTTTTGTAAAACTTTTATATATGTGGGGGTCAGTAGGTAAAACGACTTTTGCTGTGATGCTTGGCCTAAAATGTTAGAAAGCCAATAAACTAGGCTATTTGTTTTCCTAATCGCTATTTAACATTTGCTAGAAGAAAATACCAACTTCCGACCTGGCTTTTCTAACTCTGTCCCCTTTAACTTACTTAAATGTTATTTGTTTGTTTGTTTGAATCATGAAATTTTATACGTTTACAAAAAGTTAAGGAAACAGTAATAGGGGTACCTATGCACTAATAGACATTAACATAGTGCCGTATTTACTATCTGTTCTCCTGTGCCTTCTCTGTCTCCACCCTTCCTTTCTTCCTCTACCCCACAAACTACTCTGAAAGAACACAATTTACAGATACAGCTCAGGCTTCACCCTGTTCTTATTATAACCCCCGTTTCTTCCCAGAGGTAACAGTTATTTTAAAATTGGTGTGCATTGCCCCCATATATCATTATGTGATTTTATCACATATTTATTTATCCATAATTCAATTAGACATTGTTTTATATGTGGGGATCATTTGGTTACACATCTCTCCTAGCCCAAGTTTTTGACGTGTATCCATTCGCCCTGTGAAAGACCGTTACATTACTTTCACAAACAGCGTTACGATGAATATCTTTATACATATTCTTCTGTGCACATGTGCTGTGAGAATTTCTCTATCTTGGATATCTACAACTGAAATCGGTTAGTCTGGCTTAGTAACTTACAGGCACCATCAATGTTCCTAAGTTTGAAAAAAGTGATTGTCCCAATTTACACTTGCACCGGAAGATATAATAGCTTTTATGTGTTCACATTTTTGACAACATTTGAAGTTATCAGACATCAATTTTTACCATCTATTGGATAATAAATACATTACTCATTTCATTTGAATTTTGCTCATTAGCGATGTTGAACATCTTTCTATGCTCAAAATGGTTTATTGACCATTCCTGGGTTTTTTTCTTTGTATATTACCTGCTGTGCCTTTTTTTTTTTTCACAGCAGGGGAGGTGGGGGAACGTGCGATTTTTTTCTATTGATTGATAGGAATTCTTTACGCATATATATTGTGATTAATAATCTGACCTATGCATGTTACAAGCCTCTTCTCCAGTATGTACCATTTCTTTAAACTTCATGATATGTTTCATTGCATGGCAGCTTATTATCATTGTTGCTAGTATAATATAACCAAAATTATCAATCTATTACTTTACAGATTATAATTTATTTGTTATAATGTAATCAAAATGATCACTCTTAATTTACAGCTTATAATTTATGTTTTCCTAGAAGTTACTTCTCATTCTAATAATAAAAAGATTTCCTCCGTATTGTATTTCAAAAGTTTTATCATTTTGATTTTCACATCATCTTTGATGCATATGAAATATACTTGTATTTCTGGAGTAATATAAGAATTTGGTTTAATTTTCCATTCAGATAGTCAATTGTCCCAGCACTATATATGAATTGACAATCACTTCTGACATGATGTCTAATGCTATTTTCAATTCATGTAACAAGCACGCATACTAAATTAGGTGTTGTGAAACTATTTTATTTGTTTTGTTTTTCTTTCTTACATACATAAATAGCAACTTGCTTTAATTGTTTAGTTTTAACAACTTAGAAACTAATGAGCCATATCCTTCCTTCTCTTCCTTAAGGATTTCTTATCTGTTTTAGGCCCTTACCCTTACATATGAATTTTATAATCCGCTTTTCAGGTTTCACGAAAAACTTTTGGGAGATTTTGATTGAAACTAAAGTAAACATATAGATCAATTAGTGGATAATTCCCATGTTTATAACATTTAGGGTTTTCTCCCAAGAAAATGAACTAAGTCTCCATTTATTTAGATTTTCTGTGTTTCATTTTTCATATTTTGTGTATTTCCCATAACCTTATAATTTTGTTGCTATTATGAATGGTATGCTTTATATTTTATATATTTTATAGTGGATTGTGCCTGGAATTACTATACCTTATGTTCTCTAAGCTAGCTGAATTATTTTATTAATTCTAGCCATTTGTCAATAAAATAATGGATTTCTGATATTAACAATCATATCATTTGCAAATAATAATTTCATCTTTTCTTATTTTAGACTTTACATGTCTGATTTCTACATCTTTTACTAACGTTTTAACTAATTTGTTACAACTTGAATAGCAGCAGTAATGGGTGATCCTCTCTTCTAGTCTGGGCTTTTCAGTTTTTATCACGCATATGCATAAAAATGCATAAAATATTATCAGTTGTTCTTCGTTTAATTCTGCATAGATAATTACATGATTTTTCTTCTCATACAGTAAATTATACTAATATATCCTCTAATATCGGTTAGTCATTACCCTACATGATTATAATATTTATTTTATATACTCCTGGATTTGGTTTGTTTATTAGTTTCTATTGCTGCATAACAAATGGCCACAAACAATAGTGGCTTAAAACAACATACATGCCAGGACAGATCTTTCCCTCTCCCTGCCCAGAGAGGATTTGTTTACATTCTGTAGTAAAAGCTTCTCTCTGTAGGGAAGGATGTGCCAAAGGACCAGCCTTCCTATATAACTCCCAAGTCTCATAATTTGGGGGGTTCCTCTTATGTGGTACAATCCCAGTACACGTGGAGATGAGCATCTGCCCTAACTTATGGGGAACAGGAGCTGAAATACTCTGAGTAATAAATGGACAAATGGCCTGTTCTTTAATCCAGAGATCCTATGTTTGTTATCAGAATATGAATAAATGCATAACCTAAGAATCTCAGGCTCTTTTGGTGGTAGGTGTGCTGTTATCACTCTAACACACCCAGTTTTCCTATAAGACAGATGAGATTGTGTTTATGAATACAAGTGAGTGTTTACAAAGTAAGACAAGATATGCAACTCAAAGATATGAAGTAGTGACCTTTTTAAATATGCCAAGAGGTTAGACAGCATTTAACATGGTCAATGTCAGTGGTCCAAATGTGTTTATTTCCATACTTTTTTTCTTTGCTTGTAGAATAACTCATATCTACTTAAACCACTGTGTGCCTATAGGATTGTTTCTTAACAGAGTGTAAGACAGAAAGAAGTTCCTTACTTCCCTTCAGTGTATGGTCTTGTCATAGAGTTTTAGAAGAGAAGGGGGTGGGTAAAGAACAACTCATAATTTGAATATTGCTTTACAGGACCTCTTCCCTACTTCTCCTCACCTCCATCCCCAACAGACACTTCACAACTGTGGGACTTTGATGCTATTGTACTAATCTCTTCACTTACTCATATTGACCAATAGACTCAACTTCATAAGAGTAGGGGCTATGTCTCTCCTGAACCCTCAATACCTAGGCCCTTTGTAACTGTAGAAAGGAAGGAAGATAATGCAGAAGGAAAACAGATGGAGAGAAAGGAAGGAAAGGACAGAAAATCCCCTTTTAGTGACCAGGACCGAGATGCTGGGCGGAAGGAGAACCGTGACTATGGATATTGACGTTTTTCACGCACAAACTCTCTTGAAATTTTTTAAAAAGCATCTATAAACACAACTCTCCTTATTTTCTCACTCGCTTTGCCTATACATCTTTCTCCTGAGATTCCCAGTTTCCAAAGTTCTGTCTGTGAAGCCTACCTTACTAAACACTGTCAGAGATGCACGTTCTTCTCTTCCTTTTCTATCCTTTCAACAAAACTCTGTCACTTTGTGATGAGTAGAAATGTATTACTTATATGTCCCACGTTCTCTTCAAAGTCTTGTTTGACATAGAAAATGCAGGGGGGGAAATTGAGTAATTTGAAGGTTTGAAGACAGAGCAGAAAAAATACTACTGACAAGCATTTTGGAGGCTCAGCCACACGTAAAACATCTCCAGTGTTTTCGATATCATGCTCCCTACGCACTACCTCTTAACTCCTAGAACTGCGCATAATTTTTTTAAAATTTCCTATCTAATAGTTATAGCTGATCAACATTTAAAATGTAATGCTTGGAGACATTAGTTTACATTTTGCTTTTTCTATTTTTTCTCTTCTGAACATCTTAGCCAAAATATATGGTTTTAGTCTGACATAGAGCTTATTTTGTTACTCAAGTTATTATTATATAGAATTGCGCTTTGCGGTTTGGTTTGCTAAACCTGTGGTTGAAAACTAAACGTTTCTGGGGGAAAAATGGATAAGAATATCTTATATTTATTGAACATAGCCAAGAAATTTATTTTTAATAAGTGAACCACAGATGGGATGCCATCTGTCAGCATATGGCATTGGCTCTTAAAGCAATGTTTACATCTGGGGGATATGAGGCTTTCTTTGAGAGAACAAGAGGCATTATTGGACTAAACATGGAGAGGAGTGATTTTAGATTCATGAATATTGTAAGTTTGCTAAGGATAGAATCAACATGTTTATCTGCATGCAGTTTTCATATATTTGGGTGGATAAAAAAAAGAAAATCTGTCCATTGAAATGCTGTTATGATAATAGAAAGTAATTATAATTTTTAAACTGTTGGTTTTTCTTTCTCCCATGACATGAAAGACTATTGGTATCACCATATTTAAGATATATATATATATATATATATATATATATATATATATATATATATATCTTAAAAATATATATATATGTATATTTGATTTTACTATATAAAGTTTCCTATAAGAATACTAAAATTGTATTTTAATTTATTGAAATCCAAACTATAAGCTTTATTTAATCCAAAAGCATGTACAAAAGATAGTTTGCTTTATAAGTTTCAATAACTTCAAAAATGTTTATGTGGAATATTTATTTTCCGTTTTACAATGTACACCTATTCTTATTTTTAATCAACTTTTCTCTTTGCAACATAATTGGAAATATGTTTTTATTAGTTTTTATTATAAAAGCACTTAACGGATATATTTTTTAATTACCACACATTTGTAAGGGAATTGTGTTTGGCTCATTTGCATTTACTCTGATCACAAACAATTTAAATAAATTTCTGATTAATGTTAACTTTTTTCCATTGTTAGTTAAACCAATTCAAAGCAGATTTTCTCTTTTCTTCCACCAAATATAGCAGACTCGATATCTATATATTGCAAAATTATGCAAATTGTACAACTCCAGTAAGTAGCGATGATGAACAAATATTCTACAATAATAATAATAATAATAATAATAACTATTATGTTAGAGTATTCTCTATGTATCACATACTTAGGGGATTTACAAGCATTCTCTTGAATCTTAAAAATAACCATCCCAAATTATGATTTTCCCCTAGTTACAGTTGAGAAAATGGGTTTATTGAAGTTAAGTAATGGGTACAAGATCACAGAACATAATCAGCAGTCTCTGCTTCAAGACCCATATTTTTTCTACCATAGCATGCTGCCTCCCTTCATGAGAAAATACTATTGGTACGCAAACATAAAATATGTATTAATTGCTGAAAAGGTAAAACAGACCAACTGCCCTAGTAAACACAATAAATTGAAATCCCAGTAAGGAGCCATTTCTATTTATAAAGCTGATTTTTTTGGTCAAAAATCAGAAAAACGCTATAATCAAATACTTCATAAAATCAAATACTTCAAACACTTATAATGTGTTTTGGAAATAACAATCAAGATCCCAAAGTGTTCATAATTTTTGATCCATTTCTCCGTCTTGTAAAGTTTTTATTTTAATAAAATAATTTAAAATATTAAGGAAGGTAAGTTGATATGTCTCTGCAGCAGAATGCATCTAGGAAGACAGATGTGATAAGATAAATCATCCTCAGTACAAAGATTGTTCAATGTTATTACATGATACATATTTACCAATTTTCTTGATGTGATGCATATATAAAAAAAGATGATTATGAAAATATAGCAATGAAGATGAGACTTGATCTCATAGGCTTCTGAATCTCTGTGCTTTCTAAGGAAGTTCCTTACTTAAGCTTTTCCCCCATTTGTAAGATTGAGATAGTAATCACAACATCCCCATAGATTGATGTGAATAAAAATCATTTAATATATTTAAGATATTTAGAGCATTACCTAGAATGAAATAAACACTCACTAGATGAAATGTTTTATTATGTAGAATTAAGAAAAAAATAGAAAATGTTTTCATTGTTATGATCAAAGGTACCAGAGCAATACATATAAGCAACTAGGCAAAAATGAAAATTTTTATTTTTTCAGAAATTATTTCATGGTGAATATTTATATTCTTTTCCTTAGATTTCCATTGACATCTATAATTATGATTAGTTATTTTTTTAAAAAATTTAAAAATTCTAATCCTAGAAAGCCACTCTGGAAAGAAAATATTTGGGGTAGAGGATTTTGACTTTCCAAAAGAGAAAACTTGAAAACCATTAATTCTTTTAAACACGGTCTTTTTGATGAGAGGATGAAATCTTCATCATGGAAAAACAAAACAAAACAAAAACCTCCTTTGATTTTTTTTTTTTTGAATCCAGAAAACTAACTTTACCTAAAAACAAAATATGACAAGCTAATTGGAGTATGGGAGTATGTGAGTGTGCAGGCACTTATGTTGTCATTGAGTTGGGAATTAGCTACACTTATAATGGTGGAGATTTGGGAATTGTCAATAAGCAATTCTTCTTCACCTACAAATTTACCTAACCCACACCACAGAATAACGGTAGGTGTGATTTTAATATCAAATTTCATTAAGACCTCTGAATAATTTCTCTGGATCAATAAATGTCAAGTGGCACTGCTCCGGGGACTGGCTACATCCAAATCATATAGGGGCATTTGCTAAAAATAGAGACCTCTTGGTCCCTTTTGCATCAGGAATGTGCCTCAGGAATGTGCCTTTCTAGCATAGATTCAAGGTGATTGGAGGGCACTCAATGGTCAGATCAAGTTTCTGACTTTATAACGTTATTTCTCTGTTTCCACTTGGGTTCTAGTGCAGAAGACAGAATCCATTCTAACTAGTTTGAACAGAAAGAGAGGTATTATTGGGTGTTGAATGACTTTCAGAATTCTTGGGAAGCAGAATAAAACAGATCAGAGGAACAGCTTTCAAAGCGACAATAAATCTAGAGCAACGTGGTAGATTCTGCCCTTTTAACATCAGGGGCAGTGAGAGCTTCCAGCTCCAGAACCAGGTCACCTTCACTGTAATCCACACAAGCGAGACAGACGCCCCGCCACCCCTTCTCTCTGCACTTCACTTCAGTTCTCTATTCAGATCTTATATGATTGTTTTGAATTAGTGGATCCAGAAACTTGGTGGAAATGAGCCTGACAAAATTTTAGCTTTCTAGCCTCTTTAGTCCAAGAAGAAATACTAAAGGGAGGTTGGAAAAACAATGAAGTGGACAATTTATTATAATTGCTACCATCTATAAATTCTCTAATCAAATCCAAATTTAATTGACTTGAAACAAGATTATTCAGAAAATGTTTAAATCTCATACCATGAAGGTGTATCATTCTCTATCTATCTGTCTGTCCGTCCGTCCGTCCGTCCGTCCGTCCATCCATCCATCCATCCATCTATCTATCTATCCATCCATCTATCTTTCTCTCTCTCTTATTCCCATTGTAGCAATTTCTTATTTCTCTGAATCATCAGATCACTTAATCTAGACCTCCCTATCAACACATGTCACTTTCTCCCATGTTCTATAGACATCAGTTATATTTGTTATTGTTTCAGAAAAAATCCATAAAACCCTTTCAATCCTGATTTATAATATATTCCCCAAATTTAGTGTATTTCCTAACAAGAAAAGGTGCTGCTTCTTAAATATCATTTTCTCCAAAAGTGCATGAAATTTTAACATTCTTGTTATTTATGTTGCAGGATTTTGAATAAATAAATGAATGAACAAATTAATGTTTCAACTTTGATTATTCTCAGTTGTTGTAAGGCATCATAGAATCATATTTTATATAATTTAGAGATATTCAGATTTGATATAATACACAAGGTCTGACAATTAAGTTCGAGAACTCATCCTAGAAAAAGTGCTACATTACTGAATATCACTATGGTAAATTTTGAAGTACTCCCCTTGGGAAGCTATGAACTGATGTCAGCACCTAGTCTACCCTTCAAAGCAATTTGGAACTCTTTTTCTGGAATGGCCATCAGAGCTGTCATCGTGTTACCCTTGATGTCCTGAATGTCATCAAAATGTCTTCCTTTCAACATTTCCTTTATCTTCGGGTAAAGAAAGGAGTCATTGGGGGCCAATGAAAGGTGGGTAGGGTGGGTAAAAAAATTGTTACTGCTTTTCCCAGAATATATAGTTCTTCCAAAAGTAGGTTCCCGTTTTCCTGGACTGTTTACATTACATGGACCCCAATTATAACTATCTATTTGCATGTGCCTACCTTTCCCCACTAACCTCTACATTCTTAGTACCCGGAAAACTCTACTGCTGGATATATCCAGCACTCTACCCACTCTTTATCTACATTTTGTAGCTGAAAGTGCCTGGAGGAAATCACACCACTGTGGTGTTCAATGTATTTATGACACAACAGGTCTCTTACTAACACACTACAATACTACTATATTTACAGTGGCCATTCTGCCACTCTCGCAGTTGACAATTTAATACTTTTTTTAATCTTTCTCCCATAGCCTGTATTGCTCCCTCCTTATTATCACCTAATGACTGTGTTTCATACAGCAGTACAAATAGAAAAAATAAGAATAAAACTTCCAATGTCCCAACCACACATCCCCCTACCCACCTCTATCTGTGCCCAGGTATCCTGCCTCATCCTGTGTACATATTATTACAGATGAACTCCTCATATTCTTATCTAAAGCCAACTCCTTGGATCTGTCCCATTGTCCATTTGCAGAATTATGAAAATTTTCTTCTTTACTGGGTTATTTCCATAAGCATAAAACACGTTACGGTGATCAGCTTTAAAAAGAACCCACTCATGATGCCTCTTTTCACTCCAACTATCATAATTTTTTGTTCCCCTTTATTAAAAAACTCCTTAAAATGTGATTTATATGCATTGTGTGAATTCCTCCCCCTCACTGCTCCCTTAAATCCTTGCAAAGGAACTTTTATTCCCATAATACTACTGAATCGATCATTCATTTATTAATTCTACTAATCAATCCTTTGCTCTTTATTGCCAATGGCCTACACAGTGCTATGCCTCATGGTCACTTCTCCATCCTTATTGTACTGGAACTATCAGAAATTTATGGCACAGCAGACGACACGATACTACATATGAAGAATGCTAAAGAGTCCACAAAAAAACTCTTAGAACTGGTAAATGAAGTCAGTAAAATAGCAGGATACAAAATTAATATCCAGAAATTTGTTGCATTTTTATACACCTATATGAACTATAAAAAGGGAAATTAAGAAAACAATTCCATTTACAATTACATCAAAAAATAAAATACCTAGGAATAAATTTAACCAAGGAGGTAAAAGACCTGCACTAAGAAAATTATAAGATATTGAACAAAGAAATTGAGGAAGATTCAAACAAATGGACATATACCTTGCTCATGGACTGGAATAATTAACATCCTTAAAATGTTCATACTGCCTCTACCAAAATACCAATGACATTTTTCACAGAACTATACCAAATAATACTAAAATTTATAAGAAACCACAAAATACCCTAAATAGCCACAGAAATCTTGAGAAAGAAGAACAAAGTTGGAGGTATCACACTACCTGATATGAAACTATGCTACAAATCTATCATAATCAAAACAGCATGATACTGACATAAAAACAGACATATAGATCAAGGAACATATAGAGAGCCCAGAAATGAACCCATGCCTATATGACCAATTAATGACAAAGGAGGAAAAAATACATAATGGTGTAAAGACGGTCTATTGAATAAATGGTGTTGGGAAAACTGGACAGATAAATGCAAAAAAAAAAAAACGAAACTAGACCACTTTCTTACACCATAGATGAGAATAAGTTAAAATGGATTACAGACTTAAATGTAAGACCTGAAACTGTAAAACTGCTAGAAGAAAACATAAGCAGTAAACTCTGGCACTGCTCTTAGTAATATATTTTTCGATATGTTTTCTCTAGCAAGGGGAACAAAAGATAAACAAATGAGATTACATCAAACTAAAAAGTTTTTGCACAGTGAAGGAAACCAGCAACAAAATGAAAAGGAAACATACTGAATGGGAAAAGATATTCACCAGTGATACATCCAATAAGGGGTTAATATCCAAAATACATAAGAAACTCATATAAATTAACACCAAAAAAAATAATAATAATCTGATATAAAAATAGGCAGAGGACCTGAGTAATATATCTCCAAAGAGGACATGCAGATAGCCAAGAGACATATGAAATGATGTTCAACATCACTGATCATGAGAAAAATGACAATTGAAACCACAGTGAGATATCACCTGACATCTGCCAGAATGGCTATCATCAAAAATGAACAAACAACAAGTGTTGGTGAGGACGTGGAGAAAAGGGACCCCTCATGCACTATTGGTGGGATTGCAAGTTAGTGCAGCCACTATGGAAAACATTATGGAGGTTCCTCAAAAAATTAAAAATAGAACTACCATATGAGGCAGAAATTCTACTTCAGGGTATTTATCTGAAGAAATCAAAAACACTAATTTGAAAAGATATATGCTCCCCTATAGTCATTCCAGCATTATTTATAATAGCCAAGATACAGAAGCAAACTAAGTGTCGGTCAATAGACGACTGGATAAAGAAGAGGTGGTACATATATACAATAGAATATTATTCAGCCATGAAAAAGAATGAAATCTTGCCATTTGCAACATCATGGATGAACCTAGAGGGTATTATGCTAAGTGAAATAAGTCATACAGAGAAAGACAAATACCATATGATCTCACTTATATGTGGAATCTAAAAAACAAAATAAATGAACAAACAAAACAGAAACAAACTCATAGATATAAAAAACTGACAGTTGCCAGGTGGAGGGGTGTTGGGGAACTGGGTGAGAAAGATGAAGGGATTCATAAGTACAAATTGGTAGTTACAAAATAGTCACAGGGATGTGAAATACTTCATAGGGAATATAGTCAGTAATATTGTAATAATTGTGTATCATGTCAGGGGGGTAACAGACTAATCGGGGGGATCACTCCATAAGTTATATAAATGTTTAACCACTATGCTGTAACAATTGAAATTAATATATTGAACATCAACTGTAATTGAAAAATAAAATATAAAAGAAATATTTGAACCAGCTGATCACTCCCACTCTCTGAATGGTTTTTCTTTGTTTAGAATCTTAGACACCACATTTTCTTGTTTCTCTTTCTATCCTACAAGCCAAATTCTTCTTAATATCCTTTGCCCATTCCTTCTCATCAACTCACATTCTTACTGTTAGAGTTTCCAGGTCTCAATTCCCATTCCTTCTCTCTTTTCTACCTATAGTCACTGTCTAAGGGATCTTATCCAGTCTGCTGGCTTCCCTAACATCTATATGCTGCAGTCCATAAACTTTTAACTTTACCCAGTAGTTTGCCTTGCAGTCTAGATTAATATATTCAACAACCAACTTGATATCTCCAGTTGAATTTTAGTAGAATTTCAAAATCATGATGTCTAAAACTAGGTTTTTGGTCTTCTCGCCAAAGCCTGCCTTTCTCAGTATTGCCCATCTCAGTAAAAAGCAATCCTATTTTTCCAGTTGGTTAGGGAAAAAAAAAATGTGGAATCATCCATAACTTCTCTTTTTACTCACACACCTCGTATCTATCAACAAGTCCTCGTGAGCGTGGCTTTCAAAATATATCCCATATCAGACTACTTTTCCACACCTCTACCAATAACACTCTAGGCAAAGGTGTTATTTGTCAAGATGATCTTGTGCCTGGATTATGTTAGTACTCTCTAAATTGATCCACCTACTTCTTTATCCATCCACAGTCTATGATTTACACAAACGCAAGGATTATTATTTTAAAACAGAGATTAAAGCATGTCAATCCTTTCCCCCAAACCCTCCGCTGGCTCCCATCTCAGTCAGAGAAAATCCAATATGTTTATTTCAGCCTACTAGACTCTATTTATCTTTTCTCTACCAATCCTGGTATTTTTCTTACCTCTTTATTACTCATTCTGCTCCAAGGCCACAGGCCATCCCTCTTTCTTCAAGCATAGCGCACATGCTCCCAGATAATGGACCTCATGTTTCTTCTGTTTGGATTGTTCTTCTCCAACCAAATAGCTACATAAATGGATCCTCACTTCAAATCTTATCAGAGCAACCATCGCTGGCTATTCTCTTCAACAGCAAATCTGCCCAACACAACTGTGCTCCCTGTACCTCTTGCCCACCTCTATTTTTCTTTATAACATGTATGTCTATCTGATATATTGCATATTTACTCATGTATGTTCTTACTTATTTATTACTGTCTTTCCCCACTAGAATATAAGATTCATGAGATCAAAGATTCGATTTTGGTCCCTGCTGTCTCCCCAGCACCAAGAATGGATCCTGATCATAGCAGGTACTCAATAAATAATTGTGAAATGGATGGATGCATAATTCTTGCAATTTCCATTGGGAACTTAATGGCACCCCATTTTCAGCTCTTTTAGGTTGAGTGGGCACCTGAGAAATGACTGGGTCAATTCATCAAATGGTCCTGGCCAGAATGATTAGTTCAGTGGCAGACATGTAACCTGAGCTAATTCGGTAAGAATAGTCTGATATTTATGGTGGCTACTACAAAAAAGGGCCTCTCTTTTCCCCTCTTCTTGTGTATGAGACTATATGAGTCTGTGGCTGCTGCTATTGGAGTCCACCTCCCGGAGCCTGAAAGAGAAACTAACACCTGGCTGAGAACTGAGCAAAACCAAGAAATGGACAGCAATTCAGGACTGATGATATTTTTGAGACCTGAACCCAACTGTGTTGAAAAATGGTGTACTCCTTGACTTTTCAAATGCTGAACCAAATAAATCTATTTCTTTTTAAATTTCTTTCTTTTTAAAAACACACCAGTTCAAGGTGTGTTTTCTGTCACTTGCAGTCCAAACAACCATAATAGATGTGTCCCAAATTGGGTCAGGTAGTCTCTATATGTGCTATCATGATATCTTGTAATTTCTATTTTCTCGGCATTTAAAAAACTTAGATGTATTTTTCCCCTTCCTTGTCTGTCTTCCTCATCTAGACGATATAAATCTTTTATATTGCCCGATCCAGTACCTGGTTCACATTAGATAATAAAAACTTGCTAAATTAATGTCAAAACTATCCAACTGCCCTTAAATAGTATTTGTACCTGTTTTTAAATAGGTCATTATAGTAAATATATTTTTTAGAAAAAAATACCATGGAAAATAGTGAACGGATATATTCATTTTCCATTTTTCCCCAGCCATGCACATGTCTCAGACCAGTTGTCTTCATCTACAAGTGGGATAGTGGGAAAACAGAAAGATCATGGACTTTGGAGACACATATGAAAATGATGAATTACCGCTCTATCAGAAGGCAAAGAATAAGTAAACTATTTTACTTATTTCTGGATTTTTCACTATAAGAGAGCTCCACACATTTCGGACTATATTGACAGGCAATCAATGAGCATGGTAGTTGATTTTTAACTGTTATATAAGGAAAAATCCATCCACATGCTCATCGAATCAATAAACCGTTATTTACTGAGCTCTATGAGTACTACAGTAGAGACTGTTAGGGACTGACCTGCGCTCCCCCAAATTCATACGTTGAATCCCTAATCCCCAGTATCTCAGAATGCAAGCATGTATAGAGATAACTCCTTTAATGTGGTGATTCACTTAAAATGAGGTCTTTAGGGTGGGCCTGGATCCATTATGACTGGTGTCCTTACAAGAAGAGGGAATTTGGACACAGAGAAAAAGACATCACGGATACGCATGCACAAAGGAAAAACCGTGTGAAGACACAGTGAGAAGGTGGTCATCTGCAAGCTAGGAAGGATGCCTCAGAAAAAAGAAAAAAAACAGAAAAAAAAAATGTGCCAAAACCTTGATCTTGAACTTGTAGCCTCCAGAACTGCAAGAAATAAATTGCTGTTCTTTAAGCCACCCGATCTGTGGTATTTTGTTATGACAACCGTAGCAAACTAATACAGACACTGTGTATAGGAAATATATTACTAAGCAGATTAAGCATGGACTTCACTCTTTGAAGCTTATAATCTAATTATCAAGAAATATAAATATACAGATAATCATCCAAATATATAGTCACAAACTCAGAAAGGGTTAAAGGGAAAACTCCAGGAACCTCTGAGGGCACACCGTAGCGGAAATAGACCTGTTCTGGGGAGTTAGCACTGAGAAAGCAACACTGTCATTGAGACTTAAAAAATAACTAAGAGCTAATGAAATGAATTAGATGGCAGGGACGATGAGAGGGAAAGGACTTGAGCCAAGAAAGCCAGATTCGCTGGATGAACTAAATAAAAACACACGTGGTTCTTTAGCATGTATGAAACATAGGGTGCAGGGTCAAAGCTGTACTACGCTCTGTGGGCCATATTCAGAGCATCCTAAGAGCAGCAGGAAGCCCTTGAAGAATATAGTCAAATGAAGGATAAGGGTTCTAGCTCTAGAGGTGAAGCTAGAAGCAGACTGTTTTCATCCTCCAAATGAGGAGACAGGTATACACGACAGACTCACCATTTATGGTGGATTGTTTCAGCTACATTTGGCTGCGAGTAACAGAAACCATGAAATTCGTTATGTCACTCATAAAACAGGAGACCCAGAGGGTGAGTGAACTACAAGATGGGCCAACTAAGTGGCTTAAAATGTTTATCAGGTAGAAAGGTTCATTCTGTCATTCTGCTCTGCTACCCTCAGCATTTGTTTCATAATTAAACTGGCAAAAACATGGCTATTGGCCTCAAATTCATTGAAGACCCCTGCACCTGTTCTTCTAGGCCTCTTAGGAATAATAAAAATAATTCCCATAAGTCTCCCAGCAGACTTCTTCTTATACCCCAAAGGGCAAAGATGACTCACAAGGGCATCTTTACCCAGTCAAAGATGGAGGTAGAATTATCACAGTTGGCTTAGACAAATCACTGAGAGCAAAATGAGTGATGAGTCTCTATTACAGTGACTGCTACTGAGGGTCAAGCACACGTAAGTTTTAAGACTACCTTCCATCCATAACAGATGCGTGGAAAGTAAACGTAGGGGCTTATTAAAAGGAAAACGTTAAGTTCTTCACTATCCTGAACACCAAAAACAGAGAAGGCTGAGCTGTTCCATCCCTACTATCTAGGGGGCACAAGAATGTCTGTCCTGCCTCATTTTATTACATGTGAGTCATGTTATTACATGTGAATCTTACTACGTTATTACATGTGAGTCTCCATCAGTAATGGAACCCACTGACTGCTTGTCCTGTTGCTTCTAGGTGGTTTGGAAAAAAGAGTGCAGACCCTTTCTTTGTGGGATTATACTGACTATTTCAGGAAACTGAGTATGGCCAAACCTTTAGGTAGCTAGTTAATCAGGCATAAGTAAGGCACAAGTCATTTACAAACACACAGATAAAAACAAAATATATATTTGCATTTTAGCCATAATGTTGAAATCAACTGTTACAGAGTGAATTGTGTTCCCTGAATATTCATATGTTGAAGCCCCAACACGGAATATGACTGTATCTAGAGATAGGGATTTCATGAAGGTAATTAAGATTAAATTAAGGCATAAGAGTGGGGCCCTAATCCAATAGGGCTAGTGCCCTTATACAAAGAGGAAGAGACCAGAGCTCGCTGTCTCTCAGGACTAACACAAAAGAAAGGCTGTATTAAAGACACAACAAGAAGCTAGTCATCTACAAGGCAGGAAAAGAGCCCTCATGAGAAATTAAATTTTCTACCACATTGACCATGAATTTTAAGCCTCTAGAACAATGAGAAACTAAATTCCTGTTATTTAAGCTATGTGTTTTGTGGTATTTTGTTATGGCAGCCTAACCTGACTAATACACCAAACTTCAAACATTTTAGAAAAATCAAGTTCATTTGTCAGCTTTAAATCTAATGTCTACAAGCTTTGACTACTTTAGGGAATAAGTTGAAATTAAAGAAAGTTTCATTACAATGCAGCATTTGCCTGAAGGGTTCCAGAGAGGGTGTGTCTTATGATTCCCATACAAAAATAAAGCATTTTACTCACTAAAGAAACACAAAAGGTTTATCCTACTTCATTTTTTTTTTCAGATGGCTTTGTTTATATTGTTATAAATGTGTTGTTCTGTGGAAGGATGGGAAGGAATGGATGAGATAAAACATATTAGTAGTTTATTAGCAAAACCCAAGATATAAACAATTGCGGAGAGTTTCACTTCTGATGAAGATACAGTAGGACATTTAGGTATTCTCAAGAATAAGTCTCTACACATTACATATTTTTTGTACTTATTTTCTTGGCTAATCATGAACATACATCAATCCACATAAAATTTAGACAGTATTTATTTCCAAAATATACCATTTTTTAAAAATTTACCTCCTATCCAAAACTTTAGTACTCTACTATCAAATACTATGAAGTTAAAAAAAATAAAAAAAATAAAAAAATTTAAAAAATAAAAAAAATACTATGAAGTTAAGTGTGATCACCACCAAGTCAGTTCTCCTTCTATCACCATATATCTGATCCCCTTTTCCCTCACCTACATGCAATGCAATATATAAATGAGGTATTACAGAAATGTACACTTGAGAGCTATATAATTTTACTAATCAACATCACACCAATAAATTTAATAATAATTAATTTTAAAAAAGATATAGTAGGACGAGGAAGAATATAGCACAACAAAAAAATCTAATAAAACAGAAGACATACTTTTCTATATAGCTATTGAAGAGCAGTTGGTTCAAAGTGCCGTAATAAATTAATACCAAAGAGGGATGACATTTTCATAGGTGGACAAAGAAGGGCAGAAGCTTCAATACCTAGAGACAACCATCTGATGACAACACAGATGTGTAGATAACAGGCTTCCCTTAGGTGGAGTGACTTTACAAAGACAACTTAGGTGAATTTTAAATGATAGCATGGGTGGCAAGATAGACTATGTGGAAAACGCCCGAATGCAAAAATAAATATTTTATCTTGACAATCCCCTCCTTCAAAAATGTCGATGAGAGAATGGCAGAAAAAAAAGTAGCAGAACCAGCAATGGATGTGGCCTGGAAAACAGTATTTGCATAATCTCACAGTGCTCAGATTCCAGGGCTTGCAAAAGTACAATAAAAAAGTGAATCAGAATCAATTAAGGCTAGAATCAAATGACTCACAGATCAAATCCTGAGAAAATCAAGGATTAGTCCCTCTGAGACTGCTGCTCTGACAGTTGGGAGTGAGGCTAAAGGACAAAGTACAGTCACCACAGTTGCATTTGAAACCTTGGGTGAACACAATATAATTAAAGCTTGGGGTTGGAGGGACGAAGAATTGGAGCACAGAAGATTTGAGGGCAGTGAAAATACTCTGTAGGATACTATAGTGAGAATACATGTCATTACATATTTGGTCCAACCCCACAGACTGTACAACAAGAGTGCACCCTAATGTAAACTATGGATTTTGAGTGATTATGACGTGTCAGTGTAGATTCATCAGATGTAACAGATGAACTACTCTGGGGGGAGATGTAAATAATAGGGAAGGCTGTTCACGTGTGGGGGCATAGGGTATATGAGAAATCTCTATACCTTCCTCTCAATTTTTCTGCGAATCTAAAATTGCTCTAAAAATATTAAGTCCTTTAAAAAAAAGTCAGCCCAGGCCTTGGTAGAATCTGATAAATCAGCCCCTCATCTTAACTGCCTGATGAAAGAAAGGGATTGCACACTCTGAAAGCTAAAGTTAGAGATACAACAATCCAATATCCATTATTCTTTTAGACGTACAACATGTCATGCTCTCATGTGAAGAGACATGAAGAAATAGGAAAACAATGAAGAGCAAAATTACTCAATAGAAGCAAAATCACAGGTAGTTCAGATGGCATAATTAGTTGTCAAAAACTTTGAGACAACAACTATAAAAGTATTAAATAATTTATAGTATAACATGCAAAGAATGGTTCAAGGTATGAATGATTCTAGGAGAACTATCAAATAGACAATGGAAAATCAAATTGACGCTTTTGAACTGAAAAGTACAATATAAGAAATAAAAATATATTAGCTTGGTTTAACAGCAGAGTAACAGATAGAGTAAAAGCAGAAGAAAAATTGGTGATCAGAAAGATATGTCAGTAGTATCTATCCACACAAAACTGCACACGGAATATAGATTGAAGTAAAAACAAACAACAACAAAACTACTAAGTAAGGGATCAGAGTCCTCTGAGAAACATTAAATTAGTACACATTTATTATGCATCAATCTAACTTGAGTCATAGAATGAAACGATATAAAGAATTAGGCAGAAGGGGATGAGATCCAAGATAGTGGAGTAGATAAACATTGTGCTTCCCTCACCCCGTGAACACATCAAAACTACAACTTAATTATAAAACAATCAACCTAAAGAACCATCTGAAGACTAGCTGAACAGAAGTTTTATAACTAAGGATTTAAAGAAGAAGCCATGTTGAGACTGGTAGGAGGGGCGAAAACGCAAAACAGGCTGGTCCCATACCCATGTGAGGTGGTTGAAAATCAGAAAAGATATCTCAGCCACAGAGGTTCCTCATGAAGGAGCGAGGGACCCCAGGCCCCACACCAGGCTCCCCAGAGTACTGGTGCCGGAAAGAGGAAACCCCCACAATTTCTGGCTGTGAAAAACAGTGGGGATTCCAACTGTCCAGGTGGGACAGAAGGCCGCGGGAAACCCAGACGTCCTCTTAAAGGGCCCACAGAGGCATTGGCTCCTGCTGAGGGACGTTGATTGTGGGGGCATCGGAGACATACAAGGAGAAACTGAGCTGTGTAACTTCCAGGCAAGGACTAGAGGGACAGGCCCCCTTTTCCCTATGTGGGGTATTCTTCCCACACAGGCGGCAGTCGGGTGCCATTTTTCCTGTGTGGAGCCCGCCCCCCACAGGCAAAATCTGAATCTGATTGGCCTGGTGAGCTATTCCACTCTGCTGACTCATTGAGACCCTGGTTTACCCAACTTGCTACTGAGTGAGGTTTTATTAGCAGCTGAACCTTACGGAAGCAGGCAGGTGGCAGCAGGCCTCAGAGTCCTGGCTTTTGCAGAGGTACCCCAAACCGGGTTCAGAGTGTGTACTCTCCCACATGCCTCTTGATACAGCATAGGCAGCAACCGAGCATGGATAGCTTTGTAGCTCCTACCAGGTACTCCTTGGCCAGTCACAGGCAGAGGCTGACCTGGGTCTGCATCAAAGTCCCTCCCAAGAGGCCCAGGAACAAACATACTTGGAGGTTGGCTTCAGACCACAGCAGAGCACTGCCCAATTAACCCCACAAGCAGCACAAACAAAGGGTGATCTTAACAGGCACCAGAGCCTGCTGGGGCAAATCCCGCTCCATGGGCCAAGACCCCTGCACAGCAGCCCATAAGCTATGGATGTGGCTAAACCCCATAGCCAGTCAGCCTGAGGGTCAGTACTACCCACTAACATGCCAAAAGCAATCAAGGCTCAACTACAAAGGGCACACAAGGGCCACTCCTGAAGCACATGGCTCAGGTGACAAGGGAGACTGTGTGTCGTGTGGGGTGACAGGCGAGGTCTCAGCTCCCACTCCCCACATAAGAACGCAGGACATGGTAAGGGCAAACAGGAACACCCACGGAGCCATAGATAGGGGAGTCAAACCAATATATTCTCGCTGGCGGCTGGGTTGGAGACACAGGAAGCAGGATATACATAATCTGCAACCTGCCGTCCTAACAGCAGTCCGCGCTTGCCAGCCACCATCTTCTTGCTAGCCCCCATCTTTTCTGCTAGCGTAGCCACAGCAGTTATATTAGTGGACAATGGCTCACTGGTTACAGCTGACAGCCAACTAACCACAGCTGACGGCCATCCAATCACAGTTGATGGCCATTTACTACCTGAACCAGCACCTTTCTATGTGAGGCCGAGAGCCTGGAAACCGCTTTTTTGGGGCTCTGTCCCCACACTCCACCCCTACAGGGTCTTGCCTTACAATCTACACCGACAAGCGTCTTCCCCGAGGGTCCCTGTGCAAAAAGCCTGGAGGTGAATGCAATATCCTGGACACAGCCAGGCTCTCTGGGTACAGCCAGGGTTTCTCAGGGCACCACCAGTACTTCTGGGCACAGCACACTTCCGGGGCTTCTTAGGGTACCACCAATCTCTTTGGGCACAGACAGGGTTTCTCAGGGCACCACCAGTACTTCTGGGCACAGCCAGAGTTCCTGGACTCAGCCAGGGCTCTCAGGGCACTGCCACTCTCTCTGGGCTCAGACAGACTTCCTGGGATCAGCCAGGACTCTCGGGGCACTGCCACTCTCTCTGGGCACAGCCAGACTTCCTGGACTCAGTCAGGGCTCTCAGGGCACTGCCACACTCTCTGTGCAAAACCAGACTTCCCGGACTCAGCCAGGGCTCTCAGGGCACTGCCACTCACTCATGGCCTCTCAGGGCATTGACACTCTCCTGGGCATCTCAGGGTACCGTGCTGGAACAACAGTGACTCACAGTCAAGGTGCTTACAGATTCTCGATGGCGGCCAGTCAAGACACAAAGCAAACATCTGCCAGTTCCACTACGTGGAGGTATGTTCCCAAACAGTCAAGTGGTCCATTAAATTAGGGATGGAAGGCAGTTCCGCATAGTCCATAGTCATTTGCCAGGGCTGTCCTGGGGGTGAGGGATGACCTTGACCTCACCCTCATCTCCCAAGGAGGACTCAGCAAGTGTTTCCTCCTGGGACAAGTCCCGCATCCAGGCTGCGTCAGCAAGCACTTCCCAACCCACAGGGCCGCAATGACCTTTGCTTTCTCCGGCCTACGCTGGTTGGGGAATTGTCCACATTTTTCCATCCCTCCACAGGGGTCCAGCTTTCCGGCAGCTGCTCATCCTGGTCTTCCTGAGACTGAGTGTTCATACGCACAAACTGCTCCACTGCCCTTTGGAGAGCTTTGGCCAGCACCTTATCCTGCCGACTACGCCATGTGTCATGCGGGGTGACAGGTGGGGTCTCAGCTTCCGCTCCCCACATAAGAACGCAGGACATGGTAAGGCCAAAAAGGAACACCCACGGAGCCATAGGTAGGGGAGTCAAACCAATATATTCTCGCTGGTGGCTGGGCTGGAGACACAGGAAGCAGGATCTACATAATCTGCAACCTGCCATCCTAACAGCGGTCTGCGCTTGCCAGCCACCATCTTCTTGCTAGCCCCCATCTTTTCTGCCAGCGTAGCCACAGCAGTTATATTAGTGGCCAATGGCTCACTGGTTACAGCTGACGGCCAACTAGCCACAGCTGCTGGCCATCCAATCACAGTTGATAGCCATTTACTACCTGAGCCAGCACCTTTCTATGTGACGCTGAGAGCCTGGAAACTGCTTTTTTGGGGTTTTGTCCCCACACGGTGTCACTGGTCCCCACAAGACCCCTACTACTTAAGGCCACACGGAATGACTAGGAAACATAGCAGCCCTACATAATACATAGACACAAAAGCAGAGAGGCAGCCAAAATAAGCAGACAAAGAAATATGTCCCAAATGAAAGAACAGGAGAAAACTCCAGAAAAAGAACTAAATGAATTGAGGCAAACAACCTACCAGAGAAAGAGTTCAAAACAATGGTTATAAGGATGCTCAAGGAACTTAGTGAGATCTTCAACAAAGAGATAACAAGCATAAAAAAGGACATAGAAACCATAAAAAAAAAAAACAAAAACAAAACAACAGTCATAAGTGAAGAATACAATAACTGAAATGAAGAATGCACTAGAAGGAATCACCAGCAGACAAGATGAAGCAGAGGACTGAATCAGCAATTTGGAAGACAAGGTAGCAGAAAATATCCAATCAGGTAAACAAAAAGAAAAAAAAATCATCAAAAATATGAGAATAGTTTTAAGAGACCTCTGGGACAACATCAAGCATAACAGCATTTGCATCATAGGGATATCAGAAGAAGAAGAGAGAAAGCAAGGATTTGAGAATCTATTTGAAGAAATAATGACTAAAGACTTTCCTAACCTGGTGAAGGAAATAAACATACAAGCCCAGGAAGAGCAGAGAATCCCAAATAAGATGAATCCAAACAGACCCACATCAAGACACATTATAATTAAAATGGCAAAGTTTTAAGACAAAGAGAGAATCCTAAAAGCAGCAAGAAAAAAGCAGTTAGTTACTTACAAGGGAGCTCTCATAAGACTATCAGCTGATTTCTCAACAGAAACTTTTCAGACCAGAAGGGACTGGCACAAAATATTCAAAGTGATGAAAAGCAACTAAGATTACTCTACTCAGTAAAACTATTATTTAGAATCAAAGGACAGGTAAAGAGCCTCCCAGGTAGGAAAAAGCTAAAGGAGTTCATCATCACCAAGCCAGTATTACAAGGGATATTAGAGGGACTTTTTTTAAGATGGAAAACAAAATAAAAAATATGAATAATAATGGCAATAACTACACACCTATCAAAAATTGCTTTCAATGTAAGTGGATTAAATACTCCAATCAAAAACATAGGGTGGCTGAATGGATAAGAAAACAAAACCCTTACATAGGTTGCCTACAAGAGACTCACTTCAGAACTTCAGATTGAAAAGACACACCCATACTGAAAGTAAAGGGATGTGAAAAAAATATTTCATAAAAATGAAAACAAAACCAAGACAAACAGAAAAACAAACAAGCAAAATCTGGGGTGGCAATATTTATACCAGACAAAATAGACTTTAAAACAAAGGTTATGACAAGAGACAAAGAAAGACTCAGTAATCCCACTTCCTGGTATTTATGCAAAGAAACCCAAAACACTGCTGCAAGAGGATGTGTGCATCTCTATGTTCATTGCAGCATTGTTTACAATGGCCAAGATGTGGAGGCAGCCTGGGTGGCTATCGATGGAAGAACGGACAAAAAGGAGGTGGTATATATATACACTGGAATATTGCTTGGCCATAGAAGGGAATAGGTTCTTGCCATCTGTGGTAGCATGGGTGGAACTGGAGGGTACTGTGCTGAGAGAGTATGTCAGACAGAGAAAAACAGATGCAATGTGATTTCACTTATATGTGGAATCTAAAAAACAAAATAACAAAACAGAAACAGAAAAAAAAGAATTTGGCAGAAAATTATTTGAAGAAATAATAGTCAAAACTTTTAAAATTTGACGAAAAAAATCTCAGCTTAAAAACCCAAAAAGCACAGAGAACACCAACGGGGGAAAAGAAGTTCATACCTAGGTACAGTAGTTAATAATTTATATTACAATATTATCACTAGAGCTAAGATTAATATAAAATAGAAACCTATTTTATACAAATATATAAAAATAATAAACATATAAAAATAATATTGCTTAAAAGCTAATAGAGAAAATAAAACTAAAATGTAAAAGTAACCAAAGGAAGCTATGATATTTGATATATAACCAAATGCATTTGTCAGAACCCATAGAATTTTGCGCCACAATGATCACATGCAATTTTAAGAAAACATCATTTAGAAAGTTGGGGTCTCCCAGGATAGAATGTAGAATATAACCAAAAAAGGAAAAAAAAAAAAAAACACCGTAATTATATCACAAATGTATAAAACAACCTTACTAAGTAGGTGAGGGGGAAAAGTGATGACTTTGGAAATGAATGAATTCTGTAAGACTAAATCTGTAAGGCAAAAGGCAGTGTACATTTGTATTTTACTGCAGCTGATAAAGTTACTTCCCACAGGGGTACGAATTAAGAATTCTGATACTGTTATGCATGTATACTGGAATTGAACAATTAAGTGAATTGAGAGTAGACAATGGGAGCCACTTTTCTCACTATTGGAGCGGGAGTTTACCAATAAGCAAGAAGTGGCTAGAATGTTCCATATCTAATTGACTAGAGATAGAGACATCAGTAGAAACTCATGTGTAGCTCACCATAGATGTAGATTGTTCCATATATAAATATTTAGATGTAGGTGTACATATGATTTAGTATACATACACTTATTCCATTGCTCTATCATTTTACAGGGCCTAGAAAGATCGACACTGAGGTAGAAACACGTATAGCCAGTGCCCAGATCTTGGTTTCCAATGTTATTTTTTTTAAAGGATTTTTTTGAGAAATGGCTAAAACTAACCTTGGGTCAGGGACTGTATCAAAGGAGTCTGGACTATCTTGTAATGTCTGTAAGTGATGATATTAGTAGGGGGAAAAATCAGCAAGCATTCAGAAGATTTGAATTTGAAGTATTTATAGAACACTACACTCAAATTGGGGCCACACATTCTTTTCAGGTTCAGATGAAACATTCACCAAGATAAATTAAATGCTACCTCATAAAGCAAACCTTATTAATTTCAAAAAACATGATAATATCAATATACACAGAAAAAAGATTTGAAAATTACTAACATCAGCACAGGGTCAAAAAAAAAAAAAACCTCTCAGCAAACTAAGAATGGAATTTATTTAATCTCATAAAGGGTATCTATGAAGTGCTTATAGCTAAAATCATCATTAATGGTGAAATACTAAATAATCTCTTCTAAAGATCAGGAATTTACAAAACATACATATTCCTCTCCTCTAATTTATACAATACAGAAGGTTCTACATAGTGCAATAAAGAAATTAACTAAACAGATAAGAAAACATTATGGAAATAAAGAAATAAGACTTACAATTCACAGATAACATGAATGGGCATATAGAAACTGCAAAGGATTTATTAAAATCTATTAGAACTTATAAATGAACTTATCAAGTTTGCAGTATACAAGGGTGATATAAAAATCAATTGTTTTACATGAAAAATGAAATATAAAATACTATTTACAATAGCACCAAAACCATAATATACCTAACCAAAAATTTCATGAAAGGCAACGAAGTTCTCTACAATGAAAACTACAAACATTGCTGAGGTAAATTTTAAAAGACATAAGTAAGTGAACAGGTGTATCAACTTCATAGTTTAGAAAATTTAATGTTGTCAAGATGGAAATTGATCTAAAAACTCGTGTAATTCCTGTCAAGGTTTTTTTGTTTTTGTTTTTTTTTTTCATAGAAATTGATGAGATAATTCTAACAATTACATGGATATACAAGGAACTCAAAAGAGCCGCCAAAAATATAGAAAAAAGAATATAGTCAAAAGATTTATACTATCATATTTTGTGACTCAAAGTTGCATTAAATTTAGAAAACACAGCATTGGTGTAAAAGTAAAAATGAATTAAAACAACGTGGTATTAGACTTTCATTTGCAGCAAAGCTAGAGTAATAGGGGCCAGATTTACTCTCCTACCTAAAACAACAAAAAAACGGAGAGAAAATCATGTGAAACATCAGTTTTAAAGGCATGGGCCATCAGGTAGTGATCCCTAAGAGACAATGAAAACTGAACTGAGCCTTATTATTGTCCTAGCTTACCTCTTGGAGAAAGCTTCTAGACTACAGCGCAGTGAGGAGAAAACCAGGGGAGCCTGGTAGTCTCCGTGAGTTGAAGGACGAAGCTGGGAGATCAAGGATGTCAAGAAAGCTAGAGTCTTCGAGGCATTGTAAGGGAGAGAAAACACTTGCATACACAGAGGGTTCCAGAGATCTGCAGGGGGTTACCCCTTGGTCTTCAGCTAAGTACTGATTACGACACACACATGAGGCCAGGAGAAGAATAGCCCTAAAGAAGTAAGGGGACATTATTGATTACATTCCTCAAATTGACTTTCGTATCTCTGTGGCAATCTTGTGGTTGCTGATTGTGCTTTCTAGTCCCTTCACCTTCCCCTTATATACACCCCCTGCCCATCTAGCAACCCTCAGTTTTTCCTCAATGTCTCTGAGACTGTTTCTGATTAGTTTGTTCATTTATTCTTTTCTTTAGGTTCCACATATAAGTGAGATCATATGGTATATGTCTTTCTCTGTCTGACTTATTTCACTTAGCATAATGTTCTCTAGGTCCATCCATATTGTTGCAAATTGTAAGATTTCATTCTGCTTTATGGCTGCATAATACTCCATTGTATAAATGTACCACAGGTTTTTAATCCAGTTTTCTACCGAAAACAAATGTAAAGAAAAAGTTGCATTTTCGCTGAACTTCCCCCCAAAAAAGAAAAAAGAATTTATCACAATAAATTGGAAGTTCATAATGTCAAAAGGAAGGAAGGAAGGAAGGAAAGAAGGAAGGAAGGAAGGAAGGAAGGAAGGAAGGAAGGAAGGAAGGAAGGAAGGAAGGAAGGAAGGAAGGAAGGAAAGAAGGAAGGAAGGAAAATACCTCTGGGCTGAGACTATAGTGATGTGCCATTTAACAATGTTTTTCATCGGCAATGGACAGCATATACAAACATGTTGCCATCGGATCATAATGGAGCTGAAAAATTCCTATTGCCTAGTGATGACGTAACCGTCAGGACGTCGTAGTGAAACCCATTCCTTCACGTGACTGTGATAATGATGGTGTAAACAAACCTACTGTGCTGCCAGTCATATAAAAGTACAGCACATGCGATTCTGTGCAGTACATAACACTTGATAATGATAATAAATGACTTACTGGTCTGTGCATTGACTATATTTTTTATCGTTATTCTAGAGTGCACTCCTCCTACTCATTAAAAAAACAAAAACAAAAGTTTGTTGTAAAACAGTATGCCCTGTCACACCAGCAGCAGCCTCCTAAGTCTCCTGTTGAAGTCTGTTGATCATGTCATTTTCTCTTGTGCTTCATTTAATCTTGTGTTTTTTGTACAGTAAGGTGCTTTACAGGCTTGTGGCCTGAGAGCAATAGGCTGGACCATAGCCCAGGTGTGTAGTAGGCTATGCCATCTAGATTTATGCAAGTGCATTCTATCATGTCCGCACAATGAAGCAATCGTCTAAGGACAAATTTCTCAGAACACATCCCAGTTGTTCAGCGGCACACGGCTGTTGTTCCAGTTCCCACTGGCCAGACTGAAAAAAAAACATAATTCATGGAACATTGGGCAAAGTACACAGAATAGTAGTGGGGCCTCCGCTGTGGGACACAATTAGCCCTAGAATGAGTGTTACTTAAAATCAAGACCTTAGAGTAGTAAACAGTTTGCAAATAATTTAAATGCATCCCAGGAAAAAATAAAGAAGGCCAAGATTATTAAAACGACATAGAGACAGCCAGCATTCAAAAAGGTAAATTTCATGTTATCTACCATTTAATAGGTATACAAAGAAGCAGGACAATACAACACATGATAAGGAGAAAAAGTAGTCTTTCAAAGCTGACCACTAAATGCTACAAATTGTTGACTTAGTAAACAAGGGCATTAAAAGAGTTGTTATAACCATATTCTATATGCACAAGAAGCCAGGAGAAAATTGAACACGCAAAGTGGAAACACTGAAAGATCTAGGACTAAAAACTACAATGGTTAAGATTTTTTTAAAGTACACTGAATGGGAATAACAGCAGATGAGACTTTATAGAAGAAACGATGAGTGAATTTAAGGCAACAGTAATAGAAACTGTCCAAAATGAAATGCAGAAAGTAAAGCAATGAAAAAAGGAACAAAGGGGTCAGTAAGCTGCAGGGCATCTTGAAGCATCCGAATATGTATTTAATTAAAGTCCCTGAAATGGAGTAAAGTAGTAAGGCAAAAAAAAAAAAAAAAATTCAAATTGTCTAAATTTAATGAATAATATGAACCCTCAGATCTATGAAGCCCATTGGAATATTAATATAAGAAATATGAAGTGAACTACATCATTACATCATAATGAATTAGTTTTAAAACAGCGATAATGAGAGAACCTTAAATTCATCCTGTGAGAAAAGCCACATTACTTATAGAAAAACCGACACAAGAATGACAAGACTTCTCACTAGAAAAAAATCCAAGCCAGTTGGTGGAACAAAACTTTAAAATACTGAAATAAAAATAATTTTTAACCTTGAAGTGTATGCCTAGCAAAAAATATTTCTCAACAACAAAAGTGAAATAAAGATTTTTCTCAGACATACAAAGCTGAAAGAATTTATAACCAGTAGACCTGCACTATATGAAATGTGAAAGAAAAATCCTTCAGAAAGGAAGAATATTGTATCAGATTGAAATATGGATTTATACAAAGAACCAAAGAGACTCAGAAATGATAACTATGTAGTTGTATGCAAAAATGATTTGACTACCTCTTAAAGATATTTAGCCATTTAAAGCAAAATGAATATAATGCATTATGGGGTTTATACTACATGCAGAAGTAAAATATATGACAATAGCACAAAGGCCAAGAGAAGAGTATACTGTTGACAAATTATTTTGCTCCATGTAAGACAGTAATATCATTTAGAAGTCAAATATAAGTTACAATTTACGGTTTATAAGCTAAAAATATATATATACTAAAAACACCAGAGTAAACACTAAAGAAAAAAAAATTAGACAATAAAGCCACAAATAAGATAAAAGTAAATCCTACAACATATATAATTAATGTCAAGAGAGGCAGGGAAAACAGAGCACAAAGAGCATGTATGACAAAAGGAAAACAAATGGAAATATGACAAACTTATACCAAAACATAATAGCCAACATGTTCAATATAAATGGTCTAAACATCTCTATTAAAAGGAAAAGTACTTCAGATCAAATGTAAAAGCAAGACCCAACTATATATATAGTAATATATTATTCTATATATATATTAATATATATATAGTAATAATAATATATAGTAATATATTATTCACAGGAAACCTACTTTAAGTATAAAGATACAAACAAATGAAGAGTAATATGATATGTGAACAAATTAGATAATTTAAACAAAATGGAAAATTCCTACAAAGACATAAAAAAAGAACTGATTCAAGAAGAAACAGATAGTCTGCATAGTCCCGTCCCAAGTAAATATATTGAATTAATCACTTTTAAACTTTCAGCAAAGAAAAACCTCAGGTTCAGATGGCTTCACTGGTGAATTCTCCAAAATATTTGAAGAAGAATTAACACAAATGCATGACAAACTCCTCCTCCAAAATGAAAGAGGGAACGTTTCCCAATGTATTGTCTGATGGTAGTATACCCTGATACCAAAAACAGACAATGGCATCATAAGAAAAGAAAAATACGAACCAGTTTCCTTCTGAACATACACAGAAATCTTCAACAGAATGCGAGCAAACCCAATCTGGCAACATACAATTATAAGAAAAGATTGGGAGAGCAAATGAGATGTGACCCAGTGATACAAAGCTGCAAATAAAAAATTAGCATACTTCAGGTTCCCAGACTCCCTGCATCCTGTTGCGTAAGTGTTGTCAGAAGCATTATGAGAATAGTCCTTCTTCTGCTACTAAGTTCACGAGAAGTGTTTGTAAATCTCTGCATTCTTTTTTCCTGTGTCTTGATGGGTAGTGTTTTGATTATTTTGGTGCAAATATGAGTTTGTAGTGTCATTCTAGTAAAGAAATAAATTTCCTTTGTCCAATGGCATAAAGATCATTTCTTACTTAAAATTAAGCAATTAAAAAATTATACATCTCATTCTTAAAATAATGAAAAACACAAGATCATCTTAATAAATGCAGAAAAAAAGCATTAAAAGCATTGGTTAAAGGATGTTTTGTAATAAAAATACTCAACAGACCAGTAATAGAAGGCAACTCCCTGACTTAATAAAAAGTTGAGGTACAAAAAATCCACAGCTAACAGCATAATTAATAGAAAATAACTGAGTTCTTTCTCCTTGAGATCAGAAACAAGATAAAGAACATGATCAGGAACTCTTACCACTTCTGTTCAATATTGTATTGGAGATTCTAGCCAAGACAATTAACCAAATATTACAGGAAAATTATATATATATATATATACATATATATACATATATATGTATATATACATATATAGATATAGATATAGATAGATCTAGATCTATCTATCTATATATATATATATGTATATATATGTATCTATCTATATATGTATGTGTGTGTATTTGTGTGTATATATATATATATATATATATATATATATATATATATATATCCATATTGGAAAGGAAAAAGCTATCTCTCCTTGCAGGTGACAAGCATTTGTATATAGAAAATATTAAGCAAACCACAAAACAAGCTATTAAAAAAATAAATGAGCACCAAAGTTAAGGAACACAACTGGTGCATCTCATGAAGAATTGCCTCCTTTAGACATACAGATGAGAAGCAGGGTAAATCAAGAGAAACAAATAGAGAAAATTGAGATCAGATTAGATTAGACCCACCTGATAATCCAGAATATTCTCCCAACCTCAAAATCCATAACATTAGTCATATCTGTAAAGCTCTTTTGCCATGTATGGAAATATATTCACAGATTCTGGGGATTAAAGCATAGACATATTTACAAGGTCATTATTTTCTCTACCACTGTCTTTAAATCATTCTTTTGATATGATCTAAATTTCATAACTGTGCCACACACAAGATAATTTGTACAGAAATGTGCATGGCAGCATTATTCAAAATATCCCAAAAGTGAAAATAGCCCATAACGTCCTACAATTGATAAATTAGTAAATAAAATATAATATATCCATATAATGCAATATTATTAGGCAATAAAAAAGTGAATTACTAATACATGCTATAGTGTGGATGAACCTTGATATCATTATGCTGAGCAACAAAAGCCAGTCACAAAAGACCACATGTTACATGATTCTATTTTATGAAATATCCCAAATAGGTAAATCTATGGAGACAGAAAGTAGATTACTAGTTGACTAGGACTCTGGGATGGGGAGTCTGGGGAAGTTGACATGACAGCTAGAGTTTCTTTTTGGGGTGACGAAAATATTCTAAAATAAGTGAATTATATCTCAACAAAATTGTTCAAAAAATAAAACAAAAGTCTGCCTGAGACTAGTGTTAGTGGTCATGATAACAGGTCTCAGTGGAGAAAAGAGGAAGGAGTGGTTGAAAGGGACTCAGGGGAACATTGGTGTATTGACAATGTCCTCCTTGATCAAGTTGTGGTGACATGAGTGTTCACTTTGTTATCATTCATTGAGTTATACATTTAAGACTTATGAACTATCTGAATCTAAGTTAAGACTTCAAAATGAAAATCGAAATATTTTTTTAAAAAAAAATAACAATAAATGTGTTTTTTTCCATGACAAAAAGAAGTGAAAATTGCTTGGAACTATTACAATAGTGATAGTGTTCTAATCGTGACAGAGAGAGGTAAAGAAATAAATGAAATATGTATGGAGTTAAAATCCAACAAGAATTGGAGATGGACTGGAAGGCAAAAGAGAGGGTAGTGTTAAGGATTACTTAGCTTTCTTGCTGTCAGACAGATTTCCTTTTCAACAGCAAGCAGACTGCATTTAGGTGGGTGAAAATGGATATGAGTGTCAATATATTGGGTGTGAGATGTCTTTAAGACAACCAAATTGATGATGTCAAATAAGGGCTTCATAGAGATGCTGGAGCTCAGAAGAGATGTCCAATTTGGACTTTCTGCAGGACTTTGTCCATTTATGCCTACATCTACCCCATATCCTTTCCTTCTATCTGTATGTCCAAAAGAGGTTATCTTTTATGAGAGTCATCAACTGTATCTACTGACCTCTGGGCAGGGTTATCCTGGATGAGTTTGTCCAGTGAGGGATACCAGAAGATCAGAAGATGGAAGGAGAATAAAGTTCATGCCAAGGGGATGGAGAAAGTCTCCAGCTTTTGCTAGCACCAAGGTGCTGTACTATCTCCTTTTCGGTTTGGTATCTTTGTCCCTATACACCATTCTGTAAATAGTCTTTTATTAACTTTTTTAAATTGGTCCATTTGAATGTACCATCTGTTTCCTGTCAGGATCTTGAGTGATTCAGTAATTGCCACAAGAGGTGGCTCCAGGAAACACCCTTAAAATAGGTTTCTGGAACTGGGTGACTAGCATATTTGAGAAGTTCACAGATAGCTTCTTTGCTTCAGGAAATGGGACACTGATAATCTTTGGCATGCCGTAACATTGTGATTAGTCAAATAATCACTGGAGGTGGCATAAGATGAAGTACAGATGCAACAAAGACACTGGGAGATCACGTGGCTGTGGCACTTAGTCTCTATGGCAACAATGATTATTACAAAGATTGCAGAAAAAAATGAAAAAAAAAAACAAAACCTAAAGGTCTGCTTCAGAACATGAATGAAAAATTAGAAAGTTTCCATAGAAACTTAAGAGAGTCCCAGGAAAGAAATGAATGAATGAAGTCTAGAAGTGCATGTAAGTCTAAGGACAGAATGTAATTGCACAGTTATAAGCAAATTAAATGAAAACAAACAAACAAACAAACAAACAGTAAAACAGCCACATACATTATGCTAAGATAAAAGCACTCATGGAAAAAGAATAGGAGCCTACGATATTTGGTCAGACAGGAAAAAGAATAAAAACTGTTAATTTCCAAATTCAGGTACACTCACATGAGATTTGAAAATAAAATATTGGTATTAATTACCCAAAGAATGATATTTATACCAAAAGTCTAGTTAATTGAAGTTTGGGCTCACAATGGCTTACAGGAAATGAGGAAGAAATGCTAGAAATTCTCTGGCATAATACAGTGGTACTCAAACTTGGCTGTACATTGGAATCACCAAAGATGATTAAAAAAAACAAAATACATTGAGAATCAACAGAAGTCTAGCTGAACCGAAGCCCTACCACTACAGACATATAGAAGAAGCTACCTTGAGACTGGTAGAAGGTGGCTGATAGGAGACACAGAATGGGCTGGTCCCACACCTGTGTGTGACCATTAAAAATTGGGAGGAATATCTTGGCTGGGGAAGTAATCCCTAGAGTAGCGAGTGGTCCTAGCCCCTTACCAGGCTCCCCAGCCCAGGGTTCCAGGGCCAGGGGAGAAGTCTCCATAACTTCTGGTTGTGAAAACCAGTGAAGATTGTGGATGAGTGAGATAGAAGGCAGCTAGAATACCAGGCATGCCTCTTACATGTACTTGCTCACTGACAGACTCACTTGCTTTAAGCTCCAACATTGGAGCAGCAACTCAAAAGGCATCGGGGACATACGAGGAGGAACTGAATTATCTGGCTTTAGGGAAAGGGATGGAGAAAAGGCTTTCTCCTGGATGGAGGAGTTGGCAGAAACCATTGTTTTTTGTTGTTGTTGTTGAGCCCTCCCATTTCCTGCATGCAAATGAAGGCAGATGCCATATGAGTCTCCACCAAACAGGCTATCACTTTTTATCTGTCCCTCCCGAGTGATTCCTGAAAACCCCACCCCACCCAAATTTGGGTATACCCAAGCCTCTTCCAGTGGCTTTTTCTTACAAACAACCTGTCTTAGTTCATGTTGTGGACTTTCATAAAATCTCTCAAAGGTTCACAAAACCCAAAGAAACAACACCTGGCTTCAGTGTGTCCTGTACGTCTGGCTGAGCAGCCCTAAGCCTGGCACTAGCAACAGCTGTCCTCAGTTCACAGATTGGCCTCTTGAGGCACCTCAAAGTCCAGTGTTGGTGGTGGCCATCTGCAGATTGAATTGTGGCTCATACCAGGTGACCCTGGGCAGAGCACAAGCTGCAGATAAACTTGGCCTGAAGCAGGTCCCCTTCTTGGAGGCCCCAGGACTGACACTTCTGGTGGCCAACTTCAGACCAAGCTGGAGCGTCACCTGGCCATCTCCAAGGATGACACACCCACAGGGCAGACTGGGCAGGCACCAGAGCCCTCCTAAAGTAAACCCCACTCTGTAGGGGCAGCCCCTGAACTACAGCTCCTTCAGTGTAGTCACATCCAGTCTTCACAACTCATCAGCCTGAGCATCAATCCCTCCCATTCACATGCAAACAGCAACCAAGGCTCAACTACAACAGGAGGGCACACACAAACCACACAAGGAACACACATGGAGCATTCAGCTCTGTTGACCAGGGAGACTGCATCACTGGGTCCCACAGGACACCTACAATATAAGGGCACTCTACTAAGACTGGGAGGTGTAGCAGCCCTACTTAATACTTAGAAATAAATACAGGGATGCAGCCAAAATAGGGAGACACAGAAACATGGCCTAAATAAAAGAGCAGAACAAAGCTCCAGGAAAAGAACTAAACAAAATGGAGATAAGCAATCTACCAGATGCAGAGTCCCAAACACTGGTTGTTAGGATGCTCAATGGTCTCAGGGAGAACTTCAAAAAAGAGATAGGAAACAGAAAAAATGGAGATAGAAAACATAAAACAGAACCAGTCAGAAATAAAAAAATATATACAATAATTGAAATGAGAATACATTAGAGAGAATCAACAGTAGATTATATGAAGTAGAGAATTGAATCAGTGGTTTAAAAGACAAAATAGCAGAAAACACCCAATCAGAACAGAAAAAAAAAAAATGAGGAGAGTTTAAAGATCATCTGAGATAATATCAGGCGTACCAACATTCGCATTATAGGGGTACCAGAGGAGAAGAGAGAAAGGAATTCAAGGAAATAGACATGCAAGGCCAGGAAGCACAGAGAGTCCCAAACAAGATGAAGCTATCATTTAGAACCGAAGGACAGATAAAGAGCTTCCCAGACAAAAAAAAAAAAAAAAGCTAAAGGACTTCATCACCACCAAATTGCTAGTATTACAAGGCATCTTAGATGGTCTTCCTTAAGATGAAAAAAAAAGAAAAAAAGAAAAAAAACAAAAACATTAAAAATATGAATAATGAAATGGCAATAACTACATATCTATGAACAATTACTTTACTTGTAAATGGATTAATTGCTTATGTCAAAAGATAGGGTGGCTAAATGGATAAGAAAGTAAGACCCTTACATATGCTGCCAACAAGAGATCACTTCAGATCAAAAGGCACACAAAGACTGAAAGCAAAGGGATGGGAGAAATACAGTTCATGAAAATGGAAACAAACAAAACCAAAAATCCAAAATGCTAAGATAGCAATACTTACACCAGACAAAATAGGCTTTAAAACAAAGGCTATAACAAGAGTCAATGAAGGACATAGTAATCCCACTTCCTTGTATTTACCTGAAGAAATGCCAAACACTACTTCTTGGGCATCCATATGTTCATTGCAGCATTTTTACAATGGCCAAGATGTGGAGGCAGCCTGGGTGTCTGTCAATTCATGATTAGATAAAGAGGAGGTGCTATATATAATATATAAATATATATATATATATATATATATATATATATATATATATATATATATATTTATATATATATTTACATATATATATAAAATGGAATATTGCTCAGCCATGGGAGAGAATGGGTTCTTAACCATCTGTGGCAGCATGATTGGACCTGGAGGGTATTGTGCTGAGTGGAGTATGTCAGGCAGGGAAAGACAGATACAATGTGATTTCACTTATGTGTGAAATCTAAAAGCAAAATAAACAAACAAATAAAACAGAAGCAAACTCATAGATAAAGAGAACAAACTGATGGTTGCCAGATGGGAGGGAGATTGGGGATGAGTGAGAAAGGGGAAAGGATTAAGAAGTACCAATTGTTTGTTACACAGCAGTCATGACAAATACAGTCACTAATATTGCAGTAACTATGATGGTGTCAGATGGGTGCTAGATTTATCAGAGTGATAGGTGGGAGGGGGAATAGGGGCAGGGGGAAAAAGGTGAAGGGATTAAGAAATACCAATTCGTAGTTACAAAATAGTCACAGGGATGTAAAGTAAAGCACAGAGAATATAGTCAATAATGTGGTAATAATTATGTGTTCCAGGTGGTACTAGACAAGTCAGGGGGATCACTTCTTAAATTATATAAATGTCTAACCACATGCTATACACCTGAAATTAATATCATATTGACTGTCAAAATAAATAAAGTATTAAAAAATTCAGAAAACCTTACCAAAAAAAATCAGTGTCTGGGTTCCATCCACATACAGTCTGATTTTAATATTGTGGGATACATTGTAGGCACTGGGTTTTCTGAAGCTCCCCAGGGGATTCTAATGTGCAGACTGAGGTGAAAATCATTGATAATAAAGTAGAAATCTGAAGGTGTTCAGATTAGAGTAGATTTACTATGTGTAAACCTCATTGTACTAATCACCCCGAAAAGGCCTAGAAGACACTCCCCTTATCAAAGCATCGTTGAAAATCACTGTGGTGAATGTCTTCTATAGGCCAGAGATGACTGATGGTGGGAGATGCTTCAGCAGAAACATCTCTGTATTTCAGTGGGAAGGATGGTATGCTAGTGACGCTAAGGCCAGACCAAGGGTCATAACCATCAGACATAAGGTGCTCACAATCACATTAACAAGGAAAAGGTTGAATTGGCAACAGTGTTTTGACCTGCATTACCCTGTGTCAGTAACTGACTTATTACTAAGTTCCTCTGAATGAAATAAATCAGCAGCCTACTGAGGTGTGGCTTAACGTATAAAAGCAGAAAATTTCTAAGTCGAGTGTTAAAAATGTAACTCATGTCATCATAATGGGGATTCATAGTTCCAAGACTTAAATCAATACATAGCCTTGGAGGGTCTCCATTGAAGGGGAGCTTGGTTCCCTTTGAGATCGGATCTACAACATAGCTTTTAATGAATACTGTGTATTTTCCCCAAACCTTCTCTGTATGACTTAGAGCCATTTTCCAGGAGAGCTGTACACAGGCAAAAAGGAAATACTCAGAACTTCGGGGGATTATTAAGTGAAGGCTCTGAATTGCTGCTAATCACTAGAGAGTTTAAATGTAGACTGGTTCGCTAAGAGTGGGCATTTATTGAGGTCAGATAATAGATGGACTCTTGGCTTGATTCATCTCTGAGTGAGTCTAGTGGAACCACTGACTTATCCTATAGGTTATTTGTGGGTTATTATGTTAACTATAAAGCAAGTAGAAGTTTGTAAAACTGTATCCGCTGCCGAGAGAACAAATCAAAAGCAATGCTCCATTTGTCCCTTCAGGTCCACCATCTGCCCTTCTCCTCCCTGATTTATGTCCTGGGCTGCATCAATGAACTCCCTTAAACCCTACTTGTTGATATTTAGTCAATGGCAGGCACCAGCAAAAAATCAGAGGGCAAAAGAAGAGTACTTTTGGGGTATTTATTCCTCCAGTTCCCTCTCTTCTAGGCTAGATTCACATGAGTAGATGAAGCTGAAGAACACAAAGTATGAAAAGCATTCAGAAATATGCTGATATATTATAGTAAAGGGTTTTTCTTTTTTCTTTCTTCTGTCTTTATTGGAGATACACTCATTTTTATGTAAACCAATTATATCATTCAGTGTTCCAGGGAAAACAGCTGTATGAGTACCATTCAAAATGTTTTAGCTGAAGTTTAATGGAAGGGCTATTTACAGAGATGTGGGCAGAAATAACAAAACCAGTAAGGATTGGGGAAGTGTCCAGATATTATCAGCAACGAGAAGCCATTACTATCCCTAGGGCCAAAGGAGAGGAGAGCTGAATCCAAGGGAAAGGAGCCAAGCCACTGGGAGACGTTACTGTAGAACAAACAAACTGACCGAGCCAGGGCACAGGAGAAAATGGGTGCAAGGAGGAGAACGGAGACTAAATATCTTAACCTCTCCTTATCATCTTTCCTTTTCATGTTGTGCCTCCTTGGCCAAATACAACTGGAAGCCAAAGGACGAAACAATCAAGTGATGCATTCTATGGAAGTCAGAATCCCAGGGCAGAGACCAGTAGAGTGCTGGTGAGTATGTGGTTGGGATGGGGGAATGGGGTGGGTGAGCAGGAGAGCAGGAGATCAAAACCAGCACACCAAGGAATCATTTTCAACTGTTTTGCTCATGAGCAAAATTGAAAACAAAAGACTGAGTGGAAGTACATTAAAAAAACTAATGTTTTTCAAAAACTGCTTTGAGTCAAAAATCACCATGAAAGCAAAAATACAAAAAAATGTGCTTAGGTTCAACATATTTACAACAGTTCCAGGAAGCTAGATTGAATACCACAGCTTTGATTCTTGCTTCCTCTTGATCCCGTATTACATGTTATCTTTTAAGGTTCAGAATAATGAATACTATTGTGGATTCCCTTGTGTCTCTGCAATGATGCCTTTGAAAAAGGTAATTACTATAAATAGCCTCATTTCTGCTAAAAATTATAATATGAATTTTTTATGTAAGAACAATAAATCAACCCAAACAGCTGCCTCACTATTATTCATTATAACAAACTTATGATGTAGCCAATTGGAAAAAAATGCAATTTTCCTAAAGTGCCTCTTTGAATTATTCAAAGTTTTTGTTGAGGCTAATTAATTTAGTGCACATTACTAAAATGAATCTTTGAAAATAAACAAAATACTGAGCAAAAATAGAAGTACAGATGCTAGCAGTGTTCTACTTTTTTTGATACTATGCTTCATACATCTGCACCAAACCAGTAGAAATTAATGTGGTACGTTGATATTCTTTAATGGGTTTGATCTATAGTCAAACATATATAAGCAATGATGTTTTAATATGCACTCCATGTAATACTCAAGATGGATAGCCATGTGATTTCTTTGGGGAAAGGGTGTTTGTCACTATCAAAAATTGAAGTTAGAAGTGGATCTGCATTAAATACACCATCATTTCAAATCCTTCCTTATTTCACTCAGTTTTTACTTACAAGAGACAATCTACTTCTCATATTAGTCTATTTACATCTCTTACATTTAACATTGGATTTCTTCTTGGTAAGAAAATCACAAAAGAAATTATGAGGAAGGATAAAGAAATTCACGTCAGAATGGAAGATAAATGTATCCTTACAATTATACCCACTAAATTGCTACATCGCCATTCCTCAGGCTCGTGCCACATGCCTCATCCTTGAACTCCCTTCCTCATTTAAGGCAACATTTAGCTCAGATTCATGAAAGTAGATTTTATGAAAGCAGAGACCCTGAAGGCTGAGAATTCTACCTGCATCTTTACCATTAATGTATGACATAACCTTGGACAATCTCTCCAACTTCACCTCCTTCATCCAAAAGATGTTCTGAACTCAGTAGTAATAACTATCAATGTCTGCCAGGTATATTGAAAACATTAAGTACTAGATACGTATTTAATTATGACATTAAAGGATCTGTTGCAAAAAAAGAAAGCAAAATAAATCATGTATTGGGAAGCAGAATCATAGCAATTAGACTTTGTTCTCTTACGCTAATTAGAAATCTATGAATAGGGATTTTTAAAAAAACGTTCTCACTGTACCTCTCAACAAAAATACTTAGTAACAAAAATACTATGGACTAGGTGGCTTAAAAAACAAAGATTTATTTCTCACAGTTCCAGAGGCTGTGGAGTCCAAGATCAAGATGTCAGCAGATTTGTTGTCTGGGGAGGGCCCACATCATGATTTATGAATGGCCATCTTCTTATTGTGTCCTCTCATGGCCTAAGGGGAATAAGAGAGCTATCTGAGGTCTTCTTTATTAGAACACTAATCACATTTATCAGGGTTCCTTGTGTGATCTAATCGTCTCCCAAAGAACCCATTTCCAAATACCATCACATGGGGTATTAGGCTTCAGCTTTCGAATTTTGTGGGGAAACAAACATTCAGTCCATAGCTCCACCTGTTATAAAAACAAATCAACTAAAGCGAGTTTTACAATAGTACTTTTCAGGACAATGAACTCCATGCCCCAACAAGATTTCCACTGAGGCAGAAATGTTACTAATATTGTGCAAACTTCAAGAATATCTCTGTGTTACTTCAAGTAAATGTATTGTAGACCAAGAAAACATTTTAGACTCACTATAGACCTGAGGAAAAATACGATGTGATGTGCAAAATTATTTGCCATGGTTTCTTGTTATCTCTCCTACATGGGAAGTTGAGTGGAACCAACAGAAAACAGATGAATTATACTCTATAAAATTATGATAGTAACATTTACCAAATAAACAAACAAACAAAAACAACCTCCTGGAAAATTAATGAACACAAAGCTACTTCTTTAAAAAGATAAATAAAATGGATAAGCCTCTAGGGAAGCTAAATAAGACAAAAAAGAAAAGAAAGAGAAAGCCTACAACTTACCAGTGTCAGAAGTGAAAGAGAGGACATGATTACATATCCCATGGACATTATAAAGATAGTAAAGGAATACTGTAAACAACTCTATGCCCACAAATTTGATATCCTAGATCAAGTGGACCAATTCCTTGAAACACAGTATTTGCCAAAACTCACACTAGAAGAAATAAACAATCTGAATAGGCCTACATTTAGAAATTAAAAAAATTATTAAAGAAATTGAATCCATAATCAATAGTGTTTCAAACAAAAAAGCAGCAGGCCCACATGGACTCACTGGTAACTTCTACCAAACATGTACTATATATATATATATATATATATATATATATATATATATATATATATATATATATATATTTACCAATTTTTAAAAACAGCTTGCAGAAGATAGAAGTATAGGGAATACTTTCTAACTCATTTTATGAGGCCATCATTACCCTAATACTAAAACCATACAAAGATTTACAAGAAAAGAAAAATACAGACCAATATCTCTCATGAACATAGACGCAACAATCCTCAAAAAATATTAGCAAATTGAAACCAACAATATATGAAAATGAATTATATACTACAAACAACCAGGATTTATCCCAGATATGCAAATCAGGTTCAAGATTTGAAAACTAATTATCATAAACCATCACTTCAATGGAATAAAAAAGAAAAATCACATGAATACACCAATAGATACAGAAAAAAGCATTTGATAAAATTCAACACCCATTCATGATAAAAACTCTCAGTGAATTAGGAATAGAGGGGGGACTTTAAGTTGATAATGATTGTCTACAAAATAAAATAGCTAATATCATACTTAATAGTGACAAACTTGAAGCTTATGATTGGTATCTCACCACTCTTTTTCAACATTGTACTGAAAGGTCCAGCTAATGAAGTAAGACAAGACAAGACAAGACAAGACAAGACAAGACAAGACAAGACAAGACAAGACAAGACAAGACAAGACAAGACAAGACAAGACGAGGTATATAGGTTCGAAGAAAGAAATAAAACTTTCTTTCTTCCTTTCTTCCTTCCTTCCTTCCTTCCTTCCTTCCTTCCTTCCTTCCTTCCTTCCTTCCTTCCTTTCTTTCTTTCTTTCTTTCTTCTTTTTTTCTTCTTTCTTTCTTCTTTCTTTCATTCTTTTACACTTCTGGAACTAATAGGCAATTTAGCAAGGTTGCAGGATACAAGGTAAATATTCAAAACTCAATTTCTGTCCTATATCCCAGCAATGAACAAATTGAATTTGAATTGAAAAACACAATACCATTTATATTAACACCCCCCAAAATGAAGCAATTGAGTATAGATCTAACAAAATATGTACAAGATCTATATAACAAAAATTACAAAACTGTGATGAAAGAAAACAAATCACAGAATTCACACCCTTCACAAAAATAAACACAACATGTGTCACAGATCTAAATGTAAAACGCAAAACTATAAAACTCCTAAAAAATAACATAGGAGAAAAAAAACAGATGATCCTGAGTATGGCAGTCACCTTTTAGATACAACACCAAAGGCATGATCCATAAAAAATAATAATAATTGAGAGACTTCATTAACATTGGGAAAAAAACACAAACAACAACAAAAAAACAACAACCCTGCTCTGCAAAAGACAATGTCAATAGAATGAAAAGATAAGCCGCAAGCTGAGAGAAAATATTTGCAAAGACACATCTGCTAAAGCACTGTTATCCAAAATGTACAAAGAACTCTTCAAATAATAATAAACAACACAATTTAAAAATGGGCCAAAGACCTTCACAGATACTTCATCAAAGAAGATATACAAATGACAAGTAAGCTTGTGCAAATATGGTCCACTTTATATGTCATGAGGAAATGCAAATTAAAACAGCAGTGAAATCCCACTACTAACTTACTGAAGTGGCCAAAATCCAGAACACTGACAACATCAAGTGCTGACAAGCATGTGGACCAACAGGAAGGCTCAGACATTCCTGGTGGGAGTGCAGACAGTATAGTTTAGAAGGCAGTTTGGCAGTTTTTTAGAAAACCAAACATACTCTTACCCTTTGGTCTCACTCACAATTACACTCCTTGGTATTTACCCAAAGCAGCTGAAAACTTTTGTCCATAGGAAAACCTTCATGTGGATAGTCAAAGCTGTATTCATAATTGCCAAACCTTGGAAACAACCAAGATGTCCTTTAGTAGATGAATGATTAAGTAAACTGGAACATCCAGACAGTGGACTATTATTCACTACAAAAAAGATATGAGCTATCAAGCCTTGAAAAGAAATGGAAGAAACTTAAATGCATATTGCTAAATGAAAGAAGACAATCTGAAAGGCTCTACATACCATGTTATTCCAGCTATATCACATTTTGGGGAAAGTAAAACTAATAATTGTAAAGATTTTGTAGGGTATCCAATGGACACTTGTCTTATTAAGGAGAACACCTCAGGGAAGGTGTAGTTGCCTAATCACTGCACTGCATACCTGAAGTTAAAGCTGGACAATAATGAATGTCAACTATAATTTTATATATATATATATAAATATATATAAAACCATATATATATGGTTACAAGAAGTGGAGTATAGCATTAGGAATAGAGACAATGGAAATGTAATGGCTGTATGCGATGTCAGAGGGATAGTAGATTGGGGGAGGAGGGTTATCACTTTGTGAGGGATATAAATGATAAAGGTCTAACTATTACATTGTTTTGTACACCTGAAACTAAAAAAACAAACAAACAAACAAAAAGCTAGGGACAGGAAAAAGATCAATGGCTGCCAGTGGTTTGAGCAAATATTTTAATGAGAACATTCAGATTCTTCAAATGTCGATTAATGACATATTTTTGTGTGTGTGTTTTGTTTTTATTATTTAATTCCCATAGATAATTCCTGGCTGAGGCTAAGGTGCTTATTGCTCCAATTCTAATGAAATGACTAGGTGGGCAGATTCAGTAAGTGATGTTCTGAAAGAGAAGATAAATAGCCAGGAAAATGTTCATTGAAAGGGGATTGAAGTGCTTTTCTTTTTCTTTCAGTTTTTATTCCTGTTATACTAAAGAAGACATTCCATTTAGGCCCAGTGTCTCAGTAAGCCAATAATTTCATATGAATAGATAGAGTGGGACAGTAGGAACTCTTAACCAAATTTCCTTCAATGTTGATGAAGAAAATGAATCTAATATGATCCTCTGTTGGATTTTATGAACACTCTCTGCTCCAACTGTCAACAAAGAGTAAGAACCAAGATACAAAGCAAAACTAAACAAAACCATTCAAAGAATTATTGAGGAGTACTAGAGATCAAAGTATAGGGGAGGGAAATTTGGAGAATCAAAGAAGTGTAGGGGAGGGAATGTTGGAGAATTATAGTGATTAGAGTGACATTTTATAAAGTTATCATAATAGAAGCTGAAAATGAATAGATAGTACATCAGTTATTATTGCTGGATAGCATATCACATTAAAAGTTAGTGGCTTAAAAATGTATTTATTATTTCTCTTTGTTTTGTGGGTTCACTAGAAAGTTCTCTGCTTCATATAGCATTGTCAGTGGCCACTCATGGAATCTAGCAGCTCACCTGGGGCTCTCAGTCCTCTTCCATGTGGGCTCTCTCTTCGTGTGCTGTTTTGTCTTGAAGGACCTCTTCTTGTGTCTTCTTTCTCCAGCAGGGTAGCTTGGATATCTTTAAGTGTGATGGCTGAGTTCTAAGACAGTGTTTCAGTCAGAAAAGCCCTGATGTGTAAGTGTGTATCAAGACTCAGTTGCATCACACTTGCTAATGTCCTACTGGCCCAGATGCAATGTGGGAGGGGACTGACTACACAAGGATCTGAATACTGGGAGGTGTAGTCTTTTGGATGCACCATTGGAACAGTCTGCCACATCCACTGAGCTCTAAATAGTCTACTGGGTACCACATGAGTACCACAATATCATCCAGGTATTTCCATGCTCTAGCAAGTTTTTCTTTAAATTTATTTTTATAAAATTTATTGGGGTGACATTGGTTAGTAAAATTATATAGGTTTCAAATGTATAATGATGTGTATAGATAATTTATTACTTCAAAACTATTTTTTAGAGCAATTTAAGATTGACAGAAAAATTAAGCAGAAGATATAGAGACTTCCTTCTACACACATGCACGGCCATTACCAACATACCCCACCAAAGTGGGGCATTTATTACAATTAATGAACTTATATTGACACATCATAATTACCTAAAGTATACAGTTTACAATATGGTGCTCTCCTGGTATTGTACAGTCTATGGGTTTGGACAAATAAATATTAACATGTATCCACCATTATGGGATCATACAAAATATTTTCACTGTCCAAAAAATTATCTGTGAATGTTGTTCCTATAAGTATATTGTAAAAAGAATATAAACTGAAACAACTGTTCTATTCCCTTGGCTTAAATATTTTCCTGGCTGTTGATCTTATATATTTTTAAAGACATCGCTTACTGAATCTGCCCATGTATCTATTTCATTAAGATTACAGCAATAAGCACCTCCCTACAGCCTCAGCCAGAAACTTTTTGAGAATTCAGTAATTAAAAAAAAAAACACAAACAAAGATATGCCATTAATTGATGTTTCCAAAATCTAAATATTATCCTATTGAAATCTTTACTCAAAAATAATTTTTCTTTCTGGAGCATTGAGAATCAAAGATGGCTGCTGTTCCCATTTCTATGTGATCCACAGCTATGTAATATAAATGGGAAATTAAAACAGATTTCCAAAGTAAAGGCAAAGAAAGGAGGGAGGAATTCCTTGGTTTGGATATCTCAACTTAAGATTGAAATGGTAAATAGAAAGTTGGTCATTTGGCAAGTGAGCAAAGAAGCACATAAGAAAGTGTTGCTTTTAATAAGCAGATGTGCAATGTTAATATAGCAGTTATGTCATTATACCAAATTCTATTGTTACAATGGTCATGTGTTTATTGTAATAAACTATCATCAAAGTTTTCACCAGACCCAGCTAAATGTTTTTGTTGTTGTTATTGTTGTGTTTTAACACAGCTACTTTCAAGTTGTCAAATATTGAATGTGACTATGACTTTATTTGGCCAGAAAGGGAAGAGGCTGAAAAGAGAAACTGGTAATCAAAAGTGATTAATTTAAGAATAATTCATGTTTGTCCTATAAATGATCCATCAATTTGCCACATCAACACACTTATTATCATCTATTTACTTAGTTAAAATGCATATTCACATGAAAATAGAGATCTTGGGTCCAAAAAAAATAAAGATTATAATGCTTTTTAAAGTAAATTTGATGACATAGAAAGAAACTTGGAAACTAAATCAATACCAGTATAGCTTGCTAAAGAACTCTTGTTTCTGACTAACCTAATTTAACCATGTTGAAGATTACTAGACATGAAAAATTTAGGAAAAGAAAAGAGTATTAAGTTACCCCGATTTTAAAAAGACATTTTATGTTGTCATACAGCATTGTACGTCATACAACATATACTAATTAATGAGGAAAATATAGCTTGGATATCATACAGCCATTAAGCTGATACTTAACCGATTGGCAAATCACATTTACAAAATTTTCCTCACCATTGACTTGGAGATAGAAAAGGTAACTTTCAGGATATCACAGAAAGTGATGTTGAAATCTTGGTTGTATTTCTATCTTTTATCCATAATCTAAAGCATGTCTTCAAACAATCCCAGAATTCCTGTAACTGGATAAATTAGGCTAACTGATGATAATATTAAGATTTCATAGAGAAATACAGGAAAAACTTATTTAAATGAGAAAACTGCAGAGATACAATATAGAGAACAAACAATAATACATCTAAATGAATTCAAGGCAATCTTTTCTTCAAATTTTTATTATATTTATTTTGTGAAAGACCTATTCTATTCCTTTGTATCATAATAGGCTATGTTGTATAAATCAAGAAACTTTTCATACACTTATCACTGAAGTCTTCAAGAATGTGGCACAAATCCTTCATTGTGGCAGAAATCCTGTCTTTATTATTATCTTATATTTGATATTATATTAATTTCAAGGAAACAAAATGATGTTCTGGCAATTATGTTCAGTAGGTAGTTGTTAGAAAGATGGACTTAAGGTACTAATACAAAAATATAAATAGCTGATATTACAGGAATGAAAGAGCTTGTCCAACACAATGTGCTTTGCAAAAAAAAAAAAAAAAACGAGAGAGGGAGAGAAAGAGAGAGAAACACAGAGAATTAAAGATAAAACTTTTAGTGAAAACTATAATAAAGGGATATATATATAGAAAGAAAAGCTAATAAAATGTCTGAGGAATTATAGTTAAGGAGGAAAAAAAGAGAAATAAAGTCAAGGGTTTCATGAGTCAAGGGTAAAGAATGTATCACGGAATCATGAAATAATGACCAACACTCTACCAGGGCATGAGAGAATAACGAGGAATCATCCATGAAGTTCCTGAAAGGAACCATGGTTAGATCAAATTTAGTGCAAGGCACATAGAAAAGTTCTAGAAGTGGTTTTGAACTCTTAGCCTCACTGTTGATTAATGTTCTTTAATGAGGGGAAAGTAGAGACTGTTATAGTCCATTAAGATTAAAAATATAAGATAATTAATATAAACTCTTCAAAACTGAAATTTCAGAGAAAATTTTTACAGTTCACACCTCAATAAAACTGGAGGATAATGTGTGTGTATGTGTCTAAAGCACTTAAATACATCAAATATATGGAGAATTTAAAAGTAGTCTCCTAAAAATTAACAAATACAAAAAAAAAAAACAAAAAAACAAAAAAAACTTTGGTCAATGAAAACAAACCTGTGCTTTGTTTAAAACAATTACAATGATAACAAGCCACACCAGATCTGAGAGGCAAAACAAGCCACAGGATCTGAGAGGCAAAAGCAACATTGAGTACACCTCTTAGTAAACCTTAGTAAATCCTTTCCAAGATTGCTTGGAAAAGAATGAACTAAGCATTTAACTTAAGAAGTTAGGAGAGAAAGAAAACTAACCTAGAGAAAGAAGAAGTTGAAAAGTAAGAGAAATCTGAAACAAATTTGAAACTAGAAAAATTAAATTAGAATTAATAAATCAACCCAGGAACTGAACTTTGAAAAATAACTATAAATTACACAAACCTTCTAAGTAATCTAATCAAGTAACAGTAAAGACATTATTATTAAAAAATGAAAAATATATACAACCCCAAGAACAGGTAAGATTTTTAAAATTACAGTACTATGCATAATCTCTGCTGCATATGACAATCTCGATGAAATGAATATTTTTTCTAGAAAAGTTGAGATTGCCCAAAATTGACTTAATCAAAGTAGAAAATGTAAATATACCAATCAGCATGTAATAAATTGAAATGCTCATCAAAGAACTATTCTCTGAAAAGGTATGAAGCTCAGATGGCGTTAGCAAGGAATTCTTCCAAAACCTGAGAAGACACTGGTATTTTTGTGCTGTTTAAATTGTTACAAAGCATGGAAGAAATGGCAAGTGTCACACAATTCATGTTATCAAACTACATTGCTATCTCTAGAGCCACTCCCCCTACCCTCACTCAGCTCCCAGCAGTTATGATTCTTTGCCTCAAGAATTTTGAACAATTTTTTTATCCTCTTTTGCAAAAATTGCATTGAAGAGATCAGATTAAGTAGTTGCAGGGTGCAGCTCAGCTTTGACTTAGAGGGAAGAAATAAAGAAATTCCTCCAACTGGTGAGAAAGGAGAGATTTACAATTCCCTAAAACCGTGGGGACTTGCACTCTGCTCTAGCATGGCCTAAGCAGCAGTAAAGCCTCCGAGGAAAATGGGAGCTTGGGACTCTAAGACTGAATAATAGGTGGCATGGGAGACACTAAGGAGCACAGATGACTGATGACAAGGGTTTCCTCCAATGCTTTGGTACATTGTAAGACCCTAGAAACAATACTAGCTTAGTAATAGGAAAGAGACTCAAGAATAACTGACATTGAATTCCCTGCCAGCCTAGGAGCATATATGCTTAAAGTTGGAATTAAATTGATTTAAAGGTAATAAAAACTGTGATATGTCTTTCACCATTGAGTTTGTGCTTCAAGAGCATTCACACACACTACATATACATTAAAAAAAAATTAATACATTTCTGGTTAATTAAATCCAGGAGAATGAGAATATAATAATAATAATAATAATAATAATAATAATAAATCAAGCACAGCTAATTCTATATACATGAGAATGGTTAAATATTATTTAAAAATATATATTTATATAATTGATCAAATGCATGACCAAATTTAAAAATTATGACTATACTTCTAGCTGCTGAAAAGGAATTTGAAAAATTCAGCTTCTTGAGTTTAAAAAATAAAAATCTTGATACAAAAATGTCCAATGAAATTAAAAATAAAAGAACACATGCCATTCTTATGCCACATTCTTTCACATAGTATCTTGTTATTTTCATAACAACTGTATCGTTATTTTTAGACATAAAAAGCTTTCCCTGGAAAGATTAATTAGCTGGCCCAAGGTCAAACAGATTAAGTGATGAAGTTAGAATGTAGGTAGACTGTTTCCTTTGCCATTTACACACTTAACTGTGCCATAAAATTGCATGGTAAAAAAGATAATAAATGATAAAGCAAAGAATTAATCTAACATATCTGACTCTGAGTCCAATGCTTCCTTCTCTTCAACTTGGAAGTGTCTGCATCTCATACTAAATTGTGCATTCTTAGACTACAACCTTGCCTCCTTACTCACCTTTGTTTTCCCTGATATTAGTACTGTGTTTACAGCCCACTACAAACTCCAAGAATATGTTTTGCATGAAGGAATGAGCATGTTCAGTTGGGCAGAGGTGATGTTGAAAATGTTTAATTTACATGGCATAGACACCAGCACATCAGAACAGGCCGCAACCCTAAACAACCATCACGATCTTGTCAGTATGTTCTGACAATTATCAGCCCTGGCCAAAAGGAGTGAGCTCAATCCCCAGTTTCTCCTATTACCATGAAAATGCCATTGGAATCCCCACGGTCATCTGTTCAGCCTGCCCCTGCTGCATTTGACAGCTGTTTGAACGAGTTGCAGGCATCAGACATAGCCCAATTCCTACCATGTAGCCTGCCTCCCAGAAACAGAGGATTGCTCACAGCTAGAGTGTATGATTCAAATGTGTTCAACAGTCTGTTTCCTGAGAATTGAGAATCTGTCATGAGAGGAAGATAAATAGTGAATAAGGGAATTAGTGTCTCTTCAGGTAGTTGGACATTTAAGTGATTCTACTAACGCTCTGGGCTATATTTTCCAACATGTTTTCCAGGCATGCACAGGAAAACTGTATTAAGAGAAAGAGGAGCTCGAAGCGAGACAGGAAGGACAGAAACGAAGGGCTGTCTTGATTTCTAATCCTAATTCTTGCTCTCTAATTCTGTTTCCTACATGTAGCAGGCAGAGCTCAACCAGAGAAGTAGAACCAAAAGGGTAGTGTGAAAGTTAATAAGCTGAAATATCATTTAAAATGGAGTCGGGAGGCTAGAAGAGAGAACTCTCACTCACATGTCACTCAATGCACAGACCTCTCCGTGTACCTGGCACCTCTGACAGGCACTGATGCTAAATTACTACCTGAGCTGTTACATGCCCGGGAACAGCTCAGCCAATGGGCGACTGCCACAACTCAGCCAATGAGAAGTCCCCATACTGCAAACTTTCAGTTTCCTCCAATCGGTTCTTTGTTTACAACAGCGTTCCCTATAAAAGCACTGCCCGCTTCCTTGTCGGAGTGTCTGTGTGGTTCGCTGTTGACTGGCTTCTTTCGCAATGCAATTCTTTGTTGTTCCTGAATAGACTCCTTTTGCTGAAGAGCTATCCAGCTGTATGTTAAATATAGGCATATATTAAGGAGTTTATTACAGGTGATTTGCTCACCCCGTTATGGCGACTGGCTCAGCAGTCTCCATAGGCTGCCTCCACATCTAATGCTACAGCCCAAAGTTCCCAGGGCAGACTGGAACCCCATGAGAACAACTTGGAGCCACACAGGGACAGACTGAAGCCTGTGCCCATTCTTGTTGCCACTGACCTGGTGATGAGTCGCTTGCAGAAGCCGGACCCTTCTTTAAGTTGCTGAACACACGTGCGCGCGCACACACACACACACACACACACACACACACACACACACACCAGGCTCAGAAGTCAGAGAAGCTGAAAGAAGACCCACCAGTAAAGGAGGTAAGTCAGCAGATCAGCAACAGCATAGGTGTCCCACAAAAGAGCAGGGGCCTTCCTTCCTCTCTCCAGCTCTGGAGGGAATCTTCTTTGTATCTGACCCTAATGAAAGGTACCATTAAAGGGCATCCTGTGAAACTTAATTCAGCCTCGCCACACTGACACAGTACGAAGCGATTACATTGTGGCGTTAACTCAGATGTGCCTTTGTTACTTGTAATTACAAATGCCTGATTTATGTGGGACAGATACGGAAATTGTGGAAATTGACACATAGTAGAATAGAAGATATAGGGAGGCCCCAGAATCAGATCGCAAATGATAATGCAAATATAATAATAAAAAGGCTTATATTTTACAATGTTTTACACTTCAATTTGCAACAAAAGATATTCAAATTACTCCACAATCCTAAGACCTACCAGAGGGCAGAATTTACCTGGTGGTCTTCTGTTATATTTCCTAAATTGTTGTGAAAACAGGACAGAGTCCCATTTGCTGAGGGAGGGAGATAAGAGGGCAGGTTGATGGTATACTTTATCCTAAATACAAGAGTTGAAATAGGTGATTTTTCAAGATTCTTTCCCACTGCATGATTGTATTATAACCGAAAATTCTTTAATTGCACTTATTCCCATGGTTTTAATTAGCTTATTCATGTTGAGAATGTTTTCGGTCTAAGAAAGCTTATCCATAACTTGTTGGCTAGAGCAAATGTTTTCCATGAAATGCCACAGGAAAAAAAAAAGGAAAAGAAAAAACACAAAACTTTCAAGAAGAATAACTGCTTCCATAATTTGACTTGGAACAGATATGCAATACCTCTGCAGCTTATGAAAAGCATACATGATTTGACCCTAAAAATAGCTTCTTGATTTAGGTAAAATGACTCAAGGTTAAACTTGAAAAATGAATACAAGCTGAGCCTATCAAACTTCTCCCAATTGCCCTAGACAGGGCTTGTACTGGGCCAGATTTGAACAGAGGGAGGATGTCTTTACTTGATACAGTTTGCTTCCATTTTCTGAGATAGTCTGCTCCCACCTCTCAACGCCTAGTTCAGAGTCAACCACCAACCACATTAATTGCTACTAATTATATTAAAAAATTGGCATTTTGACAAACACATTCATACAGCCTTGCTCTAGCCTTAATTCAGTCTTGCCAGGAGAATATATATATATATATGTATTTTTTAAAACAAGAATGGAACACAATACAAAAAAACTAATTTCATTTGTGGACTTATTGCCACCATTTTAATTATATTATGCCCACTGGGAAAATACAGATAGAAATAAAATAATTTAAAGTACCAAAGATTAAGCAATCACATTTTAGTGTCTATCTTTTCATATATCCATATATTTTACATGGTATCTATGTGTATAGATATAGAGATATTCATGACATATACATATATAGATAGTTATATATGTATGTATGTGTGATATATGTGTATTATTGATATATGTCTATATATGTATACATGTATAATTGATATATTTCTATATATGTATATATGTAATATATGTATATACATAAATTCTCTCTCTCTCTCTCTCTCTCTATATATATATATATATATATATAATTTAATACATCACATCAGTCAAGCCTCTATTTGGAGTATGGAGCCTGCAAAATGTTTCAGTGCCCTTTCTGATTTTGGAAAAGGAAGTTGAACACTCCTCTCCCTTTCCCCCAACCACGCACTTTCCTTCTCATTTAAGAAGACATGGTGGATTGGTGAAATTCCACAATGTTTTATGGGGCCTAAGTTCCAGAGGCTCATGAATTCACTAGGCATTTTGTGGAACCTGTAGGACTTGCTAGTTTCTCAGAGCTATAGAAATAAAACCTCTCCCTGTGTCCTACCTTTTCTGTTCTGAGAACTTTGCCTTCTGAACGTACACAGTCATCACACGTGCCTGGCCTAAGAAGGCCTGAGAGGGGTGGCTGGGAAACATCTCTGCCTGTGCATTGGTACAAACTCTTTTGTTCTTTCTGAAAAAAGAAAAGGTTTCTCTGCAGTTGGTGGTAAAATGTAACTGACACTCAGGCATGTGTGAAAGCAGAAGGCATATGGCTTCTTTTGGTTGGAGACCATTTTAGCCCAACAGTAGCAATAATTTCCTGTGCTCTGACTCTGTGTCAGTGATTGTCCCGAGTGGTCACTTCCTTGTTTCTGGCATCAACCATACAAAGTTGCATTAGGACTTGAATAAGCGAATTTTATATGCAAAACTAACTTTTATTCTTTGTGGTAGATAATGTACAGTGTAGCAGTTTGAGATATGTATTAGTGATTTTGTCACAAACTCCCTACCAGGATACAAAGAAAGCAAATCTCAGACCAAAATATGGGCCACGCTTTAAAGTCATTAATTACAGCATTTATTATCAAGCAGGTACAGGATAGTTTCACAACCTGTTTTGTAAGTTTGATGAACCCCGAGTCTGTCCTTTCAATTGTTCTAACCTCTAACATGAAGAAATAGGTTATTTAAGACATATGAGGACATATTCCTACGGCAAAGTTCCATTAACATTAAGGTCAGCACCTATTAAAGAAACCCCCCAAACCAATTAGGGACCGTCACCCCGAGAGCACACCCTCACTAGATTTCTTCTGTCTTGTTCTGCAAAGACGGGCGGCATTGGTGGTATTTTTTAAACATCTAAGTCAATGCACCTATCTTGAAACACTTTAATTTTACCACATGAAGCCATTTCTAACATCCATCATTCTAATTATTAAGCGACCAGTTTTACAAATAACGACTTATTTCTGACGTTCACCATGCTAATTAACAAGATATATTTCATTGATTGAGCTACTAACAGAGGAATGCACTTAGCCACTTTTCAATCTGGTTTCCTGGAGTGTGTTATATTAAAATATATAAAGATAAATTAGAGACATCATAACAAGCAGAAACTGTGGTCATCTCTATGGTATAGCTGAAGAACTCGAGGTCTTCAGGAGATTGCATAATTTGCTTAAGATCACAGAGTTAGTAAATGGTAGAATCAAAATTCAAACCCAACAAGTATGACCCAGAGCCCAAGCATTATTTACAGGATTCAGCTTAGGTCATAGAGTTTTATGTTGCATTTGGGGACCAATGTTTTAAGACTCAAATAGACTGACCATTTGCTCACTATAGTTCTACATAGGTTTTCCCTAGGGACCTCTCACTGAGGAGTCACTGGTTAAAAGATCAGGTGATCTTGGACGCCAGGATAAGTATCTTCACTTATTATATTTAGACAATTACCAGGACCATTCAATGGAATTGATCAAATGGTTGTTCATCCTAATTTCTGTTGCTTCCTCATGAGGAAAAGAAATATTATACTTTTTTAAAAACATAGTAAAGGGATCTAAGATGCCTTTGATATATTTATATTTTAGCCAGAGTAGATCTTCAAATGCCAAACAAATATTGATGATGTTTATCGGTCTTTAAATTTTTAAAATAATTTTAGGTGTTCTGAGTTTCATTTCCATTTGATCCTGATAAAATGCTGCCTAACTCCGACTAAATCATCTTAAACATGCTTAAAACAAAAGGCCTCTAAGACCTCTTAGACATCAAATAGTTTTTATGAAACATTTGGATGGGCCAAATATGAAAGAATCAGAAACATAAGGATTAAATTTCCCTTGACATCCGCTTAAGTTATAAAATTAAGAAAGGGTGATTGGCAAAACAGTTTTGGAAATTTTGTAACATTTGTGAAGGAATTCAAGATGTTTGTCAGAACTTAAAACAGGCTGGGTTCCTCCATTCCCAATAAAAAATATAATAAATATACACACATGAGGAGTGAAAATATGTGTACTCACACACACACGCACACACAATCATTTATTTTCTTAATTTTACAATTTCAAGTGGAAATTTTGCACTCAATTTTGCTACTTTGTTGAGTCTTTTTTAGTACATTGTAGTTTTCTACAAAACAAAATAAATTTCAAATTTGCTGCTATTGTCTGTTACACATTGTTCTGTTACATTTTGTGTGCATCTTTTATCTGTGGTTATATCCTCTCTCTTATTGCAGTGATGTCAGTTTTTCCTTATGGGTTTGTGTATTTTATTATTATTTTCAAATCAGTGGTTTTGTTATTCTGTTTTTATGTCTTCTATCTTTTCCCCCTAACTTTATCTACTCCTTTATTTCACTGTTTTTCCTATCTTCTTAAGTAATATATTTCTTCTTTTCTTTATTGTTTATTATAAAAAGCCTTTAAGTCCATTTCTTCTGAGTACAGTTTTGACTACTTCCTTCAATTTTTAGACATTAGTGGTATTGTTATCATTTTGATATAATTTAATATCTTGACATGTATGTATACATATATGTATATTTGTATGTATATATATCCATAAATATGAAATATGATATTATATTATCTCTTTCATTAAAAAAAATCTATTTAGGAAAATCTTACATTGTTTCCAAATGGTCTCATTTGTGAGTGTGTGTTTATGCTTTTATTGTTACTATTTTATTGTTACTAATTTTATTGTATTTGAGGACAAAAGAATATGGGTTGTGCAATTTACAACTCAGTAAATTTATTATAAAAATACCTCAAGATCTAAAATGCAATTTTGCTTTGCAAATGTTTAACATTTATTTATATATATATATATATATGTGTATATATATATATGTGTATATATATATATATATATATATATATATATATATATTTTTTTTTTTTTTTTTTTTTTTTTTTTTAAGGAAGGCACAGCTCACAGTGGCCCATGCGGGAATCGAACCAGCAACCCTGGTGTTGTTAGCACCCCTCTCTAACCAACTGAGCTAACTGGCCACCCCCCCCCCAACATATATTTTCATAGTATGTATTTTCTATGATATCTGCAGTATATTAAGTCAAGTTTATGCATTATTTTTCATTTGTATTTTGCCTACTTTGCCTGTCAGAGACCAAGAGAAGAGCATCAGAGTTTGTTATTACAATTACAGTTTTGTCAACATTATTTTTGTTTATTCTAATTTGTTTTGTAGTCACAAGCTATGTTATTTGGCGTGTAAGCAGTTACAGCTACTATTATATGAAGATTTGACTTTTACATTATGGAAATAATTTTATTAATAAATTTTATTAATTTATTGGCCTTAAATCCAGTTTTCTTTGATATAGTAAGTAATATCACCCTGTCTTTCCTTTTATTTGAATTTATTCAATATATACTTGCCCACTCCTTTTTAAACATTGTGTTTCATTATTTTAGTGCATTTGTCACATATATGGCAAATAACTGAATGTTATATTTGACCCAGTCAGACTCTTTAGGTATTTTTAGGGAAGTTTATAAATTCCAAAGGGAGGAAGAGTAAGAGATTCCTCATTTGAGAATGAGCGTCAAGGATTTTTAGACTCATGGGCTTTTTTGAAACGTGAAGTAGTAAATTCTACATTTTGGCTTAAACGAATCTTAATTGCATTTCTGAACGTGAAGTCAAATTAGCCTCACTTGCACCCAAATAATTTTGACCAATGAAGTCATTTCTAGCACCTTGACTTCTGGCTATTTATGCTACCTTGCTGTTTTCTCTTGTCCTATCTTTTGCTATATCTCTAATGATCCTCTTACTTTCTGTTGTCTCCAAAGGAATACAAACTTTACTTATTTTCATTCTATTAGTGGATATCTAAATATTTAAAATTTTGAATGTCTATTTCTCTTGCAATGTAATGATTCATTTTAGAATGAGCTGTTGATTCTGCCTCATCGGAGGAGCAATTTGTGTGCTGTATCTCCTTTCCTCCACATCCCATAATTCACACATTTTGCAAAATAATTTGGAGTTTTATAACCAGATGATTAGTATTAATATAATTGTTACATTATGCATTTAACATCTGTATTCTATCCATTTTAGCAATTGTTTGGAAATTAACTGTCAAGTTTTACTGTTCCTACAGTCACATATCTTACAACATGTTTTAACCATATCTGAGATCATTGTATTTATTCATTTCCCAGATGGCCTGAATATATTCTAAATATTTTTTTCAGAAAAGGTATTCATATTTTTTTATTTTATGAATCCTTAGAAACGTGAATATTCCCCTGTTGTATGGCGTATTGGTTACAATCAGATTTGGTTACATCTAAGAGAAAAACTCAAAGGAACAATGGTTATAAATGTATTAAAATTGATTTCTCACATGAAGTCTGAGAATAGGAAGTCCAGACCTCATCCAGTTGTGCCATTAAATTCTTTTTTTAATTAAACTTTATTGGGGTGACAATTGTTAGTAAAGTTACATAGGTTTCAGGTGTAAAATTCTGTAATACATCATCTATATATCACATTGTGCGTTCACCATCCAGAGTTAGTTCTCCTTCCATCACCATATATGTGATCCCTTTTACTCTCATCTACCTCCCTACTCACCCCTTACCCTCTAACCACTGAACTATTGTTTGTATCTATGAGTTTTTGTTTCTTCATTTATTTATCTTGTTCCTTTGTTGTTTTCAGTTTTGTATACCACATATCAATCAAATCATATGGTTCTCTGCTTTTTCTGTCTGACTTATTTCATTTAGCATAATAATCTCAAGATCCATCCATGTTGTCACAAATGTTCCTAGATCATCTTTTCTTATGGCAGACTAGAATTCCATTGTGTATATATACCACACCTTTTTTATCCATTCATCTACCGAAGGACATTTTGGTTGTTTGCATGTCTTGGCCACCGTAAATAAAGCTGCAGTGAACATAGGAGCACATATATCTTTACAGATAAATGTTTTCAAAATTTTTTGGTAGATACCCAGGAGAGGGATTATTGAGTCATATCGTAATTCTATTTTTATCTTTAGAGTAACCTCTCTACTGCCTTCCATAGAGGCTGCAGTGGTGCCATGAATTTTGTTAGTGATCCAGTCGTTATGCTTTTCCATCCCAGGAGCATTCAGGATCCAAGATGGCTGTTCCAGTGCCAGTCATCATATCTACTGTCTCAGCACGAGAATGAAGGAAAAGAGAGATGAGAAAATGATGTTTTGTCTCCCTTCTGAGAGAATTCCTGGAATGTAATAGTTACATACTTTCCATCACATCTCATTGGGCCAAGAGGAAGAAAATAGTCACATGGACACACACAATTGCAAGGAAGATAAAGAAATGTGCCTGACTGAAACTGAAGAAGATAATGGACATTTGAAGGTATGTTATAAATTCTGGTCACATAACAGCAATATCTTTAGTGAATATGTACAATTTGGGGGTTACAAACATTCTGTCTAAAATCCCTGTCAATATTGCTTCATTGCCTCTTTGGCTTTGTTTGAAATAGATGAAATTATCCAGATTTTTCTCTTTTGTAGGTAATACCTTTTCAGGAGATATTTGTTGAATTTATTTGCCTTTGAAATTATAAAGAAGAATGAAAACATATATGTGTAGATATACATTTTCTTTTTCTCTTCATTAATTTATTTAGTCTTCAGTGATCCCCATAAATGTTAAGATTATAGTCTTTTTTTCTCTTAGAAAAGTTTCTTCTATTACTTCCTTGATTTTTGTTTTACTGTCATTTACTCTTATTTTATTCTCTGGCATTTGTGTTGTGAATAATACATTGCCTTTCAATATGAATATATTTAATGTATTATGAATATATTTGTATTAGCACTCTACCCTGAGTAAACTTATCTTTTCTTCTTTACATTTTTTATTTACTCTAGGAGATTTTCTTTAGCTTATTCCCTAAGTCCCTAATTGTGATTGTCATTTACATTTCCTTATTTGAGGTTTGCTTTAAAAATGTAGTAATGACGATTTTCACCAGGAATAAGAGTTCCTAATTTCAGATTGTTCCCTGTTGACGCATACAGTGTTTCTCAAATTTTGTTGTGAATAAAAGATGAAAGAATTTTTGGGCTTTCTTTCCTGTTCTGTGAAGTAAGGCCGTTTCACAGGATTACATCTGTACTGATTCTTCTGCACTGTCTTCTGTTAGACTACTGAGTCATTTCACGTACCTGGTGATTTTTCTCTGTCTGCATATTCTTAAACAAGAGGTCTATGTTTGCCTAGTAATATGACTTGTGGTTTATTTTTCAGAGATTGTGTTTAAGTTTTCATCCCCTGTGAAAGAGGAGGAGAATGTTTATATTTTGTGTGGTTCGATTGTGCTAGACTGGGGATCCAGCTGGCCAAAGGGAAGGATGTGTTTCTGCTGTGTTTCTGTTCTGATGTGTTTCTGTGTTTCTAGCAGGTCCTGTCCAGCCACTAAAGCAGGTGGCTGATTTCTGGCCCACACTAGTCCGTAAGGTGGCCAAGAATTAGTTCTGAATTGCATTTTCAAATACAAAGGTAAAAGTTACTATGAAGCTAAGCCTTAAGGAAAATCCCTTACTATTGCAAGTGGTGGTTGTTGTTGCTCTGTTTGTTGTATGTCAAAAGAGGTTTGAGGATACCTGCTGTGGCTAGTCACTTGAGTACAAAGGCTCTGACATATAGTATTCACCTCCAGGTAATCTAGCCAGCTGTCACCTCCAGTCCTTACTATCCCAAGCTTAGGTTTTTATTTTCCTAGCCTTGCAGTGAAAAAAACCTTCCCACCTACCTAATAGACAGCTCACTCCTATGCCTCCATCTGCTTGATACTTTCCAACAAGTTTTTCAAAGATTCTCTATCTTTGATGGAAATCCTGTGCTTCCAATGCCATGATAAATATATTCTTATTTTTATACTCTTTGTATAATTTCAATCATCTTTGGGGAATGAGAAGTAAATGCATTGGCAAAAATAACCATTTTGATACTGAAATCTGAAAATGTGCTTTGTGAGCCAAACCATGGCATAAAGGCCAATTTTCCAAACTATAAATAGGGTTTAAAATGTTTCCACTGCCCACAATGGGTGCTCATGTAGGGTAAAATATTTTAATTATTGTGAGAGACATAAACTAGTTTTTTTTTTTTTTTAAATGTTGGTAGACCTTCTACATTCATGAATATTATAAAACTGAAAATATGCTAACTTTATCTAAAAAACATGTTGAGTACAATTTAGGGAGGGCTAAACTGATAAACAGGATACAATTGCAACTCTAATATTTCAGGTTTTGCATATGTGGTTAATATTTTTCCATAGTGTATCTAAATAGTCAACTAAATCAGGCACTAAAACTGGCAATGGTTTCTCAGACTTTAAAGCCTGTGGGGCAAATTTTCATCTTTAATTGAATGTTGGTAATAGCTACTTGACAGATTAAAAATTACTTTATCTGGTTAACTTGATTACGCATCTCATAATATATTTGTTTGTTTGTTTTCAAGATAAAAATACTGTCTATGGTCTCAGTCTTCTATAATAGGCAAATGTAACATGTCACATGCTCCTACAGAGGGAAAGTCGACCTGCCATCTTTGCTGTAATCAGTGGGAGTTGCTGAAATCTGCCAGACTGGCTTCAGAATCCTACCTGCAGCCTTTGGGTGGATCCATCAGGTTCTAGTTAGCAATAGAGGATAAGATTCTTTAATTTGGAACTTTCAACAAGTTAAAAAATAATAATTTTTAAAAGGAGATTCATTGTGAAGAAGTAAACCCATATTTTAAAAAGAACTCCATAGATGAAGTTGGCTAAATTCTTAACATAAAGTAATAATAAACACAAAATGGTGCAATATACAATCGCGAATTGCAATGCCTTTCTCCCGTCATCGGTAACAGTAATAGTGTTCATGATGGTGGTGATGATGATGATGATAGAAGTTATTATGGTTCCCCTCTGCAGTGAAAAAAAAAAATTTTTTCCATTTCGCATCCATTCACCGATGTCTACTCATATTAACAGTTCTAGATTTTGTTTGTTTATCTGAGCATCCCTGCCTTTTTCTTAGTCCACTCCCTGGTCCCAGAGATGACAGGTTGCCCACCCAAAGTGTCAGGTGGGGCATCTTTGAGGAGTTGTATTTAAGCAGAGACCTGAAGAAAGTGAAGGAGGTAGTAATGAGAATGGCTAGTTGTGTTTGAGGGTGGGGTAAGGGTGGGGGGAATTCCAGGCAGAGGGACCAGCAAATGCAATGGCTTGAGTGACAATTACTTTGGCTTCTTCAAAGCAAATTTGCTGCTGAGGGGTGTGAGCAAGGGAGAAAGAAGCACAGAACCAATGGTTGGTCCTGTGATTTCCGTAGAGGTGAGTGTAGATATAAGTTGGTCAAACTACAGAGAATCTAGGGGTTCTGCTGGAGCTTCTAGGAAGAGGGCAACTCTCTTTCCAATAAATCCAGGATGCCTGGAGCTAGCCAGATACAGAAGTATCTGGACACCAGAAAGAGGAAGTTTGTGTGAGAATGGAACCAGAAAGAAGGAAGTAGAGCCATGAGATTGAGGTAGAGAAAACAAGTTGGAAGAACATCATTTAAGCTCTGATCCAAGTCTTTCCTGAAGTCATTCCTACTCCTGGACTTGTCAGTTCGTTCTTCCCAGTCGTCTCATGCTTCTTTCTCCCTTGCTCACTCCCCTCAGCAGCAAATTTGCTTTGAAGAGGCCAAAGTAATTGTCACTCAAGCCATTGCATTTGCTGGTCCCTCTGCCTGGAATTCCCCCCACCCTTACCGCACCCCCAAACACAACCAGCCATTCTCATTACTATCTATCTCCTTCACTCTCTTCAGGTCTCTGCTTAAATACAACTCCCCAAAGATGCCCCACCTGACACTCTTCTAAGGAAGTGCTTTCTTTCTTCCCCACCCCTTTTCATTGGCCTGTTTCCTCACTAACCCCCATCTGCCATGTGATGATATGGCTGCTGTGTATGTGTAACTTTTCTGCCTCTTCCACCGGGGTCTGAGCTGCACATGGGCAGTAGGTTTGAATGCTTTTTCACCATCACGTCCCAGCATCAGGACCCATGCCTATCGCATATCGGGCACTTAGCAAGCATTTGTTGACTGATGAGTAAATGAATCAATAAATCCCTTTGCCATTATTTTGGCTTAATTCAGGAGTAAATTTTCTGTCACAGCCAGAGATATTGCAACTGTTAGAATATTATTATGTTAGCTTTTATGATACAGAAATTAAGGCTTAAATGGTTAAGTAAAGAGTAAATGGAGGAAGAGATTTATAAGTCAGGTTCTGCCTGACTCCGAAACTCTTAAAAGCTAGTCTCCTCTACTTTCCAAAGTGCTGAGTTTAGCCAGAAGGGCTTAAAAATGTTTCTCTCCTGATAATGTTTATGTTTTCTTCTTCTAATGTGTAATAAAATAATTTAATAGAACTCTCACATTATTTTGTATTCAGTGGTGAAAACTAATAGCTAGTAAACTCTTGCCAAGCACAGATTCTGTCAGAGGTATACATTTGCAAATAGAAAGAATTATTGGACTGCTATACTTTTAAAGTTGGTAGCAAACTATATGCAGTGGATATATACTTAATGTGAATGTGCATCCGGGTTTTGCTTGAGACAGTTCTGATTTATTCCTGTTGTTGTCCTGGCATAACAATGAAGAGATATATCTACATCTATGTCTATATCTGCATCTATGTCTACAGAGGGCGCCAAAAATGTATATGCATTTTAAGAAAGGAAAAACCTGTATTAAAATTGTAATACTCAATATATACTGATGACAAGAGATGAATACAAGTCATGTGTATACATTTTTTTGGCACCCCAAGTGTATCTCTATCATCTATCTGTCTGTCTGTCTGTCTGTCTATCTATATATCCTATCCATCCTTCCATCCATCCATCCATCCATCCATCCATCCATCCATCCATCCATGAATCCCTCCATCTCTCCATCTCCCTTCCTAGAGTTAGTCCATTGTAACCTTCTGAACAACGTCTTGGTATGGTTTTTTTGAACATCTGGAATTGTCATTCTGCCTCATTCATAAAACAGAAACGTACTAAATTTCCGAAGCATGCTAGCAAATCCTGTAGACAGAGCATTCATAGTTAGATAGACAAGTGTGTAAACAATGACAGTGCACATGAAAAGGACTAGGAAAGAAGAGGAAGCTAGATCTCAGACTTTTTCACTTCCTTTCATTTTTACAGCTGGCATTCTTTTTCAAACCACCATCGTCTTTCATTGGGACCATCACTATAAATTCCTAAGTAGGTCACCCACTTCCTTTCTTCTCCTCCCTCTGTCTGTGAGCACACTGCAGCCAAGACGAACATTTAAGACACGAAATGGATCTTATCTTCCTGTTATGAGGATTGCATCCACCCAGGTGGTCTAGAAAACAGAGCCTAAGGCAAAAGCTTATGTGCTAAGACTATATTGAGTTCTATTCCAGCAAAGCTGGAGTGAAGGAAAAGGGGAGTGAAGCAGAAAAGGAGAGAGAAAATAGGATGAGACATGTAACTGCCCCAGATATCACAAGTGTGGGAGCAGAATGGGACTGGAAATGATTGTATCTCAGCAGCCAGCAGCCACAGAGAGAGAAACCTGGGTATGGAGGGGAGAAATGCAACAGTCAGGCATGAGGCAAGGTGTGGCTCAGTTTGCTCCAAAGAGATTGGTTTTGCAGGAGCCTGAACTAGAATGAAAGGTATGTCTAAGAGCCCCAGAGACACGAGGATATGAATATCTGATGTGGCACTGAATAGGTGTCTGATAGAATAAGTTCATGTTGAGTACCTAGAAACAGGCCTATCATTGAAAACACCCACTAAATGTTATTGGTCTATTATTTACAATGATTATAGATGAAACATTTGAAACAAGGGAGTGATATTATAAATACATTATAAAGACCGCTGAGTAGACATATAAAGATGTCTTGTATTCATAAAGAGTTCTTTAATTCTTTGGTTTGAGCATTCATTTTGTATAAGACACTGCCTGGGACCAGTGATCAAAGTGGTGAACGATTAGATACAGCTTCTGTCCTCATGAGCAGACAGAGTCAAACATGAATCCAGTACATGATTATGAATTCAATCATAACTGTGATGGATAAATATAGGGCTTCCTGGGAGCATGTAAAGGAAGGAATTGACCTAGTCTTAGAGATCATCAAGAAGATCAGAGAAGTGACAATTTAGTCAAGACGAAAAGGAGAGAAAAAGTGTGTGGGCTGAGATGGCAGCATGAGTGTTATGGTTAATTACATGTGTCAGTTTGATTAGGCATGATATCCAGTTTTTGGCCAACTGCCAGTCTATAGGTTGCTGTGAAGGTATTTTTAGATGAGATTAACATTTAAATCAATAGACTTTGAATGAAGTAGATTATCTTCCATAATGTAGGTGGGCCTCATCAAATCAGTTGAAGGCTTGAGAAAGAAGACTAACGTCTTGTCTCCTAAGTAAGAAGGAATTCTGCCTCCACAAGTCTTTGGACTTACCTCTCCCCTGGGTCTCCACCCTGCTGGCACCTCCTTCAGACTACAGATTTTCCAGCTCCCACAGTCACACATGAGACAATTCTTTAAAATGAATGTCTCTCTCTCTCTCTCTCTCTCTCTCTCTCTCTCTCTCTCTCTCTCTCTCTCTCTCTCTCTCTCTCTCAATGTCTCTCTCTGTCTCTCTGCCCCCCCACCCCCCCCCTGGAATATCTGTCAGCGTAAACACAACACTGAGTGATTCCCTTTTAGGATGGAAGAGAAGGAGGAAGAGGCAGCTCTCCTGTTTTAATTCTTTCTCCAAGCACCACCTCTTCTCTTTTGTCTCCTTTTGCAAATGGTTATAGGCCACATATTTAATTATCACAGAATCTCTGTATTCCTAGGATAATAACTAAATTTATTCATCCTTGACCCAGTCATCAAATGTTTACTTTTGGAGATGCAACTGTGTGTTCAGATCACAATAATTAAGAGCGCCTTACAGTCTCAAAATGGAAAATGACATCTGTTGCAAACTGTGTGGTCTGTCCTCTTCTGGAGTTCTGCATTCGGAAGTCCAGTAGTCCACAGGTGTTAAACACAATCTCCCGTACCAGATCGTCCTGTAATACATATTGTAGGTTCCAGCTGCCTTACTCCTTTGTCCCATTTCTGGATGACGAGGAAGGGGATTGCTAAGTTTGGTTCTCTCCAAGCATCTCAAATGCCTGAAAGCTACTTGTGATCATCAAGTCTTACGAAAGATTTTTTAGGCAGGGACTGCTCCACACATACAGATGTTATTGTGTGATTTATCAGGCTCTTATAATCATGGTTCTGCCTAAAAATGTCATGCCATCCAGCTCTTAAATCTAGATAATATGTCTTACCTGTTTGAGTTAACACTTGGATGTGATTTTACTAAATTATGAAAGCATGCCAATGTCTTTAGCTATTAATCTATTATAATATTCACTTCTTTAGTTAGCAGATATTATTGTCTGTTTTATTTTGGCCCTGAGGCTAGAGCTGAAGATGTACTCCTTGCCAATGAGCTACTAGTTATGTGGGAGAAAGACAATTATGTGTAGCATTTGATGAGAAATGCACAGTGTGGGTGATAGTTGATGGAGAAGTAATCGGATCAGGTCAGAAATGTTCCTAAATTGTCTTGGGGAGGCCTCATACAGTAGATAAAATTAAACTGAGAAAGAGTTTTCAAGTGAAAATGTTAAGCATGACAATACCTTAGATTCAATTATTTTATTTGTTTGAGAGACCCAGGTGAAATGATATTCAGTAAGGGTACATTTGGGGGAGGAGACAAGTAACAAGGTCGAGAGAACAAGGGCCACTCAAAGAACACATCTCAATAGATATCAATCATTTAGTATGGATTAAGCTTATATCGTACCCATTAGACTGTCGTCTTTGCTTAACTGCCCCACAGTTTGGGTCCTCTTCCTGTCACTTGAGTATTTAAAGGATGAATACTCTGCAGCTCAATCTGAGTGAATAAGATTCCCAAGTTTCTGATTCAAGGAGGCATTGGAGCCAGAATGCAAAATGACAGCATCAGATGTCAGCCCCTAGGTCTTGACATCCATTCCAGTGTCTCCAGCAGTAGCCAATAGACAGAGACCTCCTGTGTGGAGTTCCTAAAGATTGGAAAAAGGCAGCAGTGCAGAGCAGCGAGCTTCAGAGAAAGAGAAAGAGAGAATGAGCTGACTCTGTCAGTCCAATCCACTGGCATTGCCTTGAAGAGCTGGCCAGCGCTAGAAATACAGTGATTTCCCCTCCCAGGACACACCCGGAGGTGAGGTGTCTTCCGAAGAGCCCGGCAGCTTGGAAGGGCAGGGTTAGCACACATTCTTGATAACTCTGCGATTAGGTTGCCTGCCAACTTTCCATCAAATTCCATCTCCAGATAAAACACAAAACTGCCTCACTGGATAGTAAAGTCCACAAGAGGAGCTCTTTTAAAATCTCTTGGATTTCAACAGAATTTTCCCATTGTTAAACTTCAGCTGTTTTTCCAAATTAAAATTCAATTCTCGCCCTTTAAAATTTTCCTTAGGGCTACAAAGTACATTTGGAAAACAATATGAATATGGGGGAAATTGTTCCTTGTGAGGTTAAAGAGATTTTTGTTTGGATCATTTTATTGTCAGGAAAACATTAAAACCTTGATGATATATTTACTTTAAAATATTCTAGACTTTCCAGTTCTGGTGATTCTGAAATCTGAATATGAAATTTTCTGACTTATGAATTGGTTAATTTGTATAGGTTGAAGGGACATATTTGAAAAGAGCAAATATCACCCCATATCATATCTTCATTGAATTTTTAAGTTTCTCTTTAAAATGATGTAAGTAATTTTTGCTTTTTAGTGTCAGTTTAATGTTAATTTTTCTGATCTTCTCAAATGCACTTAGTTCGGAAATTCCCTCGATCACAGCTATGACTAATTTATTTTTAATTACATACAGATATTGCTTAACTTCCTCTAAATTTGGCAGTTTCTACCATTCAATGCAGCAATCTTTTTTGTGAGAAAAAAATATTTACTCCAAAGTGAAAACAGATTTCTTTGTGGGTGTTCTAATATATTTGTCACTTTTCTGTTCTAGAATATTTTGGCATGGAAAGTGTCTATTTGACCTTCATAAAAGGTTTTGAAACAGTTATTGTGTTTTCGCGTTATTTCTCAACATCTTCAAGTTAAACTTTTGAATTTTACTTTCTAAACATACTAATACAAATAGCATCAAGTTCAATTGGAAGTACATAATTAGTATGTGAATGTATTTATGCAGGTTACTAGCTTAAATGTGGAAATTTAATGAAGCTAGGATCTGAAGGGGACAGATTAGATTGCAAATGAGTATGTAGATTAGATATTAATATTTCTATTTTTAAAATGAGATGTGGACTCAGAGAGGTTAAATGATACGTCCAGGGTCACACAGAGGTAAATAAAACCTACTGTCTGGGCCCAACACTCATGCTCATTCTACTACACATTGACTTGGTACGTTTTGGCATTTCTGAAAGAATTCCACCCATTGAGAGGGATATGGGGGGCGGGGATTGAAATGGAACAGTGATGAAATATTTCTGTGGCTTTGAGACAATGAACAAATCATGCATTAGTCAACCATTTTCATACTTCTTCCCACCCAGCTTGGAAAATTTGGTCAAACAACAAAGGATTTTTTTTTTTTTTTTGTCGTTCCAGTAATTTTGCAACTGGTTCTAAAACATAAAGGGCAAGTAGAAAATAAATAGAAAATAAATAGAAGACTTGATCCATGATCTGAGGCAATGTACAATATAGATAGGAGGAAAATCACTCATCAAATAAGGAAATAATGATTTAATAAAGCCACATAAGTGCAAATCAGCATGCAAATATTTAAAGACAGAGATGTGATTAGCTTGGAGAAACCCGTAGAGAAGAACAGAATGGAAACATTTGGAATTGGTAAAATCATTGAATTCTGGACTTAAACGTCTAAATTTGATTATGAAATGTTCAAAAACAGTGAATTAATGAAAAAGACTCCTTATGATTTTGTCCTTTCGGTTCATGGAATGCAAAATGTCCCAAATCAAACACATGACCTTCCATACTTTTACTCAGCTCAGTTTATGTTCCAAAATCCAGGCACCTGAGTCACCCATAACTGCTCCTGCTTCCTTACCCTCCCTCTCGCAATACAATTCATTCCCAGTTCTGGCAGTTTTACTTCCTAAGTATCTCTTAAATCCATTCACTTCCCTCCGTTTCTGTCACCATTATCCTGAAGCCAAGTTCCCATTGTCTTTCTCCTAAATTGGATTATTAAAATAGCCTGACATGTCTACTGTCAGCCAATGAGGCCCCTCTGCAATCCAGTATCTCATCACGTTACATCTGATAATATGGCCAGCTGCCCACCATGTCCATAAATTGTCCTGTGATGCCCTTTATCAGCTGTCTTCCATCTATCTCTCCAGCCTCACCTTGCTCTCTTTGCACTAGAATCACTGACCTTCCATCTCTGTTTGTACTCATCCGGACTCCTCTCAACAGATGGCCTAGGTTTTTCCTGTTACTGTTGTGTTATTTTTTGACCAAGTTAATATGAACTCATTCTTTCACTTTCCTCTTAAACAGCACACCCCATGGCATCCTCCCCAGACTTACCTGATGAGGTTAAATCCTTGTTTTAAGCTCTTATGGCGCCATTCTCCTCATCCTTGAAGCACTTAACATCATTGCTATAAATTATCCCCTTTAATTCTCAAAACAACTCTATGAAGTTGTCTTAATTATTTCTACATTTTTTCAATGAGGAAACTGAAGGATAAAGAGGCTGAATAAATTGTTCAGGCTCATAGGGTGAATGCAATATGTAACAGAACCAGGAAATAGACCTAAGTGGTCTGACTTCTAAGCCTGTACTTTTGATGATGTGGCTGCCTCTACATATTTGTCAAATAGATGGGTGAACAGACACCTGAATAGGCAAATGAGTTAATGTCAGCAGTTGTTTTGAGGTTATTTGAAAGAAGTAAGAGGAGGAAGAAAGTCCACTTATAGAGGTGCAGTGAAATCAGATGTTTTGATCATGGGTGACGTTGGTAATGGAAAAGACCAGAAGAGCACATCTTCAAGACAGTGAGTGATGGCAGATCTATCAAGGTCAGAACTAAAAGAGAAGCTGACAACCATTCTTAAGAGCATGACCTATGGAATTAGGAAAGTAATGCTGAGAGCCTTTTGTAAATGCTGTGGGAGCCCTCAATTTCAAAAATTGTGTCCATTATATTCTCCAAATGAGTTTCACAAAACTTTCTAACATCATCCCCTTTCATGACTAGAAATACTTATTCTAATTTGTAAATCCCTGTGAAATGTATACTTTTCATATCTTATTATTGGTGTAGCATGGCTCTCTTGAGTAGACTTCGTTTGTGCTCTTTTATAACAACTAGCTATTTATTGATCATTGAGATTTCAGCAATGTCATTCTATTACTGATTTCTGCTCCAAACGAAAATCAGCATTACTACTTATGCAGAATACAAATTTGGAAGCCAATTACAGTAAGGTTAAATTTGGCCTCCAAAAAATTATTAGCAATTTTACAGTGGTTTCGACAGTAGCTGGTCTTTTTTCCTGGACATTTTCTTTGAGTCTACACATTTTCAAAGCATTATTGGCCTTTTGAGAGATTTCACTAAGACAAACAGAATGTTTAAATAATAACAAAAGTTATATGGAATATTGAAAATAGAGCCTGTCTAAGAAATAGTCATGACGAAGCAAAACTCGTCGGCACCACTTCCAAAGATTCTATGAAGCCTGTTCTTAGAGCTTTATTTGTAGGTGCACACCTGTTCGCTAAGAAACATGAGTGATTCTAGAGACACCTTTACCCTGAGCCTGGGTACAGTATCAGGCGCTCCATCCTTGCATGACACAGAATCAGTCAGTATTGGTTTGTTTTTGCTTGATTTTTGTTTGTTTGTTTGTTTGTTTTGCCTTTTAAACATAGCTATGACAATGGAAACGTCCATGACTTTGATGATTACTCAAATGAGCTTTAATACCTAGGCTGTCCCTGCTCTGGTCTGTGGAAATTCTTAAAGGGAAAATTATCTTGAAATAAAAGGCTTGGAAAAATATCTTCTTGTAACAGATGTGTTTGGTTTCTGTCCTTCTTGTTTGGTTTGGGGGGGGGGGTGATGGAAAATAAGAGAATGGGTCTGCACTACTACCACTGTAAATTAATGGTGAAGAGTGTGACCTTGGCAGCCAGGTTGCCACTTTTAGCTCTGGAACCTCGAAAATGTTACTTGATTCTGCTTTGTCTCTATTTCCCCACATGTGGAATGGGGTGAGGATGATACCAACTGCATGGGGCTTTTGCAGGTGTTGAGTGGATTGGAAAGTCATTGAAAGAGTTCCTGGCATATAACAAGGACATAATCAGTGTTAGTTCTTATCATTATTAAATGTTTCTTTCAACACACTAATCACATGTTCAAAGTCTTTCATGGCTTCCCATAATCTTCCAGTCAAATCAAACTTCCTTTCTGTCTTTCAAGGAAATTCATAATCAGTTCCTACCCTTCCCATTTAATCCCTTACCCTTTACAAATATAAATCACCTGCCCTCAGAAGGTTGTCTTTTCAATGACTTATAAACACCTCATACTCATTATTTTTAGTGTACTTCTTTAAATTTTTTTATACATTAATTAATTAATATTCCCCTATTGGTAGACACAGGATTGTGCCTATTTCTTTTTTGCTTTACTAATGATATGGTGCACATACTTATAAATATATTAACATTTAAATCCCAATTTTATTATAATTTGCCAAATAATTTGGAGCTTATCTGGAAGTTTAAACTACAGAGAATTGTGAATAATTTAATTAAGGAAATGAATGACAATTTATCTCCCTCATATTAAAGTGTTCTCTAAAGTTATAATGATCCAAAAAGTATATTACTGTACAAGAACTGAATCTAGTTCAGTGAAACAAAACAGATACAGGGATTCTCATCAAAATCCACTCCAAAGTGAAACTGCAAAGCGGGAAAAACACTGGACCCAAGAAAGACACATAGAAGATACATATTCTTAATGTATAAAAAAGCCCTAAAAGGCCAATAGGAAAAATCAAACACTAAATAGACATTTTTAAATATAACATTTGAATATCTAAAACTGATCTATTTATCCTAGCAAAGCTGTTTCTTCATATTGATGGTAGACATAAACTTAAATTGGCAAAAAAATAAAAAAGAAAACTCTGAAAAGTAATTTAATGTTATTTAGCAAAGATGTCAAAGAATTCATAAGTTTTGATGTAGTAATCCCATTTCTAGGATCTTAACCTTAGTAAAAATTAAAAGAGATGAAAATAAAATATATCCGTAAGTATGTGCACCATATCATTGAAATAGTAAAAAAGGACAGTGACAATCCTTGGTCCACCAATAGGAGAAGATAAATTAATTAGTATTGCAATTTTATTTTCAACTAATAGCCAATGACAGAAGAAAATGCTTGAACAATAGCATTGTATAAAAAAAGTTAGGTAACTTACAAATACGAAAACTTCAATGCCAGCTTCAAACCCTGTGTCACCCTTTCGAGAAACTAAACTAAAAGACCAAAGGCAGGAAAGGTGTAGGGCATTTTAATCAGCTGTGAAACGAAGAAACAGTGTCAGACACAGATGTCAAGGAATTTTGACTAGTATATTACAGATGGAGACAGATTGAAAGACAGACTCATACTACTCTGTCCAAGAAAATGATGCAGGATGGCAGGAAGTAATAAAAAAAAAAATCTTTGGCATAACATCATAGCCATCCCGATTTCAGAAACAAGGTTTATAGTGGAGAGTTTTCTGCATGAGTAATGAGGACCTCTCCTTGGTGTTCCTTTATTTGCACTGGATTAAACGTAATCAGATGCAGCATCTGTGGCCTTTTTCAAACATTTGAGGAAAGAACGCTGGGGACTGCACTTCTTTCTCTTGACTCATATCTTAGTAGAAGAACAGCCTTGATATAGTGTGTGAAAATGGACAAGCTGTATTTCCTACGTGAATCTCTGTTTCCTTATCTATGATTTGGGATTAATAGTAGCACCTACCTCGTGGAGTGGTGAGGATGAAATAAATTAATGATGAAAAGCAAACACAAAACATATAGGAAGATCTCACTAGGTCCTGAAGTTCATTACAATGATAACTAACAATCTGGAAGTGTGAATTTTGAAGGGGTAGCAGTGCATTAGGGAGATGGTATCTGAGGTAGGGGCATGTCAGGAAAAGGATTCTGAAATGGAGATTTGCCTGCACGGGGAGTGCCCTGTTGGGAAATGAGAGCAGTAGGACTGGGTAGAAGGAGAAGTTGAAATTCAATGACATGCAATAAGGGTTTCAGGCTATGCCATTGGAAGCTTTGAAGCTGGGATGATCCTGCAGAAATCACAGAGCAGACATTGGGGCTGTCTTTGGACAGGGGCCTATCTGGGGTTTGGGGGTCTACTTTTGGCCTAGGACAATTCCTAGGGGGGGGCCTCTGCAGTGAGCCCGCATCAAGCAATGCACCCACCAGCTGGATCCAAGTACCTCAGTCCTAATAGGAGTGTGGACTGGGCCCCAGAGCTTCCAGTACAGAAGATGCCTGGAAACCTTTAGCCACTGCATGCCAGCGTCCAAGAAGATAATCCATGACCACACCGAAGAGGAGATCTACAGGTAGGGGGAATTTCTTTTTTTTTTTTTTTCCTAGCCTGATTTTTCATCCCAACACAGGAGAGACATTTTGAATGTATTGCACAGTCTCTCAAAGAAGCTTACTCAATCCCAGAAGACAATAACGACAGAAAGGAGTACAGGCCTAACTTCACACTTTCCTATAACAGAGACACAGAAAACTGAAAATCAGATGCCCAAAGTTACAGCGCAGCACAAAAGTGTCAGTAACTTTACAGGAAGAAAACACATGGTGTGTGCACACACGTGGGCCATTCCCTCCTGCCCTCCTTGGAACCAACCTCGGACTTTCAGACTCTGTTTTTTCAGAGGGACATTTTGACAAGACTTGGGTACAAAAACAAAGGGATATTATATGTTGGAATAAAGAAAGAGAGCTACTTCTTTGCTTGTTTCCAAAAGCTGCTATCTTTAGGAAAGCAGAGAGCACTCCTAGAAGAGAGGTGTCTCCCTCCTTACAATATCAGAGTCCCTTGGCCAGGGCTGGGGTAGAGGTGCTGTTCAAAGTGTGATGAGGATGCTGCCACTGGGGACTTTGGGGGAGAGGGTCCCCCACTCTGTAGTCAGAGCAGAGCTTCATGTAGAGTTAAGAACTAGGATAAAGAGAGACCTGGCTGTGCTCCCTTGCTGGAGCCTGGAGAAACTAAAACGCCCAGGGCCATGTGGTTGTCCACACACATAGGCTTTATTTAACCTGTTTCATTAGTGAATTCCCCTGGTGTACAGTGGCCAGAAGGAACTGAGTGAATCCCTGTGCATATTATTATGTGTTTTATAGTTGGAGGAAATTTTAGAATGTTTCATATGTTGTCAGGATGAGAATTTGATATTTAATGTCAAAAAGTAATTTAAATTTTAGGAGAGTTCAACCCAATGAATACCTCGGTATGATATTCATTTTTTTGTTTGTTGTTTTGTTTTTAACTAAGCAATTAATTAAAAAAATAATTTCAAGTAATGTTGGATAGGTAGGTATCTGTACATAAAAAAAGAGGTTTTAATCATTTTCTGTTTGATAACTGCTACTGCACACGTACATACAAAAAGGTTAGATGAATTTTCATCAAATTTATTGAAATAGGTCATGCTGTTAAAAGTAGGACCATGGGAAAGAGAAAACAGTGATTTGCAGGGAAGCCCCATAAAGTATCAAGGACCCCAACTGCAAAAGGTGACCAGCAAATTGAACTATTTCTCCTGTTTGGATGGTCACAAGTGACAATGATTTATTTGTTTCAATGTTAGGTGAGATAGCATTTGTTAAATGTTTTCAGGATAAAGATAAGCAATCCTCAACAAAAGAGCAAATTCAATTTCATGGATGTTATGTAAGTTTTCTCTAAGCTAAAATGAAACATCATTTACCAACGCCATTTTGACTTAGTAAACACAATTTTAAGCATGCATCATTTCTATCTAACTTTATAATGCTATTTTTTTTAAAGAATCTTGATGTGGAGAAGAAAACTATAAATATTTCTAAGTTAGATCCTGAGACTACCTCACTTTCAACAGAGATGAGAACATATTTTGCAAAAATCAATCATCAGCATGACACTTTGCGAGAGATTATACAATAATATCTTCAAAGATTTTTTTGGTGCTGCAAAAAATCAGTCCTTTTAATACATGAAATGGCTTAGCCCATAGTGGAGCATACACACTAACAGTATCTACTCCACATGTCTGCATACAGTCTGGAAAGATCACAGTAACCAAGAAATTAGGGAATTTAACCATACCCCCGGCACCCTTCTAGGTGCTGGGAATATAGAATAAAGTGAACACACCAGAAGTGCAGATTTCATGAAGCTTCCATTCTAGTGGGGAGAGATAGACAATAAGCAATCTTCAGAAGATTAACCAATTTCTAGCTCCTGTATTTACAGAAAGTGAGTCAGTGTGCTTGAGGACCCATTGTATGCAAAGCACTTTGATAGTTTTAAGGAGGTGAATCTACTTACTGACCTTTCACATAAACAGTAGCATGGGGAACACGCTACAGTTACTTGCATGTTTAAGAGCCAGGAACACTGCTGAAATTCAGATAGACAGCATCAGGAAGCTTTGGGGGAGGGATGTTCTATGCTACTTTTATAGCAATTGATTATATACACAATAAAACACAGATTTTCTAGGGAAATCTGTGTAATATTATGGAATTCCGTCCCACTAATGGGAGTGAGTCACCATTTACACATTCATTCTACGACTGCATCCTGATGGAAAGAGAGTTCAGTCATTATTAAGTCAAAGCCTGGCAATGCACCACTGAAACTAGACAAAAGAAGGTTGTCACAATGATCCAAACCCACAAAAACAAAAATTCCAGTGCTTCAGACTCTGTACCAAGAAAGTACACAATAGAAGCAAATGTTTGATTCCAAAATATACCAATTTCTATCACTAATCAAATATTCAAATGCCGATTTAGTTGGCATGAAGAATGAAAATGATATGAGAGTTTGCAATGCAGTACGGTAATTTCTCTAAACGGTTCTTACTCTGAAAGTTCAGACAGTCTAATTTCCTCACTCGCAATAAATTTATCATGCCAGTTCTTCAAATCAAAGGATAGATATTCCATCTTTGGCACTCTGTTCTTTCTTACAATACATTGCATCATTGCCCATATTTAGAAAACCAGAAATTGATCATGAAATTTGAAAAAAAAAAAAAAAGACATTTCAGCATTGCTACCAGTGAACCTTTTTCTGATCTGATTGCTCAAATATGAGATGTTCCTAAAAATCAATTCAAGTCATTGTATAAGAACTTACATATTCAGTACCACAAACTTCACTGTTCCCTTGGGAATCATCGGTAGTACAACTCCTGTTGTTCCATGAATATTTACATTTTTTCAGTCAGTAGTAACTCAGATGGATTTGATGTCTATATCTTTCTATGCCACTATGTATCAGTCTTTCTTTGGGGCAGTTAGTTCTTGTAATGTAAGTGCCCTTTCTGTTTTGCTACTCATATATATTTTTTTCCATCAGCATCATGCTTATATTGACCTTCAAGTCATCCCATAAGCTTATGCAGAGAGTTTGAGTTATTTTGTTGATTTTCATTGCATGTTTAATTTATACATTCTTAAATTCAGTAAATATTTTCTGAGTGGCTACCGTAGTCAAGACATGCTTCCAGGTGCTGGGAATATAGACTAAAATGAACCAACCAAAATTCCAGCTTTCATGAAGCTTACATTCTAGTGGGAAGACATCTATACAATAAACAAATAAGTAAAATTTATAGGATGTCAAATGATAAGTGCTCTAGAGAAAAATAAATCCAAGAAGGTAGAGAGTATGCAGTCGTAGGTGAGAGGAGGCTTGTCATATTGAAGATAGTTATAGAAAGCATCAGAAATACTTGATATTTGAGCAAAGACTGGAAAGACATGAAGGGATGGTGCACACAGGACTCCAGGGGAAAGGTTCTATCTATACCCAGGAAATATACAGAGACTCAGCGGCAGGAGTATACCCGATGTGTCCAAGGAACAGGAAGAAATATTTAGCCTGAGTAACTTGAATGATGGATTTTTACATACTGAGACTGAAGACAAAAGGAGGATAGGGTTTGGGATGGGGGTGGGCATCAGAATTTCAGGTTTGAAAGTAGGTATTCATCTTGTGATGTATATTAGACGTCCAAATGGAGCTATCAAATATCAAGTTGAATATCTCCATCTGGAGGTAAGGGGGATGTCTGGGCTAGAGATATAAATATGGGAGATCTCAGTGTGTGTGTGTGTGTGTGTGTGTGTGTGTGTGTGTGTGTGTGTGTGTGTGTTACTTAAAGTCATGTCATGGATTACATAAGTGAATATAATAAGAAAGAAATGGTCCAAGGGCAGAACCTTGGAAACTCTAATGTGTAAACTGGAGATTTCTAACTGGGTTATATGTATCCGGGGGATATACCTAAGACTTCCTAAGGGGTATTCAGACTGCGATAGTTTGGGGGAAATCAATTTCCATGTTCTCAACGTTGACTTAAATAATCATGACTAGAATTAATTGACCTGACTCCCTTCAATTGAGCACCCTATGTGTTCTTATTTCCCATCTGTCCTTTCAAAATACTTTGTGTGCTTTACAAATTATATACATTTTCACATCATGCGAATCTTCCTACGTTGCATTGCCCAGGTGTTAATAACTTTGGGCGTCAAACAAGGGCAAATGTGAAAGTATTTGTCTAATTGGAATCTAAGAACTGAGAATGCATTTTTATACACATCATCAGGTGGTTTCCAGTTCTTCTATTGCCACAAAATTGGATGAGAGTCTAATACAGTTATTACCAAAAATGTTATTAAAAGTAATTTGTGATGATGGATCATTTCATTTGAGGGCACAGAGTTTGAAAGATGATCAAAGAACCAAATGACATTTTTATAAGGAAACCTCTCCCAGCCCCATCCATGTGAATGAAGATCCTCAGGGAGCCCACATATAAAAATGAAAAAGAGGAATAGAAATGAAGCAGAGTAATAATACATAATATCCACTGATTGATACATGAACTAGTAAAAAAAAAAAAAAGCTCTGCGCAAAGCATAAAGAAATACAAGTGGTTAAATTGGAGAGGGAGGGAAAAGTTGTGATTGGAAACGGTGAGGCTTCTGTGTGGCTGTAGACGCTCTCTTCTGAATGGTGATTACATGAGTCTGCATTGAGATAAATTGTGAAACTGCCCATCTTTGTTTGATGAATTTTCCTAAAGGTGTATTTTACCAGAGAATGGCTTAAACTTACACTGGGATAAAATTGTGTGATGCGAATGCAATAGAAATACTAGTCTAAGGAGAAACAGCAATGGCTTTTAATTTCCTACTGCTAAAGAAACGATGATTATGCCCTTTAAAGTTCATAAAGGTATGTATCCATCTGCTTTCGTTTTAAGATTTTACTGGATACATTTATAAGTGTAATGTCATGGTTTTATGTACAATGATTGTATTTAAAATATGTTGGCACTTATTTGTCTGCAACTATTTAGTAAGTAAGTGCAACGATGTAAACTTAAGATGAATAATTTTTGTCAACTAAAAAAACATGGACAAGAAGGTGCAGGAATAAAAAGTTGGAAGACCAGTGGTTTAGAGCTCAGTATACAGGGAGGTGCAATGCGGGATCCTGACATCGAACTGCCAGGAGAACAGAAGGAAAACTGGAGGCCGTGTAGAAAAGGTGTTCCCCGGAGGAGGGCAGGACCAGCGCTGGGGAATAGGTCATACTGCTGAGGAATCTCCCAAATTCTCCGTTGGATTGGTCAATTCCCCATTGACCAATAGCAACTATTGGTCATGGGTAACCTTGACAAGAGGTCTTTTAGGTGAGTTACTGGGAAATGCCTAACTGAATTGTATTTAAAAGAAAATAGGAGGAGAGAATTGAAGACAGCAAGTATAGACTAATCTTTCAAGGAGTTTTGCTTTAAAGGGAAACAGCTGGAAGGCAATATGAGGTCAAACAGGGTTTTTAACTTGTTTTTGTTTGTTTAGATGAGAGAAATTACTGGTATTGCTGGTGGCAATACTTCAGTTAAAAGAGAATAAAATAATAATGCTGGGAAGAGAGGGAGAGTACTAGAGCTATATTCCTGAGTTGGTGCAAAGAGATGGTATTTGGAGTATAAGTGGAGGGATTGGCCTTGCTTAAAAATAGTTTTTCCTTAGTAAAAACAAGGAAGACAGATTATATGGGTCGAGCTGGAAGTTGGGTGGATGTGGTTTTGGGTTGTGTGGCAGTTCTCTCTGATTGCTTTTATTTTTCAGTGTAAGGGGGAGAAGGTGATCATCTTAGAGTGAGAAATGCTGTGTGGCGGGGGATCGCAGGGGGTTGAAGGGAGATTAGAAGCTGTGGAATAGTCATCTAGAAGAATGAGAGACTATTTTAAATGGAGTAAGGGTATTTAGTAGGGTCACCTGAGTTGAGGAATCATGAATTTAAAGTGATATCCCAGTAAACATAGTTGTTTTTTCCCCTAGCATTGTTCACTTTTTTCCTCTAGCTACAGACACAGATGTGGAGTAGGCAAAAGCATTGGAATTAATCAATATTGGGCCTTGCTAAACCGGTAGCACACATGAGGAAGTTGTGAATGAGTGATTAAAATGATGGTCCGGAACTTAATGTAGCGACTGAGGAAGATGAGGGCACGAGGAAGGTAAAGAACAGTGAAAAGTTTAGAACCAAAGGATGATTCACTGTAAGTTCCAGTGGGTCAAAGTATTGCTGAAATCTTCCATTCCCTTCACCATCTCCCTTTTTTATCTTTTGTTGTCATTTTTTTTCCACCTCTCAATGGCCTCGAACAAGTTACTTAATCTCCCCGAGCTTCAGTTTCCTCACCTTTAAAATACAACTCACCTCATTATATTGTGAGAAGATAAACTATTTTGAATTTTTTGTGATAAAATATATGTAAAGCCATTGGAAGACTAGTTGGCGTCTAGTATTCTATAGTGTTAGCGATTCATGTTGTTATATTCCTTCTTTAATGTCTTTCCTTCTTCAAGTGTTTGTTAAACTCCGACCATGTTCTGGTTCTATGGAAGATGCTGGGTTACAAACAGCACAGGCTTCCTGCCCCTAACCAACTCCCCATGTTAGTGCAGAGAGGGTTACCTGAACAGGGTACTCTGGGTGCTAAGGAAATGAAGACCAACCAATGCCTGAGCTAATTCCTCAGGGGTGAGCAGGAATTAGCCAAATGGGGGATGTTTGATGGGGACACGAAGGGAATTCCAGGAAGAGACAAGGGTGATATCTAAAGCAATCATTCTTAAAATAGCGGCATTGGAAGGCATAGGGATCCTCATGGTGGGCTAAGTCTGTTGTTCTCCAAGAGGCGGGTGATTTCTGGGCTTCCCATGTGCGCATGGCACACATTTCACAGCTGCCCATATTTGCATATAGCTAAGGGCTGCTTACTAAGAACCTACTGAATGAGTTATGAAATGTCTATATATTTTGTACTTTTATCGTTAGAATTAGCTCATTTCAAAGGGTTTTCTGAAATACTCTAAAATGGTCTTGTACTAAGAAACCTAGCTTCCAGGAAATGCTTAACAAAGTTTCCAAGCTTCTACTGCATATACACACAGGTAGTAAGAATAGTTCTGAAAAATTTAGGAAGGACACTTTGTTATCAGTATATCATAGTGATACCTGATTTGGTGGTTGGTCTTCTGCTGCTATTCTTACAAAAATTTAAAATGATTTGGCTTTATCAGTATCCATTTTGTTGCAATGTTTAGCCAATTCTATAATATATGGCAACACATATTTATATGATTGGGTATTATACTTTTTCAATAACTAAACCCTAAGAGTAGGATGCACTGAAATGTAAACATAATTCATTCATGTTTCTGTTACTAATGCAGATGTATACTTAATCTCAGTTCCTTAGAATTGGCTTATTTTTGGTGATCTGCTACTTCACACTGAACACTATTCAAAAATCTTGCAGCTTATTATCAAAATAAGATGTAGTAAAAGCACTGGGTAATTTTTAAATTTATAGCATATTTATAATAATATAAGAGTCATGTATGCAATTTCATTTATTTTTTAATCAAGTAAATAATAAGCTGTTTGTTTTTTACTAGCCACAGGTTTCTGCAAACTTGATTATTATTTCCTCTCCAAATTTTGTTTTAACAGTTGGAATGCAATGGGGTTTTATGATCCTTGGAGTTTTGGTCCTTGTGGCAGACAGAATAATGTCTCCCAAAGATGTCCATATCCTAATCATCAGAACCTATAAATAAGTTACTTCACATGTCAAAATGGACTTTGCAAATGTGATTTAATTAAGAATCATGATACGGGGTTATAATCTTGGATTCTCTGGGTGTATCCACTGTAACCGTAAAGGTTCTAACAAGAGGAAGAAGGAGGCAGGAGAGTTTGAATCAGAAAAATGGAAGAAGTCACAGAGAGAGATTTGAAGATGTTATACCACTAGCTTTGAATATGGAGGAAGAAACTACAAGCTAACAAATGCAGGTGGCCTCTAGAAGCTGGAAAACTCAAGGGGCATTCTCCCCGAGCCTCCAGAAGGAAGATAGCCCTATCCACAACTTGTTTTAGAATTTCTGACCTCCGGTGCTATAAGATAGTAACTTGTATTTTTTAAGTGACCAAGATTGTGCTCATTTGTTACAGCAGCAACATAAAATTAATATGGCCCCTACCTAATGTGCTTCAATTATTTTTTAAAAAAATTGAGAACAGTCATGACAGAGATATTGGAAAGTAGCCAGCAATGAGCATCTCTTTGGACCGACTAGCTATATATTTTGTAGTTTTATCGTTTGACACAGAAGCATTTGGAGGCCCCTCTTCACCCATCTCTGAGGCTCAGCAATGATCTGCTTTCTCTGTGAGAGACTATCAGATCTAACTGTAGGCTCTGAGTCTTCAAATACAGTAAACACATAAGTAGAGAAATACGGAATTGTGGATTAATAAATATTTCCAGAATGATTGCTCGGTTGCTCAGAACCTCATTTGCAATCCCACTCTGCCTTCAGTACACATAAACTGAAACAGCAGGGTGGATGGCCCATATTCACATGTATTCCTGAATATGTTTGTCCCACTGCATGAACTCTAAATCCAAACAGAGAGTTATTCATTGAATTGCAGTTTCCATGCCTTTTAGTCCCTTCTGAAAGTGAGTAATGCAGAGTTACTGCATTTTCCTTATAGTTTATCAACAAAAAAGGCAAGTAGCAATCTGTCTAGGAGGTTATAGAGGGCCAGAAAATGCTACCATCTGCCCGAAGTTGTAAGGGGTATCCCTGGTAACACAAGAAATACCAGGTGTAGGTATGAATTTCCTCTAGAGCAATCCTATGCTCTCTGGCAGTGTTCTCCTCTATGCAAATCTATGTATATCCTTAATAAATCATCAAACTTTACTCCATAAGCAAGGCGTAGTTTGGTTTGAAATTGTAATAGTTTAGAGGTTGAGAACTATTTAAACATTGCAAATAGCTTAAATCAGTCCACTAAACATGTCGTAATGGAAATAACATCTGTTTACCTGCTCCAAATGCTTCTATAAACACATTTTAAAAACATGGTTAAAGTCTCTTCTAGCTGCTTTTTCCAAATTGAATATTTTAAAGGTACACCAGAGTAACATTTTTTTTTTTAAGATGGATTGAGATGTCCTTTTAGTGAACCACTCTTCCAGAGTGGCATTATTCTTATATCCGTATTATTTTCCACAACACAGTAACAAGTCTTCTTGAGAGATGTGTTGTATGAAGCTATGGCTCAATAAAAGTTACTGGATAACTGCCTTACTAGATTTTACCTGGTGTCTTGGTCACACAGCAAGTAGGATTTGAACACAGGCCTTTCTCATAGCAGAAAATGGAGCTGAACCTGCCCTAGCTTTCGTCTTTCCTTCATCCCTCTGCAATGCTGGTTTTACAAAAGAAAGTAATGTCAGATATTTGCAAGTTACATAAACTGTATCAGTCATATAGTACCATGATAATTTACTAAATTATACCGAAACTGGTGGCTCAGAACAATAATTATTTTTCCATGTTCACATATCTGTAGATGAGCTGATGACTGGTGGCCCTATGCTGGCCTTGGTGAGGCATCGTTCCATTGGCCAAAGCAAGTCAAGTTCCCCCAGATAAATGAGCACCAACCATTTTCACTCTTTGTGTCACTCTAGTCAAGTTTGTCATTCCAAGGAGAGTACATCTGTTTGGCCTAGGTTGGTTCATGTGCCTACTCCTTGGGTTGGCTGATCGGGGCTTCGTAATACAAACACTGGTACATTTTCATGTTGTCTTTCCTATCTGCAGTCCCAGAAGTTTCACCTTTATTTTAAGGAGGGTGTCCCTGGAGTTTGTAGGACTGGCTGCCAGCTTTGTTAGCAGTTACACAGATAATTAGAACTCAGTTGTTTATATCCAGTGGGAGAGAGAAAACTTCTGTCCTAACGTTCTAGGCATGAGTCTGAAATTAATTCTGAATAGTTGTGAGGCCATGGAATTGGAAAATGATGATGTGTGTGAGATAATTAGAGACTGCCTCTAAAGCTGATGATGATAGTCATCTCTTCCCCGCAGGCTGAATGGGGGAGAGAAATAGCCCCAATGAACATCTCAGTATCTTTAGGAAGGATGTAAGGAACAGTAGATTGAAGTAAGCAATGAAAAAATGTTGACTACACATAGCAAATAAGTTTGCAATCTACTGAAATTTCTGTGAAGATTTCAGAGACTTATACAGTGAAAGTACTACAAAAAAGCACCCGAATGCTCATATAGAATTTTAGATATTGGTGGAGGACCATGAATGATAACATTGAGTAAACCGTGCATAGGTTCACATGGCTGAGTTCATCATAGCTGAGCAACACTTCCCAATATTAAAAAATCCATATCACGTGTATACATGTTCATTTATGTGTGTGTGTGTGTGTGTGTGTGTGTGTAGAGTGTGCCAAAAAATGTATATACATTTTAAGAACGGAAAAAAACTGTATTAAAATTACGCTGATGGTAACCACTTTGAGCACCTCTTATAATTGCAGAAGTCAAACGTGACTTGTATTCATCTTTTGTTATCAGTATATATTGAGTATTACAATTTTAATACCATTTTTTTCTCTCTTAAAATGTGTATACATTTTTTTGGATATATATATATTTTTATATATATGCTTTTATATGCCCAAGCACAATTATATACATAACATGTAAAATATGATATTGATCCTTTTTGTTGGCAACTAGATGGGCACTAAATGCTAGAATTGCTTTTAATTATTTTAAAAATAACTTTGCCTTAATGTTTTTATTTTAAAATATATTGTATATATATATATGTAGCAAAATAGTACATTGCTTTATTTTAATATATAATTTTAAATGTAGAAAAATAACTTTTTGAAAATATAATTGTAATTTTTAAATTTTTTTCACTTATGCCTCTGTATGAAATTTAACATTTTGAAGAATATTATGTTTTATTTTTAATCCTTTACAATGTACCAGTAAAGATTATGAGAAGAATAGATGACACCAAAGTTCAGATTAGAAAAGGAAACACAAAATCTTCAAAAGAGCTGTCTTCTTAAAATTTTAAAAAGTAGAAGCAATCAAAGTGGGAAGACTCCTCTTGAGCATGCTTCACATAAAATTTGCAAATAAGGCATTTATTTAATGAAGAGTTATGATCAAAACAATAAATATGAGCAAGAAAAATATTTTCCATCAAATCAGCAATGTATACAAGCAGGTGAAATCCCAACAACTTCATGTACTTTATAACTAAAAATGTACTTTATAACTAAAGCTCACAACGAGAATAAAAAAGAGAATTATTTGCATCAAATTCACAACTCAGATAATGTCACCCCAATAAATTTAATAAGAAAAAAATATTTGAATGTTATGTGTTAACCAAAAAAATTGTTTGATCTTTCTTAATAAGAAGGGTCTGACCCTATTATTTCCCATGAGAAAAAGTCACTTGGACAATTTGAAAGTTTTATGCTCCATAGTAATACTGTAAATTTTATTGTGTAAGGACAACCCATGATCACATGCCCAAATGTGTCATGTTCTAGTGTTTTTTTCTCTCTTTCTCATCAAATCCTAGAAGAAAATTTAGAAGATTAAATGTAATATAAATTTACTAAGCATCTTTAATCTGTCATTCATTGTTAACTACTGCTGGAAAAAGAATTCACAACTCAGAAAATAACGAATAACACTCTGGTCTCCCCATTAAAGGATGAAGAAAAATGTATTTGTAAAATGGGCAAATTGAAAGAAAAAAACACAAATCTCTGGAGAATTACTATGTTTTTCAGATTGTGATCCTGGAAAATGGCTGTCACATGCTTCTGACAGCATGAGAGTGCTTTAGCAAAACAAAATCTGACTCAAATTAATGATTATGCTTTCTCATTGGATATACATGGCAGACAATTTAGTATTTAATTTTACATTAAATGGTGAAAAGTTGTAGACATTGGCATTTGTATTCTAAATCAATGACAAAGTAAATTGTTATTACGTTTACATGATTCCCAAGGAATCTTCAAGTCCAGCCTTGGCTACTAAATGTATCCATGACTAGAAACACTTATGTTTTTGGTTAAAGAAACACAAAACACTACTTTCCAATAAAAATAAAAATAACTCATAAGTGCAATTACTATACTCAAAAAGACTGAGTAAACATCAATCAACCAAGAGCATTCAATAAAGATAAATCAATGTCAACATAGAAAAGAATAATATCATATGTTCGATATTAGTTCAACATGAAAATGCTTTTCAAGGCACTAACAGAACAATAATTACAAAAAGGAAAGCAAACAGGTTTATTAGAAATTATTTTCAAATTTGTCGCAAGCCTAGCTTGTAAAATAGATTTTAAAAAATAATAAGTTTTACTATCTGGGATGGAGAAATAAAAGTGAGATTACTATTTAAATAAGTAATAAAGTAAAATAAGAGCTTGTAAAATTTAAAAAGTAAATATTACATTAAATTTGATTGTACCAGGGACAAAAGTTATGTTGAGTAACTATATTCATTATAATTATTGTTGAACACCCAGAAGAAAATAATAAAATTGATTTCATTGCTTTTACACCTGTTGTAAAACTTATACATCCTGATTTAAGAACTGAAAATCAATTTTAGCAATTTTCTATGGCCATGATAATGGTGCTAACATAACTGATAATTAAAAATGCATACAAGTCAGAATCTGGGCCAAAATCCCAGGAACATGTACAGCATATAGTTAGATTTTGTTGCTAGGAGGCATAGTTACAATTTACCAATAGCAATGACATTCCTTAGCACAATTGAGAGTACACACAATTTTTATTTTCCTGTGCCCAAAGATGGAACAAATAACTTGATAAAACACATATTTACCTTATAAACACACTTGGACACTTGAAGATAATGTCAACCAAATGTATTAAAGCAATTGGATTGATCGGACTAGATATGAGATATTTAGAAGAGGAAGGAGAAACTAAGAGAAGACCCTCAAATAAAAAGTGAAACATGATTTTAGGTGAAAATTTAACTTAATATTGAACATGTGCAGTTACTTTTTGGTCATGAACTGTTGCTTGGTTGATAATAAGATGAGCAGAAGTTTCAAAAAAAAAAAAGAAATTTCAATGTGGCTGTTTCACTTTTTAAAAGTTTTGAAATAAATATTTTAAAAAATAGTATTTTTGTAGAAATTCAGTAGAAACTAAACCTGATATTTGCAGCCAGAATGACATTGCAACAAAATATAGAACTTTAGAACAAAGAAACAAAAATGTTCTTAGGACTATACAGGAAAATAAAATTAAAAATAATCACCAATTTCTACAGAGACTCTTTTCTGGCCATTTATTTTTTCAGACTTACTGAGAAAATTTAACATCCCATAAAGTTCACCTGTTTAAAGTGGCTAGTTCAATGTTTTTCAGTATATTCAGAGTTGTGCAACCATCACAATAATCTAATGTTTGTCATATTTTTACTATATTAACAGTTTTATTTAGATGTCATTCACATACCATAAATTCACATTTTTAAAGTGTATTATAATTCACTTTTAGAATTGTGCAGCCATGACCAATATCTAATTCTAGAACTATTCTTCACTCTGTAAAGAAAATCCTGACTAATTACCAGTCACTCCCTATTTCTTCTCCCTCCTTTCCTGCCCACCAGCCTCCCTCTACCACGGGAACCACTAACCTACTTTGTGCCTCTACAGATTTCTCTTTTCTGGATATTTCATATAAGTAGAAATGTAGCCTTTTCTGTCTGACTTCTTTCACTAAACAATGTTTTCAAGTTGCATCATTCCTTTTAATATACTACTGTTGTATTGATATACCAAATTTTATTTATCCATTCATCCATTGATAAACATTTGGGTTTTGTCCAATTTGGGGCTATTATGAATAATGCTATTATGAACATTTACATACAAGTGTTTTTGTGGACATATGTTTTCAGTTCTTTTGGATATATACACCTAGGATTGGATTACTGGTCATATAATAACTGTTTTAACTTTTTGGAGAACTGCCAAACTATTTTTTAAAGGCGGTGGCACCATTTTACATTCCCACAAGCTATGTATGAGGGTTTGAATTTCTCCATCTCCTTGCCAACACTTGTTATTGTCTGTCTTTTTTATTATAACCATCTTAGTGTGTGTTATGCGGTATGTCATTATGGTTTGGATTTGCATTTCCCAAATGACTAATGATGTTAAACTTCTTTTCAGCTGCTTAATTGGCAATTGGTGTATCTTCTTAGGAGAAATGCCTATTCAAAGCCTATGCCCTTTTATAATTAGATTATTTTTATCTTTTTATATTGACTTCTATTTCTTGCCATTTTAAGATTAAAATATAGTCTTGATGGAATAAAGATTTGAAATACTGCTCTTTCTGGTTTGCCTTATAACATTCCACTTTAAAAAATTAAAAAGAAAAACAAGTAATGCAGTTGTATTTAAATATCACATTTAAAAGATTAGGTAAAATTATAGTAGAAATGGTAGCAATGCATTACACAAAATATTTTAAACATTTTCTGTGACCTGATATTTATCTGTGGGACTCCATTACACTGTTTGAACACGATAGATACAATCCATGGTTTCTTTCTGAATTTAATTATTGCTTTACAAGAGTTGTTGATAATTTCCATTACTACTAACTCTGCAGAGCAACATTATTCAAAGTTGAAATCTATACAGGCAGAAAAACTACCTAAACACCATAATTTAATTTGGCATTACTGTCAGTGAAACACAAATGATGTGATTTTTTTTTTTTGTAACAACATTAGTTAAGGGATATTTTTTTCTCTCTAAATATATAGTATTCGATAGATTATATATTTCTATTGCTAATATAAACATCTCCAGCCCATCAACAAAACACTCAACCATGACCTGTAATAATTAATGCAGTTGTCTTTGATATTTTTTCTTCTTTCAATCAAAACCACAGTTTTAAACATGTTTTTCAATTTTGCTCTATTAATGTTTAGGTCAAAATATGAGGATATAGCATATTTATTTAACAGTTAACTTTATTTATAAATTTTAAATAGTTATACATGTCTATTCTCTTATGCTAGGCTGGCCTGGTCATGCCTATCGTTAACAGTTTGTGAATGGACTATGATTCTATACATTTTACAAGAAAATGAATCGGTGAAGAGAGGCTAAATATGAGTCTCTCTCTCCTGATCCTGGAAGGCCCAAACTTGGTATCCATCATTATGTGAAGAGGGAGAGTGATGGGTGTGAGAAAACAAAAAACACAGCCAATCTAAAAAAAAAAAATTTATCTGGAAAAGAAGGGCAGGCAGCTGTCACCAAATGGTGATATAAATTAAAAGCCCTAGAACACTAGTAAGAAACTTGTACAACTAGAAAAAACATAAGCTCAAATTGTAAATGTCTGAGACTTTTAGAGGCTTAAAATGACCCCTGATGCCCCTTTTTTAGAAGGCATGCAGCAGAGTGCAAGAGCTATTCAGCACATAAGGAACACATATGCTTATGTCCACTGCAGATGTGGCAAGTAGGGCAGAGCAAAAGACCATGGAGCAAAGCAACGGACTTGAGCTTCCCCTGCCAGGGAACAAAATCAAGGTCTAATCAAGGAACAGTTCTCACCTCCCAAGGGAGCAAATCCTCATTGCCCCTGCTTAGTGGGCTTTCAGGATTGTTGTAGATCAGATTAGTGTTTGCTATGTATCTCTTATTCTTCCTCTTTCTAAAGGAGAGTGTTTAGTGCATTTCCTCTGTTTTTGTTCTACTACTGTGTTTTTAGAGAGCATGGGAAAGTAACTTTTTAGTTCACAAGTGTCCAGAGCCAGATTTGTGGAGTCTTGCTCCATTATAGCCAGAGAGGATAGCCTTGGCGCAAGTCACAGTGGGACTTTCGGATGGACTTCTTTAGGGGAAGGATATTTTGCCTGTGGGAGGTAGAGTGAGTTGAATATCTGGTGACCTGAAGGACAGAAAGTGATAGTTTGTAATGTTGTTCACCAAATATTTCCAGCGTTCAGCCTCCTGGGCAAGTGGAAGAATATACATGCTGACCCACTTGTTGAGTGGATTTTGTGACCAGATCTACCCAATGGGTTATGATGGGAATGAGGTGGCACTTCCATGATGGAGCTTTTCATTACTGTGTAAGACTCAGTGATTACTGGCAAGGTCTGAGATGTGGCTGATCCATCAGCCATAGTCTAGAGAGAAGAACCATGAGGCAAAACTCCCAGCTAGCCCACAACAGACAGGAAGAGGAGTGAGAAATATATCTTGTTGTTGTGAGTCATAAAGAGATGGGAATTGTTTATTACATTCTAATGTAGACTTTCCTGATGGTTATAGTGCCATTAAACACATCAGCTTCTTTAATAAAAATGAAGCATTCCTCCAAATGAAATGGTTAGACATTTAATGGTTATACTGCTGAGGAAACACTGTGAATCATGAATATTATTATCTCAAGTTTATTTTTGAAATTTGTTGGTCCTATGATGATGTTCAGACCCTGAAAAGTGTGATCATTGTTTCCTGGGGAAATCAGGTTAACTTTTAAATTTGAGATCTTTTACTCCATTTTCAGTATTTACAGTTGCCACTAGTGCAATGACTTTAGAATAATGGAAGCTAATGTGGCTTTTTACTTCCAATCTCTCCCCAGGACACTTGGCAGTCTCTCTTAATCTTCTGGTTGTTTTCTCAAAACAGCTGGAACTTAATTCTGAAAATACAGAGAGACAACATTGTCCTACAGCTTTCAATTGCCAATTAAGCAGGTTTCAATTTATGAATCCAACTAACATGTGATTAAAATGGAGTTGTTTTCTTAAAAGGCTTTTAAATACTATGAGTGCCTCTTCACTTTCCTTATCTGAGTAGATAGGTTTAATAAGTTTTAATCTACAACTGTAAATAAAAATAAATGTCTCTGTATAACAGTTGAAGAGAAGTAAAATATTTGTACTGTCCTGTCTCATATTTGTGTAAGTTTTAATAATACTAGATTATGTTTATAGGAATATCAAGCAGATAATTATTACATGAAATACTGTCATAAATTAATGAAAAGATACTGACTAGGTAAAAAGTATAAATATCAAAATATTTATGTGTCAGAAATATTTATATCATATATATGTCATACAAATGACATTTTTTTTAAATTTATTTATTGGGGTGACAATTGTTAATGAAATTACATAATTTCAGGTGTACAATTCTGTATTACATCATCTATAAATCCCATTGTGTGTTCACCACCCAGAGTCAGTTCTCCTTCCATCACCATGTATTTGATCCCCCTTGACATTATTGCACATGACTCTTTTTGTTATTAATGGCGTAATGATTTGCAGATCCCCCACCCCCATGACCTACTTCTCTATCACTTCATGGATTCCAAATTGGAGAAAGATATATTTTTTCTCCCTATATTAAGTAATAAAGTAGTATATACTAATACTAAGATGGTAAAAAAAACTTGAGGGGAAAATAAAGACCCTGTTTACTTAAAGTCGAACAACCCAATATTAGTCCTCACAGCCTCCCAATTTCCTATGAAGGCCACCACCCTCTCATAGAGTGGTTCTCAGTGTTGGCTGCATATTAGATCATGTGGGAGCTTTAAAAAATTCTGATGCCCAGCACACCCTAGATCAATTAAGTATAAATACTTTGAGGGGGGTGTGATAATTAATTTTATGTGTCAACTTGACTGGGACATGAGGTAACCAGATATTTGGTTAAACATATCTGGTCTCAGTGTTTCTTTGAGGGTGACTTTGGTTGAATTTAACACTTAAGTTGACAGACCGAGGAAAGCAGATTGCCCTCCCTAATGTGGGCAGGCCTCATCCAATCAGTTGAAAGTCAGAATAGAATAAAATGGCTGACGTTCCCCTGAACAAGTGGCAATTCTTCCTGCCTTACTGCTTCAAGCAGGAACATTTTTTTTTTCTGCCTTCAAACTTGAACTGAAACATATGCTCTCTCTAGATCTCAAGTCTGCTGGCCTCAAGTTTGGAATCATCAGCTCTCCTGGGTTTCCAGCTTGCTGATTGCAGATCTTGGGACCTGCCACCCTCCATAATCCTGTGAGCCAATTCCTTATAATAAATGTCTTCAGACAGACAGATGGATGATGAGAGAGAGAGAGAGAGAGAGAGCAATGAAATGTGTGAAGTCATGTATATCACATGTATGTCATGTTCAAAAGCCAGAGGGTAGATCCCCATTTTATTTTTCTCTCTACTATGTTGATCACAGATGTTTTAGGGACAGGATGCTCAGGGGTTCTGGTTCCTGGGGTGAAGATGATGTGGAAAAACAGTAGAAATTAAATGGAATGTAGTACAGCTGACCCAGAATGGGCATGAAACATGAGTGAGAAATAAACATTATTATTATGGGTTTTCTGTAAGTTTTTCAGAATTTTGTTAACATGTACGTACAGTACCTGATCTACCAATTCCAGGGCCATTCTGCCTCTGGGGTTCTTGTTATGTAAGGTGATATATTTTCATATGGGATAAGGCATTTGGACCATGGTTTTATGCTGTTTGAATCTGGAATCATTCAAATTGTGCACCAAGACAACCTTTTCAAGCCTGCACCCCTACTTATTGTTCTGTCTTCCTTGGATCTTACCGGGTATCACAGGACAACGCTATTTAGTTTCTGTCACACAGCTCTGCAGACTTTTTATCATTACACGCATGAGAGTAATTTCTAACATCTTATTTTTATATTGCCTACCCATGAGCCAACAAGCTCCCTGACAAAAATATTTATGTCTTTTTTATCTTTGTTTCCCTGGCATCTAGAGTATCAAGCATTTAATAGGGCCCAATAATTTTTACTGAATTAAATCAAATAATCCCTTAATGTGGAAGTGGTAATACTTTCACCTGCTTATCACTGTCTTTAATATTTCCTCTACGTATATTGAGAATCACATGACACCATGTTATAATTTTGCTTCAACTATCAAACATGATTTAGAAATTATAAGACAGATGGAAAATACATTGTCATTACTCATAATTTTACTCTTTCCGTTGTTTTTCCTTCCTTCCTGATATTCCCCGATTCTTTCTTTTATAATTTCCTTTTGTCCTAGAGAACTTCCTTTAGCTGTTCTGTTAGGGTAGGTCTGCTGACAAGACAAATCCTCTTAGCATTCTTTCATCTGAGAAAGTTTTGATATTGCTCTCTGCGATCTGATTGGCATCAGTTGGTTGTTTTTTCTCATTCAAGTTGTGGTTTTCCTGGTTCTTGGTATGATGAGTGATTTTCCTATTGTATGCTGGACATTCTGTTTGTTACGTTAGGATACTCTTCATGCTGTTTAAATTTTCTTTATTAGTTTACAATCACCATGTTTAGATTTAGCATGTAGGTTCTGGTCTACTTCTGTGGGCTTTAGTACCCATGACAGTTAAGGTTTCATAGGCTTTGCAATGCGAGCCTGACCTGTTTCGCTCTCCTGGTGCCATTAGGGCTCCTGCTCAATTCCTACTGGTGCTGCCTGTGGGAGCTGAAGTAATATCCTGGGTCATGTTCAGCCAGGGGGTGGAGGACAGCCAGGCGGTTCTGGGCCTGAATCTCTTATACCACTGAGGAGAGGGCAGGTAAATATGGTCTCCCTTGATGTTCCCCAGAGGTCTATCACCTGCTAGTGTCCCAGTAATCGTGCAGTCGTGGTAAGGTTGGCCTGTGCGGACTTTAAAGGTGTTGCTTCAGGCAGATCTCAGGCAGCTGGTGCCCAAGCTATGCAGCAGGTCTTGGGGCTTGTCAGCAGCTCTCTCTTCCACTTGCCTTTTCCCTTCACTATGTGAGACAGAAAGAAAACCCAGGGAACTCACCATGTTGTCATTTCTCCTCTGAGTCTTTTTATCATTGTCTGTTAAATCATTTCCCGGGCATTTAGTTGTACTCAGAAGGGAGGAGTGGGGATATGTGAGCCTATAACATCTTGTTCCAGAACTGGAAGTCTCCAAGCACTTTATATATTCACTTATTTCATCTGTACAATTTCTTTGAGATAGGATAATATATAATCCCTTATTTTCCACATATGATAGGTTAAGGAGGAAAAATTAAAATTAATAACATCCAAAGGAGGGAAATATATAGGTGAAATACATGCACATGTATGCGTGTGCATGTACACACACACACGCACACACACACGCATTATGACTGTGATCCTGAATGGATTTGCAGCTGTAGTACCTACTATAATCACAAAATACAGCAATTTGGAATGAATCAATACATTTTTAGAAGTTACTTTATTTTGGAATACTTTTTTTTTTGAATGGCATTAGAATTCACCTTTTATTTTGCATCACATTGCTTGGGAAATCATACATGGGAATATTTTTCACTTGTGTTATAATCACAATGAAGAACACACAGCTTTGCAAGTTAATATTTCTTACACAACAAGATACTATTAGTTAGCAATATTAGTAATATTTCTGGGTCTTTAGACATTGTATTTATTGAAAAGTTAAACTTCTTTGTTTCTACTTATAAATTATTTTTTATATAATTTTTCCCTAAAATTACATAGACTTGCTTTTTGCTCGTGTCTCATATATTGTAGAATTTCCATGATGTTTTGGGAACTTTGTCTTATGTAACTAAGGAGGACGTATCCTAATTCATGAAAAAGAAATGAAATGAACCTACTACCATGTTTCCCCGAAAATAAGACCAGGTCTTATATTAATTTTTGCTTTAAAAGATGCATTAGGGCTTCTGTTCAGGGGATGTCCTCCTGAAAAATCATGCTAGGGATTATTTTCCAGGTAGGTTTTAGTTTGGGGGAAACATGGTAATATAGAAAGGAGATAAAAAGTGTTCGCTCAAGTTAGATTATATTGACCCCAGTGATTCTCTACTAAATGTTTTTATGTTGTTTTTTACATCCATCATCTTGAATTAAAATAATAACCATAAAGCAAATAGGAGTATTAACACATTATTTTTCGGTTTATATAGTTATTTCACATATATATATATATATATGTATATATATATATATATATATACATATATATATATATATACACACGTATATACATATACATATATATATGTATATATATTATAGTTTTCATTTCATTATTGTGAATTTATGATGATTCATGAGTTAGTGAGAAACCTAGTGCTTTGGACCCTGGAGGCTTGGATTAAGAACTTGGCTCTAGCCTTTTTTAGCTGAGTGACCTTGGTCAGGTTATTTACCTTTCTTGACTCTCTTTCCTTCATTCCTAAGTTAATGTGGGCAAGTTACTCAACCTTTTGTCCCTCTATAAAAGAACACAGTTTTCAAAGAAGGTTAAGTGAGGAAATAAAGTAAAACACTTGGAATAACACCTACATATAGTAAATACTTAATACATGTTACCGTTATCTTCATTTTATACATGAGGACCATATGGTTCAACAGAGAAGCACATGCAAGAAATGGGTATGTAGCAATCTTTTACGAACTTATTTTGCATTAAAATGAAATGAACTTAAATTTTCTCGAAATTTTTGCAGAATTGCATTTCAGAGCTAAAGAAATAGAGTGGTAGATAGTACAGAGGAAGACATTTACTGCTTGTCACGGAGCAGCCAGTTTGGAGCTCATAGCTTTCACCTTAACAACATGCATTTTCATTTTCAGGTAACCCTTTCAGAAACTATGACCTCGTACATTGAATACCACCTCTTTGGACTAAGGCCAAATTGGACGTGCCACATGTTTTTGTATTGCTAGTGACCTGAATTTGGTTTTAACGTATTAAATTTAGCAATTGATTTGATGATGGGAAACCCTTACTTCAGACCCCAGTTGAATGAGATGTTACCCCGCCGCCTCCAAAAAAATAAAAGATTTCCATAATTCTCATTAGGACCTGTATTACAATAAACTGTAATAAATTGTTATGTTTTTAATTATATCAGTAAAACATTTGTGGAAACTTGTTTTCTTTATTATATTAAGTGTCTACTTAATACCCCCGATTTTGCCCGTTGGTCTGTAAAGTCTAAAATACTTACTATATGGTCCTTTACAGAAAATGATTGCCAACTCAGGGACTAAGACACTAATGTTACTCTGTGTATGAGAAAGTGGCTTTTTGGCTATCAGGTAGGCATTTACTTTGAACTATATTTTTCCAGTAGTGACTCCATAAATCAGATTTGATTTTTATCTCTCTGTATATTTATATAATATTTAGCTTTGGGGTTTGCAAATATTTATTTTGAGTTTATGTTAGACGGCAGCAAATTTCTTTGTAATTGTAGCATGATATTATGATCCTGGAGCAAAAAGGTTAACCTTTTTGAAATTAGCCGAGAGAGCCTGTAGAAGGTGTGAGGGGTTCCTATGACCTTCCTTCCCAAGTAACACAGAGAGATATTTTTCCGTTTGGTGAAAAGTCAGAAGGCACATTTTTAGACTTAGTCAAAAGATTAGGCAATTTAAAACTATTTATAACTGCATTTCCTTTTCCTCCACGGTTAAATTATTGCAAATTTATTTCAACCTAATAAAACTATTAACATTTTCACTGTGTATTTTCCCTTGGGCTTTTAAATGTTAATGAGTTTTTTAACCTGCATCATTGAGTATTAACTATTTCTTTTACCTTTTTTATTTTTTTGTTCTTGCCCAACTAGCTTACATATTTAATGTTCAAATGTCACTTTACTCCACCTTCAGGTGCCCTGATACACTTTTAATTAGATATAGAACAAGTTATTGCCTGGTGCACTCAAATCATAGAATTTGAGAAACAGTTTATTATGATGTTTATAAAATAAGATTTGGTGTCAGACCAGAATGCTGATACTATGTTTCCCTGAAAATAAGACCTAGCCAGACCATCAGCTCTAATGCATCTTTTGGAGAAAAAATTAACATAAGACCCAGTCTTATTTTATTATAAGATTATAAGATTATTATAAGATTATAAGATTATAAGATTATTATAAGATTATAAGATTTATAATAAAATAAGACTGGGTCTTTATAATATAATATAATATAATATAATATAATATAATATAATATAATAAACATAATACTGGGTCTTATATTAATTTTTGCTCCAAAAGATGCATTAGAACTGATTGTCTGGCTAGGTCTTATTTTTGGGGAAACACGGTAATTACTTTGCCATTTACTAGCCGTATGAACATGACCAATTGAATGAATTCCTGTGAGGCCGTTTTCTTAACTACAAATGGGCGATAAAAATAATCTCTAACTCAGAGGATTGTTGTGAGAATTAAAAGAGCTAAGATTTACAAGGTGATGATCCAGTGTTTGGAACACAGACACTACTTAATAAATATATTATTACTAAGAACTGGGAAGAATTTATGGTTCAGCTGCTCTAATCCCAACGTTATATAAATGAGAAAAACAAAGGCCAGAAAATCTAAGTGATATATCCTCAAAGCTTCCCAAGAATTCCCACTTAGCAGCACTATCCAGGTTTCAAAGTTTTCATTTCAATTTCACTAAACCTCCAACAAGGTGTTTTATTATGACAGTGGAAAACCAACATCACCCCTTCAAAAGAGTATTGTGGGGGCTATAATTATCATGAAACTGTATCCATCTCCACTCTTCTGTTCATGGAATACTGTAGGTCTTGATCTTTTTTCAACTCTTAAATATAGCCAGCCCCGCCCTTCCTAGGGTTTCCCAAGGTTCAGTACAAAAAGCTACTTGTCATAGTAAATATTTATGGAAATATCTAGACTCACAGATAAATATTTTAGAAATGAGCATGTATTAATAGTAGTAATGATAAAAATGGTAATATTGCCCTTTATTTAATGAGCACCTAGCTCTATGCCAGACACTGTGTAGTGTTTGAGAGATATCTTAATCTTTACCTTAATCACGAAAAGCAGATATCGTTATTCCCATGAATATTAAAGTGGAAATATATCTATCTATCTATCTATCTATCTATCTATATATATATATTTAAATATATTTATATATTTAAAATATATTTATTATATATTTTAAATATATGTAAAATTTATATATATATAAATTTTAACTGCCTGAGCCATGATAATTAGAACAGCTTGCTGAGGTGGAAGCTCCCTCCACTTCTCAAGGCCATGGCTTTGGAACAGGAGCCTAAGGTCTTGCTGCCTCCGTGGGGCTGTACATGAAAATATTTGGGTGCCCCCTAGAGGTTACCAGGAGTGCGTCATTGTCAAATGCCATGCCAGGGGATGCTGAGAAGCTGAAGCCAGTTCTGCAGTCGCTGTCATTCCTTGGGGGCTTGCTTCTCCGTACTTCCCTGGTGGATCAGATACAGCCACAGAGACTTTCTGAGAGTAGTGGCCCTCAGACTTCAGTGAACATCAAAAGCACTTGGAGAGCTGGTTAGAACCCAGATTTCTGGTCGCCCCTCCTGAAGTTTCTGATTATGCGGGTCAGAGGTGGGCCTGAAATGGTGCATTTCTAACTGCAATCCCTGGTGTTTCTGATGCTGCTGGTCCGGAGACCACAGGCTCTGAACCACTGCCCTAGAGAACTATCTCAACGTTTCAGCCAGCTCCAGAAGCTACATGGGCTTCAGTATTCTTGGGGTGCTGATGCTATGGATCCTAATTCTCCCCTGCTCCCTTTAGATGACCATAAACAGTGTGTGCAGAGACACATGAACATCTCCTGTATAAGGGTGACAGTTCCTGATGAACAGTACGTTCCTTGGTCCCTGGGAGTTCCAGAAGCTCTACAGATAAGGTTGAGTTGTAAGAGAACCAATGGAGGTTCGAGGTCAGAGCACTCAGGTTCTAGTTTCAGCTTTGCCGTTTAATCAGACCTGACTGAAGACCAAATCCTCACCTGAACACAAATGAAATAGCAACCATCTCAAATTCTACTGTGGTTTTAACTCTTTCAAACAGCTTGGCACTTAGGAGGCATGAAACATATTTTGGTTAAATCTTAATCCCCAGTGACGTTAGGGTTCCGTATCTGTATTTCTAATACAAAGATATTGTGAGAGAAAAATTATGATTAACATGAATATCTTTTGCAACAATGGAAAATTACAGCATGAAAGCAGTTAAATCCACAGAATTATTCCAGGTTTCATGAATTTAATTGACGCTATTACTGTTATTTACCTTTGTTTTTACTATTTACCTCTTTTTCACCAATTCTCTTTTTCCCTCATCTATCCCAATTTCACAAACTTTTTTTCCCTTCCAAGGAAAATACAAATTGAGAGAATGTTTACTTTTTCTTTTTTTCTTTTTTCTTTTAACTATGAGTTTTTCAGTGTCTAAATTGTTTTCTCAATTAATAACTGGATTTTTTTTTCTCAATTCATGTAATAGGAGATATGAATGTTGACTCTAGTGGATTCCACTTCTGTTTAATCCAGGTCAGGATTTACGGAGACCTCATGTGGTGACAAGAGGCACCACAGACGCTTTCTTCAGGATGGATGTAACTGAGTCAAAGAGGAACTCAGAATTCATCTGGGAGCAACACAATCCAGAAAGAATTAAGACCTAGAAGTTAACGGTAGTGAAACATGTGAAGCCTCCAAAAAACATGCTGCAATAATACTGAAGAAATAATTGTTTGTTTTTAATGAGAAAACTGGTCACTCACGTATAAATTTCCCTTTATTAACTGAAAAGTTGATGACACAAAGAAATCAATGTCCCATGTCTCTCAGGAATTAGTTGCAGTCGTCTTTTTTTTTTTTTCTTAATGAAATCCATTGGACATATCCTCATTTAAATTTTCATCAAATTAAAAAATATGTTTCTATAGGCCTGTTGCTATGAATGTCATTTTCAGCTCTTCTCTTGGTTTTATACAGAGTGGAAAGTGAGCCAGAGAAAGAACTGAAGTGGAATTCATGTCTGTGACTTGCACTATGCAATGATACAAATGGCATTATTTATGAATATTGGAATGCAGGATACGTTTTTGCAATTAAAATGCAGAGCATTGATTCTGTGTGGTATATAAAGATGAACACAAATGTTTACATCTTGTTGCTGACAAGGTATCAAATTTATGAAAATTAATGAATTAGTGTGGTAATAAACATATTTCAACCACATAATTTACAGTTGAAAGAAAGTTCACTGGAGATGGAGGAATGTGGAGAGGGCTGGAAGAATCCTCATCAATGATAGGTACTTGTTCTTTATCTCATTTTCCTTACAAGAAAATGAGACGATGGCTTCCAGTTTCTCCTTCTTAAGGAAGTTACATAACAGAGCTTAAAGCTAAAATCTAGAAGGACAAATGAATTAATAAATGTTAAATGTTTTGAAGTCTTTAAAAGAACAGAGCAATATAAATCTATGCCATTAAAATGGATAATCCTAACAGTTCCTATTCAGTATCTAATGGGTGCCCTGTCTTTGGAAATGTCTTCCAAATGGCTTTAAGTTTTTCAGGGCAGGCAAAATGACATAGGTAGAGGTAGGCATTATGGGGGAAAAAAAGAAAAAAAACAAGAAAAAAAAAAGAAAAAAAACAAGTAGGAAAAATGTTAATGGAGATACTGGAGAAATTTCAGATTGAATATATATTCTTGTGTTAAAGAAATTGATCAATTTCAAAATGAGCACCCATTATGTGTCAGTCATATTCAGATGCTAGAAATAAAACAAGGGATTGGACAAATTCTCTTGCTTTGAAGTGGGTGACAGATAATTATACAAATGATTATCACACTGTGAGATTGTTAGGCCAGGGGCTTGCACACATTCCTTGGAAGCCCTGTGAGGTGGAATGAGAGAAGGACAAGGTGAGTCATTTGAATTCATGAGAAGTTGTTGATTGCTTTAAATGCCATTTGAAACCAATAATGACATTGTGGTTTTTTTTCTTTTTTTTTGGGGGGGAGGGTGCGGGAGAGTGGTAGCAGTTGCCAGACACACATAACACAAAACAGAAAAAAAGAAATAGGGAAATTCTCTTCCAAAATATAGTGGGGGGGAATACCCATAACGTCCCTGAAATAAAGGAAATCTTCTGGTACAGTGTGCGTTGCTAGGGATTTATTTTCTCCCTCCTTTCCCTTCTACGTGAGTAAAACCATACATACATACATTTAAGCCCATAGTTTTGTGAGTGCATTTTATATCCCAAACACCAACTGAGCATGGTGTTTGTCAAATGTGTGACTATCAGTAAAGGGTTAAACGGAAGGGGGTGGCTGGGAGATTGGAAGGCTGGCTAGGAGGTTGAAAAACACCGTTTTCCAACTTGCAAAAACTCTGAACTTTAAAGCTCCCCAAAATACACGTGTGTGTCTTGTGAGCGCAGGCAGATCTATTTCGGTAGGAAGCCTTTAAAAAAAAAAAATTAAATCATAATCTCTCTTGCTGCTCTGCAAACACTGAGCAGCCCCCTTAGGATCGCGTGGCAAAAGCTGCTCCAGAGACACTGGCAACGATGTTTACGAGCCGCGTTCAACGTCGACCTCTCCCGATTCCCTCCCTGCGAACCACGGTCTCGGAGCCTGGTCTCGGAGAGGTGCCCTGGAGCTGGGGGCAGGCGCCCGGGAGCCACCTTCCGCCTGCAAACTTCGAGGGGCGTGGGAGCGAGGGTGGGAGCCCAGGGCGCGAGAGGACGCGCCGCCCGCGGCCGCCTCCGCCTGGCGCTGGCAGCCCCGGCCTCACCTCTCCCCGGCGAGGTGCGGGCGCCCAGCGCGCAGCCAGTGGGCGGCGCCAGGCGGGGCGGGGCGGGGCCTAGGGGTGGGGGCTCCGCGGCGTATATAAAGCCGGCGCCGGTTTAACTTCTGACTTGGGGTTATTTATTCGGGGAGCGTGCGGCCGGCGGAGGCTGGCGGAGGAGGCGGCGGAGGTGGCGGCGGTGACTGCCGCAGACAGTGGTTAAAAACAGGCGGCGGCGGCAGCGGCGAGTGATGGGAGCGCCGTGTTTCTCGGGCGCTGGCGGGAGCTGCCGAGCTTTCCCGGCGCGGCGGGAGTGCTAAGGAGAAAGGGGAGCGTCCGGGGGCCCGTAGCCGGCTCCGGAGGCGCGGGTCGGGTTTTTGTTTGGCTGCGCTCAGCGCCAGGCAGCCCAAGTGAACAACTCCAGTTAAACAACAACAACCCACCTTCCCGCAGCCGAGCAGACGAGGGCTGCTGCGTCTGTCCTATTGTTTAGACACTTGCCAGGAGCTCGGGAGTCTGCAGAGCCACCGAGTCCTCGCTCCCCTTCGCCTCCTTCCCTCTCCCCCGTTTCCCTCCCGGGAGAAGGGGTAGCGGAAAGCAGCCGGGCGAGAGAGGAAGGGGCTGGAAAGAGACCGGCTGCGCGGGACTTCGGCCGCGGAGTCAGGTGCAGCGCCGGGAGCCGGGCGGTGTCGCTACGTCGGCGGAAGGACTCCCCCCGTGGCCGTGGCGGACGGGATTCAAAGCCTGGGAAAAGTTCCTGCACTTTGAGAAGGAGTCCCCTCTGTGCGCCGCTGTCGAGGGGCGGCCGAGGGTCCGCGCCCGCCCAGGAGCCCGCTCCTGTTTCTCCCACCTTTGCCATCAGGTGTCTACTGCGGAGCTGCGCCGTTTCCGGGAGACGAGAGGGGCTGACACCCGCGCGCACACGGGACTGCCGTTCGGCTGCCGCCTTGGCTCAGCTCGGAGTAACCGATCCCACTGGCCCAGCTGCCACCTCTCCACCCCCCTGGACATCCCGGCAGGACCCCGAGCGCGGACACCTCCACCTTGGCCTTTCCACTCCGTCAACCACCTCGGTCCTATCAGGCGCTCTCATCCTTAACTTGACTGTTGGATTTCCTCTGCCAGGGTCGTGACTAGTGGATATTCCTGCCGGCTGGGGCAGCGCATTGCCCTTTTGTCTTTTCTGCGTGACCTCGGGGAAGGCCCGGGTTCGGAGCGTCACCAAGGACGCCGGGCGGGAGGTGGGATTGCGGAGACAGCTTTCAGTGAAGTGCATGTGTGTCTGCAAACTGCCCTCATCTGTCGGGAGACGGCGAGGACCGGCCCGGGCTGCGGAAGAGCCTCAGGCCGGAGGGAAGCTGCGTGAGTGAGCCGCACTGGGCGCTGCGCAGCGCCTCCCCGCGCCCCCGGGGCTGCGCACCCGCCTGTGCGCCCGCGCGCGCCATGCCCAGTCGCCCGGCGCGCTCGGCTCCTGGCCCGCGGGGCTCCTGCGCCTTCTAGCCTACTTTGATCAAGGCTGCCATTCCTATTGAGCCCTCCACCTTTCTGCCTCGTACTCTCCCCGCTGGAATCGGATTTGCAGAGGGGATCCGTGGAATTCGAGCAGCCCCCTTCCCGGTGCAACTGGCTCCTGCATCTTCGCGGCTATTGGGAATCCCAGGTCTTTTACCGCCAAATTGATCTTTGCGACGCGTGATCTCCTTCCCGCTGCTCTGGGGTCTCTTTGTAGCTTTGGCCAGGTGGATTGATCTTCAGGACCTAAAGTTGCCCAAGGAGTGTCCGCCCTGCTGGAGGAGGGTGGTGGGGAGTTGGGAGTCGTGAACCTGTGTCAACTCTTCTGCGTTGAATATCATAACTGTTACTTCCACATCATTTTGTGTACATTTACCCAGACACTCTGGGTTGTTAGCCCTGCACCAGACACTGGGCCTCAGACACAGCGCGGTTCGCGCAGAGCAGCGAGCTAAAAAGAACCCCCCTGGCACCGGCGAGTGAGCAGGCGGCGGGGGAAGATGCGCGGCGTGGGCTGGCAGACGCTGTCCCTTTCTCTGGGGTTAGTGCTGGCGATCCTGAACGAGGTGGCGCCGCAGGCGTGCCCGGCGCAGTGCTCCTGCTCCGGCAGCACAGTGGACTGTCATGGGCTGGCGCTGCGCAGCGTGCCCAGGAATATCCCCCGCAACACCGAGAGACTGTGAGTATGGGCCCTCTCCCCTCCCCCAACGGGTCACGCACCCCCAGCGTGGAGACTAGAGGGACGGAGAGGCACTGGTCCCTGTGCCTGGGGTAGTCTTCGCCAGCTCTGCTGCACGCGCATCCTGGGGTTAAGTCCCTGCGAGGGTGAAGGACGGGAGGGCGCTGCCCAAGGAGGGGCCATTGCCCGAAGAGGGGCGGGCCCGCTGGCAGCAGCGCTTGGTCCGTTCCTTCTTCTCTTGTCCTGCCGCCCGCAGCCCAGTGCGGTCTAGTCTCTTGGGCTGGGGAGGCGGGAAGATGGGGGACGAGTATTCGCGGATGCCCGGGGCAAGGGAGACGCGACTTTGTTCAAAGACTCTATAAACGGTGTCACCCTGCGGTTGCCAGGACTCGCGTGTCAGTTTCAGGGCTGAGGCTCCCCTCTTGTCGCTGCTGGTTGGCGCGGGGGACTGCCTGGGGTACTCAAAAGCGAGAAACCTCTGCTCCCAGGCTTTGTGTCGTCCTCTTGCGGGTGGAGGGAAGGGAGAAGGAGTCTGGGGCGCCTGGGTCCCCCCGGGGGTGCTTCTCACGGGCCGGAGAGGGAAGGATGCCCCAGAACGGCGGCACCTCGGCGGTGGCCGCCTGCAGCCCCACTCCGCGACTGTTTCCCCGACCCCCCACTTCCCCGGGGATGAGGAGGCGGCGCTGGGCCCCAAAGGACCCGTCCAAGCGGGAGACTGCAGAGGGGGACCGCGTCCCATAGTCTGGGTGAAGTTAGGGGGCTTCCTCTCCAACCGGACCCAGCTGAGTGGCGACCTCGTGTGGCCCTAGGTTGCCCACCCCCCTGCCCTTCCTGCGGAGCCCCAGTGCTCCCGTCCACATTTCTGGCAGTTTCTGCGCCCCTTCACGTGGCAGCAGCTGTCTTTCCTTCCCTTCTTCGCGCTCTGCTGACCGTAGACCTCCCCGCCTCCCTGTCTCTGAGAGTGTCTAATGAAGAAGTAATCGCAGAGCTGGGGTTGACGGCCCACGCGCTCCCGGTGGGGACTTCCCGAGTTCAGGGAAGTGGAGCATGGAGGCCATTCTCTTTGTGATCACCGAGGCCGCCGCCCAACGCTGCCTGTGCGCCCTGGGCTGCACTGGCCTATGCGCAAGGGTCCGGTGGGTGCGGCGGGTACGGGACCAGGGTGGTGGGGGCGAGCGCTCCTGACTCGGCTCCCCGGCGTCTACGCAGCTGGTCGTGACGGTTGGGCGCGGTGGACAGAACCTTCTCTGACCCTCACGTCTGCACCCGCGCGGCACGTAGCGCCTCAGTCATACTTATCTAACCCATTTCCCTCGCCCTCCGTTTAAAGGCCAGAAATGAGTTTTTTCTTCTTTTGCCAATGGCTCCTCCACCCCCAGCCTCACCTCTTCCCAGGCCCTCTGTTCTGGGCAAGTTGGGGCCCTACCAAGTGGGTGTTGTCAAAATGTGACTCACCACGTTTGTCTGGGGTGGGGTGGCAGGGATTCATGTTATATCAAATAGCCCGTAGAAGACCCCAACAATTGTAGGCACAACTTGATGGTACTGTGCTCAGCATGGAAAGTGGGTTGGGGAGAAAGCAGTGCAGAATTCTGGTGCAGCACTTGTCATTTCATGCCATTCAGACAGAACACTTTCAAGTTTAAGCACTAACGTGCCTTCCCCAACAAAAAGGGTCAAAATAGCAATTGAGTTTCAGTTCCTTGAAAAAGATTTCCTATGCGGGATCTATAGAGTTTTCAGAATACAGTTTACTAAGCGCTGGCTTATACAATTCTATCATTGACAGTTTTAAACACATGAAAATACAGATTTCAAACATCATGTTTTTCAAGTCAAGGTAAGAGAAAACGTACTTCCGTGAAGGAGAACATTCAAACCATCGCACAGCCTGGTTCTACTTGAAATGATTGGAAGCAGGGAAAGTTTAGATCTTGACCTAAGATGCCAGAAAAGGGACTGTGCCTCTTGAAGGAAACATGGTGCTGAAATCTGAGTAAAAATGTCAGGGCCTGAATACTATTTCCATTATTGCCCCCGCTAGTAGTTTTCACTTTACAGTCACAGCGGGGTTCCCTGAGCTGCAAATGAAGAGTTTAGTTTTCATACAAACATAGAATTGTTGGAAGGTAAATGCCTATATATGCAAGTCTTTGAAGTACAGTTCTTTTGATGGCACTCTAACCTTTTTCTCCGCCGTAGGAAGTTTAGCCACCATGCCACCTAAGGATAGGGTTCTGAATTTTTAAAATTTTTTCCTGGATAGTATTAGAATATTGTTCATTAACTTCCTGAAAAGAACTTTTGGGGATGTGCCTAACAATAATAGTAACGAGCAGAATACCTATTAAATTAATATACACATCCTTATAAAAACAAAGCACTCCCATATACCAAAGAGAACTTTTCCTGATAACGGAGTCACTCATTTTCTTGTCACATGCCAGCAAGCATGGGCTCTCTAAACTTGTTAAGAAGCATTTTTAAAAATTTCTTTCGAAGTTTACTTCCCTCTCTCTCTTTTACTTTGTAAGCTACTTTAGTAATTGGAACTAATCTTTAATCTTCAAGTTTTTATTTAGTTTATATTTTTCTTTGTTTAATCACATATTGATAGAAATAAAATGGAACTTTCGTTTTCTTACTTGTTTTCTCTCTTAGGGATTTGAATGGAAATAACATCACCCGGATTACAAAAACGGATTTTGCTGGTCTTAGACACCTAAGAGTTCTGTAAGTATGTTCTTCTGATGTGTTTTGAAAACTTTTCTTTTGTTTAAGGTTGCATATTTTGAATCATTACTGGTCTCAGTTTCAAAAACTGCCCCAATGACAGAACATAAAAATTTAAAAGGTCTTGGTTTCCTTTCTTTTTTTGTTGATCACTGTACTACAACTTTTAATAAAAATGTAGGCTTTTATTTTAATGTTGGATGGAGGCCATAGAAACAATATTATAGAAATGGTCTCAAATGTTTGCTAGACCATACTCTAAGTGCCTTATGCGTATAAAAATGTAGCAGAATTGCTTTCACAATATGAATAAGTAATGTGAGACATTTGATAGACTTTTAGGATTTGAGATTAACTAGAAGTAATTTAAGTGGCTCTGCATTTTATTATTGCTAAGATAGAAATGTTCAGCCTTTTCTAGCAAACAAAACTTACATATAATTTCTAAAATTAAAATCAAGCAATGCAGCGTTTTGCAGAGTTTTGGTCAGGAGATGTTTCTCTATAACAGTACACTGGTCATGCTTTGAATTGTTTCCTGTATTTTATATCTTTGTAACTTTTATAAAATTGTTGCAATATGATTTCTTCTTTAGATAGTGGGTTCAATTACTTATGAGTAAACCATCATTTGAGATTAGTGTAATGTAAAATGGCTTTTACCCACAGGTTTGTAAATGTTTACATCACAGTGAACATATATATACTTTTGATCATTTGTGTGTTCAGTGTTCATCTTTCAAAAGACACAATTTGACCATTATGAATTCCTCCAATTTCTGATGTATATCCATAAGTGTATTGAAATATGTATATGAATAATTACTGTACATTGATTCTCTTAGATAAGGACTCCGTTGAAAATCAGTTTACCAAAACACAGCCATCAAAGTTGCACTGCCATACATGGTTCTTCAGAATATACTATAGTATAAGGTTCAAAGTTTTGACTAGTAAATTTCATGAGCAACTGCATTAGGATTTTTTATGAAACTTTTGTGATGTGGTTGCTATGAATATTCCCCTCCCTGACTTCTCTCAAATATATCCTCATTAAATTTGATGCTGAATCTCAAACCAGAGCAATTTTAAATTTTATAAAGGGAAAGAGGTTACAACTTTTCAGTTGCTAAATTGAAACTTATTCAGATGGTGAGTGGTTACATTAAGACTCCTGTTATACTTTGCATTTTAGTCAGCTTATGGAGAATAAGATTAGCACCATTGAAAGAGGAGCATTCCAGGATCTTAAAGAACTGGAGAGACTGTAAGTATTTTCAATTCCAAACTTATGACGACATAACTGTGTTTTTTAAAATACTTGAATTTCAAGGACCATGTCTTCAATTCCATGTCTTAGTCTTTGAAAGTGTACAGAAACGAGAGGTTGAATAAATGGTTTTCAGACTAATTTTAAAATAGACATTGTTGAATTTTTGCATAAATAATACTAACTTGAAATAAAGGTTAAAATTACAGACTTACTTTCCTGAGACATTTACTTCCTTGATAACCATCACATTGCTACTTAGAGATGCACATGGTTTTCTTAGTGTTATTTAGTTTATTTTATTTACTTATGCAGGAAGAAAGGTGTAATTTTATTTGCATTCATGGTGCATGATGGAAAAGTTTTGCTAATAGTTTTTCCATTTCCATGCTGTTGCTTTGTGTGTCATTAATGATATTTAAAGAAATATTTAAAATTTTTAGTGATAAAGATTTGTGTTCTGGTATTTAACACTTATGGTGAATATTGTTAAGGACTGCTATTCACAATTTTATTTCCTTATTTTATAGTAGCTTTCTACATATTTCTGCTGGAAAAATAAAGATTAGTAGAAATGGAAGTAACAATTATGTTATCACAGAGTGGCCATTTTAACGTGGATTCTCTTTTTTCCCAAGAAGATCAATGTGGACTTCAGACTTTATATATATATCTTTATATATATCTTTATTTTATTCACACACAAACTATTAAGGATTGATATATATTACTTGAGGTACATTATTATTTTTTTCTACAGTGTATATCTACCAAAGATAAAAACTCTGTAATAATTAGGATAAATTACTTTGTAATTTGATGTATGAGTTCCATGTCTCATATGTCTTGATAATTCAAGTTTAGTAGGTTTGCATTTTAAGGGCAAATACAGCTCTATTAAAAGTAGCAATGATTATTTTAATAAGTTGCCATGCTTACTTTAATAGGCACTTTAGGTGAAAATAAAACATTTATTTAAAATAATGAAATATGAAGTTCATTTTAGGCACATTCACTGGGCCCAGTGGCAAAAGTTAATTCTGTGTCTCAAAATAGAAAAACGCTTGTCAGCTTCTAAAATATTTGTAAATATATAGAGTACATTTTTATCATTTCAGGTTTACACAGGAATGTCTAATTTATTTTACTATAAAACTTTGTCCATAATAAATCTTACAATAAAGGGAATTTTATTGTGGAATTCAAAATAAATTTAAAAACACTACTTTGGGCTAGTTTTGGGGAGTAGGAATAAGAAAAGGTAAACATTTGGTTAAATTTACAACAAAGTTCATAAGTTCATAACCTAGCTCTTAATATATAAAAATCCTTTATAAAATATGTATTTTTTAATCTCTTTCATAGGCTTTCATGAATAGCTAATTCCTAGTGAGTTCCTTGCAAAGGTATTTTTAATTTATCTATTTAAAAAGAAGTGTCAATATAATTTTAATGTTTGGTAAAATGAGTAAATCATTTAAAACTGTCATTTAAACATTCCCAGTTTTTTCATTAATAGCTTGACTGAACTAGTCACTACATGGAAACATACATGTTTTGATTCTTAAACAACTTATTAAATGTACAGTGTTCCAAAATATTGAAGGTATTTAATGGTTTCTTATGCAGTCTCTATTTTGGTTATGTTATAGTTTTAAATGTTATCAGAAACACTAGAACAAAACAAACTTTCTCATTATTTTTTTTAAGCCACTCTGGAGTGTCATTTGAACTTTCATCTTGAATAAATTAACTTTTCCTAAAAATTATTAACCAGATGCCTTATGATCTGAAATTTGATTAGAGTTGAAGTAGGTACTAGGTTTTGACTTTGACTTCCCCTGGGAATGTCACTTCATCTCTGAACAGTTTTCTGTTCTACTAAGATGCAGTCAGATGTTGTAGAGTGGGTTTGTAATTTTGAATGAAAACTAATATATATGCAGGACTTCTTTAAATCACCCCAGCTGTTGGCTGAGAGCAAATATTTCATATTTGTGAGGAAAAGCTGAGAAAATTCCTTTTGTTTACAACTGCCAAGTCCATCTGATGGAAGCACATTGTTATCTGACAGCCAATTCATCTCCTTGAGACTCAGGAATTCAAAACTATTTCTTAGGAACATTGTAGATACACTTTTCAAATATTTATTTTTTGAAATACATTAAATGTTAAGGCAGTTTGCTTTAAGAATGCATTCAAGTTATGTGAAACAAACTATTTTAAATTTTGTTCAGTATTTTATTTTAAAAAATAAAAATAAAAAAAGCTACCAAGAGAGTTCCATAATCAAATTTCTATGGCCTGTGGTATATATTCTTACTTTAGTTGGTGGTGTCATTAACATCACAAAAATTGCGTTATTTTTTTCAAGAAGCTGCCAAGAGACAATGTAAGAGAAAGGAAATAATGAGTGAATTAGCTTTTAACTAATTATATGTCATTTGAGCTTACATGGTTTTTAGCAATTTAGATGTAGATGTAAATTTTTTAATTGAAACTCTACATTACGGAAAGGTATATAAATGCAGGTTTATGTTGTAAACTCCATTTATGCGGTATTTATAATTTAATTTTCATTCTTTGTGAGAAGAGCAAAACAAAATAAAAACATTAATTTTATTTGCGTGCAATGTATCGTGCTAAGTTATTTTTGTTTTCATTTTAAAATAACAAAACGATTCCAAGTGATAAACTGTGAATATTTCAAAATTCTAAGTTTTTTCTTTCTATTTCATGTTGATAGTTTTAACTTGATCTAGGGAGAGAAGACAAATCTGAAAACAGAAGATAAGTGCCTTTTTAGAAATACAACTTTGAATCAGTAAGAAGCAGTGTCATGTTGTTAAATTGAATTCCAGTTTAGCATAGAATGCGGTCAGTATTTGTAAGGTAAAGCATTGTAGCTACAAGAGAAAGATGTGTTTCCACCTCAAAGAATTGATGAAACACAAGGTTATCAGTGAAAATGCCAAGTAGATGGATATTAAAATCTTCTCTCCCTGTCTCCGTTCCGCCCTTTCCTGTCTCTCTTCCCCTCCCCTTACTTCTTTCTTTCTATTGGATAGAAAACGGTTTGAGATGTTATGATTGTCATCAGAATATGCTTATGTCATTGTAAAAGCAGTAAGTTTTAGTCATGCTTACACACCATGAGCACACATTACTTCCTGTCTTGACAGTTTCTTACTGTTCTCCCTGGGTGCTCTGAGTTGCAAGTAGTACCTTCTTCTCTGAGATGAAAATGAAGCCTTGAGAAGGTGCCTCACGCAGATGGTAGCAGCAGATCTCAGATCGTTTACTCAAAATGTTCAAACAAAATCTAACGTACTTAGGTGACTAGTTAATTCAATGGAAATTAATTAAGGAAAACTACAAATAAGCCACAGTAAAGACTTGAAATATTTAGGAAATATACTTGTTTTTTATACTTCACAGAAGATACCTGTATATATCTGCAATAAAGTCTCCATGCAAAATTGTTAATTCAAGATATTTCTTGGCTGGTGCATTAATGTCTTAGAGAGTTAAAAAAAATCATATTGGGACCCATGACTTTTGTGTGTTGGTGTAAAGTTCTGTTGTCTGCCTATAGGATTATGCTGCAGTCATTAAAGTTCTTCTATTTTATGGCCTTCTGAGGAGACCCGGGCCACCTCAGTGTTTCACTAGAGAAAATCATCTGCTTTTGCAAATTCCTTGACAACACATATCCAAGAGCATGAGAAAGTTTTTGAAATTTTCTTAGCGTGGTTAAAAAAAAAATTAGGACATTTTGTCCTAAAGGCAATGAAATGCTTAGATGCAAAATGAAATGCTTATATGCCTCGATTATGTTAATGAGAACCAATAACCTACCACAGAAAACCTTGGATATTAGGCTTTTCATTAACTTTATAGTCATTTTATACCCTTACAATCAGGAAATCGCAGAAGTGAAAAAGACAAGGGCTTGGGCTGTTTTTCTTTTCTTACTAATAATGTGTAAAGGTATGCTTTTAAAACAGATTTGGTTTTAAACTCACCTAGTTTGAGTCTCTTTGGAATTGAAATTACAATTTTCCTCCTAACTTTGTCATTTTATATCTATTGTTACTTGAACAGTGAGTCCTGAAAATACTATTAAAAGCATGAAGCCTGTTCAGTTAGCTATTGTAAAGTTTCTACCAAGATGATAATAAAAACACTCATTTTAATTTGCAAAAGCCTCAATCTCTTTGTAGGGGAGCCTAAATTTGACTAAGCACTACACTGTCCTGAGAGGATATGTAAAAGGTGCATTTGTTATTTTGTAAGGTGGTGTTGAACTAGCTCTCCTATGCGGGCATGCCATCCTAAGCGTGTGGCAGCCAGTGGGAGGCTGAGGCCCTGGAAATTTGGTTGTAGGTCGCTAACACATGAGTTCAAATAGAGAATATGTTGTGGAACAGGTCTGAAGGAAAGCCTTGCTTATCCCCTGCTCAGCAAGGATGTAGAGAATCCCTCTTCTGACTAATCCTACAAGTTTATAGGCAACACATAACACATTCCTTTGCTTAAAGTAAGGGCAAACTCACATGCTCATTTCCTTGGAAAAGAATGCAAACTCATCTCAAAAGAATTGTTCTCTGGCAACTGTACACCCAAGTTCAAAATCAGTGCGGTGATTTTCTTGGGAAAGGTCTTTAAAGCACATATCAAACTTAGTAAACAGAGGCTGAGTATGTACTGCATGAGATAAAAATGTTCAAGTATATATCACTTCATCTGTGACATCGATTAAATGTCAATGATTCTTGCCTGTTGACAAGCGATATTGAACTATTTTAAATTCTGTTTACTGACTGGCCTCATAAGTCTTTAATGCACCCGCACTGTTAGAAGTTTAGAACACTGACTCCATCTGCGAGGGTTTCTCATGCAACCTTTTTTATGGGCCTTGAAGTTGAACGGTGGTGAGAAGGCCTGTTTGCTCTTCGTGGACCGTTTTATAAATTCTGAAGCCGCAAGGCTGTTTATTTTTCCCACATCTGTTTTGGGCTCATCCTTTGTGATAGTGTTTGCTGGATGCTGTGTCTTTTATACCTCTCCTGAAATGGGTAGTTTAGTTTGCACTGTTACAATGTATTTGTGGAAGCAGCGAATGTCAAATATTTTACATTGAATTCTGTCTTTCATTCCTGTTGGATACCTTTCTGCTTGAATTATGCCTTCTAGACTGAATTTCACAATTTTACATGGAGTGAGAGACTTTTTGCATAGATTGTGTATTGCTCTTATCTTTTCTTTAAAAGCCATTTTTAGCTGCCGGACTGGAAGGAATATTGGTGAAAATGCGGTCAGAATGAAAGTTTGGGCACGATAGGGCTGATTTGGTATTCCTACAGTTGGTATTTGGTATTCATACAGCTGGAATATTGATAAAAGATAACATTTACAAAAAAAGTTATTTCATTGTCCTCTTTGCAGCACCCATCCACTCTGGATGCAGGTGGGTGTTTCTGGAGCTCCAGCTGGGTGCTGCTGCTCTGGGTTCTGGCGGAAGAGCACAGGGTGTGGGTAAGCTAGTTGCCCCTCTGCTTAGGCACCTCATAATTTTGTGTGCTGTCGCTCGGTGACCCATGGACCGTGCCAAATACTCACTGGTTGCCCTGTTGATTATGCTTTTTAAGCAGCTCCAAACCTCTTCTCCCTTTTAAAGTCAGAAACATTACCTAAGGGTGACATCAGAAAACCCTCGGTTTTCAAATCCACTGTGAGATCGTGTGCAAATTGCTTCATATTAGGACAGAGATAATGATTATATCTCATACTGGTGGCATGCGAGTTAAGTAAGATAATCCTTTGTGCTGGACACGTCGTTGGCACTTAACAAAATTATGTATTTCTTTATGTATTTCAACAGCTCCTATTTTTCAAAAGCTCAGTTTAAGAATTATTTTATATTATTAAACTGATAAAATGTGTACATAATAAATTTGACTTTTATACATTCATGTTTACTACCGTTTTCATTCTGATTTTCTCATCATTTAATCAATAGAAGGGATGTGAAGAAAGTACAAAATCCCCTTTTGTTTCAGAGTATTTCTCATAATCTCTCTGAATCTATAGAGAAATACCAAGAAATAAGGGGAGTGAAGTGGAAGCAATTCTTACTAAGTTTTGACCTCTCTACCATGAAATATAAAAGGTGAAATTCTCATTGCTATCACTGCCGAAAATGCAAAATTTATTTTATTAACCTACTAGTATGTAACTTACAAATCTTTGTTTTAAAAATGTTAGGATAAAAACATTTTATAAAACAAGTGGAAATTCACCTGAGAAAAAAGGCATTTATGTATGAATCATAGATTATAAATGATAGACTTTTTAAGGCATAGTTTATCAAATACTCATTACAGACCAGGCCCACTGCTAAAATATCTTACATTTACAATGACAGATAAATGTGAGGCAGACATTTTTCACTGGCTTTGGTAAAATTGTTTTCACATTTTGGGCAAGGGTGGCAAACCTTAATTGAATTGAAGTAAAAGCTGAAACAATAAGAGACCACAACCTGCACAGGTGGGCAGGTCAGCAACTGTCAGATCATAATTTGAAACAATGCTTGTCAATAATGCTTAGGTTGCCCTTCAAATTGAAGTTGTTAAGTGTCAGCATTTCAGAGGCCATTGATGTTTTATTTGATCCAGAAAGATAGTTCACCCCACTGAGGTCACACTCAGAAGTAGCCCATGGCATGGAAAGTCCCTCATTTTTGCCCTAAGAAAATGTGTCTCAGAGACGCCTATGACACACCTTTCTGAAACCATGAATTACCATCCAGAGAATTCCCAATCAACCCTGAGATCTTGTGGGCAGATTCCATCTGGCTGGTGATGACACAGAGTTGGATATCACTAAATCTATGTTTTCTTTCCTTGGGCATAGTTGAGTATTCTTGTTCAAAACGGTGGGTAACTGACCCTCGTGGCATTCTTAATGGAACTAATTTATGCTGGTTCCTATAAATCCTCCTGTGAGAAATAATACCTTTAGTTCACGGCATGCTATTTTCCTCTGCTGGGACTATCTGCTTTGAACTTCTTTAACTCATTTACGTCAGCGTTTTTATGACACTGTCATCTTCAAGCTGCAAAGAAGTATTCTGTGGCATTAGAAGAAGCTAGGTTACTTTTTCTCCAGCCCTGTTTAGAAATCGTTATGCATCTTAATAGTCTTTAAAGTAATTCTGGATTTTTTTTTTTTTTTTAAGAATTCTCTTGTTTAAGGGTTTAATTTCTGGTCATTGTCCAAGAATTTCTGATTTTAATTTTTTTCCTTGATTCAATATTTTGGAACAGTTTCGCTTTTTATCATAATGTTTGCATTTCCGTTTTTTCTTAGTGGTGATGGAATTGTGAATAAAAGAACTGGAACCATAAGTGTATTAATATTCTTTTAAAGGAAAAAACCATGGTCATCCTGTTTTTCTCTGCGTGTTACCACATCACTTATCTGCTGTTTTTTTGGTATGATACTGTGATGTCCTATACTCATGATCAGTTTAGACATATTAAGATCATTCTTAATAATTTTCATGAAATAATGATAAATGACCTGAATGCATTTTCATTTTTTATCAACTGTAGGTATTTTAAGTAGATCTGTAAAACAATGAGCTGAACATAGAGCCAGTTTTCTTTTTTTATTTAATAAAACTTGGTGTTTTATTTTTGATATTTAAGAAAGAAGCTATATGAAACTATATTTTCCCCAAAGAAAGACTGTTGAAAAGGAATTTTTCAGCATTGTATTATTTTGAATTACTGTTTAGGAATGTTTACACTGTGTCTCTTTGAGAGGAGTGATTCAGAGTATATTTTCTGGAGTCACCCACCTGAATTCAAATTATATCTCTACTTTCTCGGAGCTGTGTGCCTCCCTCCAAAACAGCAGTACTGTGTTTCCCTGAAAATAAGACCAGATCTTCTATTAATTTTTGCTCCAAAAGACACACTAGGGCGTATTTTTAGGGGATATCTTATTTTTTCATGTACAACTATGTATTCAAATACAGTCATGTCATCTTCTGGAACATCATCATACGTATTAAATGCGTCCGTCTGGCTGACGATCTTAACTGGGGCTTATTTTCGGGCTGCATCTTATTTTCAGGGAAACACAGTAGTACCTACTCATGAGGTTGTTCTGCAGAATGAATGAGATGACTTACGCAAACCTCTCAGAACAGTGACCTTCGCATAGTAAGCTTATGTGATATGTTGTTCGCTGTTACTTTTAGAGTGATTTAAGAACCACTGGGGATATAAGAGTCATCATGAAGATAACACTGCTTGCACCCAATCTGAAATCTCTACACCCTCACAATATCGGAAATTGTACTGATATAGGCCTATTAACCAAAAACCAGGTAGCAGCCATCAATCACTTGTATATCTGAATTTCTTTAAGTATATTGAATTATTTCCAATTTCTAGATGAGGCTGAGAATGGCGAGAGTGGGGAAGGGAGGCTGATGGAAGGAAAAGGAAGTACCGGTGGTCTCGCACATGAAAGCAGGTGTGGTGGGGTTTGGCTTTCTGGAGAGTGACATAAATGCTAAGGAAGATACCGCAAGGGGCATGCCAGAGGAAACTTGGCCAAATGTACCATGCGTATGGTACGGCTTTGCTGAGCTGTCTCAAAATGCAAAACGAGTAGTCTGTTCTCATTCAGCATTTCCTGAGAACCTACTGGGTGTCAGGGAAGAATGCAAGCATGAGGTCTTTATACTCCAAGGGCTGCAGCCTAGTGGAAAGCAGACCAGCATGTGAGTATACAAGTGTGAGGGACTCTCAGCTGTGAAATGCCGTGGGGACATGGGGACACAGCCAAGGAAGGAACTAACTGGGTAGAGGAGACTCGGGAGTTCCACAGAGGATGTAGGAAAGGACCATTTGGAGAAAAGGGAAAGCACTGTACAGAGAGCTGTCTCTGCAGGGACCGGGCCTTGAAGGAGAATGCTTGCTGTGGCTGGAGGATCATGGACGATGTTTGTTAGTCTGATGGTTTGGATCAGATTATGAAAGCTCATCTCTGCCCTGTAGAAATTGGGATTGGCTGTTTGGATAATGTGTGTGTGGGGCGGGGAGGGGTGAAGGTGTGGGGAGGTCTTTTCAAGAGTGGTTGCTTCCCTGGAAAAATTCTCATTGCCCCTCATGTGAACATTTGTAATCTATTTTTTTGAGAGGAAAATATAACAAGGTCATAAGTAAATGATAGTTATTAGAAATGTACAATAGTAGACTCTGGAAGCATTCCTTCCTCAGAACCATGCCCAGCAGAGAAAAATAAATAAATAAAAGCTTTTGTTCCACTTCAAATTTAACCTCGTTATGTGCTTAATTCGTAAAAATTCATGTAAGTGGGAAATAAGTATACCCTTTCACCACTAATTTTACTGTTTTCTCCCTAATTGTCTTGGCATACATTTTTATGAGTATCCATTTTATTAAGTGCTGAGAATGTTTCTGTCGATGACCAATGTCTTCATAATATGAGTTATGTAACCAAAGTTATGGTTGACGTCATTGCTTCATGGCATTTTAGGGTTGGAAGAAGTTCTGACGTTCACCTGGCCCAACATTCCACCTAATGCAGGATTTCTTTTTATTACATCCTTTGCAGGAAAAAGAAAAAAAAAAAAAAAAAGCATAGCCTCTGCTTGAATATGTGTGGAAGGAGTTGAGAGTTTCTCAAGGCAGATAATTCCACTTTTAAATAATCTCTGATTCTTGACAGGTCTTTTTTATGACCTGCTTTCTTAACAGTTACAAAACCTGTGCCATTTCTGCCCTGTGGAGGCCAAATAAGAGTAATTCTGCTGTCAAAATTGATATGTCCTCTTTTCTTGTCTCCTTAACATTTATCTTTAAGACTTAAGAAATACCTTCCAGTTTCTTGAGTGTGACAGCAGTTTCTGGATGCCCTGACGCTTTTCTAGAGTGACATTGCAACTTGTAAATCATTTAAGTGTGCATTTTGCATCCGCTTGTCATAATTTTATTTACTTTGGGGAAGAGCAGAGAGAGAGACATTTATTTTTGCTGAGATGGTAAATTGTGCACCTAAAAAGAGTGGGATTGTGATGTTAGTATATGGCTGACGTCAAATTCTTTTTTAAAACCTTTAAAACCTTCTGATATCAGTTAAACATTTTGAGAACATAATTTAAACATTTTTGGACACCACTTAGTTAAACTCAGCCTGAAGTTCAGTTAAGGGTCAAGAACTGCAGTTGAGGTTTGAACTTTTTGGTTTTCTTCTGATTTTGCCTATCACACTGACGCTTTTTTCCTTTTCTTTTCTCCTGGAACTAAGTGAAATGCTAACAAAACTGTCATTTCCATCTCCCCACAGTGCCTTGGATGAGTATTTAGGTCATTTGGGACTTGGTATGAATTAGGTTAGGGCGCCATTTACTGTGGTATTTCTGTGTATGTTGTATGATGTATGTTGAACTCTCGCCGTACCTAGACTCAGAGTCTGAGTGAAGAAATCGTTTTTCATTGTGTGTATTCTGGTTGACTGATGTTGTAAGAGACGTGCATTTAGACTGGAGGCCCCAGTACTCATCATCTGAGTCCGCATAATGGAAAATTGCTTTAAAGAGTTATGTAACAAAAGGTGTAACCAACTTTTGATTTGCAATGCTTGAATTCTTTTGAATGTCATTTCATTCTTCCCTGAAATACAGGATGAGGCATGACACTACCAAATCACAGTCTCATTGTTGGGTATTTTCTCTGTAACATGTGCTTTTCTTTTTTTTTTTTTTTCTTCTCAAAAGGCGTTTAAACAGAAATCACCTTCAGCTGTTTCCTGAGTTGCTGTTTCTTGGGACTTCGAAGCTATACAGGCTGTAAGTAGACAGAAATCGTTATTGTTACTTTGGGTAGTACCTTGTGTTTTATGAAATACATTTTGGATTTGTTTCCTCGTGCTTTCCTGGAATTTATTCATGAAAGGATTAATGGGTTAAAAATTTGCCCTTTTTTGAATTGTTATGGAAATTTATGATTGGTTTTCCAGTGATTCCAGTTGTTTTATTTGGTTAGCGTTTACTGGTTTATATACAGAGGGTGCCAAAAATATATATACACATTTTAAAAAGGAAAAAAAACTGTATTAAAATTGTAATACAAAGAATGACTCTGGCATTCATTTGATTAAGGCCATCTTTTGAGCAAGTGTCACACTTACCTTACACGTTGCTGCGTAATTCAACTCAACTTTGAAAAGTAATGCATAGATAACATCTCTTAAAATGTATATATATATATATTTGTTTTGGCATCCCTGGTATGTGTTATTGTAATTGTATTATTCTTTTTCAGTCATGTGATGATGAGATGTACCTGACTTCTTTGTGGAAACTTTTGATTAAGTTCTGAAGGGAAACACTGCCACTGCACTTCCTCTTCAGAGGAAGTTGGCAGTGTTTTCTTGTAAAATTGAAGTTCTTAATGTCAGCTTTTTAAATATTGTTTCTGTACTTGACTATGTTCATTACTCTGGAAATATTATTATAAGGTATTTAAAGGAGGCTGTAAATTTCCTCTTATATGTTCCTTTTAAGGCCATAATTCCAAACTCTGCAATATGAATGACTACAAGGGTTTCATATCCAATACGTCATTGACTGTTAATGGAAGTTACTTGGTAGGAAGGAGCGTTATGAGTTTTAAGCAGGATTGGTTTTTCTTGCCTGAAATGCTTCTTTGCTGACCTGATGTGTAACAGTGAAAACACATTTTTGAAATCTTTTAAAATTAAATTTTCAGCCTTGTGAATGGTTTTGTGCAGATGGGAGATAAGCTACAAAGCGTTGGGAAAATAAATAGCAATGGTTATTGATGTTCATGGATGCTGTGAAAAAACCGCTGGTCTGTGTAGAATAAACTGCTCAGCATGGCCCACACCTGGATGGGTGGAAGTCCCGAATGTTTCTGTCTGTAGGGAAAGTGAGCAGAGTGCTTTTTCTGAACCTGACTTTGTAGCCATGGCTTTGCAGCCTACTAGTTCAGTATTGTTACCAACTTCAGAATAAGGAAGACCATTCCCCCCACAGCCCTGCTCCCCATTGGAGCCAGGATCTCTGTTCTGTTCTCCTCATACCTTCCCTCACTAGAGAGAGAACCTTTCTAATAGGCAAAGACATAGCCCACTAAATCCAGATGTTTCCCTAGAGTCTGACTTTCCTGATATTGTTCCTCTAAGGATAGCCCAAGTCACCCAGCACTCTCTCTCTTCTTTGTGTTCCCTCATGCTTCATTGACTTAATTTAAGGAAATTAAAAAAAAAAAACAAAGAGAAAAAAAACAAAGAAACCCGGAGAATTCCTTTTTAACAAGAGTTGTCTAGGGAGTATTTTAACCAAGGAAATAGGAGGTAAGCTGTTTTAAAGATTATATGTATGTGCGTATATATTGATGCTTGCATTTACATATATGGTCTTTGTTTTCAAGAAGGGCCACAGAGATGGGTTTAATAGTATTCTACTTTCTGCTGTAACTGTTGGTGATTGCGGGGACTTTGCTGAATTGATTTCAATGCTAGTATACAATGAGCGCTGTTCAACTACTACTTTGCTAATAGTGTGCACATAAAAACATTCCACATTGTCTAGGAACTTATCTATTTTCTATGAAGCTGTGAAAGTATAATTTAAACAGTTTGACTGTCATCTAGCATTAAAATTATTAAGTTGAAGAAACATCAACACTCTCTGAGAAACAGGAGTGTTTGATTTTTAGTCTACAAGTCCTTGTATTAATTTTCTTATGCAGCTTTATTTAAGGTGGTGTAATCCAGTGCAGAGCCCTCTATCAGCCAGCTATATTCTGTTACCTTTTTTTTTTTTTTAACAATATTACAGAGTGGTCCAAGGAGTGTTCTTTTCTGTTTTGTTGTGATTTTATGATGCTGCTATATGAAAGAAGGAGATTTCAAACCTTTAAAAGGTGAATTAAAGAAACAGAACCCATACAACTATAAGGCAACATTTTCTAGTTATTTAAAAGCATTTTTTAAAATTGGGAAAATGGGTAGCTAGAAAGTGTATTCAGAGTTATGATGAGCCTGTTTGGCTCAAAGGACTTGTCCTGGGGAGTAATGGCAAATAAAGTTGTGTTTGTATAGGTGGGACGGGTTGTAAGAAGGCCTTTTGAATGCTCTGACATTCCTGAAACTAGAGCTGGATGGCTTCATGTTTAATATTGATTGGGTTTTGACACCTGACGTAGATACCGGATACACATAGAAACATGGAGATTTAATTTTTCCTGCATCCTCACATTAGGAATCTTCTTTGGAGGAGAAGGACTATTGTCTCACTCGAATTAGATTTAGTGGATCGTTAGCAATGACCTTTCTCTTGAGAGGATGGTTATAAGCTACATGTGACCACTTTTTAATGATGGTGATCACTAAATTAAACAGCCACCATTAAGAATCTTTAAGAAATAAAGGAACAAAAACTTGTGAAGCTGACTGACTGGTTAGTGTAATTTCCAAGAGTAGGGATGCAAGTTCACATTTTCTTCATATAGATAGAGGTACCTAGTAGCGCATCCGAAAACAATTGTTCTAGCAGATGGAAAAATGTGCCCAAGTCTACATACAAAAATGTCCTTTAAAATGCTCACTTAGAACCCTATGATTTCAGTGATATGTGGTATATAAACCAAAAACAACAAGAGAACAAGACAAACAAATGAGAAACAAAAACTCATAGACACAGACAATAGTTTAGTGGTTACCAGAGGGAAAAGGGGATGGGAGGAAGGAGATGAGGGTTAGGGGGATCAAATATATGGTGATGGAAGGAGAACTGACTCTGGCTGGTGAACACACAATGGGATTTATAGATGATGTATTACAGAATTGTACACCTGAAATCTATGTAATTTCACTAACAATTGGCACCCCATAAATTAAAAATAAAAAAATAAAAAAATGCTCATTTAAAAATGAATCTTTCACAAGAAGGATAAATGACAGAATAAAGGATACAGGGTTTTTGACAAATAACAGGGAAAATATGTTGGGACATGGAAAGTGTTTGATGGTTACATATACATACTAAGTGATCCATAGTTGCCTTACTATATAATGTAACAGAGCTATACTCATCTAAAATTAATGAAATAAACACATTTAGAAGTTATTTTCTCTTTATAAATTGTTACATAATGCTAATTGACATCTCTGTTTCTTTTTCTAGCTTAGTGTATCTTTCACCCTTATTTAATGCTATTTTTTCCTGATATATCATCAGTGAACATGCTCACTAGTTTAATACATAGTTCATACACCGATGTTTACTTTTTTTTTATTGCTCACTTCGATTACCAGCTGATATACTGGACATTATGTGGATTTTGTGTGTGTGTGTGTTATTTTGTAATGAATAATCACCATTTGACTGTTGGCTGTAAATGAGAAGCCAGGTGAAGAAGCACACATGCTGTATTTTGGACTTTAATGCAATGCAAACGAAAAAGAGGGTACACTGTATATGAATTATGATTTGACATGGTTCGTTGCTGCGAGCGGCCAGATATGCCTTTCCTTTGCTGTCTGCTCCAATTTCTCTCCGGACGGGATAAGAGCACTCCATGTTCAGGTCAAGATGTTTGCTCAGAAATAGTAGTCCACTTGCAGCTGTGTTTGTTGGAGCAGGAGACTAGTTTAAATAGCATTACCATTTATCCAGTCCATTAACAGAACTCTGTAAAATAATACCAACTCTGCATACACTACAGGACAGTATAATAAAATTACAAGCACTTGTTGGCAGATGGAAAATCTAAGTAAAGGGAAAGTAAAGGAAAGGGCCATAGGTTGGAGGTTAAAAGAGACAGTACATAGTTTTCTTAGCTTAGGTAGATACCCATCCTCCCCTTTGTTCCTCCTGCAAAACCGAGGTTGCATTTTTATTATCAGTTTAAGTGTAGAGAAAATTATTTTCAGAGCAGTCTGGAGCTGGTTAACTCACAGAGATTTCAGTGGCTTTTAAAATGGTTGATCAGGATTGATGGAAATTTATGAGTAGCAACTATATATATGAGTGGCACATACAAATCTTCCCGATAAATGTAACCTTTAAGGTGACTTACCACTGAGTGAATCACACTTTTCAACTTGAGTTTGCAGCTACTAATCCGGGCTCATTAGAGAGGAATTTCATTGGTAGGACTGCGGTTGGAGAATTTGGTTATAAATATTTGTTTTGTGGTTTTCAGTTTATTTCTTTGAGTATTATTATATTTACCCAGGCATCTAACACAAGCTTAAGTATCCAAAGCATGCAGCAAAAACTCATTTTTCACTTGTATCTACCAAAACAAAACAAAACTAACAAAAATAAATACATAGGTCCCAGTGATTCATTTTCTTTACTTCTTTAAATAAAAGTTTTTGTTTCTAGTTCACAAGTGGTATTTATTATTCCCCAGTGAGCTTTGGAACCATGAAATTATCTAACATTATAAATAGTAATTTTAAGTCCAAGGACTCTCTTTATGGCCTAGCGACTACTTACCTGAGACAAATAGATTTTGACAGCTTAATTTGATTGGTCAAGTCACAATTTATTTGCTGTCATATAGAATCTCAGAGTCTCAAAGTTGTTTTTGATAATAATAATTGGGATAACTTTTGAGAAAAATTTAATTTTTTTGTTTTATGAAGATAAAAATTAATTTGCAAAGCATAGCAAATATACAGCTAAGCAGTCTTTATTTCCTTTTTGCTTAGTCCCATAGAAGAAGCCTTGTTTTTTCTTTTTTAATAGTTGTAAGAGTAACACACAGTCATTATTAAAAAGGTTTAGACAATTCAGAAAAATAGAAAAGAAGTAGAAATTATTCATTATTCTACCACCCAGAAGAAGTAGAAATTATTCATTATTCTACCACCCAGATATAATCACTAGTATAATTGTCAATAATTAACTTAGTTTTCTTTTTCTGTGGTTATGCATATAAATTCTGGTATACATATATTAGGAAAACGTTTTTTTGTTTTATATTCCCAAGGCCTAGTGTAAGGCTTGACCTTTCGAAGGCTCTCAGTAAGTGTTTGATGTATTGAATTAAATCTCTGTTGGGTTCAGGGTTTGTAACTTGAATGAGCAAATAGTGACACTGGGAAGGCATTATGAATAATGGAGAACCAAATTAAATTTAAAGGATAACTTGGCTAATTAAATGTGTAGTTCCCTTAGGTTTTCTAAACATGAAAGGGTTTTGGTAGACACAACAAAATCAAAATGACCCATGTTTCACCTAAGCAAAATACACCTTAATTTACTATAATACTATACTTACGTAAAAGTAACGCCCCAGGTCTCTGATGTCAGTTTAGTCTCATAAGAGTCTTATGCTCAAGGATGAAAGCAGCATACAACAGTGGAGACCCAGTAAAAATCCCCCTTGAATTAATGTCTGCCAGCTCTGATTAAAGTGTGGGCGCCTAGAGGTGTCAGGTGCCATAGTTTCCTGCTTCATTTTACTCTTGGCCTGTTTGGCCCCTGCCACAATAAATCCGACAGTGGTTGTGCAGGAATTGCAGGTTGCAGTTGCTAGGGTTACCGTTGTCCAGCCAGATTTACATCATTACTTATCTAGTGAGCTGCCATGATAGCTACCACTGCTCTCTATGGCAGAGGCTGCGAGACCAGAGGAGAGAAGCCCTTCAGAGTGGTGTGCCTGTGTTACCACGGTGCAAGGATAACACTGTATTGTTACTACTAATGCTATGCCGAGGGGGACACATTGACTCTCTTTATCTTTGAAAACAAAGAAGCCATGAGAGAGGTGACACGTAGAAATGTGTGAACCGTCAGCAATGATTAAAACACCACGTCCCTTATTATTTATTAAGTAACTTATTAATTGATAAGTATTATTGGACCCAAAGGACCCTGTTTTGGCCACTTCAAAAATAGAGATACACGAGGAGGATTTAATTTAAAGAGCTTACTATGATATAACCGAAGGTTTGTTTTTAAGAAGGTAGACAAAAGACTGGATATATGAGTATCTGAACATACTTCCCAGTAGTCATTACCACTTTCTATGAGAAGAAAAGGCTAAGCCATTGATAAGGACCTCCTTTTGATTTTGGTCTTAAATTGACATGTCATCCTATGGTGTAGATGTTATAAAGCCAATGAAGATTAAGATTGTAGTTGAGATTTTTGCCAGGCCTCGTGTTGCTCGTTTTCACTTCAAAGGGCTCTCTTGGAGAAGACTGGTTGCTGGAGAAAAGACAGAACTTGGCAGATTTCTGCAGTTGCCAGTCCACAGTGTAGTTCGTGGCATCAGAGATTTAAGTACAAGATCTTTCCTACTCCAGTGTACCTACTTGCTTAAATGTTGCTTTCACAAATGTAACTTTCTATCTCCACCAACACGTATTCCTGGTATATCAGCTTGAATTGTGTTAGACACTGGGGAGGAAAACTGGCATAATACCCTGTTTCCCTGAAAATAAGACCTAGCCAGACCATCAGCGCTAATGTGTCTTTTGGAGCAAAAATTAATACAAGACCCGATATTATATTATATTATATTATATTATATTATATTATATTATATTATATTATATTATATTATATTATATTATATTATATTATATTATATGACCCAGTCTTATATTATAGTAGAACAAGACTGGGTGTTATGTTAATTTTTGTTCCGAAAGACACATTAGAGCTGATTATCCGGCTAGGTCTTATTTTCGGGGAAACATGGTATATTGGCCACACGTGTGTGGGATCTGTGGGCCTCAGCCACCGCCAACATCTGACCTGTAATATGTAAGTTAAAGAGTAGAGAGTTTGTTGAGAGTGTTTCTGAAACATGAATTTAAGTAGGTGGTTTTCATATCAAAAATATATCATTGAAGTCACATCCTCAGGGAATATTTAACGATTTGACTGTAAATCTCAATATTTTACGCTACACATTCAAGATTATAACTTGGTGACTGAAATTTACATAAATATTAATTGTAGGAATAAGTGTCTATAGCGTTTCAGTTCTATTTAACTAATTTTAATGTGTTTACTTTCTGTTTTAAAACACTGAATTAATGTCTATCATAAGAGAGGTGGCATAAAACACTAGTGTTCTAATGCCCTCTCAGATGTTAAAGGCTCTTCTATCTTTGGAAATCAGTTGACACCTCTGGAGTTAAGTTCCCTTACTTGTAAAATGTGAATGATCATATTTAACTCCTGGGGATATTTTAAGTCGTAATTTAGATTCTGTATTCAAAAGAACATTGTCAACTTTCAAGTATGATAGAAACTATATTTGTATCATTCTCATCCTCTCATTGCAAAATAAGGTAAAAATGATAGTCATACAGATGTCCTTACTACTTGTCCACAGTCAGCAAGTCTGGCTAAATTTCATCTCTCTCTTGCATTTATTCTGTAATAACAGACATAGGCTTAGCCACATTTACTTTTATTTTTTTCACCACTACAAATTAACATGAAATGTGCATTTGCACCATTGTATTTCTCGTTATTTGGCCACTCATGGTATATTAAGACCAGAAAGTCTTTAATAATATCTCTTTATGCTCTCCTAGTTTATGATTCATACAGTTTTAAAATTCCTGTATCAAATGAAACAGGGATAGAAGCAGAGACTGTGACTCAGGAACTACTTATGTTAGTCCACATATTTAAATTATTGTTTTAATGATGTGTTTCCCTTAATAACACAAAGAAGGAAAAATATGAGTTAGTTAAAAAATGCTGACTGAGCTCCTTAAATTATAGGTAAAATATTCTGAACGTCACTTGGAAGATATACGTACATTACTAAAGGGCATTTTTATTGCTAATTAAAATTTTATTTTTTAAAACAATATAAGCTCATTAACCCACTGGTCTTTTAATATACAGGTATGATTTGATCTGGGGGACATTCCGTTATTTTTAATAAACTACACGTGATTTCAGTGCATTTTTAGATTAAACATGTCAAAATACAGTGCAAAGTGCAAACCTTTTAGCACTTTGTATTTAAACATTTGATAGTGAAATAGATTTGAGCCAGAAGTTTTTTTGTTTTGTTTTAATCATAACTCCAGTGTGTATGTCCTGTTCGTTCTCTGTTACCCATAACCAAATTAATTGACCTCACTGATTTTTTATAGAAGGTTAACCTTAAAATATTGAGTAAATTGGGATACACGAAACTGGACTGGAGTTAAAAAAAAAAAAAGTAAACTAAATTCGGGAGAAATAAGCGCGATGAACAGTATTATAAAAAGGCCTGTCGGCAACATACGTGGCCTAGGGTACGACATGGCAGTGTGAAATGTTATTAAGAGAACATCTGTGCCTCTTGAAATATCCCCCAAATGAATGTGCACAGCTAAGTACGGCAACTTGATTTAAGTGTTTAAAAAAAAAATAAAAAAGAGAGAAATAAATAAGTCTGGAAACAGAAGGGGGAAAGATAGCTTTGCCCCCGCCGTGATAGGTTTCTTCTACTCGTGAAAGATTAAAGCTTGAAGTATGTGAATAGCTGAGAACAGCACAGAGAAGAGTTGATTGCTTCCCCTCCAACAGTTCCAATTGATTGAAAAAAAAAGCCTAATTTCAAGTTCTGTTTGTTCTATGTCTTAAACCATTCGAGTTCTCTTTTAGGGCTGGAGGAATGCTCGGGAGGAAAAAGAATCCAAAGGATAAAAAGTCATTGCAAGCCAACAATTGTTCCTAATCCTCACAAAATGCTGGAGAAATTAAATTTATTCTTTATTGCTCCAAGTGTTACCTAGGTCACTGCGCGATGGGAAAATTGGACTGGAAGTCGAGTAGGCACAAGCTTTGTTTTGTGTCTACAAGCTTAACCTTCGACATTGAGAGGCATCTTGGAGTGTTGTGGGAACTGGGTTCACAGCATTAACACCAAGACGTTTATTACCCCAGGTTTATAATAGGCTGTGCTGTCAGGAGATGAAAATGTTGTGTTTACATTTTGGTGTTAAATGATCATTTAATTAACACCTAAGTCAAAAAAAAAAAAAACTTGTGAGATTCCTAGTAGCTTTCATTGTTGGTTTCCTGGGAGGTTTTAATATCCAAGTTTCATTGAGATTTCTTTTTGTGAGGAGAGACACAAAAGACATTATAAACTTTTTAAAGAAGACGAACAGTTTAACCTTGACCTTTTTTTCCCTCTAAAATATTAATTTAAATTACATTTTAAACTTGGTGTGCCTATATAAAAGGTTTCTAGACTAGTGTATTAAAAATACCTCTTAATCGAACACTTTATTTTTGTGTAAACATTTAGCATTTAAATATTGTGTAATTTAAATTCTAAACTTTCTGTGGTAAAACACTTGAAATTGCCAGGTAGTTTACCTTAAGAAGTTTAATACATTTAGAATACTAATTAGACATACTTTACATCTTTTAAACTACCACTGTAGTTATTTTGTTTTAAGAATTAGCCTTAAAACAGGTCATCATAGGCCAGCAAATTCAGTGAGGAAAAAAGGTAGTCTACATTATTATTATATCATCATCATCATCATTATTTAATTGGAGATAGTTACTGTAATATAATGAAAGAGGTTTATACTGCTGTGGACAACAGGAAAAATGATGCCATTAATATGAAAATTCAAATCCAGTTTCTTTATTACTAAAAAATTAGATGTTATCAAATGCTTTAATTTATTCTTGATCTTTTATTAAAACAGTTACCTAAAAAGGAATGGTCTTGAGGCCAGTTAATAACATTTGGAAAATATGTCCTGCCAAGAGCAGCTGCACACTCAGTAACACTTTATTCTTCTAAAAGTATTATTAGAATTTATATCTGTTACTCCTCTCATTTTATCTGGACGTGCAACTCCATATTGAGTATATGAAACTTTTAAAAATAGGTATTTACTAAATACTTACTATTAAAGTAAAATCATTCTCAATTTTTCCAGAAATGGACATGCCATTACAGTGCAGTTTTTCTAAGAACACTATTTTTATTCCTACTGAAGCTAAAAAAAAAAAAAAAAAAAAAAGTCACTTTTTTTTTTTAAAGTTTAAATTCAAAGGCCTCAGGATAAAACCTGCTTTTTTATATTATTCATGGTAAAAGAGTGCAAGGAGGATTGAATATTATTAAAATCACTTGATAGAAAGCCCAGCTTTGAACCAAGAATTAGATTTTCATTGACAAAATACTACTGAACATTTTACAGGCATTTTGTACAATGTTACATGTTCTTACTTCTATCAAGTTTCAGCTTTTCTCCAAAACTTTCCTCACTTTTCTTTTTTTTAACTCACATTGATCTTTTCTTCCCAAAGCTACTTCTCCACTCACATTCTACTAACAAAAGACCCCAAGTGGGAATATTGCTTTAAACTTTATCTCCTTTACATAAGTATCCCCATTTTGATTGAGGTAGTTGCAGGACACAAAATGCTCAGAAGTTAAAAAGCATAAAAGAGAAACAGAGAAAGAGAGGAGTAACAAAATCTGCTTATTTAACATACTGGATGTCTAGTACATTCTAAATGATACAGTTCATTATACCAATTAATATTTTTAAAGCCAGCCGTGTGTGTGTGTGTGTGTGTGTGTGTGTGTGTGTGTGTGTGTTGGGGATACTGTGATATAGAAAAAGGTAAACATCTTTGTGACTATTCAGAATGCTTAAAGAATAAATATTTAGGGAAATTCTAGGAAATTTTATTTAACATAGATAAATGTGTTGCTTTTACACTAAAAATGCCAGTGATACCTTCTTATACTAGAAAGTCAGTGTTAAAATTGTGTGCATTAATTAAGTGGAATCTTTAACTAGAAACTATAAAAAGAGAGATTCCAAGATTTATTTTAGATTAAGTCTCCAGATTTGCATTTTAAGAAATAGGAATAACTGTTATAATATGCGTGTAAGCAATTATGCTGTAATCAACATATTTGATAGTTATTCTATGGAAACCCATGTATACAATGAGATTGGTGGAGAGAATATTTAGAAATACTCTGTTCTACTCTGTCGTGGTTAGTTTAGTTAAAATTAACTTCCCTTTTGCATAAAACTTTTGCCTGACTTTCAGGACTGATTATAGCCTAGTTCTACATTACCTTTTTTAAATTTTATCATTGTTATCATAGCATATATGCTATGTCCCATGCAAAGTGATTTTCCTGATTCTACTCGGAAATTTCCAGCACATTTCTGGACTCCTTGCTTCCAATTTATAGTATAATAGTTTACCCTCCTCCTATAAACCTCACCTTCTTGCCTCAAACCTTTCTCACCTGTTTTAATTTCCTCCAAATGATTGATCATCCATTAAATTGTAGTAGTTCTGAGTACAAATGGATGTCTCAGGTTGCTAGGATTTGACTCTCTGAATGTGTAACCTTGGGCATACAATGGTACCTCGGTTTTCGAATGTCTTTGTTGACAAACATTTCGATTTATGAACACCGTAAATTTTATGGATCTATGGCATCATTAGATAGTAAAATTCGTGCCAAATTTGCAATTTTAGGGGTTGATTTTAAAGGTCTGGAACTGGTTAATCCATTTTGCATTACTTTCTATGGGTAAAGTGTGCCTCAGTTTTCGAACATTTCAGAACTCGAATGGTCTTCCAGAATGGACTATGTTCGAAAACTGAGGTACCACTGTATCACTCAGTTACCTACCCTGTGCCTCAGATCCCCCTTGTATAAAATGAGGATGATAGTAGAATTTACTTCATGGAAGTGTGTAGCTTACTCAACACTTTTGAGCTTACTCAACATTTTGTGAGTAAAATTACTCACAAAATGATTAAAGCTTAGTATGATGTTTAACACATAGTACTAAGTGCTAAGTATTTTATTTTTCATTTTTATTAAAACTACTATTATTATTATATGTCTCATAGAAAGTGCTGTTAAGTATTATTATCTAATCATAACACGTGTTAATGTTGCAAAGACTCCTTATGTTTGTCTTTCTTTTACATATAACAACTACCTTAGTTAGTGCAGGTTGGTTAATCAGTGCTTTCTGACTGAATGCCTGATGGAGATTAAGCCTGAAAAGGACACTGACAGCAGTTTAAACTTGGAATGAAATACATATGGCATGGGAAGAATACTGGAGCAGAAGTCAGAGGACATACTAGTTATGTTCTAGCTCTGCTGGTTGCTCACTGCAGATTCTGAGCGAAGGTACTTGATCTCTTTTTGAGGAACAGCTGTTTTAGCGTATTAAAGTATAGACTAGGTCAGAGAAGAGAGGGGCCGTCTCCGATGTGTTCACCATCATATCACCAGAATTTTGCACAAGGCCTCCTGGTCTCTAGGAGATGCTCCAACAGAGGTGATGGAGGGAGAGATCAAAATATATCACAGATTTGTTCTAGCTCTTTTTCAAAAATTTATAAGGAACTCTGCACAGGACTTGAACAGATTATAATGGCAGAATTATTCATGGTAATAAGCCAGGAATTAGATAATCTATTAGACTATGGATGAATGAATTTGAGATTGTTCTCTCTCCTATTTAGAAAGTAAAGGCAATTTCGTTACTAGATAAATATAGCCTGCTTGCCTTTTGCGTGGCTTTGCTATTAAATAGGAATTGTTTGAAGGCTTAGTTTAAAAAAAACGATTAGAGGAGACTTGATGGTTACCCATTATGAAATAGTAATCCTGATACTTGATAATCCCTCAATATGAGGTAGGCCGTGGACAACTGAAGCGGTTTCAATAATCACTTGCCTCTCAAACATCGCTAATGGTAGCCTGAAGAAATGAGTTCAAAACCAAACATGGCAAACCAAGGGAGAATAATAGACTTGGTTTTGATGCAGGTTTTTATGTTCGTATCTGTGTTGTTTTCTGATTGAGCCGGTTTGAGAGCAGGGACCGTTACTTCCCATAATTTTTCCTAGTACACCTACTGGGCACCCTGGATAGTTTACTTTTCCTGACCTTTTGAGGAAAATAGCATGTACAGGACCTCAGTGCCCTGAAGGCAGCTGAAATCGGGAGTTCTTCTAAAACAGAAGCTCACTGGCTGAGTTAGTGTGGTATTCGTTCCCTCTTTTTAAAGGGAATGAATTCCACACCTAATGAAGAGTTTCAAGGAAAGTTGTTAGTCAGGTCCTCCGAGTGACCACCCTGGATCCTTCTTTTATTACACAGGAACGTGCTGGAATGAGAGCAACATAGTTCCATTTGATAAAGGGAAATACCTTTTTCCTCTCCCCACCCACTACGTAATCCTCTGGAATTTAGTTAACACAGTGAAATTACTGAAGCAAATAGTGTTTGTTTGAAAAAGTGAAGTTGTATGAATAAGACAGGTAGCTACAATAATTATATGAAGAATCACGAAGTATATAATCATCATATTTCAGGGCAAGAGTTTTCACCTAAGGAGGTCTGGAAAGATTTTTTTCTTTCTTTATTCTTGTCCATCTTACAGCAAAGCATTACACGGTGGGCAGTAAGACTGTTATCAACATTGTTTCTTATTCTTTTGAGTTATCAGATACCTTTCTGCTGCCCTAAGATGGGATACTAGATCGAAATCAGATAAAGCAGTTGAACATAATATGACAGAAGGACTAAAAAGAAATATAAATATAGCAGGATTATGTTAAAATGGACAAATGTTATTCTTCAACCCTTTCCCATTCAAAACCATACACTAATTTAAAGAAAGGAATGTGGCCAAACAACAGAATCCAGAAATTGCTTTATTTGCTAAATTAAGTGATCTGGTTTAATAACATTATTAAAGTATAGATAAACATATTTTGCTAGAGCTTTATTTATACCCACATCACAAGTATGGTGTCTATTGCAAGTTACTTTTATTATATTTTTATGAGTCAGGGTTATATTTCTTAAATTATAGCTCTTTTCCCCAGTTATCAAGCATTGAATTTGCTGCTATAATGATTTTCTTGTATTTATTATGTTTCAAAGCAGATTCCTAAAGTGCTCTACAATGATACAAAAGAAATGTATTCTGTGGTCGCATATGTCAGGAAATAATGGAAGTCATATCCCCGGCCCTGACGGCAGTGTATACTTGTGTATTAATCTCCAAGGCATTGTGCAATGTAAAAATGTGTTTAACTTTTAAAAATTTGTTTCTCAAAGTTTTTTGAACAGGCTCTCCTTTTTCTGTACTTCTCCCACTTAGACCAATTAATCCAAATAACAAGAGCAACCTTTAGCTATTCCAAAGAATAGCTCCTTTTTGTTCATTCTGATTGAGATTTTTGAAAAAATAGAAACTATTTTAGAAATGAGAGGTCAAAGTTTAAAGTTATTTTTCTTGGACCAACATGGTCAGGTAAATACATTTTTATAGTGCATTACCTTGAGAAGTCTGTTCTTTTCAGCCTACCTTTGAGGGTAAACTTGGCATTCTTTTGTTAATTCTAGGGATACAGAAACTTGGATCTTTCTGTAAGAATTTCCATAACTTAGAACCTGCATTTGCTTCGTTTTTTTTTTTTTTTTTGTGTGTGTGTGTGTGTGTGTGTTATGTAAATCATTTGTTACATGTATACATACACATCTAAGCAAATACTGGTGCTAAGTTGTTGAAATTTTTGCAAAAGGTTTTATATTTCTCTATAATACATGAGTGCACGTGCACATCTACACACACACACATACACAACCACTCAACTATTATTTTAATGACTGAGAACATTTGATCACGTACTTCTCCCTTCCTTGCTTCTGTCATTCTACACCTGAAACCTGCCGTGCACAGAATTCTTTAGCAACACACGGAGGAGTGCATCCTCTAAACTGGGTGTGAACAGGCAGGAGTCTTTCTCAATCCACAGAGACAGTGTTGGAGCCCAATGTGTTTTATATACAACTTGTAGATGGTTGGTGGAGTTTGAAGTGAACGTGGGGTTTAATTTGTTCAGTATTTTTTACCAAAACCCATCTCTCCAGGACTAAATGACACACAAGCACAGAAAACTTAGATATGATGGATTAAAGACAGGGATGAAAAGAAAAAGGAACTAATAGTATTAATAAGTTTCCTATGAAAACATTTTTCATACACCTGATAGGTAGGTGCTTTCAGCAGGATACTTAACATTGATCATTACTGAAAATTACACTCCCTCTCTTAGTTCCCCAAGCATGTTGATCGGACTGCTAATTCTTATTTATATTAAATAATGAGGCAGAGATATCAAAGAAAACACCAGGTTATGGCTAAAACAAAACGACTTCAAAACCTGATATTAAATGGGGTTAATAGAAATAACCCATTTTCAATCATATCCAATATTTACAAACGTACTTATTCTTTGGGTTTTATTAAAAGTATAAAAATAATCCATTTTGTAATAGTTTGGTTCCCTCTGCATAAGGAAGCTGATTCTCTTTTTGCTTCCCTGTTTTCATGTTCTCTTTAGGCTCCATCACCACCCATCATAATGTATATTTTATTTATTTATCTGGTCATCCCAATTAAAAGGCAAGTTTTATGAAGGCACAAGTAGTAGGTACACAATAAATTGGTTGAATGAATGATTACAGGCTTTGCAACAACTGCCAGGATTTGAATCCCAGCTTCAGAGCTCCCTAGCTGTGTGACATGGAACACGTGACTTAACCTCTCTGCCTCAATATCCTCTTCATGACGAAAATAATTAGTGCATCAATGTCACGGAGTCCCTGAGAGGACTGCAAGGTGTTCTATATCTTTCTCCGCGTTCAACTGATGTTAAACGTTTTTCATAAATCAAACAACAATTGGTTGAGGAAAAATAGCCCAACGTCGTTTACTGTCGTTGGTTAAAATCATTTGTTATTGTTTTCTGGTTTTAGGGTGAGTTCCCCCGCACCCTGCTCTCAGTATTAGGATGGGAATCCTAACTGTGCAGAGACCTATTACAAGCTGCTTATTATTTCCTTCTTTCTTTCTACATGTTTCCTGAGTTCTCCATTTTCATGGAGTTCTCTGTCTTCCGAGTCTTGCTTCTGGAATGTGGAAATCCCACCTGGCTTTGCTGCTTATCGGGCACTGCTTTACTTCCTCTCAAAAGGGACTGCTGCGATTCAGAGGATGCCCCCACCCTGGCGGGGGCGTGGGGTCCCTTCCCTGGTGTGGCCCTGCAGCACCCAACAGTAGGCACCTTGTGATGTGCCGATGTGTTCACTTACTTTCTAACATGAGAATCCACATACTGCTCGCCTAGGGAATGAAAAGTAGGCTATTAATACGTCGACCAAGTCTAGTGTAGTGTGAAATTGTTTCATTTTTATACTGCGATTGTTTGTTAGCAGCATCCCCTCCCCAGGTGGCACGCTCTTTGAGGGTTTGGGTATATTTTTCCTATTCGCCATAGAGCAGGGTTCACATAGAGAGAACATTCAAATATTCACAGGCTGACAGAAAAGTGCAGGAAGTACAAAGGACCCACAGTCATTTATCATGACACATGAGCTAGGAAAGCATTTGAAGCTTTAACTTTTAAGTACTTTTGCATTTTTTCTCCCTTGATAATGGGGAAGTTTAAAGAGAGTAGCGATCTGCAATCTTTGTTTAATCAATATCTCTTATATCGATGTAAGATAGGCACTTATCCATAGGTGGCTATGTAGACCAGTTTCCTTATGATGATATTGAGTGTCTGTTCCATTTATGAAAGCCTGCAGAAAGGCTGTAACATCTTTTATAGTATTTACAATCCTTTCTTAATAGTTTATACATTTGCATGTGTGATTTTGTTTAATTTGCAAATAAAGAAACGGTGCTACAAAACTTAGAAAATTGAAGATACTAAAATAGTGGGAAGAAACTGAGACAGCTGGTTTAATCTCATCACGGTATATCCTTAACATGGGTCTATAAGTCTTACAGCATTTAGTGTGTGTCTGCAATTCTTCGCCTTTCTAGAACATGTACTTCTGACATTTTTATTAGGCTTTTGTGTTTGGTAAGTGTACTAAATCCAGCAGTTTATTCCTTTCCACTTAAATTCTCTTCCCCATGTAAGGGGCAGAGAGGCATTCATTCCCAGTGCCTTTATCATACCTCAGCAAACCCAGCCCTGCAGAGGCAGTGAATCGTGACAGCTCAGCTGGCAAGCTGGGAAACAGGGAACAGTGGAGAGGGCCCCTTAGTAAGAGGGAGTCAGCGATGAAAGGTGGTGATGAGTCTACCAGCAGCAGCAAAGGTTGGCAATCCTTTGCTGAGCCTGGTCTCATGGACTGTTTAGCAGACAGACTGAGGTTTGCATCCAAGGAGTGCACTCTCCCTGTAATCTTGATTTAGTTGTAGTTTGTAGAAATTACTGTGGAGACCGTGCTGCCCATTGTTATTTTTCTTGCTCAAAATGAAAGGAATCTTTTTTTTCAAATGGGGGAGGCGTGCTGAAATTTCACGTATGTGGCTGGAGGCAGGGTGTAGACAACTATGTAGACATGTTGATGCTTTAATACACAGTTCATGCCGCGCAGAGAAGTATTTTCTGATTGGAGGAAGAGGTGGTGATGAGGGTGGCATATAGCTCTTGTAGGGTGGCATGTAGCTCCTGCATGACCCAGGAGCTCTTCCAAGCGCTCTTTTCATGTTACTAGTTACTCATCTGATCTTCAACAATATGAAGGAGAACCAATTTACAAACGAGAAAGATCGGACCCCAAAATATGCTGTAATTTGCCCAAGTGGCAGGCTGGCGTTTTGAATACAGTGCAGCACACTTCCCCACATATATTAACTAAACTGGGGACAACAGATTCTTGTAATTAGGTAAGAATACTAGGAAATGAAGAGCCTTATAATCTTCTTCCTTCTGCTTTCCTGTCTGACAGAATACCTCCCATCCCCCCTTTTGCTAATAGTGTGCCTTGTATCTCAAGAAAATGTTATAGAGAGACCATATTTGATTTACCTTACTTTCACCTTAGGTCCTGGCCCATGGTTGGGACTGCTCTGTTGACTAAGTGAGCTAGCTTACTTTAAGACTGTGCATATTGAACTCAAACGTATCTCTCTTCTCTGAGCCTACTCTCTTTGCAGCCAGCCCTCACGGTCTTTCTTACGCCTCTGTTAGTTTTATGTAACAGCCGTCTTATGTCAGAGAGTTTGTCCCCTTCTCTCTCCTGCTAGAATTCAAGGTTCTGGTGGCAACTGCTAAATCTCTTTCCTTTTCATGCTTCCTAAAACACCTGCCATATCACTAAACGTATAGTAGCAGCTTGATAAATGCTTGTTAAATAGATGTAGTAAAGATTTTTTATTCTTTTCCTCCAACTTAAATTTCTGTCATTGGAACAGCAACCTTCCTTCTGAGAAAACAAACAAACAACTTCAGTAACATCGTATCTGATTTCTGAATAGTTCATATTTGGAAAAACGATAGCGTGTTTATGTGTGTGCATTGATCAGTCAATGCTATGCCCACGTGAACAAGCCTTGCAGTTATTGCGTTCCGTCATGTTTATTTTGGGGCCATGTTACGTGAATTTGTTTTAGAGTTTGAAACGCCATGGCGTTTGTGCAAACTGCTGTGGTAGAGAGAGCCAAGTTTTTGTGGGCAGACGAGATGGGGTGGAGCCCCAGCCCCAGCAGAGCACTGGGTAGGAGACATCTTCCTGGCCTTCAGACCAGGTGAGTAAAGATAATTTACTGTACATCTTACTGGGTTGCTGAGAAGATGCAGTTTGTGGTGTCGGTAAAGTGCTTACACTTAATAAATTCTCAATAAATACCATGAGTGTGTTATTGGAAACACTGACGCTTTCCTGAATTTGTGGGCTTTACGCAAGTGCTTGAAAATTAAAACATTTCACTGGAGTATTTGAAATGCCAGGATGATGCTCTCTATACCCAGGATAATATTTCACGCCCACCAGCTTATTGTGGATGCCTATGGAAAAAAGCTCTTGTTTAATTTTATAATTAGACATAAGCCATTTAAGTAGAGAAAGTAGGTTATGTGCTTTCGGATCCAAATGACTGATACCCCTTTGACTCTGGCTTCAGTAATAAACAAAAGTATTATCTCACAGAGAAAGAAGTTCAGAGATAGCTCAAACCATAGCTTTTCGTTTCTTTCTGTCTCTTCATTTTTCCACTCTGTGTCACCTTGTCCTAAGGCTTTGCTCCCGGTCGCAAAATGACCCATCATTCAGGGCTTCATGCTTTCTGGTTCATATTCAGTGAGAGAGAAGGCGGAAGGGAGAGAGAAGAAAGAAAAGGAGGGACAGAGAGATAGGAGGAGATATCTGCTTCCTAAATGGATTCTAACTCTCTTCCTTCAACCTATTGAAGCCACTTAGGTGAAGTGCATAATTGTAGCGTTGCCCCCAAAATGCCATATAGGGATTGATTTAAACTAGTTAAGACATTTCTCTGGAGTTTTGGAAGGATGGGTGACTGAATGAGATCAGGGTTCTGTCAGGAAAGAGGAGAGAGTGCTGATGGAGGTAGGGACCTACGTAATCAACAGTGTCAACTACAGTGAAAAACACATTTTAAGTTTGATTTGATTTTTACCACAAGAATTTGGAAAAGTTGCTATTATAGCAAATGCAGAAAACAAAGCGCTTAGAATTATTGATTCCTTTGTGCTTCATTTTTGCACAGAGGGATAACAAAGCCTGCCTTTCGGGTTTCTGAGATGATTAAAACTAAAGTCCACCGACGGCCCAGTTCTAGGCACATAATGCAGGTTTGTTTTGAGTAGTTGCTATCGTTGTTGTATTTTCTTGTATTTCTTGGTGATTTCATCTTGATCGCATCTATACTCCCATTTTCCACACCAAATTTTTACAGTATGAATCCGCACAGGTGCCTGGTCACCCCATCTAAGTTACTACATCCAAGGTCTTTTTTTTTTTTTTTTTTTTTTAACATAACAGTTGATGTTTTATTAACTATTTAATCAGTTCATCTCCTAGGAGCCTCACAGAAACCCTGTGATGTGGATATTATTTATGGCATTTTTCCGGATCTCTTTGTCTGCCTCTCCTCAAAAATATAAGCTTTATGAGGACAGAGACTCTGTTTTCTTCACTGTTGTATTCTCAACAGTCAAAACAGTGTATCACACATGTGTTTGTTGAAGGAAAGGAGAAAGGCGTGGAGGGAGGAGTGAAATGTGACCTACAGAGGTTGAAGGACTCTCTTAGTTCCTGACATTGCGTTTAACATATAAGTACACCTACATTTTCCTGGGCCTTTGGGACCTGCAGACCCTCTGCTTCACTCTTTAGCTTCCCTGGGATTTCTCTACTACCCTCTTTGGGTTCTGGCTGCACAGGCATAAGCAGTCCCCAAGGTGTGCCTTGCTTTTCACTTTCACAAGGCTTTTTCATATGCAGATTCCTAGGCCTATGGCTCTACCTACTCAAACCCCTGCTGCCTTCCTGGTCATTGTCCTTCTGTATACCTGGTTGACTCTCTTTAGAGCCTTCATATTCTGGTTCAGACATCACTTCCTCTGGGAAGCCTTCCGTGATCCTCCAGGTTAAGTCATCTTCTCTTTACACACCCCCACACTGTAAGGATATTTTCCTTAACTGTTTTTAAATGCATGTGTATTTGTATCGCCAATGAAAGAAATCTTCAAACCTGTAGAGAAATGTTGTAAGAGTTTATTTGAGCCAGAGTGACAATTGCTGGGAAGCAAGATCTCAAATGATCTAGAGAATGACAGTTTTGTAGTTTCTTGTATGCATTTGGTATTACGGAGGGAACTTAAGGAAGATGACATGGAGGCTGGAGAACGCAAGGTGGGGAATGGATTACAGGACAGTTAACAAGATTACGTGCTCTCTTGAGGGTGGTTATGGCTTATTTCAGAGGTGTGTTAACCTAGATGCACAGAAACAAGGGACAGGGCTTGCTTGGGGCAAAGATAAACCTTTTACTAAATAATTTACATGCCTGGGGTGTGACTACCCACCATGACCTGCCCACTTAGGAATTTATGATCAGATCACCCTGTGAGGTGACTTTCCATAGAAACCCCCCCCCCCCCGCCTTTTTTTTATCCACAGTATGATCATTTTAGGAATGCTCTTTCTTCATTAGAGCTTCTTGAAAACAGGGAGTGGGATTTTACTCTTTTTTGTTTCCATAATGCCTGACCAGTATCTGTCATACCTTAGGTGCTCAATAAATATGTTTTGAATGAATGCCACTGTCTTGTATACCTATTTTTAGGTTTTTCTCACTAAGTCACACGTATGGTTTGTAGAAGTTTGTATTTTGTATTAGTCCCTCATTTTTTCATGTATCTGTTCTCCTACTAATTTAAATACTGGGAAAATGTAAAGCCTTCAGGAACAGCTACTGTTTCCTTGCCTCAAATTTTTGTTCCCATCTCCTTCTCTTATTTTGGGGCTCTGCTTAGAATTTACCTTCGCTGGGCTAGATGAGGTGTCCCTCGTCTGGGCGGCCCCGGCACCCTGGTGGTGTAGTCATCACACGTCTGTGTTTCTCATCTGTCTCTCCATCCAGCTGAAAAGTGGATTGAATCAAGTCTGAGATGGCTGCGCGTTGCCTAGCCCAGGACTTGTCACAGTGACACCAGCGCTGTTTTTCCTGCTGAATGAATAAAGGCATGTCTTGCACGTATGTGATATTTTCCATGTGTCTGAATCATTCCAGGAAAAGCATTCAGTAAACAGTTGTAGCTTAATTCTGTCTTCAGTGTGGCATATATATCCTTCAAGAATTGCTCAGCATCACCTACTTTTTAGTGATCTTACAATTGGGACCCATACTGGACATTGTATACAAGTGTCTGGCAGAGGAGGAGAATGGGGGCTGAAATCCAGCCTACCCTCAGCTCATTACGCCAGGCGTGCCGGTGAGCAGCCTCCTGCAACATTTCTTCACAGACACTTTGTGTGTAAAATAGTATGGCCCTAGATCTAGGGAGAAAACGTGGGAATTTTTTATTTAAATTTAAAATTTTCTTTCAACTTTGAAAACACTGTACTTTTATCTATATTTTAAATATACATGTTTATATTGGTACAGTAACCATCATTTATAAATACATGAATAAGTTATAAGTGGTGGGGGCATATACTCAAAGAATTGTCCTGATGATGATACGTGATCAAAACAATTATGGAGAACTTTGATGTAACTTACAATTCCAGTGTCATGGTAGTTTCCAAGGTGATTTGCAGCTTTATCTTGATGTCATTTTCAGACGCCTTAAGAAAGGGGTGAGTGAGCTTAGGTCATGACACCTTGGATGTCCCATGCACCGTTGTGAGTACACGTCTGTGCGTGTGCGAATCCTGTGTCTTCAGTTGCCCTGTACATGTTCTGAAGAAGAGAGTAGATGGCATGTGACTAGGATTTGTCTGCAAGCTTTGTTCACATCCATCCCAATGCCTTCTTTTTCGGAAAGGCAGATATACTAATTTTAAGATTCATTAGCCATTTCCCCTTTGAGATGAGTAATGATGAGTCTTCTTTTCCCCATTTATTGGCAGACTCTAAATCTTTAGATGTGAAGCGATGACTTCATTCCTTCTCTGCCTCTGGGATCTGACACTAACAAATGGACGGTAGCTTTCTAATCACAAACTAGAACAGCTATGCTTGGAGTCAGAATATCATCATGGGAATCACAGCCCAGTCATTTTTTTAAATGTGAGATTTGAACAAAATTATTTACCGCTCTGAGTTTCAACTTCTTTCTCTGTAAGATGAGAATAAAATTCATTCACGAATTTGTTCTAAGAAACAAGTAAGAATATGTGAAAGTGGCTGGCATGGCCCCAAGTAGACGATGCTTATAGAATTGTTGACTTTTGAACATGCTAACTATAGAATCTTCTTTCACGTGTATTAGCCGCAATGAAATCACAGTTGTTTGAGTGTTGATATGATGGTTACTTTAAAATACAAGGTTGTTCCTTCTCTATTTAAACTAGTTACAAAGTGACTGTTTGGTTAGATGACTGGCTAATGGGCTAATCTGTTTATCTGTTCTCTGAGGAAATGACAGCCTCGTGGCTTTTTTTTTTTTTTTTCTGTCTATGATTACTCAGTCGAGTATCGATACAATGATGGAGCTTTCATCGGAATAATGCTGACTCATACGGTGTTACAGGGCTCTAGAGGGGGAAAAATCACTTCTTACTGGGAATGATTCCATTTTAAGGGGATTTCTGTAGTTTCCAAAAGTAGGACAAATTAAAAAGAAAAGAATCTGTATAGAAAGAATGACAGTAGTTGAAATGGTTAAAGGTATATTTATTGACTAAGAAAAGTTTTATACTTTTGTGGTATTGAATTAAGGTAAGTGTCTAAGAAATGTAAATTAGAATCATGTTTAAGGATCAGAAATTCTGGGCTAAGGACTTTATGCAGACTTTTTGTGGCAGGCAAGGGTCATCTGGTGAAGATAATTCCCTGGGAAGATTATGACTGTACATTAAATTAAAGAGAGACTTGAGACTAGACATCAGTCACAAAAATAATGCCATGGGCCGAAGTCCTAATTTTGAGTGAATCTATTAGAAATAGAGAAGGATCTATAAAGAGATATTTGTAATGAAATTGCATAGCTGTTGTATAGCATGATGGCTTTAGGCAGTGAATAAAATTTTAAAATTTTAAACAAGGCCTACATGAAACAAAAAAAGAAAGCCAATCCCCTGAGCATTTTGATTCAGGCACTAATGGTTATCAAGTAAAGTTCTTAATCTATAGTGTGAAACGGAACCACGAAAGCAAAAACACTACATTGTTTCAGGGTTTGGCATCCCTTCTGGGTTTATTCCTTCTGTATACACTGTGCTCCTCTTACTCTATTGTTTAAAGAACTAGAGGCATAGATGCATTAATGGCCTTCATTTTTCATAGTAGAGTACAAGGATGATGTACCTCCCATGCTGGAGAGGACCTTAGAAACTTCCGTAAAGGAATTGGTGCCAGGGCTGTTACGTGAGAGGTCCCAGTTTGTTCAGCCAGTGGAGGAGGGACCTTCACTGTGGCTTGTGGGTCTCGGTCTTCTGAGACTCTATGTCGCCTGGTCTGCACCTGCTCCAGGGACCCACATCCTTTCTCTTTCTTTCTCTTACTGTTTCATATTGTTTGCATTTGTTGTTATTTAAAGGCACCTCCCTGAAATTCACAGAAATGTACATGATGCTTATTATTACTGTCTTGTCTTTAGCAAGTGAAGGGTACTCTGCTGTGCTCTGTATAGAGCCGGGTAAATATACAAGGGCCTTATCCTCCATGTGTCTTATGTTTCATACATTTGAGGTTTACATCCTGAGGCCACTGGAGTACATGTTTCACTATCAATTTTCTCCCATAAATTCTCCATTCTCACTTAGAGAATTTTTTTGTTTGGTTTTGTTTTTAATTCTGGCTAATAGTTTTGACTCTGAGGAAGAGGAAAGGGAAATTCACATGTTGTTTGTCTTTTGCAGGGAACTGTATGTGGATTTTAAATTTATACATGCAGCATTCTTTTGGGAAGGAGAAAAATATACCTATATCTATATCTATATCTATATCTATATCTATATCTATATCTATATCTATATCTATATCTATATCAATATTAGTTTACAGATGAGAAAGCTGGAAGTTGACTAACCTAGCTAGTAAAGGGTAAAGCCATGAAGCCATGGTTGGAATTCATATCATCTCACGTCCATAAAATAAGCCATTTCACATTAAGAAGTGACATCATAAGATTGACATTGGCAAACTGAAAGACCTTCTGAGAAAAACACTGAGGGTATTAAAAGGCCTGAATCAAATATCATAGGAGAATCAGCTGAAGAAACTTGAGATGTTTAGAAGAAAGAGATAGTTATCTAGGTGCTACTTAATCAAAAATTTTAAAACATCTGAGGTGTTAGTCTCTCAAAGAGGAATCAAAGGTTAGATAGCTCAAAAAAACCGAAGTGTTTTGGCATTGGAACAAACAGTCCCTGTTCGCCTCAAAAGGTCCTTGCCGAAGGCTTGGGCCAGACAGCTGGCACTGCTCCACAGTCGGGAGACGGCACAAGAACAGTGTCTTAAATGTTTCTGATTTTAATGTTTCTGTCACTGAATTCTTTTCAAAGTGTATCTGATACAAGATGACTATATATAACATGGGTTAATCAGAATTTCTCTGAGGCAAGGATAATACAAAACCCCCTACTTGGCAAGTTCCCGAAGGACCCTCTCTGAAACACTATATATGCAGAATTCTTAATTTGAACACCTCTGGATATATAATTTTCCATTTCCATTTCAATGGAAATATGTTAATTTAACTTAGAGCAAGGTCAAATTGTGTGGTAGACTCTTTATCTGTATGTGACTTTTGGGGGAAATCCTCACTCAGGTTTGTACTTGGGCAGAAAACACACCAGCTATCTTAATAGCCAGTCAAATCCAACTCGATTTATTTTCAGTGTGCCAATCCTTATCCGTGGTTTTACGTTTGTTGGTTTCAGTTGCCCAAGGTCAACCATGGACTGAAAATATTAAATGAAAAATTCCTGAAATAAACAATTCTTAAGTTTTAAATTGCATGCAGTTCTGAGTGCATGATGAACTCTTGGGCCATCTCGCACTGTCACATCCAGAACACGAACCATCCCTCTGTCCAGTATCTCTATGCTGTATACACTGCCCACTTGCCAGTCACTTAGTAGTTGTCTTGGTTATCTGACCAACCCGTTGCATTATCGCAGTGCTTGTGTTCAAGTAACCTTTATTTTACTTAATAATGTCCTCAAAGCACAAAAGTAGTGATACTGGCAATTTAGATATGTGAAGGGAAACCATAAAGTGCTTCCTTTAAGTCAAAAGGTATGTATATATAGGAAGAAACATAGTATATACACATGGTTTGGTGCTCACTGCAGTTTCGGTATTCCCTGGCGTCTTGGACTGTATCTCCCACAGAGAAGGGGAGACCACTGATTGCCATTTAGATCCAGTCCTCACCCCACTGCTCTTGGAAGCTACTTGAACTGCCTGAGAAGCTATTTAACCCAATAAAGTGAAATAGAACAGAACAAATCTTATGTTATTTCCAGGGTTTTAAGGAGGTACAGTGGTACCTCAGTTTTCGAACATATCCGTTCTGGAAGACCATTCAGGTTCTGAAACTTTCAAAAACCAAGGCACGATTTCCCCATAGAAAGTAATGAAGAATAGATTAATCCATTCCAGATCTTTAAAATCAACCCCTAAAACTGCAAATTCAGCATGAATTTTACTATCTAATGATACCATAAAAATTACTGCGTTTATAAACCAAAATGTTCATCAATGGAGATGTTCGAAAACCGAGGTACCACTGAATCTTGAAACATCCTTTCTGTGTACAACAATCTTTTCCTTTTAAAAATCTTAAATCTATGTTCAGTTGAGAAGGAATAATTATAAGTGATTCCACTTAAATTCACAGGCTTGATATTTCTTAACAGACCACTTTGGAAGAGGAAATGAGAACAGAGAATAAGGAAGGACAGATATTATCACAGAAAGTGTTAGCTGATTTACATGCTCAGGCTATCATGTTCTTTGACACAGAATATTCTAGAACAGACTACATTTCCACTTTCTTGGTAATGTTGGTCCACATCATACATGAAATCTATTCAATCCAAGAAAGTGTCTAGGACATAGTAGTACATTCAAACATATTTAATTCTTGTCCACAGATCTTTTACATACTGTAGATATTCTAGAAATACTAACAAACCAAACAAATGCCCATTAATTACCTCTTGTTATGCTTATGAAAATAAACTGGTAATACAGTTCATATTCTCTCTTTGAACAGAGGTATTAATTCTTTGCTTATTTTATTACTCCACCTACTTATAATGTCAAATGTTTAAAAAGATGTGGAGAGTAGAATGTTCCATTAAACAAAGAGAATAAAACAAAAATAAAACAGTGAACTGGAAACAAGTTAAAAACTATAATTTTTCAGTTGCACAAAAGTTACTATGGCATTACCTTTCTTTTTGTGTCTACTGGTGATTTAATTTAGTAGTTTTAGAAAAAGTGTCTATTGCTGTGTTTAAAAATTCTAATTACAATGATTGGTAAAGAAATTTCCAAGTACAAGGGGTGTTTGTAGAGAACCCGTGAAACTGACAAGTGATTGATGTGTAAACAATCCCATTTCACCCTTTCCATTCTGTGATGCCAGACTACAGATATTAAGTAAGCCTGAGGAAGTTACCACTATCCAGTTTTTGTTAAATGCTTGGCTTTGTGGATGTAAACAATATTGTTTAGCTGCCTGAATGCAAAGATTTTTTTTTGTGTTTTCACACCTTCTTTCTTTGGTGTAGGGAAATATCTGTGAAAGGAACAAATGGGAGCTTCCTTTTAATATGCTTAACTGAATTTAAACTCTGAAGAGGAAAGCAAATTGCAGATTTCATCAAATTGATTGAAACCATATAAAAGTGAATGGAAGGGATAGCATTTCTAACTTGAAATTTTCTGTGTATGGACTTACTGGTGTCAGTGTGAAACTGGCCTTTCTTTGCTAATGCAAAAGTGACAGCTCAGCAGTGTACACACAGTATTATGTTATTCACAGTCAAAAGCTCTTGTAATTGTCTTTGAAAGTGGTTTACTGTTAATATGTCTTGGTTTTCAAAATGCCATATTTTTTTCCTCTTTGGGATCAAGGTTTACTTTTCCCACTTCTTTACAAAGTAGCATTCTTTTTTTCCATTTTCCATTTGTCTGATATAAATAGAGCTACTCCTGCTTTTGTTTGTTTGTTTGTTTGTTTGTTTGTTACAATTTAGGGCTCAAATGAGTCTGTTGTAAGAGACATATTGTTGAGATATCTCTCTCTCTCTCTGTCTCTCTCTCTCTCTCTGTGTGTGTGTGTGTGTGTGTGTGTGTATATATTCCACCATTCTATGTCTTTTAATTGGATAATTTAATATGTTTATGTTTAATTATTGAAAGGTAAGGACTTACTATTGCCATTTGCTAATTGTTTTCTGGTTGTTTTGTAGATCCATTACTCCTTGGTTCTTATTCTGCTGTCTTTTGTTTGTGTGTTTCAATGTTTTTTGATATCAGCATGCCTTCTTCATCATGTTCTTTTGTGCAACTACTACAAGGTTTTTCCCTTGGAGTTACCATGAGGCTTACTTAAGTATCTTAAACTTATAATACCCTACTTTAAATTCATAACAACTTAACTTCAATAGAATTTGTGTACTTTCTTCTTTTACCTCTTCCTCCCCTCATATTTTAGATTATTACTGTTTCAATTTACATTTTTTTATATTGTGTAACTAATAACAGATTTCTTTTCACTGCGTCCCATACTTCCTATAGACTTTCTTCACTCATTTTCATTCTTTCTTCTTCTTGCTCCTCTGATTTGATAATTTCCAATTTTCTATCCTTCACATTGCTGATTTTTTCTTCTGTATGGTCAAATCTACTTTTGAAACTCCATGGCATTCTTCAGTTCAATTACTGTTATTTTTCAAGTCTTGGATGTCTGCTTTTTTTTTTTTTTTAATGGTTGTCATTTCCTTCTCAAACTTCTCATTTTGTTCATGCGTTGTTTTCCCAATTTTATTTGTCTGTGTTTTTTGTAGTTCATGAAACTTTCTTCAGAGGATTACCCTGAGTTACTTGTCTGATAGTTCATATATCTCCATTTCTATAGGGTCAGTCGTTGGAGCTTTGTTAGTTTCCTGTGGTGGTGTCACATTTACCTGATTTTTTGAGATCCTTACTTCCTTACGTTGGTTTTTGTAGCTTTGAGTTATGCGGCCTCTCTTCCAGATTTTCTAGCTTTACTTTGGCAGAGGTAGTTCTTCATGAGTCATCTCAGTTTGGGTTTCTGGTCATGTATTTGGGCAGGTGGGGCCTGCTATTTTGATCTATTTCAGGTGAAGCAGCTATTCCAGTTTGAGGATGGGGATGGGGGAATTTGCCATTGGCTGAGAGCAGTTGGATAGGACTGCTGGCTCGGGTCACTACCCCAATGAGGCTGTGTGATGGCTGGCACTGTGGCCAGGATTCTCTGGTCAGGCTTGCTAGATGGTTGGGACTGGGTACTATATTCTGTATGAGATGGGTATTATATTCAAAGTTATGACTTAGCTTCCCTGACCAGGCCAGGGCTCAGGGCCTGTACAGCTTGTTGTTTGGGGACCCAAATAGGCCTGACTGGACATGGAATTCCTGGTCAGGTGAGCCTACCAGTTTTGTTCTGCAGAAGGGTCAAGTCACAGGTGTTCCAGCACCACTCTGTGTTGGATGGGCTACAGAGCTTCCTGTGTGCTCTGGTTAGATTCCCCGGCCAGATGGCTGAAGGCTGTATTTAGAGGTGAGCAGGGCTACGAATCAAGAGTCCCTGCCTGGGTGCTGAGGGAGAAGCAGCTCTAAAACTGGTAAAGCTGTTGTCTTAACTCAAGCTGACCTGCAGTCCAAGTTCCCTGACTGAATACGGCCACAGACTTTGCTCTGGGGGCTGTCAGTTCTGCCTGCCCCCCTCTTGGTTTGAGTGCTGCTGGGCCACATGCCTTCCAGGAGTTTCACTCAGCCCTTCTGGTGAGATGGGGATGGAAGGCAACCTCCACAGCGGGTGGGCTATGATTCAGCACCTTGTCTGGGCATGGGCAAACCGGGCTGTGGGTCTGGCGAAACTCCTCTGATGATCTGAATCAGGCAGATCTGCATTCTACCAAGCTCCCTGTTCAGAGTGTGCCGCTAACTTGATTCTGCAGATGAGCCAAGCTGGTTGGGATTACTCCTTGGGAACTGCAAGTACCATGTTTCCCCGAAAATAAGACCTAGCCAGACAATCAGCTCTAATGCATCTTTTGGAGCAAAAATTAATATAAGACCTGGTTTTATTTTACTATAATATAAGCCTGTGTATGTAATATAATATAATATAATATAATATAATATAATATAATATAATATAAAATAAAATATAAATACCAGGTTTTATATTGATTTTTGCTCCAAAAGATGCATTAGAGCTGATTGTCCAGCTAGGTCTTATTTTTGGGGGGAAACGGTATGAATTTGGTCTGCCAAGATCCGTGTAATGGTTGTTCCAAGCCTACCCCACTTCTCCATGACCGTCAGATTTCCAGTTTGGGCCCCGCAGATTCCATTGTAGTCTGTGTGGTAGTAGGTCAGAGGAGGGGCTCCCATAAATCTCCCCACAATGCTGGGGGATGCAGTGTTCTCCCTGGGTTTTCTTTTCCCACTGGGGGAATTGGAGGCTCAGGGGTGTCTTCTGAGTGTGCTGTGCTGTCCTGGGAAGAGGCAGCTCTGTCAATTTGGAGTCCAGTCTGGGTGGTCTATGGGGGGTTGGGGGGGCTTGGATTCACCCCTGTGTTCTGGTGTTCTCTCAGTGTTGTCTTGCTCTTGAACAGATATTAGTCGTTCTTCCTGTGAAGGGGAGCAACGTCAGGAATGACCTGTGTCTCCAACTGGGTGATATCACTTGACAAGTAGTTTTCTTAATTCACATGCATTTCTTACTGCACTTTTCAGTCCTCATTTCTTTTTTTTTTTTTTTAAATAATCTTTATTACAGCCTTCTTTGATAATATATTTTAAATAGTTAATAAAAATAGAGTGCTATCATACATTATGATTTTAAAAAATGGTTCACATTTTTAGTAATAAATTCAGAATTAAAGGATGTATCTGAAGTGAAACTTTATGTTTTCTGATTTTTAAAGTTTGGAAGAAGTTCTGTTTGTAATCATTTTATATTTCTAAAATGGTCTAATGATTGCCTCAGAGGTTGGAGGCAAAATGTTCTTAATTTTTTTCTGGTTTTTTTTGTTCTTCAAATTGAATGCTAAGAACTTGGATGCTTTAAATGAGCTATTTGCCAGCAGATGACAATTCATTCCAGAGAAACGAGAAACCAAGTACAGTAAAATCTGTGTTTGTTAACTAGCAAAATCTGGAAAATCACATTTTTGAGATTCCCCAGGCAAAATTGTCTATCTGATAAATGTCAATAGGGCCAACTGAAATTGGGTAGGGTGACAAGGATAGAATTAGATTAAGGTTGCTACAGATTCATTATGTGTTCTTGGTGCTAATTTTAAAGACTCCATAGGGTGTTTACAAATAAAAATTGTATATCTGTGTAAACCCTGGCCGTTTCATTCCGTTGCTAGACTGTGAAGGAGAAATGGGAAGTAAAAAGAAGAAGGTCCACAAAAATTGACTCCAAGTCAACTGTAATCGATATCCCGACTTTATAATATATAGCTCAGCAAAATATTTTGATATCAGTATATTCCAAATGTTTGTAAATTATTCAGAACTTAGAACATGGTTTTCCATAGAAACGATGTTGTATTAAATCCTGGGTCAGTCCCCAGGCCAGCACATACTACCTATTTAATCTGTATGTATCTAAGATACAATACCAATGTTTGCTTGAGTGCTGGATTCTAAAAACATTTGTGCAGGAAAGATCACAGTGATTGGGTATTTTCTTTGTTTTCTGGGAAGAAAATGGTTCCGTAGGAATTTTCAGAAGAAACAATTTTTGGTGTTTGTTCCTTGCTTTTGCTTGTGCTTTTCAAGGGTCCCAGCGACCTCCTGCTAACCTGTAGTGAAGGCAAGGCCCACAAGTCCCAGTCTCACCTATTCTTTGAAAGGAAAGCAATCAGCTTTAGCAGATTCACTGTAGGTCATGGCTTGTTTTTTTTTTTTTTTTAATTTAAGTTTATTGGGGCGAAAATGGTTAGTAAAATTATGTAGGTCTCAGGTGTACAATTCTGTATCACATCCTCTATATCACATTGCGTGTTCACCACCCAGAGCCAGTTCTCCTTCCATCACCATATATTGGATCCTCTTTACCCTCATCTATCACCCCCCACCTCCCTTACCCTCTGGTAACTGCTAAACTATCGTCTGTGTCTATGAGTTTTTGTTTCTTTGTTGGTTTGTCTCATTCCTTTGTTGTTCTCAGTTTTACATCCCACATATCGGTGAAATCATATGGTTCATGGCATTTTTGACACCTTTAGTGCTCTGGACTTTTTTATATGACTTACTGACCTCAGCTGTCTATTATTTATAAAGTATGAAAAACCGATTAAGATACGACAGAAACATTTTGATATGTTGTTACATATTTTGGGGCTTAAGTGTGGTTTTTCATTTATTTCTGTTTCGTCCCCCTTTCAGATGCCTCACTTCTGTTAAAACTTTATAGTTTTTTACAGTAGCCCTCACAGTGATGGTGGCAGAGCCTTTGCTGAGGTGAGAAAGTGTCAGGGAGATTGATAATAAATTCTTTGCTTGCAAATTAGGGATTGCAATTTAATGCATTACGTCCCAATAATGTGCAATTGCTATTATTGGCAGATGTAGTTTTACGTTTATTTCAGTGGCTGTATTACTCTGTGTAATATGTTTTCCTTACTTCCCTACATTTATAAGTGAGTAAGGATTGTATTGTTTTCTTTGCTTTGTATTAATTCCTGATCTTGGCACATCAGTTGTTCTCAAACCTGCTGGGGCAAGCAGGTTAAAGACAATAGAACCAACGCCTGAATCATAACAGATATACTTGTTTCTTAAGAGATATAAATCTCTGCATTGCTCTGAGTAATAAGAACATACACATGTAAACAAGATAAGTTCTTTCAAAAATATTCATGTATCAACAATGGCAAAAAAAAGTATTACCAGAATATTATCTCAAATCAAATTTTTAGTGTAGGAGTAACTATTTCATTTTCTTGTCTGTTTAGATCTAAGGAGGACATAAGTTTTTTATTTCACTGCATTGAAAATTACTATTTTCCTCAATAACTCTGTTGATTTTCATGATTTTCTTTTTATCTAGAAAAACACATTAAAAATAAAGTAAAATCTATGAAAAAACAACATAGATTTCCAGCATGGTAGGTCTTTAATTTTGTTTACGTCGTTAATTTTACTTTTTTTCTTTAAGATCAGTTATGTGATGGTCAAAACTGTGGACTTTCCAGACCCAACAGGGGGAGCCAATTCCATATTCTATGGAGGTTTCTTGGCCTTATTGCTGCTGCCCATTTGTCAAAGCCAAACTAGTCTCTTAGAGTTGGCCATCTACAGGGTCTCGTGTCAGAAAAATCATGAAAAATGTGCAGTATTTTGTACTAATTATCTTTTAGTCCTTAACACTAAATTTATTACTCTGTTATAGGCAATCCTAGGAAAGATTGAAATAAAGGTCAGTTTTCCAAAGTATAATATTTTTTTATTCAAGGTAAAGGTAATCTTATAATCTTTTCACAACTTTTATTGTAGAAAATATAGGACATTTCAATGCTCACAAAAGTCTTTTAGACACAGTATATTATGATTAGGTTAATAAAGATAGGAAATATTTTTCTGCTTCATAAACTAATCATATTTATAAAATAATAAAATCACATGACTCTATTATATGGATTTTTAAAAACCGCGTGCCTTGCTTTCTTTAAAATAAAGATTTTCAGCTAAGTTCAAGGTCTACCACAATGAATCATTTAGGGTGGGATTATATTTCCATAACTGTTTGGTTCTGTGTTCTATTCTCAAGGTAGAAAATGGAATGGTTTTACTTATTTGAATTACTGTAGGGTATATTGTGTCATAAGACATTCTCAGAGATTATAAAAATTTTCAGTTTGATATTTACATTTATCTTGACAAAGGACATGAATTATATTGTGCAATGACATTGTATTCACAGTTTAGAATACATATCATTTAATAGTTTTCTGTGTAATTATAGTATTTAAAACCTTAATTTGCTGGTAGCTACATATCCTAAGTTATAATATATGATGAATGAATTTGGGTCGTGTCACATTTAGACACACACATACACACACGCATGCTTTTTTGTTCTCAATTACAACAGAACTTTGGTCTTTATTTCCTGTATATTTAGGGACTAACATAGTGACAGATGTGTATTATGTGCTAAATACCTAATTAATGGTTGATTGCTTATTTTAAATTTCAAGAGAAATAAATCTCCAGCTTATTGTTTGATTTTGGCAAAAGAGGAAATTTACATATATTTTTCCTCTATAAAACTCCTTTTTTTGTTCCCCCACCCCTTCTTTTCCTTTAAACTTAGCCTAGAGCTTCCTTGGAATATCATAATGCTATTGGGAGCCTAAAATACAATAGGACTTACTAAAATTACAATTTTAAAAAATATTGGATCTGCTATATATTATTTTCTAATTAAGAGATTAATCTCATTAGTTTTTGTATTCCTTCAATAAAGTACAGTGTTTGCCACATAATAGATACTTTGTAAAAGGTGGATCAATGAATGAATGAATGAATGCATACGTGGGTGCATTTTCACTTACTATGAGACCTTGAAGAGTATATATGCCTGTTTTCTCATATATGAAATTAGGTGTTCACTGCCTTGCTGGCTCACAGGTTGTTGGGAGAATCAGATGAGTTATGGAAGAGCTTTAAAAATTAAAAATATTTTATAATTGTGAACTTATGAATAATGATACCACTACACCTTTATAAGTTGGAATATTGACTATTTTGGATATATCTTTACTGTGATCTCAAGAAGGATATAAGGGTATTGTTGCCTTTTGGAAAATCTGAATGTCTCCTTATTGCGGTGTTGCAGTAAATCAGGCTTAAGGAATGGCCAAGTAGATTCATGTTTTCTAAAATGAGATCCCTGTTATATCCAGTTACCCTTTTGTTGTTTTGCCCCAGTGGCCCTGCCATAATGAGGGATTCTAACTCTAGTGTGCCTGCTACTTATGTGACATTAGTTCCAGACTGCCTGCTTTTAATTTAAGTGCTACATAGTTAAATCCTCATGTCACTGATTCTAATTCCCTAGTAGAGCTAAGGAAGGGAGCTTCACTGAAACAAATAATTTTTCTTTAAATTGATGAGAGTATTTTGATTAATGAGATATTAGTAGGGGTGCTATATTTTAATTTGTGTATAAGAATTGAGATTAAAAAAAAAAGTTAAAGAAGACTATTTTAGAATAATCCTATCCCTCATAAGAAACGTTGTCTTGAAAATGGTACCATTTATAATTAGAAATGATGAATATTTTATTTCTCAGAGGGAGATTCTCCTTATGTATGGTAGACAGTTATTTGGACTAAATGTTCATCAGGCTTTATCATTTCTAATGCAAAAGTACACTGAATATCAACTTTTTTGGCTCAATAATAATAAGACTTTACATTTTGACTTAAGGAAAGGATTTCCATATACGTACACGTTCATATTAGTATTCTGTGAGGTAAGGAAAGGATATATTAGTCACCTCATTTTACAGAAAGATTTCATATCCAACAAGTGGCAGAAAACAGAACTAGAGAAATTAAGATTAAGTTTTTATTTTTTCTATTTTCATCATTTTGCCAAAGGATGCAGAAGCATGTGACATATTTCAGAATTGTGCTTTCGCTCATGTTATCAGTCTATTTTTTTATAACCTAGAAAATTTGTATCTTTTTAATTTGTAGTATTTTAATTTGTAGTATTTTATTTTAAAGTATATTTTAAAATTTGTAGTATTTTATTTTAAAGTATATGGATGAAGACTTAGCTAAAATTAAAATGACACAAATGTTAATCTTTTTATTGAGTGTTTATGATTTAAGTAAATGGCTATTCAGATGAAAAGACAGGATTCAAACTTCCTTTTGTGCGCTTATGTGTTATGTCAGTCATCACACGTTTATCCAGGGCCTTCTACATGCCAAGCAACGTGGAATGTTCAAGTTAAAGAGAACACAGCCCTTAAAGGAGGAGTGGAAGGACACACCTGTGCAAAACAGTGGCCAAACTTCAGCATATTGAAATTGAAATTGCATATTGAAAGGATATTGCATTAACTTCCAGGTAGAGCGTTCATAAAGCTGTGTGCAGGAGGGTGTACTTGAGGTGGGTCATGAAAAAGGGAGGTTAAAATGGGGGTGTAACATCCTCTAGAGCAGGGGTGTCCAAACTTTTTTCAACATTTTTTTACCAAGGGCCGTATGTGGTAAAATACACAAACAGCCGGACCACTCACTCGACGTGAAGTACGTATTGCCTCACCTGGTTTATTTAAGTAAACTATAAATATATTTTTAGAATTTGCTGTGGGCCAATAAAAAATGGATTGTGGGCTGCAGTTGGCCACAGTTTGGACACCCCTATTCTAGAGGAAATGTCCTGTGAGATCCAGTGTGGTAAGAGAGCCAGAGAGAAGAAGAGCAAGTGGTTGGGGGATAAAATGCAAGATGCAGTGTTAAATGGGGCCTGACTCTAGGAGCCCTTGTTTCTAAGGCAAACATTTATCAGCCAATAAGGTCTGTTACCATGGTTTCAATGGCTTATTGAATTACACAAGTCTTTGCATCTGATTGCATGTGATATGGAGCTTGCATGATATAAATTCGCATTCTGTCATCATTTGTATGACTATGTTAAAAATCTATACACTGACTGAAATCTTATCACTACATTCCAATTAAAGATTAATATGAGACATGTTTTGTCATTAACTTCAATATGATGCTTTTGAAAACTTCAGTGGATATATGCTTGTGATGAATTTGCAATGAAAGTAGCGTTAGGGGGAATACCTTAGTTTTATATTACGCAAGACTTACTTTTAATACAAGTCCGCTGTTGAATTTCTATTCATAAAAATGTAGAGTTTAATTCAAAGATTTTCAGTGGTGGAATTCATAGAGCACAGCGCTGTCTTATCTGCAGCCTTGGAAGTCAGCCATTTTGTTTATTCCAAGGCAGTGAAACAAGGACCGGACCAAAGTCTAGTGGAACTTAATGCTTACATTTCATTTATTTATGTACTTTTCACTGAAGAGGAATTTATTAACATTTCTTATTAGAGCACGTTTCATCTTGGAGAATCTCTGAGGTCTTACATCTGATATGTAATTATAGCTGTGATATGTTTATTTCGGAGACAGTGCACAAAAGGCAGCACATTTCATAGAAACAAAAGAAATTGTATGAGATGCCTCTTCCTCTTTTTCTTTCCTTCTGTGTACCAAGCGGTATAAGGAGTAGAAAATGCCAAGCTGTGTAACCGTGAACTTGGTGCTCTCAAGGAGTCCACAGTCCACTGAAAGGACAAACATGCAGACAGTGGAACAGCATTAATGCTGAGGTAGAGGTCTGGTTACAGTCTGTGTAGGCACATGTGTGTGAGCCGTTTTTCCTGTCTTTGTGGAGGCCTTATAGAAAAGTACTTGAAAGTAGCTCTAAAGAGATAATTACATGCTCCCAGAGCTGAGGACTGGGGAAGAGCATTACGGCTAGATGGGAGGCAGGAATACAGATCAGACCTACAGAAAAGAATGAGAGGTCATTTGAGTGACCTGAAACGAGGTGCTACAGAGTTTGAATCTCCTCTGGCTGGCCAGGGAGAACGTGGTAAATGTTTAAGCAAAGCTGTGGCATGTTGAAATCTGTAAGCTGGGAAAGTCATTAAAGTTAGGAGGGGGTGTTTGAGGGACTGGGGGCATATGTTATTTTCCCCTGCAGAGTTTTAGCTGTGAGGGCAGAAGAGGTATCTTGTTGTTTTCTGTTCCTATGACATGCAGTCGGAACATGCAGTTCCTAGTACAGTGTATTACTCGTTACTACTCTCTAGATGCTTATTCATTGAATGAATACCACTGTTCTTCCCCTGACATTTAAAAGTCCAGCGACATTTTTTACAAAAGTCAAAAACAAAATACAAGACAAGAAATAAAGACAAGAATAAAACCAAGAAAGAGAAATAAGGTGAGAGAATTAAAGACTGAACTAAGGCAGTGAAAATGGGTGATACTGTAGAATGTATTTGAGGAATATGTCACAGAAGCACACAGAGGTACTTGTTTGTGAAGGAAGAAGAGGCGTCATGGCGGACTTTATTAAATAGCCCCCCACGAGACACATCCCCCAGTATTCATGGCCTGGTCGAGTCCCTTTGATTGAATCTGAGTTTGCCCATGTGGCTGGCGTTGGTTAAGGAGATATTAGCAAGAGAGATGCAAACAGAAGCTTGATAAACATTGCTTGCATATTGGGGATTGTTCTCTTGGAATGTCTGCAGTTAGATTTTCCTTTCTGGGTTCAGCTGCCATGCTGTGAGGAAGCCCAAGAAGTGATGTAGAAAGGTCTGCATGGAGGAAATCCGAGATTCCCAGCTCACAATCCCATCTTTGCCCCCAGCCAGTCCAATCTCAGGCTGTTTTGTAACTTTCAGCCATCCCAATATCCTAGTGACACCAAAATCTGGCCTCTCAAACCACAGCATGTAAACAGATAATGATTGATTATAATTTTTAAGTCACTCATTTTTGAAGTGCTTTGTTACATAGCAATGCACACAGTTCTAACAGGAGTTAACAAGAGCTTTCACGTATCTGGCCTGAATTAGTTGGTGGGTTGTCCTACCTTCATTTAGCTAAGATTGGAAATGCAATAGAAGTAGCCCCTTCGCTAGTTCATTGGCCTGAACTTCTGAAAAAAGGGAAAAGTATTTTCACTGCGTTTTAGCTCACAGCCAGTACGCATAACTGTTTGCTGCATGCAGTATTGAAAGAAAGCCATACTTAGGGTAATGATATGCCATTTGATCACTGTTAGACTGAGAACTTTCCAGGTGGCTTTCTTTTTTATTTTTTCTTTTGGTTATCATAAATCCTTGTGACCTACCACACTGGATAGTAATGGGATGTGCATACATTTCCCCCCTCCCCCGTGCCCCATACACACATCAAAAAAGAAGATGAAAATTTGTTAAACTGGAACTGGTTAGGCAATAACACAGGGGAGAAAATTCAAGATTTATATAGCATGTTAGGAAACTAATGAACAAATTTCAGTAACGTAGGATAAGCCAGGCTTATCCTTTATATTACATGTAATCTAGTGTATACAGAATATCATGTGTGGGAAACCTCTAATTATACATACAGTTTATATACTTGGGTTAGAAAGGGTGGGCTACCATCTGAACAAGAGACAAATGATGTGTTTGGGGATTGGTTACTACTTTCTGAGGAAAATGCACAATTGAGAAGTCCTAAATAAATTAAGATGGGATTGCTTTAATGTGCCAGATTCTCAAAGCTGTAATTTCTTCCTACCAAGTTTTGCATGACTCTTACACCTTCACTGCTGTCAAAATTTAATTTGGGTAAGAAGTAAGCCCTAGAACCTCATCCTAGAAGAAAAGGAAGGAAAAAAATATAAAATTAGTTGAATGATGAAAGGATTTTTTTTCCCCCTGAAACTTACAGCAGCAGGGGGCAGCAGAAGATTTTGAGTATCCAAAGAGGAAAATGAGTGGTCAGTGGAGAACATAGATAGCTTTCAGGAAGTGTTTTTTAACTTTTGTTTTGCTTTGCTTTTAAATGCACAGACTCTCTTTGATCATACTCATTTTTCCTATTCTCACAACCCTGTAAGCTAGGGATGAATAGTCCCATATAGTCAACATTAATATTAAATGAAAGCCACCCATCAGTAAATAGAATTTACTTCCTTTCACAATATATAATACCCATTTGTTTTTTAACTCCCTTTTTCTCTTGTGTAGAACTTTGAAAATTCTAATAAATAGAGTGGAGGGGTCAAATTAGGGAATATGATAATTATAAGTCAGATGATGAATTGACTGTTTTATTTCTCAGTAAGTATGCAAAGTTTTTTCCTCTGCAGTATGAGGTCTTCATCCCACTACACTTTCTCCTGGTTCTTAAGCAAGTCAAACCCAGGCAGTCTTCATTCCCAGAGAAATTTGTCCTGCCACTGTGCCTTTGAAGCTGTGCCTTTGCTCATACTGAATATTTTACGTAGCATTCCCTTTGTTGTATATCCATGACTCCAACATATAATCAATTCTTCAAAACTTATTTCAGATTCCAGATTGTTAGTGACCACTTCTGGTATTTCCCCAAAGCAGCTGCACCTTCCATTGCATTCTCCATAGCAGCAACCATGCACTTAGAGTGCTCAATTTTCTACCTTATTTTAAAAATCATCATTTGAATAAAACTTGTATTTTGTCAGCTCCTTGAGTGCAGCAATTTATCTCTCCGCCACAAAGACAGCACCCACCATGGCTTTTATTCTGTTGCCCATTTGAGTAATATTTGTTCAATCGATAAATATACTTACTACCCTTGTTGAATCTTACCTGTTCTGCATTCAGGCATTCAAGAAGCTGGGGGTGGAAGGAGAGGAAACTAGCATTTATTATGTATTTAAAACTGCATGCCAGGGATTCTTGTGCGCACGTGTGTGTGTGTGTGTGTGTGTGTGTGTGTGTGTGTGTGTGTGAGTTCTCTTAGAATCCTCATAGCAACTCATTAAGATAAGCAGCGTTATGTCCATGCCGATGAGAACAGGAGCCACAGGCAGTGACCTGCCCAAGGCCACAGAGATGGCAGGAGGCAGAACTGGGATTTGAGATCCCTACTGCCTCCAAAGCTCACGTTGTTTTCATTACACAGCAATCAATTATTTATTATCTACTATGTGCCACACATTGCTTTATGAACTATTGATTCTCCATTAAATAAAACACTATCCTGTCTTTGAAAGACTCACATTCCAGCAGGGGAGAGATTAAAGTAATTATTATGATTCCGAGCAATAAGTGCTTGAAATATATCCTGTGGGTACGTGGCGAGGGGCCCATTAGCTCTGTGTGATGAGGGGTGCACCCCATGTACAGCTGTAGACCAGATTTGGGAGGTGTTGGGGCTTTGGAAGATTAGCAGTTCACTAGGTGGAGAAGGCAGAAAGGCTTCTTGGGCAAAGGAAGGAATAAGATTGAGAAACGAGACAGAGTCCAAATATGAAGGTCTGATAATTAAGTTCCCAAACTCATCCTAGAAAAAGTGCTCCATACCTCACTGCTGAATATCACTACAGTCACCTTCGAAGTACTCCCCTTGGGAAGCTACACACTGATGCCAGCGTCTAGTCCATCCTTCAAAGCAATTTGGGAACTCTTTTTCTAGAATGGCCATCAGAGCTGTCATCGTATTACCCTTGATGTCCTGAATGTCATCAACATGTCTTCCTTTCAATAGTTCCTTTACCTTTGGGTAAAGAAAGAAGTCACTGAGGGCCAGCTCAGGCGAGTCGGGAGGGTGTTCCAATATAGTTATTTGTTTACTGGCTAAAAACTCCCTCACAGACAGTGCCGTGTGAGCAGATGCATTGTCGTTAGGCAAGAGCCATGAATATTGGTGAACATTTCAGGTCGTCTAACTTTTTCAGGCAGCCATTTCAGCACTTCCAAATAGTAAGTTTGATTTACTATTTGTCCAGTTGGTACACATTCATAATAATCCTGATATCAGTAATTAACAATCCTGATATCAAAAAAAGGTTAGCAACATTGTTGCAACAAGTTCTCAAACTTAATTGTCCAAGCTCGTGTATCATCAGTTCATGGGGTGGGAGTAGATTTTGGAGTATGTCTAGTGGTGAGAAGAGTGTGGAAGATGCTGTTATTTCATCTTAGGGTCTCTGGTGCCAGTGGGTTGCCTGATGTGTTAAATCACACTACTGTAGACGGTCATAGTTTATGGATTCAATATGGAGGAAGTGGTTTCTACTGAATCTGTAAGGTCAGGCAGGAAATATGAGAGGAAATAACATGAAGGAAGCAGGGGCTTTTAAGTCAAGTAGAAGAAGCTTTGTATCCCATCTCTGACACTTTTTGGCTACGTGATGCTGACTGGTAACCCAAGCTCTTTGAGTTTTAGTTAGTGTTTCAGTAAAAGGGGATATTAATTCCCTCAAAATGAGAACTGGAAAATGGAGACAGCACCTAACGGACAGAGGCATTTAGTAGGCACAAGCTTATCTATAGGTTTCACGCTTGTACATATCAGTATACTTATAAATATATTCATTAAGCTCTGTTAAGTTTCTAAGACTATGTATTTTATATACTGACATATGAAGTAGTCACTAGGCACTAGGGGTGCCAAAAATATGTATGCACATGACTTGTATTCATCTTTTGTTATCAGTATATATTGAGTATTACAATTTTAATACAGTTTTTTTCCTTTCTTAAAATGTGTATACATTTTTTGGCACCCTCTGTGTATATGCATATATATGTACATACATACAAGCATATATTAAACTTTATTTAATTTAGTGAAATTCCGAGGACGGAAGTGCATGAAAGTTCACGTGCATTTCATTGTTTTGCATTTACTAGCATGAAATAAATATTATTTTATCATTCTTCACTGAGTGTTACTTTGGGGAGTTTGAGAAGAAGTCTGTTTGTGCCATTCTTAAGACATTTTGCGCTTTTAACATCAGCTTCATCATTCTTCTTTCAAAACTATTAATGATATGATTCTTCCAGTTTATAACCAGTTTCCTTGGTTCTCAAGTATGGACAAACAACAATAATACTGTGCCCGTAACTGAAATAATGTCTGCCCACAGTCCTATCCTAGATGTTTTTAAGTTAAAAGAATAAATATTCTTATTATAATGAAATTATTCTCAGGTATCTTACAAACAACAATGAAAAGGTTTTTTAGTGAGAACACCAATTAAAGCATGAAGGTCTTTGTGTTAGAATTCCCTGAACTAGAAACTTCTTGACACACATCCCTACTTTCAGTCTCAAAATATTCAGTGAACTCTCTTTCTGTTTACAACTAATCTGTTTGTGTATGTATGTGTGTGTGTGTATGATCTCTGGTTTCTTTTTCACAAATTATTTCCATTTCCTCTATATTTTTAAGTTACTACTTTTTATTAGCTTTATTCCTCTGCCTGTAAATATGGTAAAAATGCTCCTGTCCTTCAAAAAAAAAAGAAGCAACAAATAAAATCTCCTTTTGTTCAGAGTTTCCCTACTTGTTAGAACTTCATAACTTTCCACTCCTCAGCTAGCCATCATGGTATAAATGTTTACTTGCTTTATCTACAACCTAATATCTGTCTACTGTAATAACCTCTGCCCTTTGCCACAGCACTGAAGTTTCTCTTACTAAAATATTTGGTAATCCTCCTAATTTCTTCATACTGAACCCAGTGTGCTCCAGTCTTAGTTTCCATCTGCTACATTTGACAGAATTTATCACCATGCTATCTTCGTAGATCAATATTTCCTCAAATTTCTTTGTTTCTCTCTCTCTCTCTCTCTCTCTCTCTCTCTCTCTCTCTCTCTCTCTCTCTCGCTCAAATCATTCTATACATGCTTTCTGGACAAGCTCAGCAATTTTCCAGCTTTAAACAATCTCCACCAACTGGCAACCCTAAAATCTAGATCTCCAGACCATAATTTTAGATTCATACATGAAAATATCTGCTATCCAAACAAACTTAGATGAAAAATCAGCCACTCAAGCTTAACTAGCACAAAAAAGTTGTCTCTGTCTCTCTATGCTTATCTTTTCCTCTTTTCTCCCCATCAAGAATTTCTTCCATTCCTTCTATTTTCTTTTGCAGTTCCCAGCACCATCATTCCGAGTAACCCAGGACACAAACCTGGGTGTCAGACACAGACTTTTCTCTCATGCTTGCTTCCAGTAAATCTTAATCCCTGACAATTTGATTCTTTAGTATTTGTTGACTCTTTCTCTTCCTTTTCTATCCTGCTTACAGTTGCCCTAGATTTTTACATTGGTTCAAAATGATCTTACTGCCTACAGTCATGCTTCCCATCCATGAATTTGCCTCCAATTGCTGCAGAATACCTGCAGAATACCTCCAATTGCTGCTGTCCCAAACCTACATCTCCCAGGTTATTAGACTGAAAGCTCTTTCATGCTATGTGGCCTTGTTCTCTAACTTAATTTCAACTTAGTTTCTACCTCCAAAGTTTCAAAAGAAGGGAATGTGTTTAGTGTTATCTGTATCCTCAGAACCTATCACAGTATAGGTAGCCTATCAATCCCTGTGAAGTAAATCCAATATGAATATGAATAGGAAAATATGAATGTATAGGAAAAGTTGAATGTATAGGAAAAGTTGGGTAATGTATGAATGTATAGGAAAAGTTGGGTAATGAAAAAACAGTTTTGAACTTTCAACTCTACACCCCATTTTAAAACCATGCTGTTACAACAGCTTATCCCTCAGATATTGATGTTTACAGGTAAATATTTATAACAATACTCTTTTGAAACTGTGATGAAATAATGTTGCATATCTTTACCTTCTATTTGGATGGCAGTGTAATAAATTAAAAATAAGGTAATAATCTTAGTAAAGGACTTAGTGCATTGTAGATGGACATTCTAATTGTATTTGAAATAAGTTAGTATGGAAGCATTTATAAAATTTAAAAAATTTTCCTAGTTTTTTCTCAAAGTTATATTACGTAGTGTTACAGTCAGTAGGTTGGTAGGTTTTCTTTGTTGTTTTTTTACTATTATAATTGAAAATGGAGTTCTCTTTATACATTATTTAGTACATTACACAGAATATTGAGGCTTGATTACTTGCAAAATTAATACAATTTTGTTGGAAATACACTCTATTAAGTCACTATAAATGTGTATATCATAAATTATTTGAGTAAGTATTCAGGTGAAAACGTACTGACTTTCTCAGGGCTTTTCATATCAGTTCCATTTCTGTGAGCATGTTGGCTTTCTAATACAAGGAATGCAGCTTGAATGGGTTCTGCTGTAAGCCACTGGTGATTTTCAGGCATACTGGAATAATGCTGCTCCACCACAATGTGATATTCTCTAAAAGCACATGAAATATTTCACAACTAAGATTAGCCAAAGAATTTAGGCTCCTTTTATGACCATGACAGTTTAGGTGTGCAATATGAGAAGTTTGTATTTGCAGAACAGTTTCTCAGAGTGTTATTTTAAAGAAAATGAAACTCTTTCTTACAGGATCTGCTATTGGGTTTCCACTAACTGTGTTAAATATCTGGTTTTAAGTTACGGTATGGAAAATTTAGGTTACTCACTTATTTAGGCATTTTAATGTGAATCCAGAAGTTTAATAATTATAATTGGAAACTGTCATTGATATATGATGGAGTGATTGTAAATTTATTCTTTAGGAAATGCTAAGGATTTTATAATTTCATCTTCCTAAGAATGTCTTGGGGACTGTGTTTCTTGTCATCCTCTCCCCTTTGCCCCCACCACACAACAGTTTACTGTTAGGCAGCTTGTTCAGAAGGTTGGAGGAGGGACGACAGGGGCAGGAGGTGGGGGAAGGGGCAGTTCTGGGATGGCTAGACCAGAGGTGAGACTGAAACAGTCTGCTCTGAGGCAACAGGACCTCAGCAGCTTCTTTCAGTCAAAAAGAAAACTAAGGTCCAGAGAAGCAAAGTTTGATGTTTTCTGTCATGACCGGATTTTGGATACGTCAAATTTACTTCCGTTTAAATTCTTGTAGTCTGTAAAATAAACGTGTATTGTGATGAAGATCTTTTAAAAGCACAAAGAAAGGAATGAAGTACTTGTATAAAAACATTCTTAAAACTCCTAGAAACATCTCCTGGGAAAGAATGTTGTAGTTTTAGTCATGTTAGTGGTTTATTGAATTCACATTAATTTATGAAAATTAAATGAATCTCATTGTGATAAAATATTACAGTGAATTTACGAGAAATAATTTTTATTACCAGATAAGCGTTTCTTCTCATGGTTAAATCGTATTAAGTTCCCCATCAAGTGAACGGTAAATTACCTTTTATTTGTCTCATATAGACTTCATACATTGAAAAGTTATAAACATTTTGTCAATGTGTACTTTGAAAATAGAAATATGTATATTTCAGAGAACTACAAATTGTTTTAGATTATCATGTTTAATTAACATTCTCCAAGCATTTTTATGAGTAATTTCTATTCTTAAATTCTTACATACATTATGTTATAATTTTAGATAAAATTAATATGCATATCAGAGGAAAAAAACAAATATTATTTAGAGTAGAACTTGTAATAATTTATCTCTTTTGAAGTGAGAAATTTGCAACAGATTTTCTTTGAATAATTAAATATTATTTTAGTAATTTTCATCAGGTTCTGTCTAGAAGAAATTCATTATAATTTTTGATGCTGAATTTTCAAAGGAGTGATTGTTAATGTTCAGCTATTTGAAATGTTTTTGGTCAATATTAGCTTGTAACTCAAGCTTCCTCGTCCTCTGTGAATGTTTTCTTACTTAGAAGACTGACAAAAAAAGAAAAGAACTCTAATCCTAACCCTAACTATGTGGCTTTTGGGTAGGAAGGATTTTCACTGAGTAGTGTTTGTGGAGTGATTCCATGTCTGTGTGGCACTCTAGCAGTAATTGTACTTACCAACCCCCAAGCATGATAACCATTGATATTTCTGCTAATAGTTCATTTTTTGTGTCTCTGCTCACCTTCATGAAATTCTTAGCTGAGAAATTTGTAATTTGATCTCACTTTGCAGTGAAAACAGACCGTGATGAATCTGAATGTTAAAAAAAAAAAGAAATCCAACAGTTTTGCCTGTGGAAAATTTTTATCATATCTGCTAATTGTAAATACACAGGCGAACTTGTGAGAGCCAGTCACTAATAACCGCTGGCAATTGTTATGAGAAATGACATTTAAAATATGAAAGAAAAAATGTAATGATTCCCCTGCATTAATAAGATTATTCTAGAGTTATAGAAAATAGTCCCATCAATGGTAATCAAATTCTATTCAGTAGAAATTGCTAAATTATGCCACTATTATGAAATTATACCACTTAACAGTTTGGATGTATATCGATATAATAGATATAGATATATAGATATATATAGATATAGATATAGATATCCATAGAACTGGTACTTAATTACATACAGATGTGCACATGCGTGCACGAACACACACACACACGGTTAATAAAGTTTATATCTTTCTATTTTAAGTCATGATTAAATTTAATTTGTAGCCTGAAAGCTTTTATGAGTTTATTGTTAAACATATGTCTTAGGCAATCTCTTTATGATTGTGTTAGAATTTGGCATAATTAAGACTTTTTTTTCAGTTCTATGATTAGGATAGTGTTTCTAAACTAGTTGCAGAATTTCATTCCTAAACCACATTGATTTAGTTAATCACATTCTCCTATAGTCCCTTGGCATAGTATTTGGCTTTTTGTAGAAAGCAAACTTCTGATTGCTTTCTGCCTCCCTTTTTTTTTTTTCTCTTTAAATTTATCCACATCACTGAATAAGTGTCTTAGAGCCCATGTTTTTACAGCTATTTTTATGGTCACGAAAATAAATATTTTATGTGTTATAACTAGAAATAGAGTGCTATTCTTGATTGGTAGATCTTAGATTGTTTCTCTGGGATGTAATCCCTGGGATGATTAAAGTTGAAAATCAGATGATAAGCATATTTCTGCCAATCCCAAGTCAGATATATGTGCTGATAGGCAGGATGACACAGTGGAAAATATCTGCCCCTAGTGTCAGAGAAACCTGGATTTGTATCCTAGCTCTCTATTTATTGGCTGTTTTTTCTTGGACAACTGTCTGAGTCTTGATATTTTTCATCTGTGAAACAGAAATAACAACATCTCCCTCCTAGGATTACATGAGATGGTAAGATGTGGTAAGGATTAGAAGCACTAAATGATCGCAGAGCACAAACAACCTTCCTCCCCACTTGGGAAATAAATTATCTTACAGTTTTAGAGGTTAATATCTATATCCGCACACATTCATTCAACAAATCTCTGTCTTGAGTAAATGTCTAAGTAGATATTCACTGAGCTCCTACTATTTGCCAGGCTCTGTTCTAGATGTGGAGATACATGGTTTAACAAAACAGAGACCCCCATCCTTGTGGAACTTAATATTTTAGAAAGTGAATATTCAAACTTCCCTTTAATGTCACTAAAGTTTATTTTAAACCAGTGCAGCAGTCTTGGCTAACTGTTTTGTTGGCTCGCACTCTATGTGTATTCCCATGAACTAATGGAAAGAAGAAAAAGTAGAACAGGATAAGAGTTATTTATTTCTCATGTAAAATGAGGTTTATGAATTGATTTAAAAAGAGAAACAATATAAAGGAAATTGAGTAAATTATATTAACAGGTAATTCACAAAAAAAGAACTGCAGATGGCTAATAAATTCATGGAAAGCTGCCCAAATTCACTGGTAACATGGGAAATGCAAATCAAAGGATATCCGGTATTTTCTACATAAAATTGGCAAAAGGGAAAATATTGATATTATCCAGTGTTGGTGAGGGTAAGGGGAGAATAAGCACATTTCAACATAGGGATGTGGATGTAACTATTTTGGGAAGTGATCTGTATCAGCAAGTAAAATAAAAAATAAAAAATGTGATTATGTCCCTGACTCAGCTATTTCACTTAAGTAAAATGTCTTCTAGAAATAAAAGTACCAATATGTACAACTTTGTCTTTAATACTTTGCTACATTGCTATGTGTAGCAACCAAAAAATAGGAAAAGATAACTTCTAGTCCTTCAATAAAGGGACTAAAGAAAGAAAGAAATTCAACACCAATGCACTAATGCATGAAATATGTTTCCAAGGCTATGCTTCCTCACTGTGAGAGCAAAAATTGGAAAAACAATACAGTTTCATCAGTAATGGAATAATTCAAAAATTATGGTGTATCTGAAGTATGCAGCATTATATAAATATTAAAAATGACGAATTAGAGTTATCAGCATTAACCAAGATGGGCATCTATGATATATTGTTAAGTGAAAAAAGCAAGTAGGTTTGTGATGGACTTATTAAGATGACATTTTTTGTCTTAATAATTCTAACTACATGGTTATTTCAAATTTGAAGATGTTTTATGAACAGAAAGATAGGAAAGAATATGTATGAAACAGTTATTTGGTACTTCAGTGTGGGGATTTTGATAGGAGATGGGAAGTCACAGCATTTGACCTTCTTTCTTGATTTTTTTTGTGTTGTTTCAATTATCATGTATAATGTTGTAATAAACAAATGAAAAAATGGAAAAAATAAAATTTCAAGCAATTAAACATGGCCTAGTTAGAGTTTCATTATGGAGGTCAATACAGAATCTACTGTAATACTTTCATTATAGTAGGTCTTTAGATAATTCATGAATTGAGATGTATTGAGAACTCTCTATTCAAGGGCTTTTGAGACATCCATCTATGTATGTGTACCCCCCCTCAAATACACACACGCACACGCACACACACACACACACACACACACACACACACTAGTATTATAATACTTTGAGAACTATTGCATGAAAGGTACCTTTGTCTTGAAATGCTTTTCCTGCTTAGTTTGGACTTTTATTTTCTTGCTAATAGAAGTGAGCCAAGCAAGGATAGTAACACAGCCCGTAATGGAGTCACTTCCCTCTGGTTTCTTCCCAGTCTCCAAAAATGTAAATTGGGCAAAGCATAATGAATTTTATGCATTTATTCACTCTGTTCTTCCAAAGTTTATTGCTTGCTAAGCATTGTGGAGGGAAACAAAGATTTATTCACGAGTCTTTTACCTACAAGGAGTTTACAGTTCTGCAGGTTATAAACATGTCATCAATTCCATGTCACTTGATTTTTTTCTTCAACATAGATTAATGTTTCATTACATACTATATATACATATTATCAACTTTGACTCAAACATCAAAACCCCTCCATTTCTAACCCTTAAATACATACTTAGTGAAGGAGCTGAAGCAAGGGTGTAATCTTGCTGAGGGAGTAGCAGAAGATGTGTAAAAAGAAAACCCAATAACTAAGGTAAAAAATACAATTTAGATGTACTATAAAAATGGCTACCCTGGGCATTCTACTTGTTGTGCATTTAGGCTTCAAATTCTAGTTTAACAAGTCTCACTTAGAGTCATCTGCTAAACACATTTCCATCTAATAAAACTTCTATTCTTTAAGCTCAGAATTCTAAGCAAAAAAGTATTGTAATAGATATTTAATCCCAGAATTCTCATTGTGAACGTATTAGCTTTTATTATATTCATATTTTATGCATTTATCTTTAAATAAACATAAAATTATATATTTATAGTATAGAAAAATGTTATATTAAATGTGTTTAATATGACATTGAAATTAATTATTGATACAATAAAATATCTTATTTTTGTATGTTTATATTTGTTTCTTTTTATATATTCCTTTGGAGTAAATCTACTCATGCCAAAATGACTGCTATGATTTTTTTTTTTTTTTTTTACCCATTTTTAATTCTCATGAGTATGTTTGGGTAGCATTATTCTCCTATGTTTCTGGCAAGACTTGGGCTTTTTCATTATCTTTAAGAATTCTTTGTATTTTCTAATTCATTGTTATTAGTTTATTGTGAGCAAGGAAAACAGATAACCAATTTTGCTGTTATCTGCTTTGTGTGAAATGCTTTGGCCTTCTTTTGGACAAAATGTGTAGAATGTTTTGACTGCTGGGGGCTTGTTATTTATTTGTTGTTTGTTTGTTTTCCTTACTAGTTCTCATCCATATTTTGAGGAATTAATGGTGTCAGATGATTTGTCATGGCTATATGATGTAGGAGAGTTTAATGTCTTCTTGAGTTTATTAAGGTACAGTTTGTGAGATTTTCTTTCCACATATCTATCACCCACTATTAGTGATAGCACAGTAGGTCTAATTTATATACACTGAAAAATAATGCTTCATTGTTGAGCTCAGTTTTGTAAGGAAAAAATTATCTGAGAGCCTTCAATTTCAGGTGGAATTTTGCAAGTAACTTTTTAAAAGAACGTTCAGTTTACAGGAACTCCTCTTGTCATTGGAATGCACTGTGGGAATTGGACGTGCATGAGCTGTCATTTCAGTCAGACCTGAGTTTGAATCATTGTTCCCTTTTTAGGTGATTTAGAGTGAGTTATTTAACCTTCCGGGCCTCGGTTTCTACATCTGAAGCATGGGAAGTCAGTACTCCATTCCAGGTCTGTTGTGGAAAATAATACAAGTGCATCCAGCCTCCGGCCACGCCCTGCTCCTGTCAGCAGTGGGTGGTTTAACATTCAGTTTCCACATACTCATGTTGTTTGTAATGAGTCACTACTGCAAAGGGTAAACCATGACACTGGCTGCAGGAATGCATTTTTCAGAATCACTCTTTTTCTTCTCATTAGAAGACTGATAAAAAACAAACCGGTGAGACAATCCCAAAGAACGTACGTCTCCATGTCGTGACTGATTCTTCACAAAAGGACCAAGAAATTTAAATAAAGGATTTCTGTTGGCTTTCTAGCTCTAGAAATGAAACATTTTCCACAATGCTGCTATGTTATCATTTCATGATGTGTTCTTGGGGGGATGGTCCATTTTTGCACATTCATCCTGGCTCTAACACTGAGTAAGGATGAAAAGCATGTAGTGCTGGCCTTGTTCGTACATCAGACGCATTTTTTCTTTTGTCCATTTCATGCTTGTTTCCAAAGGCTTAAAATGAAAGCTTTGTTTCTGCAATAATGGCTCAGTGTAGGCTTACATTGTTGATCCCCTCCGTAGATGCAACGTAATCTACTTTGGTAATGTGAATTTTTAAACAATCATAGGCCTTTAGCCATTAACCCTTCTCTATTAATGATAATACTCTACAAAAACTACAAAGGAACTAGGGCCCAGCTTAACCGTAGACTTGGAGCTCACTTAGCTGAATTTGCATTTCTTATTTTAGTAGCAGTGAATTGCTGAGCATATGTTGAACTTCATCAATACCAAATGTAGAATAGGTGATTGTGCAACTAATGTTCAAGTGCAAGCATTCACATACAAACACGGGAAACTAGAAGAAGATAATGATGAAACTCAGCAAAAGGGCTTTCCAGTCCAAAATTTCCCTTGAAAGGGTTTTGGCTGCGGTTGCTTTTTGCAATATTTTTTAACTTGACCTGTTGCTTTGCTTAGCTCATTGTAGTGCAAATGTCTCCAATAAAGCTGTACATGAGTCATTTTTTTTTTCCTCCTCAGTTCAGGCTACTTGGATAATAGCACACTTTGAACACAAGCATGGGAACCTATTAAATGTTTCCTGTGTAGAAAGCCTTCAGAGCTTTGCTCAGCAGCTTGACACATTTCTTTAGGAGAAAGAAATGGTAAATTAGCTAAGCGTAATTTTATTCCATGACATATTTCCAAACTAACTTTGAAAACGCATTTCCACTCAGTGTTTGGATTCCACTTTGGGGACTTAGGAAAGGTTTCCTGCATTTGGTTAAGTAATATAGATGGTGGACGGCTAAATTAAGATGTTCTTTGGGGATTTGTTGATATTTAAAGTTTTGCCTCGAGTAGAAAGGACTTTACAGCAATTCCTATTGAAGCCGCAGTACTGTATGCCTTCAGGGCTATGGATGTAATAAACAAAAGATCTGTCATTGAGCTTGGTGCACAGTAGGGGGTAGATGTAATTATATACTTTAAAGGGGAAAAGACTGTTGTTATTATTTTACATTTATTAAGTGCCAACATTCTGCAATGTGCTGTACCTAACATAGAATTAGACACAGTCCTTGCCCAGTGGACTATCTATTTAAATTAGACCCAATCTAAATATTTCTCTTAAGTAGTCCCTGTGTTTTCCAATGCGTTACACAGTGCATTGTACAAGTACAGAAATATTATTGTACTTGCAAATGTTGTTTAAAACTATGACGGCTTTCAAAGACAGGTGGTAAAATGAGATGTGATTTTTAGACTACAAAATTACTCATGTTTTTCAGGTCTTTTCCTTTTACCATTATTGTAGATTATACTTGAAATGGGAAGCTGGAGAGCTATTAAATTTAGAAAATGATGGACATTTTTGATTTTTATTTTGAGAGAAAAAAACTCTGTTTCACAATAATAGTGGCACTTGCTATGTACTTACCCAGGTTTGGAATTATATTTATGTGTGTGTGTTTAAATTTATTTTTATTTATTTGTATTTGTGTGTGTGTGTGATTTTTAATGAATTCCAGTCTGAAATTTCATGAGGGCTAGGATCACATTGCGTACCGCAGGGCATTGCCCATGTTAGACACTCACTAAACATTGTTGAAGGGACGAGTGAAATGAGTTTGCAAATGAATTTCCGTGTTAACCATTATTTGTTCAGGACCCTCTTTTCTGATTTTTAGAGCCTGAGGGGGCAGTGCCGTACTGGCTTTGGGACAGCACTAAAAACAAACAAACCAAAAAATCCAAATACCTTTTGGGGAGTACCTTCAAAGAGTTCTTGTATGAAAGGTCTTCTTTCTGATAAAGATGTTCCTTCTCTCTCAGCCTGGCCTAGGCCTAATGATCTGGCAAATCGTCCAGGGCTTTGAATGTCCTCAGGGCTGCCCTGATGCCCACCAGTGATCAAAGGGCCCTTTTCACGCTGGATGCCTGGTTTTAAGGCATACACAGCAGTCAGCTTATTGACCTGTTGTGTAGACACACACATTCTATCAGCTCTCTCCTAGGTCAGACTGGTCTTAGGGAAAACATGGCGATAAACTCAGAGAAGACTGTGTAAGTTTCCCTGTGTATGTATGTGTCCTGTATATTGTGACCATTTTATGCCGTCGACTGTTCCCAGCTGTGGCATGTTCATTCAGTTCCCTCTTGATCTCATACAATGCACATTAATTTTCAGTTGCAGGACGATAGTGGTCTTCTCAGTGTGCAGAGATGAGGATCCCTGATGTCACAGTAGAAGCTTGCATCTCAGGCCTGCCATTTATCTGTATAACGTAAATCAAAATACTTAGCTTTTCTAAGTCCTGAGTAGTTTCAGTGTAAAATAGGGGTAATCATAGGACTGAGTGCCTAGATTTCATGTGGAAATTAATCTGAGCTATGTAAAGTACTTCGAACGTAACTCCTCTATTATTATGTTACTCTTACTGTTGTAGGTAATTATCTGTGGTATAGTGTCATGGTTAAGTGCACATACCAGAAAGTCTCTTGCATATATACTTATTCTTTTAATTTAAAATACAAAATATTTGAAATCACAAAGCAATCTTATAAGCAACTATCATCGTGATCTGCCGTCGATGTCAATGTGAAATGTAGGAAATAGGGAGAGACCTCATGTGCACCACCACGTTCACCCGGCCCATTTCCTCCTGACTATCCAGCCTGTTCCTTATGCTCATGAACAGAGGTTCTTTCCACTCGTCCTTCCACTGCTACTTCCCTCCTCTTATAAGTTGCCTACTGACCAAGCTGAACTCTAATACTTTTTTTTTAAATGTAGATTAATATTTATTTATTTATTTATTTTTAAATTAAAGGTTATTGAGGTGACAGTTGTTAGTAAAGTTACATAAATTTCAGGTGTACAATTCTGTATGACATCATCTATAAATTACATTATGTGTTCACCACCCAGAGTCAGTTCTCCTAATACTTTTCCATGTAAGCCTTGACTTCTTACTCTCAGCGATGCTCTCAGTTTCTACTTTGGTAAGCCTCTGACCTAATTTCTTGAAATGTTTATTCCGTTTTCCCCAGAATTCTGTTTTCCTCCAGCCCCCTTTTCCCCCCTCCTGTTTCAGAACACAAAGTTTCTACAGTATTTAAAATCAGTAATTATATCTTACCCTCCATGTTTATCTGTCAGTTTCTTCTCCAATCTTTGCATAGCCTCACTTTTTTTACCCCCCTTTTTCTCGTATTTTCTCGCTTTTGCCCGCAAGATTCCCTTGATCCACTTGTCTCCCATTCACTCACCACACACTTACTCTCCTCCCTGCCTCTTGGCTGAGATTGTGTTCCACAAATTCACTTGCCCTGTTCTTGTCAAATCTGATGGTCTCTTTAATCACTTACCTTTCTTCACCCTCCCTGCTCCCTCTTCCTCATCCCTGTCTATATAAGTTAGTGGGAGGGTTTTCCTCTTCTGTGTTGAGTTTCTTTTCCCTCTTTCCTCTTCCTTCACTAATACGTAGGCCTTCCATGTCAAACGTTACATTTATGTACATGCCATACAAATCTGTACGTCCCACACCGACCTATATTTTAAGCTCCAGGCTTTTCATCTGTGACTGTGTGCTAGACACACCCACCCATCTGTCTGTTTTTGGAGCAATTCTACTCACCCATCTAAAAGCCAGACTTACCACTTTTCCTTCAAACTAGCTTCTCCTTGTGCTTTTCCTGTTTCTGTTAATGATCCCAAAATTCTCCTGAGAAGATGAGAAGACTACTAACTACTGAGTCATTTGATAGTCAATTAACTGCCAAAATTCTGCTGATGTTTCCTCCACTTTGTCCTTCCTATCTGCCACTCCGCTTGCTTTCGCTGTGCCTGGCCCATACCACTTCTTGTCTGTGGGAATAGCTGGAAACTTCTCCCTGGCTGCACCATTTCTAGTCTTTGTGGAAAATGAGAAGTCATAAGATCCAAATGCCTTTATTAGCCATTCAAGGCACTGGCTCACATGATAGCTTCTGACCCAGTTGCCAAGGGACCTAAACTTATGGAAGTAATTCCCTGACTCCGTGGCCTGATTGGGTTGTCGAAATGAGATACCTTTCTGAGAGAATCCACAGAAACACGGTTTAACATTTTGATGCCTGTTCACTGGATTGGAATCACAAAGGGAAGATCCCTGAAGTGTGAACAACTCAAGTGCATCCTCCTCAGAACAGGCCAACCAGATTCCAGGCTTCCGTTTTTCTGCTTTCCTTTCTCCCCAAAAGCTCTCCTTCATGGTCAGTCCTTTGTGAATGTAGGGTTCTCTGTGCGTACCACGTTGTCCATCTTCCTTTCTGCTTGTTTAATCCAACCATTTCTTCATAGTCTAGGTTAATGTCTCACTTCAATAAAATTCCTCGGAAATAAAATCCAGTAGGGTTCTTTGTTTTTTTTTTTTGTTTGTTTGTTTGTTTTTTATCATCAGTGATACTCTTTCTTTAAGAATAATCATACATTATCCTCCTTAATCATTATATTTTATGTCTTATGTCCCCCAAAATCTCTAGTGAAAGAAAGTCAATGTTGAAGCCCCATTTTAATTCCCTTAGTACAGAGGTTCTTTATTGTCTTTGAAGATGAAGTTTCAGGACTGCACTGACTAATGGTATCAAACATTCTGGACTCTTTATTACCCCTTGTCAATATGTTATCACCTTCTAACCACCAGCCCTCAGGGATCACTTGTATCAGTGGATTAGGTAGATAAGTACCATTTTAAGAATGTTTCCGAGTTTGCAAAGGAGTTTCATAGAAATACATCATTCAGTCCTCGTAAAAATCCTGGGATGTAAGAACTTTTATGATATCCATTTAGCAGATACAAATATCTGTATGTTTCAACGTGTTATTCTCTTTGTGAAAGTGGAAAGACTATAGAGATTAGAGCAGGAATCTTCCATATGGGCAGAGATACTAACAACTTAATTTTCTTGGTAGATTTCAGCTGAAAAAACGACCTTGAATTTCCAGAGTATTTGTCCATATCAGGATTCTGACCTCTTGCTTTCCAGGCAGGAGTAGCCTAGCCTTTTCAGTTAAAATGTAGGTGAAGGGAGTAATATAGGTAGAGAGGAGAATGGATTCTGTCTTTGGATGAAAACATTTACATTCAAAGGATTGGAAACAATGACCAGAGTAAATACTTACATGTAAACACATTCACAGCACTAGTTTTGCTAGTTCTGTGTTCCCAGTGCATTGGGGCAATTTAGGTGAAGTAGAGGAACCAGGCTGTATTGGGGAGGCACTGCTCACTCACACCAGGCATTTCCCTGCTGTCCCTCCATTGCTGCTACAGCAGGAGTGACTGCAGAATATTCTTTCAACAAGCTCTTTTAAAATAGTAGAAAGATGTAACTAAAGGGAAAACAATGAAAGTCTTCAATAAGCCCTAGAAATAGAATCAGGAATTGAAAAGCCAACGGAAGCCCCTCCCTCCCCTCCTCTTTTTCCTCCTCCCCCTCCTCCAGTACCTAAACTCCTTTACCCCTTGCTTCCCCCACTCCTCTGCTCCTTTCCTCCCTTTCTTTCCCTCTTCCTCCATCTTATCTTTCATCAAGTGCAAAGCAAAACCATTGTAGAAGATGGTTTTCTAACTGCTGTCAAGTTGATCTCACTTCTGTTTAAAGGAACAACATAAACTCAGAGTATTCTAGAACAATGCTCTGGTAATAAAGCCTCTGTCAGGACAGGTTCAGTGCTGTTATGTAAGTATAGCCACATATTTTGTCCTTAGCTTGATCGAGGTTTGTTTATAAGCCCCAAGTAGAACATTTGCAGAGTTTGTAATTTTGCTGTAAAGAGCATTGCTCATTCTTCCAAATTCTTCCATCAGATTAGTAAAATGGAGCATACCTGCATTATTTATTTTAAAGCATTGCCTTTACATAATATTCACAAGTTATTTTGCCCTAAATTTCATCAAAATTTAGTTTCAGCAATAATCCTAAATAGAACATTTGCAGTATTTGTAACTTTGACATAAAGGACACTATTCCTTTTTGATGCTGATTGGAATTAGGTTGGTGCAAAAGTAATCGTGGTTTAAAAGGTTAAAATAATTGCAAAAACCGCAATTACCTTTGCACCCACCTAATATCTCTCATTTAAATAATAGAATGACAAATTCCCCTTTGAATTCAAAACTAAAAGGTAACTAGCTCTGATGTACTAAGTCTTTTTCCACATATTTGACAATAATTTTATATATGCTATGTATCAACAATTAGGTGCTTCGTGATGGAATAAAGATAGGAGTGAAAGAGTTCATCTTAGTTTTTGCTTTGGCTTCCAGAAATCCAGTGCTCAGTTTCACATTACAAGGCAGTGACTTTTCTTAGATAAGTGTTCCTGCTATCTTCTTGCTAGCCCTCATTTACTATGGTGATGTTCTTTTATGATTTTACTCTATCTGCGCCCTTCAAAAATCTGTTTTGGAAGTAGCTGGAATATAAATAGATAAAAAAATAAATTGCGTGTTCTGACATTGACAGTTTTAAGTAAAAGTCCATGCTAAGGATGATTCAGCAAGTGAGCAAAGTTAATGGATATCTATCTACATAAATTTTAGAATAATTTTGATCATCAGACAGCTCTGCTAAGACACTAGTGTTTCTGGTTTTGTAGCTGTTTTTCTTCCCATCAAAACAGTTCTCTCGCTACCCCAAAAAATGTATAATGACTCAATTTGGCTAATTTTATCGAGCCAATGTTTACAAGGGCACTTAACTCTCTTAATCCTGTCACAGGCCCCCATTTTTTTTAACGGTACTAACTCCGATTTGGATTTTTATACCTCAGAAAGCCTAGCTATTCATCTTGCCTATTTCTGTCTATGAGATTTTTTTATTCTTCCTGCATCTCTTGGCATTCACGTTCATTTTTAATTGTTTTTTTTTCCCTTTGCTTTCCAACCATTTTACTTCTTTCTGTCTTGTCTTTCAAAGCCTGGCTTAGGTCTAACCTCTTCTGTAAGACTTAATGAACTCTAAGTGACTCTTATTCCAAGTCTCCTTGGAATTATCTACTCAGTTTTTACTCAATTAATTTGTCCTTATTTGTGTGACATGTTGAAAGCATTCAGAAGCCTTTTTTTTTTCTTTTTTTTAAATATGGGAATGAGTTCTGGCTCTCCAGTAAGAAAAAATTGCTAATTGTTTCTTACCTACACCGTGTCTTCTTTTCCTTTTTATGTTATCTCCAAATCATCCACTTCAATATTCTGTGATATTAAGGAATGCTCATTAAGTGGTTGCCTCCTAGATTCTCAGATGAAAACATAGATATTGATTATGTTTGTTTTAGCAGACATTTTGTTAGGAATTAACATGAGAATAGTTTAGACAAAGTTTTAATTTAAACTTAGATAGGTGCAGCGTAAGTTTTGATAATATTAATACTTTCAGCCATTTCAAACAACAGGCTTCTAAGCTAGTTTGTTTGTTTCCTCTTCTATTATTCATATTCTTTCCAGATTGATGGAGGCATATGGCTTTAATTATCAAGTATATGCTGAGGACATGCAGAGCTACAGCTTTTTCCTGACTTTTCTAATGAAGCTAGTTCCTAACAGCAACATTTGCCAGATTATTTTATTGCATTATGACGTTAAACATGGACCCGCAGAGGTCTGACTAATTGGGACCGATACCTTTTCCCCTCTAACTACTTATTTATTTTCCAGGAAACTAATTTAGTTTGGTTCTAAAATGAAACCTCAGAATTCAATATAAATAAATTTGGTCATATAATATCGATAGCTACACTGAGCTAAATCCTATCAATAAATAAGTGACAATTCTGAAAAATATATTTTAAAAATGAGTAAATGATGCTTTATTGCCTTTATTTAGTACCTTTAAGACTGGAAGTCACATTGAATACTTGTTTTTCTTCCTTCTTTTAATGAATTGACAAGCATTATTTGTAATTAGTGGGTTAATTGTTTATAGGCTAAAGTGCTTTAAAGTGAAAAGCGGTTTATTTTATTTCACTGGAAAATAGGCAAAACCGACTCTTATTACACTAAGCGATAAATTAAAAAAAATTGTGATTCAAATTCAAACAATAAATGTTCCAAATATAATTCATAGTTATGTGTCAAAAATTAAAATTATAGGAAACTGTGCAGCACTTGTCACCAACTGTCTTCAGAACCCCCAATTAGCATTGTTTATCTTATTTGAACTATGGAACTCTGGTTTTTGTCAAAGCAGTTCTATGTTGCCTGTTTCATATATGTTGAAATTTTTAAATGAGTGATATTATCCTGAAAAATGTTTACACATTTGGACCTCTAAACTTTAACCTTATGGCCGCATGTCAATTTTACAAACAATCTCAATGATTGCATGGAAGATGATGAACTTGGCTTTTAGAGCATATGCTGCATCGAAGAGTCGTAGAATCTGAGAGCCATCAGAGTTCTGTAGAGTGCAGTGGTCATCAAAGCATGTTCCAGAGAACATAAGGGTTCCTTGGTACTATCCCAGGGATTTCCAGAGACAGGAAGGGTGGTGGGTGTTCAAGTTGAAATGCCTACTTCAGTTGTTTGAAAGGTTTAAATGGAAATGTAGGATTCAGCTGGTAAATTTTGAACACCACGGAGTCTAGACTTCTTTTGTTGATGAAAAACTATCCAAACAAGTGAAGTAATTTGATGAATGGCACATAAAACTATTTAGCTAACATTTGACTTTGAGTCCAGTACTCTGACCTCCTAGATGATTTTTCTTTCAGTGCAAGTAGAATAAAACCCTTCAGGTAAAGAGGTGGGATCTATTTTTAATATTTTTAATATTAAATAATTAGTTTTTAAAATGTAAAGAAAATGTGGGAAAATACCAAACTCCTAAAATCTGCTATAAGGCTCAAAACAGTTAGTTAATAAACTTCATTTTCTGTTTGCAGCTTGTCTATTTTTTGTCTTTACCCAGATCTAACTGCCAGTTTTTGCCACAATAAATCAGAAAGAATAAGAGGTATTGAAAGACATATTTGAAAAACTGAATTTGGATATGTAGAATTTTAAGAAAAATATCTAACAAAACTAGTTATTATATTTCAATTATGTACTACGCCCTTTACTGGACACTGTAGAGTCAAAACAAAGAACATTTTAAGAACTCTAAGAGAAAGGAATTCATAATTCAACAGGAAATACAACCTAAAAATGGACTGTGATAGAGTGATGATGATTCTTTAATGGATAAATGACTTTGAGCCTTGAGCTAAAAATAAAGAGTGTTGCAGAAAGAAGAGTATGTCTGGGTGGGGAGAAGGGAGGAGGAGAACCACAGAGATAAGGAAGACAGAGACACACAGACATAGTGATTGGTTGATTCGTGATAAAGTTGCTCACCCAAGTTATGGAAGGTAGAGAAGAGGAAAGAATATGGGGAATAGATTATGCTCGGTCCCAGATATCTGCACAGGGACATATCCTGTAGACAGAAAATAATTTAGCACTCAGGCACCAGATTAAGGCTGGAGAAACGACTCATTCATTCACTCATTCATTTAGTAAATATTATTGGGTGTTAACTGTGCTCAGGCAATATAATAGTCACCATTTTAGGGAAGGGAATACAAGGATGAAAAGACATGGATTATTTATTCAAGAAATGTACAGACCGACGTGTAAATAAACTTTGTAATTTAAGTATTAGGAGAATTATAGTATCTGTTTATGTGAAAGAAGATATATAACTACAATCTATGATGCATAATCATCATAAAATAATTATAATGCTTTATAATTGTACATAACAAAATTGCTTTATAATTCAGTAAAGAGAGTTCCTTTAATGGGGATATTTGTAAAGTGTGTTTACTGCATAGAAGAAAGAACAGCTTATACTGCCTGGAACCCTTCACGATGGAGGTAGCATTTATGCTGAGGATTGATGGATGGTATCAGAAGTCTCTTCTGGCACACTGGTAAAACCATGCGAGTATATGTGATCTAAATAGACCGATGAAGCATATATTTGGAAACAAAAATGGATTTTGCTCATACCTCTCAAAGACTTCAGTGGAATTACCTCTCTGGTCCCTCTAACAATCTGAACTGACTTGATGGGATTTGGATAGAACTATGCTTGTTGTTTTCATGGGCAAAGGAGATAATCAGACAGGTACCAAGTATTTGCCTGTGAATAATGTGCTGAGGGTCATGTGTAACTGCACTAGTAAACAGCACCATTTTTCATTGCACCCCAACCCTCCTGAGACATGACATGGGTTCCCTTTCAGAGGGACAGGTGACACGGAGCAGTGCCCTGCAAACTTTCTGATTTTATACCTCTGTGACCACAGCTTAAGCAATACTGGCTGAATACTGCACATGTAGCTGGATGGTCAGTTTCTTTTGTGTTTTTTTTTTTTTTCTTTTCTTTCTTTTTCCTCCACATCAACTGGCGTATAGATTTTTCTTTTCAACTAGTTTGGAATAAATCACTATTCCAGGAGGTTGCATTGCTCAGTCAGAGGAGTCTCCCAAAACCCCCTCCTCATAGAATCTGATGTTGGTTTGAGATTTCTAAATGCTACTGAAACCTTAAACATAATTGTGCAAAGCATGAAAAACAAATAATGCATCATTGATATTGATGTGGTTTATGTTAGATTAGTACTATTATGAATTAGTCCTCATTTATATCATAGTACCAGTTATTCTCTTCATTTGAGTCCGTTCTTAGATTGACAGCATGTTGAAAAGGAAAAACTAATAACTTTAGAACACTTGGAAAGCATGGAGCATTATATACATAAAAATTATATAATCCCCGAATATAGTTAGTAGTGTTTATTAGAATATACTCATAAAATGTAACTTCTCATGCTCAGTTTGGGGGCTTCTTTGTTTGGGGAAGGGTATTTTTCTTCCTTTCTCCAGAAAAGTGCCGGTGTGTGGGAGCATGTATGGTATTGAGGATTAAGTTGTACTAAAAGGTAATCATTCAGAAGTTAAGATGTCAAATCATGACCCGTGGAGTAAAACGAATCTTGCAGATTCCACAGTCCAATTTTCGACAAGGAAACAGAAATCATTAATATAGATAAATGTGTAACGTCTCAGCACCAAGACTGGTCCCCTTGCTTATGATAAATTTGGCTTCCAGTTGCAACTGTCTTTGTAGCAAGCCAGTAAGAAAGTCAGCAAACACAAGTAAATAAAACTTGTTGTAGGCAAAGAAACACTTATATGTAAGAAAATTTAGCTTTTTATTGGGGATGAATATATGACACTGTGTTGTAGTTGGTTCTCCATTTTTGTCAAAAGACTACTAGAGGAGGTGGTAGTTATTTCTCAGTGTCTTTTGTGATATCAGGCATGTTTTTTAATATATAATTTTCAATAAAATTCCATATGGATTTCTATACATTCACGTTAAAAATAACATTGTAGTGAAAGGAGATTATGACGACAGGAAAAATACAGTACTACTTGGAGACAAAAAATGTGTCAGAAAATAGCACTTTCTAGATATAAAGTTAATGAAGTACATTACAGCTATGGCTATGAAATGATATTTATTTATAACAGCGGTATTATGGATTTACAAGAGCAAATTAGGCAGTGGGTAAGAATATTGCACTCATATTGAAAAATAAATGAAATGTTCTATAATACATTATAATTTACAAATCAATTATGATAAATACATTTATGTTTTCAAACAGTAATTACAGCTAATTATAGTGAACATCCCTTGAATACTGTAATGCCTGTCACTTTACTATGGATTATTCATGAGTTTGCTCATTAATTTTTTTCTTATATCAATATTTGGTGCTAGATTTTTTTTTCGATAAGAGCTTGGGTTGAGGTAGAATTCACACACCACATAATTCAACTTTTAGAATGTGTAACTCAGTGTTTTAATATAATCATAGAGTTGGGCTCATCACCACTGTCTAATTTTAGAACTTTATCATCATCCCAAGCACCTATTAGCAGTCACCTCTCAATCTTTATACCCCTATGTTCCTGGCAATCTCTTTTAGCCTCCATATATTTGTCGATTCTGGACATTTCATATCAATGGAATCATATGATATGTGGCCTTTTTGGACTGGATTATTTTCACTTAACACATGTTTTTAAAATTCTTCCATGGTGTATCATGTATCAATATGTTATTACTTTTTACTCAAAATAATATTCCATTGTGTGGATGCACCACATTTTTTGTTTATTCTTCATCAGTTAATGGTCATTTGGGTTGTTTCTTCTTTTCAGTTTTTGTGAATAATGCTTCAGTGAACATTCATGTACAAGTTTTGTGTGGAGCATTGGTTTCAATTGTCTTTTGTGTGTACCTAGAATACAGTTTTTGGGTTATATAACTCTATGTTAAACATTCTGAGGAACTGCCAAATTGTTTTACAAGGTGACTGCACCATGTTACAACCCAACCAGCAATGTAGGAGAATTCCAGTTTTTCCACATCCTTGGCAACACTTATTATCATCTCTCTTTTTTGTTAGCCACCCTACTCATTGTGAAGTGGTATGTCACTGTGGTTTTGATTTGCATTTCCCTAAGGACTAATGATACTGAGAATCTTTCATCTAATTATTGGTCTTTTGCTGTTTTTTTGTTTGTTTGTTTGTTTTTTTAAGAAATGTCTGTGCAAATCTTTTTTTTCCCATTTTTCAATTGGGTTATTTTCCTTTTTATTATTGAGTTGTAAGTGTTGTTTCTTCATTATGGATACAAGTCCTTATCAGATACATAATGTACAAATATTTTCTCCCACTGTGTGTTGTCCTTTCATTTTATTGATAGTATATTTTGAGGGACATGTGTTTTTAATGTAAATGTAGTCCAATTTATTTTGTTGTTGTTATTGCTTGTGTTTTTATTGACATACATAAGAAACCATTATCTAATGCAAGGTCGAAAGATTTACTCCTATATATCTGCTAAAATATATACTTGTAGCTCTGACATGTAAGTCTAGGATCCATTTAGAGTTAATTTTTGTTTATGGTGGGAGATGGGGGTCCAGCTTTATTTCTCTGTATGTGGACAGCAGGTTATCCCAGTACCATTTTTTGAAAAGGTTACATTTTACAACTTAATTGTCTTGGCATCCTTGCTGAAATCATTTGCCCCAAAACATAAGGGTTTATTTCTGAACTTTCAATTCAATCTATACAATACCACACTGTCTTGCTTTTTGTAGCTGTGTAGTCAACTTGAAATCGGAAAGTGTGTCTTCTCAGTTTATTTTTCTTTTTCAAGATTATTTTGTATATTCTTCATCCATCGTGGGTCCACATGAATTTTAGGATCAGCTTGTCAGTTTCTCCAAAAAAAAAAAAATGGCATCGGGGATTTTGATGAGGATTGTGTTGAATCTGTAGATCAATTAGGGAAATTGATAATAATAACATTAAGTCTTCTGATCCACAGACATGGAATATCTTTTCATTTACTTATGTATTCTTTAGTTTCTTTCAATGGATGTTTCATGATTTTCAGTGCACAAATCTTGCACTTCTCTTGTTAAACTTATTCCTCAGCATTTTGGTCTTTGTAAATTAAATTGTTTTCTTAATTTAATTTCAGATTTTTCATTGCTAGTGCATAGAAATATAGTTGATCTTTGTATATTGATCTTGTACCTGCAACCTTGTTGAATTAATTAGTTCTAATTGTGTATGTGTGTTCTGTAGGATTTTCTATATATCAGATAAGTTTATCTGTAAACAGAAGTGGCTTTACTTCTTTCCTTTCCAACCTGGATGTTTTTTATATCGTTTTTCTTGCCTTGTTTCCCTAGCAAACACCTTCAGTACAGTATTCCAGAGAAGTGGGAAGAATGACATTTTTTTTGTCTTGTTCTGAGAGCTGAAAATGCTGTTATCCACAGCTACCATTCTTGTAAGGCTGCAGGTTTCCAAGCTTTCCATGATGCTGGGGAGCGGGATATAATAATAGGCAAGTTAAAACATTACAGATATTGCTCCTTTTATGACATTTTAGCTATTTCTCTTAAATAAGTTCTCAGATTGTTGCAAGCCTTTACTTAATTTTTAGAGTTCTCAAAAAGTTAAATTTGTTCATGTTTGCCATGACTTTTCTTGCTTTAACTGAATAGTGAATTTTCAGAGGTTCTGACTTTCCCATTCTAGAAGTGGCACAAGGTTTTTCATGAGACATGTTTCGGACAGGAAAGGAACAATTTAGTGTAAAGTGAGGTCTTACATAAGTATTCTTTCTTACTTTTAAAAGATTTGGATTAATATTTCCTCCAGAAACATTTCTTGAAATATAGTGGCTTCTATTTTTTTTAATGTTAATTTATTTAAGAATATCTGTAAGTTTCCAGTTACAAAATGATTTCATGACTGTTTAGAAATTACCATTTTATTGAAAACAAAAAAGTGTCTAGAGGAGACTACCTTTATTCATACTGATTTAAAATGAAAACTGTTAAACTTTATAGTATGCTGTTAAATTCTTCTGGGGGAAAAAGAAACTTTCAATATATTGATAATTGACTGAGACACCTTTCATATTCTACATTGTGAGCTGAGAACTTGGATATGTGCTAGCTTTCTGGTTATCAGCACAGTCTACTTTGAAATAATCAGCGTTTCTTTGGGTGGAGTAAACCTGAATATAAAATTCACTTTCTTACTTGTACACCAAAATATGCCCCTGAATCATTCTTTAAGCACTAGTTCTTAAATCATTGTATGGTTGCATGTTTTTCACCTCCTTCTTCATTGAGAACAGATTGACTTTGGAACACTCTGCAGTTTGCTTTGCCAGCCACATTCCAGCAACCGAGACACTTAACTTTGTTCTGAGTGAATCTGAACCAAGAGTGTAGCCTGTTCTCAAAATGTGTTCACTGACAGATGTTTTTCTGCAGTCCTCTGTTGCTGCATAGGACAAAGAGAAAAGAGTCGTTGGCCAATTGAAGTTGCCAAGAAATTGATTTTTTAGTATTTGTTTCAAGCTTTGAGCCACAGAGAGTTCTTCTGTTAATTTGTTTTGAAAAATAATGCAGGTCCAGTATATTGTGTTGTGTTGTTTCTATTTCATGTGTCCAGGTAGTGGTCATTCAGGAGAAAACATTATGAAGAATGAATTGAGAAGAGAACTTTATGAGCAACTAGTTAAAAATATTTTGTCAGTTGCATTTACTTTGGAATGTTGCTTAATAGGTAGTAAGAAATAGATACCTGTTGCAAAGACTGGTGCCAGTTGACCTGATTAGCTGCAGTTTTTGAAATATTATTCAGCTATGTTTTCCAAGTTCATTGGGATTGGCTTGATAACAGAATGAGATAACTCAGAAGTTTATGTTGGTGGTGCCAAAAAAATGTGTACTGTGGACACTTTGGTCAACGTTGCTCAAGCAGTAGTTCACCATAATCAGAAGTGTCTGGACGTTGGTGGGAACCACTTTGAGCACCTCTTGTCATTGCAGAAGTCAAACGTGACTTGTATTCATTTTTTGTTATTTTGTTATTTTGTCTATTGAGTATTACGATTTTAATAGTTTTTTTTTCCTATGTTAAAATATGTATACATTTTTGGGGATACCATCTGTACATTGTATAAGAAATAGTACTATCAAGCCTTTAATTTGCCTGGGAGTTGTAATGACATGACTAATGAGGATGAGCTTAAGGCTACTACATTGCAGGGACTACTTACATTTAGAGAAAGAAAAACCGGAAATTTCCACTGTGGCGGGGGGAAAAGGGCGGACCCAGGAGCACTGTGTTCCAGGAAACAGAGTTAGAGAAGAGGGTAAAGACACACTCATCGACTTATAAGTAGATGGAAATACGTCTCTTTGGATACTGTGTTCCCCCTGATTTGCTCTCTCTCCTACTACCTTTCGCAGACCCGTGAGCTATTAGCTTTCTGACTCTTCCCTCTTTTAGTATCAGATCCGACTTGTCAGCTTCACAGGCCTGCAGCCGCTAATCCGTTGTGCACTATGCTTCGCTGTAACTGATATGCCAGATTGTGTTGATAACCTCGAGAACCTCTGGTGCCTAAGATTATAATGTAGGCATTCATTCATTAATCCCAGTACTGGTTCATCTCCCATGACGTGTTGAAGACTGACGTTTTGGGCACATTAACTGCAGAACATACCAAACAGACAACTTCCTGAGATCATGGAGAGAGGTCAGACTGTAAAAAGTGAACAAATCTATTACAGCATCAAGGAGTGGTAAGTGCTATGAAGAAAATGAAAAAGAGAAGAAGCAGGGATGATTGGACATACGGTTTTAGACCAAGGAGAACGGCACCTGCCTTCTGAAGAAGTGACATTTGAGGCGAGAAGTACGTGAGTGTCAGGGAAGGAGTATTTTGAGGCAGGATGAACAGGAAGTACAAAGACCTCATTGAATGCCAGACTGATCAATTTCCCTCCTCAGATCCCTCAAGGTGAGGTCAGCATGGTATGTTCCATGGACAACATGCCCTCAGAACTGACAGATGTAGAAATAGATGGAAAAGCAAGCTGAGCTTTGTGATCTAGGATAGGGATTATCATGCCCCAAACCCACCAAGTTATATGCCAGGTATATAGGGTGACAGTGGGTAGCATCTCATCCCACAGTGACATTCAGGAACATCCATGTTTGCACAAAGCTTGAGCACATTTGTCAGCATAATGCAGTGTTTGTGTCCCCTCTAGCCCATATGGTTCTCTCCTAACGAGCAGAACTTGGTTTCTCCTTTAAAATGGGATAATGTGGGCAAATGTATAGAAGCCATAAACACAAGTGAGGAATAGTTTTCTCAACGTATGAAAGTGCTGCCTGCATCCCATGAACTTTCAACCAGTTAGCCCCTCCCCATCATTACTGTGGTCATTTGCTCAACACCCCCAGCATCTTTAATTCAAACGTGCTGATCCCATGTAGGACTTGAACATTACTTTCTTGTGAACACCTTTAGTGCCCTATATTAGGCTGGTGCAAAAGTAATTGCGATTTAACAAGTTAAAAATAATTGCAAAACCCTCAATTACTTCTGCACCAACCTAATACATTTTTACCTGAGTTCCGCTTCCGATAAAGCTGTGAAGAATATTGCATATGTTTTTTTTTCCAGGGGTCTAATTATTTCCCTATTTCTCATAAGAGAAATTCAAAGTGTTTTATTGGAACTCTTTCATTGAGCTACTCTAACAGTAAGTATAGTTATTATTATTGCTTTTTAACGAAGAGCAGGTTAAGTAGCAGAGTCACTAGATTAACTGGGAAGTTAGTTGTTGTGTCAGGACTGAAAGTGAACCTTGACATGTAATTCAGTTGTCTCTCTAGAGCTCAGTACTAAACGTGATAATGAGGCCTCCACATAAACCAAGCATGGACTGCTAGATGTTTTTAGGCTCATATACACCTGAGTGTGTAGGAAGCCAGGAGGCTAACATCCACAGACAACGAACGGCTTCTACATTCTTTCCTCAACTGATCAAACGTTGACCTTTTCCTCTTTGCTTCTCTTGTGTTAAAGAACCAAAAATAATTGTAGAGGTACCAGTCAATTTATATTTTAAAAGGAAAAAAAAAAGATGCTATTTAATATGCCCGATTTTCTAGTGGATAAAAAACCTTACATTCAGAACAATTGCTTGGAAACTGTTTAATAAATTAGTTGTCAATCCAAGGCAAAAGCAAGAAAACCTGCCAAATGTCACTCATCTGAATAGAGATGCTCGATTTGGATAAATTATTAGGTAATTTTTCAAGGATATCATTCACAAGTAAGGCCTTTTTTGTGTGTATTTAAATGATTTATTTTCAGTCTCATAAATTTAAAATTTTTTTTCTCATTCACACTGTCACAGTTTGACAGGGTTGCTCGTAAGAATTTGTCTTCTTACTGTTACAATTACAGAGGGTGAAAATATTTTTAAATATCTGTTGCTAAAAAGGAGGCAGCGCTCTCCAGCCTACAATGGTCGGTTTTACTCCATCAATGCATTCTTGGTCCCAGTGACTCCCCTTCTGATGGCAGAAATGCCTTCTATAACATCAGAGTGAATTCAGCTGGTCTGCGGTCTGTCCCCGAAAGATTCAGAACAGGACCCTTTGATGTCAGCTTTGGGTCAGGCTATCCTCCAGCAACACATTGAGTCAGAAATATGGAGGGTATATGTGAACATGATTTCTGCATCTCACTCCTGTGGAGTCTTCTGACACATAATAGAAGTATGCTACATAATGTGAAGCTTCAAGGCGAATTTGCATTATTTCCTGACACACACAGTGAAGCTTAGTTTGCGATAATGGCTACATATGTTCAGGAAAATTGGGCTCATGAGCCCACTGTCTGAACCTTTTCCAGAAATAAAAAAAAAAAAAAAAAAAAAAGAATGTATTATTTGAAGACATCAGGGAGGGGTTCCTCTGTCATTTATACAATCCCTTTTTATGAGACCAAATACCAACTATCTATTGTTCCTTTGGAAGACTAAATGGACTATTGTGGTGAATTGAATATTTTGACCAAATGACATGCATTATGCATTCCATATGGATTGCGAATGTTTCCAATTTAGAAAAGATAACCAATTCTTCAACATGATAATGCAACTGAACCTGACTTAATTTGGGAAGTTGTGGGAGAGGAAGGGGGGTTTCTGAAAAGCAGTTGGGATTTTACAATTTCTCCGGAGTCTACTTGCGTACTTCTTCAAGAAGTATTTGTTAAAAGCCATTCTATGCCAAAAAGAAACTTAGTGCCAGGGGTGTAAACAGTAATTGAACAGACTCTGTGCTCTCCAGCAGCTCAGAATTTAGTATCAACACAGGCACACAAACAAGGATTTCAGAGGAAAAAGGGGATGTTCCTAATTCTATTATACTTGGGCTGCTTGCTGGAATCTTCAGAGGAAATGTTAAAAGGAATCTTAGCAAATGAATTTGTATGTGGTTTTCCTGTGGACTCTAGGGCAAGGGACATTTTAAGAAGGGGGTGACAAGTGCAAAATTAACGAGGCATGAAATGGCATTCTCTGTTTTAGGTAGCAAAATGACTTGGGTGTGGCTGGAGCATAGACTGTTTAGAAGGCAGTGACAAGATCTGAACCCCAGTCCAAAGCCAGGCCAGGGCGTTAACCTGAAATAGCTTGTATACCTGCCAGGGTCTTAGATTTCTATCCTAAAGACCCCAAATCATTAAAAAATACTTAGGAATCAATGTAAAATCTAACAGGTTCAGAAATACCTTTCTGGTTCTTACAATGTTGTATACCATCATTATATGTCTTTCTAATGCTCTAATATCTTTCTAGGGCCCTAGTATATGTCTTTCTAGGGTTCCAGTGGTGCCAAACATATCACCAAATGAATCTAAGATCGATGTAATTATCCTTAAGTATTAATAATTGGTACATAGTCATAGCTAATCCCCTTTATCTGTATTCTGAATACCTTGTCCACCAGTCTGGCCTTTTCCCAAACCTTGTTTTCTTCTTTATTCTCTCTCTTTGTTAGTTTGTCCCTCTCTTCTACCTTCTTTCTTTCATATTCCTCCAATCTTGGGAGTAGAGGGGGAAATGAAAACCACAGAACCAAAAACCCCTTGACACACTCGATTGTGTGTCATAGTTATTTATTTGTCTATTATCATCTCTTTTAAACCAAGAGGATGTCTGTAGCGTGTTCACGAAATATTAATTGAAAGTCTTCTAGTACTGCTTCTCTTCTGGGTGCTTAGGATATAATAATGAAAAAAATCACCAAAAATGCCTGACCTCATGGAGCTGACTTTCTGGTCAGAGGAGATCAACAATAAATGATAAAATAATTAATAAGTATTAGAACACGATAAGTTCCATGGGAAAAAACAAAGAAAAAGTAAGGATTGGAATAATGGGTGGTTCCAGTTTCTAACAAAGTGGCTGCATAAGCCCTCCTGGGTGCCATAAGGACAAATACTTGAACGTGGAGAGGGAGGTTTCTCTGCAAATACCTGGGGACAAAGAAGACAGCCAGTGTAGAGGTGTGAAGGAAGGGGCCCCAATTGTACCCCAAATGGTGAAGGTTTTGCACTTTGTAGATGTGTTTTCAAAGTGTACTGAAATAAAAAAGCAAGGAGGGCGTTTTCCGTCTGCTCGGAAGCATAGAATTTGGCAAAGAGAAAGTAAAGGAATTACTTTCCCTTTTGATACTCACGGAGAATGTGTCCCCTGTTGGGTTAGAAAGAATTGAAGGAGATGTCACAGAGTCTGTGTTTGGACCTCAACAACTTCTTTTCCTTCAAGCAGACAGTAAACTAGCTGCTAAAGCTGCTTACACTGCCACACTCATGGTTTTGTTTTTTGCAACACCTATTGTACTGTCTTTGTAACTTTTGGTGTTTCATAAACACATTTTTCTGTGCGTGCTAGTCGACTTGTTTTCAAATAGAGTGAAAGAAAATTTCCTTGAGGCATTCCTTCATTCAACACAAACCTGGAGCAGGACAGGAATGAGTGAATATGTCCACCTGCGACTTAAAATAGTGGCACGACACCGGAACCAGTCATTTGACAGGAGAAGCAATTACAGCGGCGGAAGTGTTCAGGCCTCCATGCCGCAGTAAACAGCCTGCTCTTCTAAAATTGTGTGAGTTTGAAAAATAACATTAACACAACTTTCACTCCACTAAATGATGAACTCTTTAGATACACTTTCTTAGAGATTCATTACTGTTAACTAATTATATCATGTGCCCACACTAAGTATTTGAAATAGCTTTTGACTCCTGGTTTTTTAATCACTTATGAATGTACCGATTTTAGGTTCTGTCTCTTTGTGAAAAACAGGATGTTGTATTTTTTTTTTATTTTTTATTTATTTATTTTTTTGTATAAACTGATATTTTTGTCCAGGTGGTTTACTTCATAGAGTTTGTTCTTGTTCTTGGGAATCACAGTCAAAGATAAATTGATTAGTCATAATATGAGATTAAAAAGACCAGAGAACATAGCTTATGTTCAGGGGGTTAAATTCAGTTGCTAGATTTCTTTGTGTAAATGGACAGATGGGAACGTGATTTTTTGAAATATGTACAATTTATGATTACTAGTGATTAATCACATTTCTAGGAAATTAGTGTTTTCCCTTAAGTTTTCATCCCACTGTGCCTTTAAATTATATGCACATCTGCTTAGTACTGTGTGCCAAAATCTGTGGTTCATAATGTAGATTGCATACACACCTTTTTCTGATTAGTAGAAATATAATAAAAATAATGGAAACGAAGGTGAATTTTACAGTATTTCATCGTCAGCAGCTCAATGCTAACATGACAAAATAAAACATTACAGTGTTGTTTATTTCAGTCCTCAGATCAGGAATACCCAAGACCCATCACGTGTGTTCACAGGGTTGTGCCGCATCATTTTCCCTTCGTCGATTCTCTCCATAACTTAAGATTTTGGAAGGGGTGGGTATGGAATTTGGCTCCTGCCATGTATAAATCGGAGCTGTATTTCATAATGAAGTTTTACCGAGGCTAGGGCATTTAGCACAAGCCTAATAATTCTAGGACCAAGATCTAAATTTGAATATGCTGGATTTATCTATTGGTACCCTTTTTAACCTTTTACAATAGGTATCTTATGGTATTTGAGTCATTCATTCGTTCGTTCGTTCGTTCGTTCATTCATTCATTCATTCATTCGTTCGTTGAGCCAATCTGTCGAGCGCCTTCATGTTCTAGTTGCTGTTCCCAGTGCTAGATAAACAGGCTCGATCAACAGCATTGCCGTGCGTAGACAGTTTCATGATTAGAAGCCTATATGATTCTGTTAGAAAACAGTCAACCTCTATTTCTGATAGTGGCTTTGGTCATCAGAACCATAGAACTTTGTCTACAATTTTGCATTGATAGTCATTCCAATAATCTTTTTTGTTTGTTTAGGACCTAGTCCATGCAAAGTATCTTTTTTTTATTTTTTAAATGTACTTGAAACCACAAAGACAGACACATAAGATCTTTTTGCCATCGTAGCTCACATTCTGGCAGACCAGAGTAGACAAACACATGGAGACACTCCTCTGATCAGAGTGACAGTGATACAAGTGCTAAAAAGAGGACAAAAACCTGCTATAAAGGAGTTGGTGGGAGAGAGAATTCATTCTCATGAGGGCAATCTGGGAAGAATTCTTTGAAAAATTTTCTTAGGTAGTATCTACCTTTTCTTGGTGTTTGTCAGTGTTTTTATGCTATTCACCCTCCCTCCACTCATTGAAACATGGCTAGCAAATATTTTGACATTGCCTTGGATTATGAAGATTTAAATTTATAGAATAGCCATCTGTTGCCACTGACTGAGGCAGGGGGAGTGGACATATAGTCAACATTGCCTTTTTCCTTCTCTTTTACTAGCAAACTTATCACACGTGGTTCGCATCTTTGCCCCTCTCCCTTCTTGACACCAGGGCTGGAGGGCGGTAATGGGGGGTGGCGGTGGACTTTTACTCCATGAGACGTAGTGAACTACTTTCTGAATGGTTGCCCTTGACCTCCATTTAGCCAAATATAAGAATCATACTGAACCTGCTTCACCTCTGTGGATTGAGAAACACTACGGACAACTCCTGGCTTCCTAAAATTATTTTCCCTCATACCTTTTTTGTTTTGTTTGTTTATATATGAAAGCTATTTTTCTCCTCCACGTAAATTTTTGGAAGGCAAAGAACCATGGTTAATTTTTATTTCCTGTAATGCCTACCTTGCCAAGAATATAATCAATGCTCAATAAATGCAAGGTTCATTCTGGGAGGGATTATATTGGTGGCACCCACCATTAGTTATTGCTTCTAGAATGCATACGGGAAATGGATAGTATTTCACTAATATTTGTAAGAAATTCCACTATCAATCTTTTAAATAAAATAAATGTGATTTTTTTTTTTGGTCCACATCTCACAGGGCAGATGGGAAATTAAATCTCAGTCATGATGGCATCCCCCAGCGTATTTGGTGGTACCCAGAAAAAAAATGGCAGGTCCTTTCTCTTTAGCATCCTGGTCAGTGCTGATGTATTTTTTCCCCAAATCCCTGTGGGTCCTTGGAATCCTGTAGCTCTTTGACTCTGTGTCTCACTTAGGACACAGGGATATTTGCCAAGGCTGAGCACTTAGTGTCCAGGTCCAGCCTCCTATTGCACGCTTGGACCTGTACCCTGCAGAGGTCCTGCACTCTCTAGGGATGATTTAAGGGCCATTGGCCCTTTCAGCGTCCAGAAGAAACTTCTTCCTGCGTGACTGCTCTTGATCCTGTTTCTCCTCGCTTCAGGGAGCCAGCATCCTGGAAAGAGACACGTAGGAGCAAGAAGTCCCCAGGCAAATTCTGCCCCATAACCCAAGGTTGCTCAGCCTCGGCACTATTGACATTTTGGACCAGAGAATTCTTTGTTGTGAGGGGCTGTCCTGTTTATTAAAATGATTAGCAGCATCCCTGGCCTCCACTCAGTAGATGCCATTAGACCCCCCAATTCTGACCATCCTAAGTGTCCCCAGACATTGCAAAATATCCTCTGGGGAACAAAATCACTCCTGGTTGTGAATCGTTGTTCTAATTGAAACTCACCAAGATATGAAAGGCTGTCAATAAATTTGTACTGCAACAAATATATGCTTAGGAAATACTAATTCTCCTTTTGGAAAAAAAAAATAGAAAAACAGAATAATAGCCAAGTGGGAAAATGGTAATGAAAAGGAAGGGAGAGAGATAGAACGTATGTGCCAGCAAGATGTTATTCACATTTTACAGACTACTGGGAGACTGTATCCTAGAGCTGCTTATTTGTTAGGCACGGGACGCAGGCTTCAAGCCCACATCCATCCAACCTAAGAATCCGAGTATACTTTCCATGACACCTTATACTATTTCAGCTATTCAATTCACTTTGCCAAATATTTTAGTGCATACACAAGAAGACTGCATTCTTTGCCTTACTTTGGAATATTGCATTTGTAGTACGTTATAGGCAGAAAAATTCTTCACTGAAGATAATTCAAAATGTGAATTGCCTATCAATTCATTCAAATTTCTTTAGCAGGTATATCAGGACCTTTTCAGGGCGATGACTTCTACAGACTGTCTATAGCCTCTCTGCATTAAGAAACAGCCTTAGCTCAAAGCCCATGCTATTTCCTATTTTGCTAGACTCTCATTATTTAGGACAAGTGAGGCAACTGGAATAGAACGGGTGAGCAAAGTTGGGAATGCGGAGGACTTCCAAAGAGAATGATTGGTTCATAGAGATGAAGCAGAGTACGATAACGACAGGTTGTGTGATATGGGAGATGTAACGAATGCAAAGGATAGAGTGAAGGGAAATGAATCTGTAGAGAGTCAGGAGTTTGGCTGTGGGGTCTCTCTGTGCTACCATAATGAGCTTTGACTGTGTTCTCAAAGCCCCTGGGGAGCGATTGAAGCACATTAGACAATACCATTTCATGAACAGATCTGTGATTTAGGGGAAAAATACCAAACTATTACTGTTATAATTTGAATATTGGATTTGAGCAAGTCTTTTTAAAGATGCTATTGGTATAATCCAATCAAGAACATTTAGCCCTGAACCAAAATTATGCCAGTGGTGACTTTAAAATCATAATAATAATAATTGATTGATTAACTTTTATATTTTTTTTCCTAATTCACCACTTCACAAACTTTCACATGCATCCAAGTCATCTGTTAAAATGCATATTCTGATACAGGAGGTTTGGATGACACCCAAGATTCTCCATTTCTTACAAGCTTCCAGATGATTCCAGTGCTTCTAGTTTGTGGATACTCTTATGGGAAGCCAGGTTCTAAATGGTACCCAATATGCTGGGTACTGAAAGAACAAGGTAATGGCCTGTGGTGTTGAAGATGCGGTCTCAGGTGCTTGGGATATAGGTGCTTCGCCCCTGTCCTTAGGAGTTGATTCCTCTCTCTCTCCAGCTTTGACCTTCTTAGTTGGTTTCTCTTTCTGGTTTCACCTAGTGGCCATCTGTGTCTCTGGCAGCTCATCCTTCCACGTTCAAGTTCAGTAAAAATAAATCACTTGCTATTTCTTAACAGCTCCAGTGAAAAGTCTCATGGCATTGCATTGGCTCCAGTTAAGTCAGATGTCTGCTTCTGAACAAATCTCTGTGACAAGGGGACTGGGATGTTCCCAGTAACCTGGCCCAAGTTTGCCCATTCTTAGAATCAGAAGTATAATCAACTTCGCCTGAAGTGCTTGAACTGAGAATGAGGAAAGTATGCCATTATTCCTAAAGGGAAACTCAGGATGGAACTGAAAATTTGATTAGATTTCTGCTATATACAGTGATTGGATGTGTACCAGAAGTTTCCAAATGGTCTTTATTTCTTAGGAATTTTTTCATGGTGACTCAGTCCAAAAGAAATACCCAGCAGTTAGTGAATTCGGTAGTTAGGTCCAACATCTTAATAAGAATTTATGTTCTAACAGCTTACTAGAGTTCTGTTTATTAAGTAGTTAAGTGCAAACAACTTAACAAGATTTATGTCCTAACCATTAAGTAGCTGCTTGATAAAATAATACACATAACTGGAAAGAAAAATAATATTTTATTCCCTGAGGAGATGTGTACACCTGCTGGGCCCCACACAACTTCTTGACCTCAGGTTAAAATTGGATTTTGCCACCCTCATTTCCTGTTCTACATTGATTTTTGGGTAGTAATTCCCCTTTTTTTTCTAACAGCAATCCCTAAATCCCAGCTTTGCACAGGTATGATATCATCGAAAGGAATGTAGTATGAGCACCACATTTCTTGGGACGGTGAACTTACCTTAAGCTAATTTTAGTGTGGTCTCCAACAGATGTTCAGTATCACTGTGTTTCACTAGAAATTTTAAAATATCACGAGCACCTCTGTGAATTCCCTCAGTTGCCTTCGTGCACAGTTTGGGACCCATGGTCTTAGAAATTTAATATTTGAACTTCCTATTGGAAATCTATGTAGAAATGGAGAATCAGTTGTTGGCTCTATGGATTGCGTTCAGGTAAGAGGTCTGCGCTGGTGAGCCATCTCAGCGTAAAGGTCTGCGTCTTGGCCCGAAGGCCTCTAGGCTGGTACCCTGTATCTCCCCCTTCTCCTCCAGAGAAGAATGGCTCATGTCTACTCGCTACCACACTGCTTCACAGAACTCGATTTTACTGTTTGATCGTAGGAGTCCTGAGGCTGTCTAATAGATGTCCTCCATGGAGCGGCTCATCTCAGTATGTGCAAGTTATGTTTCAAATTGTATTTAAATTAAACTGCAAAAACAGTGATTTTTTTTTCTTTGTTCTTCTTTGTCTTCTATACTCTGGATTATTCAGATATTGGCATAAATAACTGAGAGGTGGGCATCATGTATTTTCCACTCAGGTTGTAAACCTTCTGAAGTTTTAGACTTTGTTCCTTTGTGCACTTACCCATGTGTATCATAGCTTAATTGATAAGGAGCAAGCAGAGCAAGCTTTGGATCTTGAAGTGGTTTTCTTTGATCTTAAAGTAGTTGATAAAGTATTTTCTCATTGATTATGCTTTTCTGCTTCCTTATTTGTTGTGTTAATGGTGTAGTGTCAATATTCTCTAACCTGATATTTAAAATAACTTCAGTGTAGTCTGGAAACAGTAGATTTCCCAAAGCACATGCACGTTTTATTTTACTAGAGTCCATAATGTTTCTGTCTCCCGAGTTCACGTGAGATGTAATGGGCCATTATTACATCATTATTATAGCACTGTAGCGCGTAACATCACTGATTATCTCTTGAAGCTGTCACTCCTACTGACTGCCTAGAATTAACTCTTCCCATAGTCCAGAAAAGAAAATAAAAGGCATTGAAAATACTAAGTACACTACCGTCATGTGAATATTTAATTTATTGAATTATAAAGTGAAAGATACTAACAGTTATTCAGTTACTACAGAAATCCTGTGTTGAGTTTTTTTCCTTGAATATCCAAATAATTTCAACTCTATTTACAAAAGCAACATGTTAGACTGCTTATTTTTGTCTGTTAGGTTCTCTTTTTAGTATCCTTTAATACTGCAGATAAACTATTGGGGAGTATTAGCACAACACTGACAGTTGTTTATAGTAGACTTTGAAACAAGATCGCTGTCCATATTTATTTTTGAGGTTTGATGTCGTTTGTTTCTTAAATGGCATAAACATAGCTTGGCTATGCCATGTAGTTTCAACGCTCTGATAGTTTAGTACATGTGTCAGTAATGGGTGTCTATGAGAACTTACCACATCACATAAACAGTGGTGCTTTGATGGAGTGTTGAAAAATGCTCCTGCCTCAGCCACTGAGTTTGTTTGTGATAGTGAATGTCCGCTGAGATCCATAAATGACAGTGTAACTCGTGTTTTGATGATTGTCTTCCTGATGGGGGCTCTTAATATTTTTTCTTCGTCCTTGTCTCAGCATTTGTTCATGATTGACATGAACAAATGACATTCCTGCGTTCCGTCTGTGGTTTTTTTTTTTTTTTAAATCATGCAGATATTTGAATTTCTTTTAGAGAGCAAGAATAACATTGCATCCGTTGCTTGTTGAATAGACTCTCAGTTTCTGCTAGCAAAACAGTAACGTGGTATGCCTCTGTGTATGTGATTTTCCTTTGGTACAGTCGTTTTCTTCCTCGTATTACAGTGATTGATTGAGCGACTGTGTTCTAGCAGTCCTTAACGTGGCACCTACTGAACCTAAAACTATCACCTTCGTCATGGCTAACACTCCTCATCACCTGCTGACCTGTCAGTCCTGCGCATCCTGCAGAGGAGAAGCCACATCTCACCTTTCATTCCTGTCTCTATATAGCAGCTCTGGTTCATGTATTTTATGCCCAGGTTTGAACTGACATTTTCTCATCATTTCTCGGGTGTTTATGATTAGGAGTTAAGATGTACTTTTACTCAGATTACTTAAAAAGTAGAGCAATGTATTAATGCATGCTAAATATTTATCACCAAGCCTAGGGATTTTGGACATACAAATATGTCAGATTGGGTAAATAGTACACAACATTTTGGCTGTTGGAAAGGGACTATTAATTTGGACCTTCACATTTGCTAGTTCTCACAGCATATTAATTTCATGGCAGACTTTGAATGTTCGGTCTTTTTTAAAAAAAAAAAAATTTGTTTCAGTCAATGAATTTACAATAATACAGACAAAAATAGTGTGTGCTAAATACCTTTATACAATCTGTTGTTGTATAATCAGGAGATGCCATTCGAATGTAGCAATGCAGCAGGGAGAGCATGTCACATCTGGTCTGTGTTCTAGATTAGACCTTGTTTTCTTTTTTTTTTTTTTAACTAGAGGTGCTGTGGTAGGAAATATAGGTTTGTACTAATTCAAATTTGGGATGCATGTGTAGCAGGTGTCGATATACGTATTTTCTGACAGAAAATTAACACTTGGCAAAGGTGAAAGTTTAGGCCGTCATGAACATTAAGGTTTTAACTTTATAGAAAAAAAAGAAAAACTACTTTAAAGCATGATGACTGCATAACTCAGTTATTTTATTCCGAACTTAAACCCTTTCAAAAGGCATCCTTAACAAAGCAAGTATAATGGCCATAGTACACCGCTTCTTTGTGATATAATAACGCTTTGTGCTCTATCCAGACGTGTTATAAAAAAGTTCTTTAAAATTGCACAACCACGAAGGCAGGATCCAGTGTGAACGATGCAGAACATGTAATGATTTTCAGTAGCAGCGTTTTTTTTTTTTTGCTTAGAGCAGGCAAACGAATCATTCACCACACTGTACACAAAATGTTTTACAGCCCTATTCTGGACAATTGTTCCTGCACTTGGAGAGTGCAGGTATGGACCTCAGAAGCATATAGATCCTGAGTGCAGCTGCAGTGTCCCTTGCAAGAGACAGTGCAGCTGGTTTCCCAGTCTTCCTAACGCCAGATGAGGAAGTGACTTTCCTTCGAGAAGGGGATTACAGTCATATCCTTAAACGAGGAAACTAGAACCAGATTTCTTCTTAGAACTTGCAGTGGGGATTCTGAAGAAACATTGCTCTGAACTTTAGCTTATTCTAAACTCAAGTTACTAAGATTTTGGTAATCTTAGTTCAACTTTGGAAGTAGGCTGGGCCACCGAGTAATGTATACTTTTCGTAACGTAAAAGTAATCTTGCTTGTACACCTGAAACTAATAAAAAGTAACATCGGATGTCAAAAAAGATAAATAAAAATAATTGTAAAAAAATAAGTAACCATGCTTCCTGCACAGGGTGAAATGGTTAGTTAGTCTAAAACCAGAACAAAGTGCAAAGAAAAGTGAGCACTACGTTAGCAGCTACTCAAATATCCTCTCAAATATTTCTTTAATTTTGCAATGATTTTTTTTTCATTTGCTCTCAAATTAAATACCAGACAGACATTATATTTTCTCATTGTATGCACTCATATATTGTAGAAAAGCATTTAATGCTAAATTAAGATGGAAAGTTAAGTTTTACCTCCCCTTTCTGGAAAAAAAAATCAAATATTTATTAACTGCTTTCCATTGTTGTCTTCCTCTTTAGAAAGTAATTTGTGGTCAGTGGAGCCCAGTGGGGAAGCTCCTTTTCCTCCAGATGGCCGTGACATTTGAGAAAACATCAGAGGATTAGAGGAACTGTGGTGAGCACACTCACCACACAGTCCTGACACAGTCTGACAGCCCTAATCTGATTGGATGACCAAGGGCACAAAATTCTCATCCAACTGTGCAATCATCGTGCGCATTTTTAAGGGCACTAAAATATTCCACAGTTTTGGTGACTGTTTTAAACAAAAATATGGAAACCTTTACTTCATGGTATGTGCTTGGAAAGGTGAATGGAGGTACCTTGTGTGGCTTCAAAAAAAAAAAAGGCCTACCGATATGTTGGCATGAATGAGCACAGCATGCTGTAAATGTCTTTACTCTTTATTAAGTAGGGTTTGCAAACAATCTAAATGGTTAAATGGTAGAGGAAACTATAGAAATAGATCTGAGTAAAGCCTACCAAATCTAATTATGTATCGTCACCATCTGCTGAAATATAACAGAATTAATACAATTACTGTCAGAATTTCAAAGAAAAAAACTTAAAATAAACCCTGCGTGTGTGTGTGTGTGTGTGTGTGTGTGTGTGTGTGTGTGTGAGAGAGAGAGAGAGAGAGAGAGACAGAGAGGGGGGGGGTGGAGAGAGAGAGGAAGAATATAGCAAGAGTAACAAAGAATAGCATCTTATACTTTTCCTCATTTTGTCAATTATTGTTTAGAATAATTGGAAACACTTTTTCCTAAGTTTTGACTTGATTAAAGTTATCAAGTTTTCGTAAGGTGATTTTATTGGTTTGAGTATTTAATTATATCCACTGCAGCTTCCAAAATTGCCATGGCAACAGGTGTGTAATTATCAAAATTGCACATAGCTTCAATGTGTAGTGCATTTCTTCCAGTTGAATGGATATTAAATCATACTGCTTAACACCTACTGTACTGGTAAACAGATAAAACTTTGACCATGGCCTGTAAATTGATCCTGCTTCTATAGATTTCTTTTACTACAAAGCCATTGAATAAGGGTAATTTGTGCCTTTGAGGGTTTTCTGAATTTATTAGAGCTTGACAGAAAGTTTAATTCATTTAATGAAAAAAAAAAAAGATGTGTTTAATTACTACTCACATTTCCATTTGTAGAATTCTCTCCAAAAGACTGTACTGCTGTTGTTTTTAGTTGCAAGGTGTGTGTTCATGATAGATGACATTTAAATTTTTTTTTCTTAAGAACATCTTTGTTTTAAATGCTGTTGTTCATAATTAATGCAGATGATTTTTGTATAAAGCACATATGAAATGAAACCTTTGTATTAAAACATAGTCTTCTAATACATATTAACTCTAACAAGAGTGTATAATCCATGCTTTTTAGTGAAGTCTAAACTTTATATTGTTTCTAATATTCCAGGTGGTCTTTTTAGAGTGGCTTCACCCCATAAATAGTCAAGAGAGTGATTATCAGAAATTATCTTTTGCATATCTCTGATTGTTATTAAATTAAAAACTTTCCTTAAATATGCAATGAAAGAGATAAGAGTTTACTTTTATTGTTATTACTTATTTTTTGGCCATCCAATATCATAATTTATAAATCCAGTATATACATTTGATTGACAGAATTGAGCTTTTACAGAGCCAGCATTATAAGAAATCTATTTATGTTCAAAATGCACAGATCAAGTAGTCCTGTAAATGATATTGTTAAATAGGAAGCCAGCTAAATGATTACAGAGCTATATGGATCTTTTCATTATTCAGTCTCTGTTTTTAATGGACCTTTTATTCTGAAATGCTGGTCAGGAATTTGAGATCATTAAATGGAACATAAATAACTGATGTTAGAACAAAAGCTTGCATAAGAAGACATGAGTATTTAAAACTTGGAGTCTAGACACTTGGATTTCCAAGATAGATGATTCTACAAAAGATTGGAGAAAAGCTGTATGTGATCTTCTGTTATTCTACTCCCCCTTCCCTCTTCCCAGCCAAATATCCCAGAATACGGTTTCATTTAATTATCAATTTTAATTTAACGTGTTTCCATTTCCACCTAAAGTCGAGGTTCCCAGTGGTACAAGATTAGATCACCTGCTTATGTACTGGAGCGTTGTAATATGGAGTCCAACACGCTGTATTCATAATATGGACTGGCAACTAACAAAGAGGTAAATGATCTATTCACACAAATAGGTTAACATTTCTGAAATAGTGTCCTTGGCATTGATAACCATTAAAAAAAACATGGAGAACATACTGATTTTCTCTAGACTGGTTTCTCCACTATTTTTCTTATTACTTACTCCAGCTCATATTTAAATTGTGCGTGTGTGTGTGTGTGTGTGTGTGTGTGTGTGTTTTAAAGAAAGGAGAAACAAATACTCAGTATATTTCTGTAGACTCCCTTTTAATGGATCTCTGCCAGTGGTAGCCATTGTTTCATTTGCTTCTGGCTGCTCAACTGTGCAAGGTTGCCTGGAAACACTCCTTCTTCAGTGCAAAGCTCTCCAGCCACTTTCCATACCTCCGGATCCAGGGCTTAAAGATTTAGGAAATCCAGCCTCTGGTGTTTCTTTTCAAAATCTCCTTAGTAAACAAATGATCTTACAAATGTAGAAAATTGAAAAATAGCTTCCTAGTCGATAGGGCAGGCATGTTTAAAACAAAACCAAAACTTTCCGAAAATTACAAAATGGTTATTACAAATTCAAACAAATTGAAAATTTTCCTCACAAGGGAACTTAATATAAAACTTCATTAAACCAGTATTGTGTAATGTTGCTTGGAAATATTTAAAATGAACACTTACCCCAATCTCTCAGTTTAGAAATTTGGCTCTGTTCCCATCAAGGTTGCGTCATATTCCCATCACCCCTTTAAATTGGGGAAGGTTGACAGTCAGATACCTTGATTTGGAATTTCAATGCTTTTATTACATTTCAAAATAAGAATCATCATTAGCTAACAATATGATCATTATTCACTTTTTTTTCTGTTGTTAAATTTGTTTTAGTCTTGAGAGGCTTTTGGAAGATCAAATTGGTATTATGTTTCTAACACTGATTCAACTCTCTATCGGCTTTGCTATTGAGTCATTTTCTCTTTCAAACTCACTTTGACAGCAAATTAAAAATTGAAATCATTTTGATACAATTTTTCTCTACTATGACTCCAAATTCATACTCCTGAAGTATACAATGGAAATATATCAACATACATGAGTTAAATATATGCTACTACATAATACCTCTGTATATACCATTATAAGCTTTATAAAAAGATGCTTTTAAAAAGTCGGACTAGGTAGTTTTCATCTTTCTCTTTTGTTACAAGTAGTAAGAAATTATATGTTTATGATATAAGAAAGAAAAGGAAAGGTCTGAAAGGCCTACAATCATCAGATATGTCTTACCTGAATTTAAAATTAGTTAAATTTTAGTCTCCTAACAGCTTTCTCTTTTCCCAGTTTACTTTGATATTTTGACAGTCTGTAATTTTAACTGTATAATATTAGTATTGCTAACAACACACCCTTTGACAGCTCACTCTTGGCAGATCATATAGATTTAAATTGGTTATTAGGTATTGAAACTTCTCTACTATATCAATACTTCTAAATTTATTTGAATCATTTTCCCTATCTTATTTATTAAATAATTATTTCTGATACATGGATTTTAGTTGCTGCAGAAATACATTTTAAGGTTATTCATAATGTTACTTTTTAGTCTTAAATACCCATATGACTCATGGTTGGTTACTGTTTTGGATTTATTTGCTATGCTGTTTCTAAAAAGAATTTAAATCATTGGTCAAGAAATCAGATATATTTTTTCATACTCTCATTTTTTCTATATCTCTTAATCCTAAGTGTCCCTCACAATAGAGCTTTGGGTCTGCTTGTCAGTTGCTGATGAAATGTTTTCAGTTAAGATAAATTATATCTCAGATACCAGAAACTGATGAGACTGGTTTTACTACATAGTACATTGGGAGCAAAGCAGAGGCATATTGCTACCTGTTTGAGCATGTATCCCCTCCATTTTTAATGCAGGACAATTAATTGTGGGCTACAGATTACTGAGATTTACTGTAGTGCATAGAAATCTGGTGTTTTCATTGTCATCAGAGTGGGAATCTGATTTTCATGTGAATTTAAATTGGTAAGGCAGGTGGAATCTCAAAATACGCTTCATGTGGTGATGTTGAAATAATTATCAAGGAAGAGATAAAAGAAGGAGCTCAAGTACTTATGGCATGTGAGACAATCTGTCTCCAAGGTGCTTTACATATTTTACCTCATTCAGTCCTAGGAACAGCCCTATGACTTAAGTAGCATTGTTCCCATTTTATAAATTGACGAGCTCGTGCTTATTGAGGTTAATTAAACTCAAATTCCTCCCAGCCATTTTTAATTCTGGAGGAGATACAGTTCCACTATACCTCCAACTTCCTCATTAGTATAGGAAGAGAAGATATCTCTGCTGGCCTATGAAGGATAGAGAAACATAATTGCCAGGAATCTAGATTGCCAGGAATTTAGATTGTTCAAATCAATAGTGTACTAAAGAATATCTTCACTATGTGAAAACAACAACTAGAGCATAAAGTTTCTGTAAAATTGGACCACACGTTTTTGAATCCTTAACAGAAATAAGGGTTAATAGGTTTTCTGATATTTTCAAAGAAACGAGGACAAATACTCTGGGTCTTTGAGGACTCTTATGGGCAAAGCCCACAGTAAGAGATGTAAAAATAAGTTAAGACATGGTCCGTGCCCCTATAAAACTCCTACCCATGAAAATCCCAACTATAAGAAGCGAGGATTATCCACAGCGATAATTGTGAAGGCAAGGTACAGTGTGCTATGGGAGCATGGGAAGCTTCACTGTGGAGGTGACATGTCAGTAGGGTCTGGAAGGATGTGTTTACCTGGTTCTGAAAGAAGGAGGGGGATTGCAGGCTGGTTCAAGGCACAGGTGGGTAGGTGAGCAGCTCTACATGGTCAACACAGAATGTGTTTTGGTGAGTGACGAGAGGTTTCAGGTTAGGTCCACGGAGCCATTGTCATGAAGGGCCTTCTTCCATCGCGTGCTGAGGTAGTCACAGGCCACCTTGTTCCAGAAAGAGGAGATCTGTAAAGCATTTATTCCTGATAGACAAAACATGTTCAGATTCATGTGGAGGAAAGATTGCATTTGTGGAAATCAAGAGGATGTGGTAAAAGGAGAAATAAGAATCAATACTATCAGTAAGTATAATCTTTCCTTAGTTTCTGGGCAAACAATGCCTGGGCTTGAACCAAGCATGTGAATAAGACCAAAGAAAAGGAACTGAGAAATCTTGAATTAATGTCATTTATTATATTTAAAATAACTTCTTCAAGTCTATGCTTTTAATTATTTTGAATGTATACCTAGGAGTGGAATTGCCCAATCATGTAGTGATTCTATGTTTAAATTTTTGATGAACTGCCAAATTCATTGGCTTTTATAATGAAATGAGAGAGGACTTTCTGAGCACTAATATAATCCACACATGTTTCTCTTCTCTCTCAACCCTCCCCCACCCCCCAAAAAAAAAGAAAAGAAAAAAAAACCTTAGGAAGCCAGTGCTGGCCACACGAAGCACTTATCGTTTTTTAATGAGTGAGTGCATTTATGGAGGCGGTAAGGAAAAGTCAGCTGTGACTTTCCCGGCAGTTGGCTCTCCTCATGTTTAACAGACCTATGAAGACTCCAAGCAGGAAGTCGATTTATCATGGTGGGATTGTGATGGCTTCCTAGACTGAGGAAGTGAAGCAAGAAGGCTCTCAAGAATGGGACTGCACTTAAGAGAGGGTGAGAAGAAAGAGTTTAGTGACAACACAGTGAGGAAAAGGTGCAGTGCTTAGGTGTGAAAATGAGGAATGAAGGATTCTTCGTTTCTCTCTTCTAGCTCTGGTCTTCTGACAGTACGCTGCTCATCCCCTGTCTTTGCTTTAATCAAGCTCTACTGGAAGATACTCAAGGGTAGGAAAAGTTTATAAACTCTCCTTCTTTTTAAGTTCTCCTTGTAAAACAAAAATCAACAAGTATTAATTAACTGCCTTTCAATTTTATTCCTCCTGTGTAGAGAGCTGCATAGAGGATCCCTTTATACTTTAGTGAGTGATCTTCCCCTTGGAACTTATAAATGGTTTCACCACCCCATTGTATTCCAGACAAATGCAGCAGGGCTTTAATATGAGGACAGTCTCAAGAATCCAGATTTAGATATAAGCTTTTCTTTTGACAAGTTATTTTGTAAAAAGGAAAGAGAGAGGAAAGAAAGGAGAGAAGAATGAAGGAAAGAAAAAAGAAATACTTGAATAGCGTAGCCTGTTTTTTTTATTAATGCACCTTCAATGAAAGTAAATCCCCAAATTCTGAAAGTTCTGTGACTGTGGATAGGTTGTTTAAGCTCTTAAGACCTCAGGGCCCTCTTTTGTATAATGATTTTATTCCTATTTTGTAAAATAGGCTTTTTCTACTCAGTGTGAAGTTCTCGATGTGAAAATACTTTGTAAATTTTAATGTGTTTAACAAATGGGTTTTCTTTGTACAGTGAATCCTTAAAACAATAACTTTGACTTCTTTATCATCTACTTTACAGGGAACATAATGTCTAAAAGTAGTAGAAGAATTTAGCAAAATTGTTGTAAAAATTGTGTAACTTAAATACAAGTATATGTGATAAGTTAAAGCCAGGCTTTGTAGAATAGATAAGTTCAATTTATTAGAGTAATTTACTAAAACTATGCATGGCACCTACTATGCCCTTAGAAGGAAACAAAATTGCAAGGGATGATATTTTTTTTTTAATAGGTACCATTTATTGACTGCTTACTAGATGGTAGTCATAATTCTAAACACAATACATGTAGGAACTCTAATTATGACAGTCACCTGTGAGCTGTCATCCTTATTTTGTAAACAAAGTTGAAGAATAGAAAGTTTAAGGATCTTACCCAACATTAAACAGCTATTCTTGTGTGAAAATGAATCTATTCTCATTTTGTATCAACCAAAGTTCTCAATAATTGCTAATCAGAGCTGTTTCATAAATGATAATTGACATGTTTAATTTTGACATTTCTGTTACCTTAAGAGGCTATTCTTAATTTTTACAGATTATTATTTACTTTATCCTCCAGGAGATTTATTAATATAAATGCTTAGGTGAGTGGTTTTCAAACTATGCCTCAAGGATCCCCAGGAATTTCTTGGAGAACATCATATCCTCTTCATCTATATTCACTTCCTGTATACCTGCTTTATATAATAGGTTTAATTATTAGAGCCCTTCCTTTCTCTCCTCCCCCTTTCCCTTCCTTCCTACCTCTCTTGCAGTCTTTCACCTATCATTTATTCATTATCTATCCATCCATCCATCCATCCATCCATCCATCCATCCATCCATCCATTCATTTATTCATCCCTTCATGCGTGCAGCTGTACAACCAACCAACCAACCAACCTAATCAATAAATATGCTTGGAGCTCTCTATACAAAGCACCGTGGGTGCTGGCAGTGGCAATCTTACAAAATAAGGATCTAAAAGATAAAAAAAGTAAATAAAAAAAACACAGACAGTGAATTTAAACACAGTTTTGTTTAATAAAACTAAGTCCATGTTAAATATTTTGGGAAAATATTGCTTATGTTATCTTTTTTATTAGAATTAATGATACTGTCTCTTAAGAGGGAGAGACGTCAGTTGTGTCCAGTTCTAAAGCATTACGTAGACTTGGGACATGGTAGATATACTTTCCTGTACAGTACAAATAATTATTTCCTCTTTTAGTTTTTTATGAATTTGAAACCAAGAAAGGTGACGTTTTTATAAACATCAGCCCTTTATGGTTTGATTGACATGATCTGAGCTTGCAACTAATTAATCAACCTGAAATGACATGTGATCGTAAAATCATTGTTCAAAGTAGGAAAAAAAGTTTCAAAAAGGAAAAGAAAAAATCCATATTTTTTAATCCTTAAATGTCTGAAGTATTTAATATTAAAAATATAAAGCTCAAATTGGAAAACAGAGTTTACATTTTTAAATTTCAGAGTCTCTCTAGAGCCTGTGCGAAGCACTTCATTAATGTCATCAGTGTTATTAAATCCAAATTTATAAAAATGTTAGTGACTAAGTGCCAGTGCATTAAAAACTCTGGTCTTTCCTGGTTGAATGTACACCATATTAAAATGCAATACTGCACATTTGTAGTAAATAATACTTTCAAAGATTCTACAACAGAAAAATATTGTTAAATAAGAAATGTTAGGTATCTCTTAACATTTTTCCTAATAAACTTATTCAGAAACTTTGAATTGATTTTCACTCTTGACTCAGAATCCATGATATTTTTCTTTTGTCTCTTTTCCTGTTCAGTTGTGCTACACTACATTAAGGAAAGAAACATTGACTAAATGGGCTGGCTTCTCCTGATTAAAAGTACTTTCCAAGGAGCAGCCTCATTAGCATAGGCTTTCCCTCTAGCCCTCCCTGCCCCTCTGCCCTGAGGTAGGTGAGAGCCTAAAACTACACTCTAGACCACAACAAAGGACATATTGATTTCATTTGAAAATGTAAACCATTTTATTAGGGCCAGTTCTATTCACCTAACTTAAAACCTTTGATGGGGCTTGTAGTCAGGGAGTCCAAGGTGGATGAGGGCAGGGGGAGGATACATGATGAAATCTGGAGAGAATATCATTGTGTTGGTTACTTGAGAAATGGTGGACTCTGAATACGCTTACTGGATCCTGAGAATTTGCAAAAAAAAAAGAAAAAAAAAAACAAAAAAATTGTTTTTCTTCATTTAATTTTCTAAGCTGATTTTCAAATGGTCATAATTTTGATGTGGGTTATGCATATTTCAGTTAAATTAATTTTTATATTCTGAAAATGCTATATTGTTTCTTTTTATTTTGTGTGTAAACTTAGTATCTTTTTTCAGTCCCCAGCGATATATATTTTCTTAAAAATAGCCTTTTTAAATATTTGAACTACGTCTAAAATACATATGCATAAGTGTTTATTTTTCTTGAAACTTAATCCTAAAGATTTTGATTTCCTATTTATTTTTTATAAATTTATTTTAACCACACACTTCTGTTATATAGCTTACAAATCAGTGTTATTTTTCATAATGTTAAAATGTTTCCATAAAACTTATTTTCCAGGAGGAATAAAAACATTTAAAAGAGAGATCTTAATGTTTATAAATCACTTTGGGACTTCATCTGTAGGTTAAGTACACTTTCAAATACTGAAACAATAACAGCACTTATGTTCTATTAAACTGTGATAATAAAAGCAATAAAATAAAAATAAACCCTAGAACTAGATTCTTCTGCAGATATCTAATTAAAAATGTAATTAAATGAGTAATTTACAGTGAATGTCATGAAACAATAAATACAGCCTAAACAATCATGACAAAATAAAATAATACAATATTTGTGATTTATGTCATTTTCTTAATTCGAAACATGTGTATGATCTTTACCATATATAACGGAAAATGAAAATACAATTAAGCCAGCATGCCATTTTGGAAAACAATACAAAATAAAGATATATTTCATTAATCTTCAGTGATAATTTAAAGGACAGTAGTGTGTCTTCTTTCCCATAATTATTTTTGCAGACAAGAATAATAACTTGGGGACAGTTTGTATCTATATTTGCTTACTTTTGTCTCTGTCCTTGGGTTTCACTTCTGTCCCATGATAATATGCAAAAATAGGGCCACCTGTTTTCCACTGGGCTTTCAGTTTGGGTAAGTTCTTACAACACAGCAGTGTATTCCTGATCAAGATCCTTCTGGAAATCTGAGGTAAATTAATGATAATAATAAAAATAATAATAAACTGAAGTCAAAATGAAGTCTTCCAGAAAGATTGCCCCTTTCAAAAAAAAAAAAAGAAAAAAAAAAGAAGGAAAAAAATCTACAGGCACACAAACTTCCTGTGCAGAAGCTTTATGAATCCAGTTTATGAATAAGGAAATCAGTTCACTTTCGTTAAGGATCCAGAAAGAGAATACTTAAACATAAAGTTGAAAGGAAAAACTTAGGCAGCGTGTTTTCCTACAACAAATTATAAGAGGAAAAATCATTATAGAGTAATGTTTTTAATGAGCTAGAAATATTCCTGTCTTGAAAAAGATTGCTGTGAATTGTGGATGGGTGGAGGAAAAACTGTTTTTGCTTGAAAAATTACAAGCGTATTTTGAAGTAGTGTTTCCCAGTTTCTATTTTAAGTTAGCAATAGCGAAGTTATTTTCTTTTATATGTGTCAAAAAAAATCAGATCAGAAAGGCCATCTTCAATTGATTTTTCAACTTGAAAGGAACAAGGAACAGAAAGTTGGTCTTTACTCCTCCATCAGGGTATTATGCCTGTCAGTTTGTGTGCAAATGACTTATTCTGAAAAGCAGACTTTACACTTAGAGAAATACCAGGATATGGCATTTGTGCCCCATGGAGTGTTTGCAAATGGAATAATGCCTCAAGGAAGCCAGCTTCCTACATCCTGTCTGACTGCACTTATGCGAGTATGGATAAGCATTCATTTTCAGTAGTTCAAATAATTGAAAAATAAAGGGTCTACATTTTAGAATAGCTGGACTATTCACCTACTAGTTCACTGAAGAGAAGAAAAAATGAAGCTTAACTGCCCGATTTATCGTTTTAGCAGATAATTAAAAATAAAATCTAAAAAATCATAAGTTAAATTAAGTTTTATAATCTAAAAATAACACAGTAACCATCTTATAAGTTTGCTTTCTAATTTCCATTTTTGTTTAATTGCAAATTTTTATGCCTAATGTCTTAACAACCATTTTGTGTAATTATATTTACAATTGTTTCATGGAAGACATTTTCCTGTTCTGAAGGTTATTTTGAGAAAACCTTGAACTTCCTTTTCTCTCACTTACATATGTAAATTAGCTAGTGCAAGCAAATAACTTCTGTGAGGAGCCAGGTGTCTTCATTTATCTAATAAAAATTGTAGGCTCTGAATTTTATAACCCAAATATTCCTAAGTTAATTTTTAAAATAAACTTTTACGGGTGAAGTGAGATCTTAAGAGGTTGGAAAATCAAGCTGTTAAGTGCCGTAGGATACTGTGAAGTTCCTTCAGGTTTACATGCTAATGTAAGAGAATTGCTGGGATCTGTTCTCACTATTGCATAAAATTAACCTACCAATATAGCATGTTTCATCTACACATATAAAGACATTTTATATGTTCTCTACTTATTAGTTATACTCCTTAGAGTAGTATTTCAGGTCCACCACAATTTATTCCCACTTTCTTTCTAGCTTCACCTTGCACTGCTTCATACCTGTCAGTGGACTAAAGTTTTTGTTATTCTGAGTGATCTTTAACAAAATATCTAACAACAGGCTCACCATAGATATCACCTATTCATGAAAGACATTTGTACACCCTGTGAGTGTTTAACTGCTGGATATTAGCCCTCTATATTTTTTCATATGTGCTCTGTAATCTCTTACATCTCTGTATCTGTTAAGAATGATTCATGTAACAGAATATGCTATTTGCTGAGTCTTAAACTATTGGTATGTATATAAGAAAAGTCTAGAAGTAGGCAGGCTTGTCAGGGTTTGTGTGACTCCTCAGCATTGACTTCAGGGTCTCAGGCGCTTCCTGCCTCTCTGCCGCACCATGTTTCGTATGTTGGCTTTTGTCTTTATGATTATCACCTCACGTTCACAACGTGGCTGCTGCATCTCAAGCTTTTTATCACTATTCCAGGCAAAGAAAAGGGTGAAGTAGAGAGAGGTAAGAGTAAAGGGCGGTGGTACCTTGTTGTGTCTTTATTTATCTTTCCTTTTAGTGAAGTAGAAGCTCTCACAGAAGGCCTACCCAGAAGTCTTTGGCTCACATTTCATTGACCAAGACTCTTTCATGGCTGCCCCTACCTAGATGAGGGCTGAGGAGAAGGAAATGCAAGTGAGGATTGGGTCATTGAATGAACAGTGCCTACCTAATACACTGCCTTTGACTCACATTCATCCCTCCACTTGGAATGCTCTTTCTGTCATCTCTCAATGCCTTTCATCCACATCGTGTGTACAGGCCGCCTGTTTTCTCCAGTTCTGACTAGGGGCCTGTGAACTGTCCTTTGTACTTTTCCTCTGGAATATCACTTTTTAAGCTTCATAGTAAAAGACAAGGTAACTGGAATTAGCTATTTGCCGCTGTGTCTTAATCTTGAGGTCAAAGACTACTATATAAATTAGGACTCTTTCAGTTGCCAGTGTCAAAAATAATTTGCACTAGTTAATTCCATAATTCATTGGCTCATTTAACATGGAAGTCCAGGGATGGGACGGCTTCAGGCATATCTGGAAGTAGAAGCTGAAAACGGATGAGCCCATCTTTAGCCCTTGTGTGTACTCTCCCTCCCTCCCTCCCTCCTTCTCCCTCTCCACACCCCAGTTCTCTTTCCAGCTCATCTTCTCTTTCTCCCATTTTTTATTCTAGTTTTCTCTGTTTTGCTCCTTTACGAAACATGTTCTCAACATACTATCTAAAAGACAGACATTTGCAGCTCTTAACTTACATGTTTTTTCATTAGGCCAGAATCAAGATGCCCCTCTTACTCCCAAATGCATTGATTAATTTTTTCTGGAAGGAATATGATTAACCTTGGTTGGCCACCTTTCCACTCATTGACCAATCACTGTGGAAGAGCATAGGATATTGAGATTGGTTAGGCTGAGGTCACGTGACTGTTCTGGTGGCCCAGGGCTAGATGAGGACTGTCATTGATAGTCCCACCACAACTATATGTGATGTTGGAGGAAAATGTTGTGTGCAGGTGATGATAGCTGTTAGTTTTCCTGTCATTTTTCACTACATGTGCATACCTCTGACAAAGTAAGTAGGAGCTCAGTAGGTGTTTGAATGGATAAATAGGATCTGAGAAGAACTGAACTGACCTGTAAGCGAGAGCAGAAAACCATGTAGCATTTCAGTGTTTCATCAGCTATATTCAGATCATGCAATGCCATTTTATTTTTCAAATTCATATGAATTCCCAGTAAATACATTGTTCAACTTTTTTTTTTTTAAGTAAGAAAATGCAGCCCCAAATCACATCCAAAAAGTGGTATCTCAGCTATTGCTCTTTCAGCAAATATTTATTGAGTGCCTTCTGAATGCCAGGGCACCCAAATTGGAAGGTGTATTCTTTTGGTGAAGGATATTGGGATGTTTTTCTCTATACTTAATCAACATGTTGGTCTGATGGAGAAAATAACAGGCAATATATAGTTCCAAGTAAAGCATATTCAGGGAACCATTTGTCTCAAAGCTTTTCATAAAACTGGGTAGTTCAACTCCAGTATATGGATATAAGCTGAAGAAATGAATTCAGATATTTATTTTATACCAATTAAAGAAGTGTTTGATACATTTTTAGATCTCTCAGAAATCATCCTAAGCAAAACCATATAACTCCAAATAAAATAAGTTTATATCTGTATATATATTTTTTTCTCTATTATCCCTTCGGAACTTTTTGGTTCCGAAAAGTTCTGTGGTGAAAGACTTTAGCACTATTTCTCATGATTTTTTTTTTTTTCCCATTTGCCTCGAATAACTCAGTTCACTAAAGACTTCTGATATGTTCACTGTCATTGCCCCCCGCCGTATTTACCATCAGTGTTTGGGATGAGGAGAGGATTGGCTTTAGGCAGGTTGCCTCTTTGTCACTCCTGGACTTAGTCATTATCTCTCCAGAAAGCAGGTTGATTCTGTCAGGTAAAATCCTTCAGGTTGTATCCCTTCAGCCCATTCTTACAGGAGTGTGATAAGGCTTGGAGCTTCTGTCAGCGGCCTGCCCTGACACAGCATTCCTCTTGGTTTTCTTTTGAAGATGGATCAGTTTGTAAAGGAAGACAGATAACATAACTCTCTTTCACACTTTCTCTTTTTTCCATTCTCTAAAGCTTGATAGTTGTATACAACAAGAACTCTTACTTCCCAAGTTCTGTCTCCATGCTTTAAGTAGTTCTCTAAGCAGGATTCTTGAAGCTGAGGAACATTTAATAGGACACTTTAGCTAAACTGAAATTACTTATATCATCCAGCTCTGTATTGTTAGGTTTTCAGATTTTTGAAATAGTGCGTTAAGATAGAAAAGGATTCAGTAGGTAAGGGATGGGTTGGGGGGGAGGGGAGAGATATAACAGAATTTCTAAGACTAGTCATTTAACAGACCCAGATTAAAGTCCTCAGTAGCCCTTGAGAAAAAGAAATTGCTAAACACAACACAACTTTAGTCCTCTTTTTTTTTTTTTTTTTACTTTTTTTAATGGTAATTGAAAATGATACATGTTTGAGGTAAACCACATCAATCTCTCTATCTTGTAGGGCTTAAAGTAGATGCCACGAGAACAAGGTAATTAGGAGGCTTCACAACAATGGCTTTAATTTCAGTCAAGTAAAAATCGGTGCATATAAATTCAACGTAAAATTTGAACACCTCCTGTGCTCTGTGTCTTTGCTGGGATCTGGGAAAATTCTTTTAAGTAATTCCTTTACTTGAGATTTTTGGTCTAGTGGTAGGGGTTTAGAACAGTAAAGAATGCTCATGATGAAATTGGACAAGTGCTCTGAGACTAGTAAATATGAGGAACTAACGGAACCCCTCCTTTGACATCATAAGCTCTAAGAAAGTGTTTTATATCCTGACTCCAATATTAGGGAGGCCACTGCAAACTTATAGGATGACAGAAATGGTATTTTTTTTGCTCCTGTAATGGAGTGGATATTTATACATCACACGCAGGCCTACAAAAAGATATTGTATTTTATTGGTCAATAATTGGACCCTGCCCACAGGGATGGAGAGAGAAAATAGCCTTGGAAAATAAAGCTATTTCAGCTACTTGGGGTGTATGTTGGTCTCTTTCAGATGAATTCAGTTGCAGTTGACTCAAATCCTGTGTCAATCTGCAGTTCCTCTTTCATGGTAGGAATGTGTCTTCTGTCAGTGAATTCACACACTTCTCTTTTCTTCTAAAGATGGCGCTGGGAGCAGGGCAAAATTCCTGTGAGCCATAATAATAGAAGGAGATGCTTGTGGTCTGTGTGCTGTCTTTGCCTCATTGATTTCCTCTGGGATCAGAGGTATTCCCAGAATTGTCTTGAGACAATGCCTCATGTTGTCCCGAAGTATCTTGTGCCCTTGTCCACCAAGGTACGGCCATTTTGGGGTGGTAATGCTGGTGTACAGTCTAATAAAAGTGGAGGTTTCTTTGCTTCTGGTTTCTGGGATCCCTGTGGTTTAGAGTAGGAGTTAGCAAATGTGACATGCAAACAAACATCCCGCTGCTGTGGGCTAAATCCGATCACACCCATTTGTCGATGCATTGTCTATGGCTCTTTTAGCTATGTAACAACAGGTGAGTCATTGCGACAAAGACTGCTTGGCCAACAAAGCCTAAACTATTGATTGACTGGAATGTTCCAAAAGAGTTTGCAGACCCTTGAGCTCTGGAGTTCTTGGTTGACCACTCTTTGCTCGCTCTTCCTCTTGACACGTTTCATCTCTTCCAGGACACGCAGGGAGGACTGGGTTGCCTGCATAGCAACCCAAGCCAGACAGGATCAGGGAGCTATGTAGTAGGTACATCTGTGTGGAAACTTCACTGTTCCTAAAAAGGAAGTAAAGCACCAGCTGAATCTCAGCCTGTTCCTATCACCTATTGTATTTGGGGGTATTGGAAGTTGCTGCATTTTAAGTTTCCACCCTTTGGCTCAATTAAGGACTTTGGTATCTTCTTAGAGAGTCATGTATCATTTTCAGCCTAGTAATGTCCCTTCCAAATTGTCATTCTTCTTCTTTCCATGAAAGACTTTCTACTTTGTAATTGGGGGTTGGTGCGAGGGTTCCCTACATAAATGATTCTCAGAGCGTCCCCTCTGCCAGCAATGCCACATTGTGTGAGAACTTGCTAGAACTGAAAATTTTAGGGAACCACCGCAGACCACTGAATCAGATCATCTGGGGGAGGGCACAGCAAGTTGTGTTTTGGCAAGCTGTCCAGGTAATGATCATGTCTGCCAAAGTATAAGAACCACTGCCTCAAATCATCTCTGTAACTAAAACTAGATGACCTACATTAGCCAGGTTTCAGTTTTGACGTGTGAAAGAGAGCTTTCAAAACATAGAAAACTCATTTCTCTTTCCACAAATGTAGGCTGGAAATAGACTCAAAAAAATCTGTTTTGAAAGTTAAATATTTCAATTGATTTATTTTTCTTCTTGCATTTCTGAGCTAATATTTATCATTCTTCCTGAGGCACTCAATGCCTCTGCTTAAATAGGGATAGACACACAAGAAGAAGAATCTTAGGAAGATTCAGTGTTTCCAACTAAATACTCTTCTTTGTACTTATGACACAAATTTAACTAGGTGGAATACATTACGCGTGGAACCAGTAGCACTATTTTTTGAGTTAGGAATTTCAACTTTAGTTTCTAAGTGAGACAGTGGCTCTAAGCCTAGAATCTTTTAATTTACATTTTCATTTAGACCTGCCATAGGCATCTCAGACTTCATAGGTGTGAAAGGTGATTTCTTATCTTGCCCCTCAAACCACCCTTCAATTCCCGAAATCACCATCTCGATGAATAGCTATGTGGCGGTGACTTTAAGCACCAGTTTCGGGGTTGGCATGCTTTGGATCCAATACCAAGTTATCATTTATTAACACTGAGATCTCGGACAACCAATCTTTCTACGTTTACATTTCCTGTAAAATGGAGGAAGTCCCAACTCCCATGCCAATTTTGGAGATTTTGAGAAAACATATGTCTGATCAATGATGTTTTTTATGCTAAGCTCACCCCTGAACATCCTCTTCGTGACCAAAGTCACTAGGCAGCATTGTGTGTTCTATTTCAGAAATACCTTTCGAATAGTATTGCTTTCCTATCAACAAATTGCCACTGATAGTAAAGACCATCTTCAGTTATTTTCAGGATGATATGGTTTCTTCCTACATCTAGTTGGCTCACCCCGTAGAGCTGCCACTGTGGTTATGCAGGCCCTGGAATGTACAAGAACACCACATCTAAGGGGTACCATTCAGATGTTAACTAGACCTAGTAAAGATCTGTCTGCATACTCACACTCACACACATACCCACTCTGTTACGCTCACACAGTCATGCACATACCACACCCATACACACTGACACACAAACACATGCACACACACAAACTCAGAGACCACCCTGCCACACACACACATTTGCACTCACGTTCACACACATTTGCACATTTTTTAATAACAGAACAGCAAAGCATTTTTCTCCAACATGATGTAGGTTTCCATGACTGTATTGAGGAAGGAACCCCTTTGTAAATCCACATGCAGGTGTCATAGGGGCAGCTCTCTTGTCCCCTACTATCTTTTCTGCAACAACTGCCAGGGTGATTCTGTCAGATGCCCCCATCCCTTTGGGTTTTTGTGCCCGTGTCCCCGTTGCAGTTGATGATTGCATACTGCAATCATAGTCCTTTCAAACTGTACATACCGTGTTTCCCCGAAAATGAGACCTAGCCAGACAATCAGCTATAATGTGTCTTTTGGAGCAAAAATTCATGTAAGACCCAGTATTATGTTATGTTATGTTATAGTAAAATAAGACCAGGTGCTATATTAATTTTTGCTCCAAAAGACGCATTAGAGCTGATTGTCCAACTAGGTCTTATTTTTGGGTAAACGCAGTATTTTGTCTTCTTGCCTTTCACCAGAGATTGAAAAATCCTTTGACATTATCATTGGTACCCACCATTGTATCTGACCAAAAGATGTGTTACAAATTACTTTTCATCCACCAAATGGGCAAGAAATATGGATTCAGCCAAACATTTTGTGTTCTTGTATTTCTTAATTTGCCTAATGATTGCGCATTTGCTTATTTTAATTATAAGGAAGAACTTAATAAAAGACGCCTAGCTGCTTCTTAGGTTTCATTGATGACTATTCCAGCTCACATCACTGTTCTCATCACTCTGTTCCTTTGGGAGATTAGAAGGCTCTTGTTCTAATTCTTCGGCCGCTGTCGGAGTCTTTAACTAACAGCTACTGGGCACTGTTTAGATGCCCCACACACCATGCCAGGTACTTTTGTAGCCTAATTTCATTTAGTCCTCAAACTGGTCCTGGGGGTGGCGGGATTTTTATTACCATCCTACAGATGAAGAAAAAATATTTTGAGAGGAATTTACTTGATATCAGATGGTACCTAAAGGGCAGAATTTGATTTCAAACCCAGATATATCTGCTTTCAGAGTTAGTGATCTTTGTGTGGCCATGATTACGGGACATTCTTTTTTGGCCTCATTAAATTTTATAAAAATTAAAGTGTAAAAGGAATCCAAAGAGAAAAGGTGAAATACAGTTTAACAACCATCCTTTAGACTTTTACAGAACTCATGATTTTATATTACCTACAAAGTATAAAATATTATATTTTTATTTACATATTCTCTAACTTCCAAAGTTAACTTTGCTTTATTTATAAATGTAAATGTCTTTGCTAAATTTTATATTTTACTCTATTTTGTAACATGGATCCTACTACATTTTGACTTTACACTGGGGGAAAATTATTATTTTTGATTTTTTTTTTATCCTCATTGGTATATGTACTCTCTTTCTCTCAATTTTACACTTCTACAAATACTGGGTAGTATAAAGCAAGGCATAGACAAGACATTTAAACCCACTTGCAGCTTCAAGCATTGTAGTACCAACGTTAAAACAAGTATATTAGGCAAGTATGAGTAGTAGTTATCTCCAGAGTTTGAAAAGTACTCTTAGATTATATCTCTTTTATTATGGAACACCATTTTGTTTTAAATGTGTCTACAATGGGATAAACATCTGATTTTATAAACCTAATTGAGAGGGAAAGTTGCCTTTAAAGGAACCACCAGATATGGATATATTATGGGAGTGTGTTTCCATATAGAAATATTATTTTCCCATCACATGCTCAGTTCCATGTACATAATAGGTGTTAGATGCTAAATATCATTATATTTATATGTGAAGTATTATTTCTATTCTCCAGTTGCTTTTTTCAACTAACACATGTCTTTGACCTATCTCCCCATGGTATTTTAAAGTTTCTAGGGAATTTATAATCAAAATTAGTTTGGCAGCTTTCTGAAAGAGGGAACCAAAGGTTCCTTGCTAAAAGAAAAACATCCATTATTCTGCCTCTAATATCACAATCAAGAAAACCACTTTCTGCCACTGAGTTTAACTCTTCTGTTGACTTCCATTGGATTAGCTCCTCTGGATTAGCTTCACTTTTCAATTATCTGTAAGAAAATTTCCAATGTTTGAAACGCCTAACTCATTAATATATGCAATGTTTCATACACAGTCTATTCCATGTGGTTTGAAAGAAAGTCTTAGGGAAACTAAAGTGTTTCCTTTTTCAGTTTTGAAATCTTGGTGTCAATCCTTCTAAATTTTGTCTATCACTTAATCTATGTGTAGTTAATACATATGGATATATGTATGTGTGTGTAATGAAGTCAAGTCCTACAAAATTCCTTGGGGCTTCTTTTAGCATTAATATACTCATCTGACAAATATATATACATATATATGTGTGTGTATATATATATATACACATATATGTACATATGTACACATCTCTTATGTGTACACATCTCTTATGTATACACACACACACACAAACACACACTAGGTCTGACAATTAAGTTCATGAACTTGTTGCAATGATGTCGTTAACCTTTTTTAATATCAGAGGGATTATTCATTATGGATTTGTACCAACTAAACAAACAGTTCACCAGGTTTACTATTTGGAAGTGCTGCAAAGGCTGCATGAAAAAGGTACATGACATGAACTTTTCGCCAACAATTCATCGCTCTTACATCACAACAATGCACCAGCTCACACTGTCTGTGAGGGAGTTTTTAGCCAGTAAACAAATAACTGTATGGAACACCCTCCCTACTCACCTGATCTGGCCCACAATGACTTCTTTCCTTACCCGAAGGTAAAGGAAATACTGAAAGGAAGACATTTTGATGACATTCAGGACATAAAGGGTAACACGACGATGCTTCAATGGCCATTCCAGAAAAAGAGTTCCAAAATTGCTTTGAAGGGTGGACTAGGCACGGGCATCGGTGCATAGCTTCCCAAGGGGAGTACTTCAAAGGTGACCACAGTGATATTCAGCAATGAGGTATGTAGCACTTTTCCTAGGATGAGTTCGTAAACTTAATTGTCTGACCTCATATATTTAATTATTTTGATGTACTGGGCTTGCTTCTAGGAGCCACATACATAAAGATGACCAAGTGTGACCCCATGCCAATTCCTCCAGGAGCTCAGAATATACTGGGAGAAAAAAACAATTGAACAATAATTATAATTTCATGTTGTGAGTGCTTCTGTGGACTACCACGTAGAGGAGATACAGCCTATTCTGAGAATGGCTGTAAACGAAGTAGGGCTTGACTGGACCATATGGGGCTAGGGGGCTTTTGGCAGAGGCAACAGTGAGCGGAGGCTAGAAAAAAAGGTATTAGTAAAAGCCTGTGACACTTGTCTCCTAGGAATTGTTCTCATCTATGAGAGGCAATGTGTATAGTGATCACACTCACACCCTCTGAAGTCATCTGCCTCCGCTTGACTCTTGGCTCTGTCACTCATGAAATGTGAGTCGTCACCATCACTTCTCTGTGTCTCAGCTTCCCCCTTTGTGTAAAAGTGGGTTTTAGAATAATATCCACACTGGGAAGGTGCAGTGAGGATTTGATATAAGGATACGTGCAAGGAGCTTAGAAGAATGGGCATCAGGTACATAGAGTGTGCTTACATTAGTTTGCGAGGGTTCAGTGTCAAAGGACCATAAACTGGGTGATTTATACAGTAGACCGTTACTGCCTCACGGTGCTGGAGGCCTGAAGTCCATAATCAAATTGTCGGCAGGGTAATTTTTTCTGAGGACTGTAAGGGAAGGTTCTGTTCCGGCCTCTGTCCTTGGCTGGTAGATGGCCATTTTCTCTCTGAATCTCTTCATACTCTCTACCCTCTATGCATTTCTGCGTCTAAATATTCCCTTTTTATAAAGACACCAGCGATAGGGGATTAGGGTCCACTCTAATGACCTCATGTTAACTCATTACATCTGCAACAACCCTAATTCAAAATCAGGTTACATTCTGAGGAACTGAGGGTAGAAGTTCACAATCAATGAGGGAGGGCAGCACAATTTAACCCATAACAGTGTCCAATAAAAAGTGCTCATTTTTTTCATTGCATAACAAGTAAATGTTTGGACAAGGTAGTTGGGAAGAATGAGGCAATTTGAGTGGAAACAGCTGTACCTTCAAAAGGTAACATAGCTCACCACTGTAAAAAGTCTATTTTGGCTTATTTTTGATAGTTATGTGAAAAATGCCAAAGTGAGTGTTTGCACTTTGTACTAGTTGATGTTTTCACTTCCCAAGTGGAAGATACATTTTTACTTTGGGTTGCCTCTTAACTCAAAATCAGAGTTATCAATTTCTGAGTTAGGATGGAATGTAGAGAACAGCAGTGCCAACCATCCCACTTAGAGAGGAGAAATCCGGCGATTGAAGGAAAGTGCTATGGCAGCCTTTGTATCGATGGCCTTCATAGCCCAGACTGTCCGCCCCTCCGGCATCTAAGTACCTTCAGATTATGAGGACATCAAAGGCACAAAAGATGCTCCTGCCTTGTAGATATTCGATTGCCTTCAGCAACGTTTACTTTCCTAAGCCACTTATTATTCACGCGAAGACAAACATTGCTCCCGGTATAAATGAAGTAAAATTGCACTTTAATCTATGGCTTGCAGTTTCACCCTAACTACTTTATTTTGGACTTTTGATCTAGACTGCCATTTCTCTGGTCGTTGGCATTGAACTGGCCTCACTTAAGCAGTTCAGTCCTTTTTATTGCCTAAGAGTCAATAGTTTCTTGCTGACCTTCTAGCTGATAATGGAGGTTTTGGCTAATTGGACTATCCTGTTCCTTGCTGTTGCTCCCTTCCTGTCCTGCCTCCCACTTTCCCCATTCTTTCCTCTCTTTCCTTCTCTCTCCTCTCTCCCCTTTCCTCCCTTTTATTTTCTTCCCTCCTCTCACCCTTTGTCCTTTGCTTTTTCATCCCTGATTTTCTCATTTCTCTGTAGAGAGTAAATAGGGAACATAGCTTCAGTTGTTACTGGATTTTAGTCTATTGATACCTCGAAAAATTATTGTATGTTTTTTCAGCTGTGACAATATAGACTCAGAGTTTATGTTCGCTCAATACATTGATCACTTTTCTGCCAACTCTGAAAACAAGTGTCAATAAGCCACAGAGTTGAAATTTGTTAGCATTTCAGGCATCAATAGGCTGTTGTCAAATTTGAGATTTTTAGACTTTTTTTTCTTTTGCTATTTTCTTTTTTTCTTACAGCATCATTGGCATTCTAGTTAGGAAGAAGGGAGCAATGAAACATGGAGAAACCATTGTAGGGCTAGTGTGTATATGCATAAGTGGATATTAAACACTTGGTCACGATCAGTGTGATCTCTAAAAATCTTAGCTTGAAGCAGGAGACCATTTTTATGTTGCTCATCACGTGTTCATATTTTCAGTGAATTAATGAGAGGACATCCTTCCCTCCATTGTATAACTGTTGAAGGAAGGGCGGCATCATCAGTCCTCTTGATCAGTTTTTTTCTTGAAGTTCTGTGGCCTCTCAGTGGATATGATGGTAGAAAATGTGCAAAAGGAGACTGATGAATTACTACCCGTTACAGATTATAGAACAGTGAACCCGTACAGCTTTGCCTATTGTTTTTTTAAGCAAATTTCTTTTTCCTGGTATATAAATAGAGATCTGAAAAATAATATTTGCACATTTAAAATATGGTAATATGATTTAGTTGATTTTGAATAAAAGTGTTTCATGTAACACTGCAGTAGAAGCGTTGGGAGGACCAGTTTCTAGATTTCGTTTTGTACTAATTGTTCGATTTATGACAAGCCATGCCATCAGTTGTGGCCTTGAGTTCTTCATCAATAAAATGGAAATGTTGACTTCTGAAATCCTACAGGGCTCTTTAAATTTCGCGAATTTATATTTTCATGTTTTTAATGAACCAGTCCTTATAATTACAGTATCTTCACATTAACCCAGAAAAGGGTCTAATTTTAGAGTTTTATACATTGTATACTTTTAATTTTATGCCTTGTCAATTTCTGAGGAAGACACGTGACAGTGGTAAGGATTAAAAGATCATGTATGGTCATTCCTTGTATTCTGTATCGCTGTCTTCAACTTTTAGGTCTCAGGAGTCTTTTAAACTCTTAGAACTTATGGAGGACCACAAAGAGCTTGTAATTATATAAACACCTGGATTCTTCTATCTACTTCTGTATTCGAACTGTTGTGATATCATACAACCTGTAATCTTCTGGGAAGTGTACTGTATACCTGTGAGAGATTGAGAATGAAAAAGTCATGACATCTTGGTATTTTTATGAAAATAGTTTTGACCTCAGGCACCCACTGGGAAGTATCTCCATGGCCCCCAGAGGTACCTGGAATACTCTTGTCAGAACTACTATAATTTCTTTTCTTTTTTTTTTTTTAACATGAGATGATATTGTTGTGGAAAGTGTCACTTCATATTTTGGATTGTTGATGTATTATTCAGTCATTCAAAATTTTAATTTAACCCTTATGCTGAAATGATGGTGAAAATCTCCTGCCGGTCCATTAGTTTTGTTCTACTGCCTGTGTATATGGTAATTGAAAATATGAGTGAGAAACTTTCCAGATAATGTTCTTCCCTTTTAGCCTGTTTGAGAGATCTTATTTGTTTACATATTTGTGTTCTTCACTTGACCATAAATTCCAGAAAGGGAGGGAGTATTCAATACTGTATCCTGTGTGTACTTTATTTCTCAAAAAAAAAAATACATACATATATATATACACATTAAATGATGAATGAAGGAAAAAGTGTACAAAAGATTTGAAAAAAAAATCCCCAGTCTCTGCTTAAGGAAATTAGTTCTTAAAATGTCCACATCATTCTCAAATGGAAAAGAAAGAGATCAAAATTTAATTTGCAGTGAGTATAGGGATACTTTATAGCATCTCAGGTGAATGTACCTAGTAAGGAATTTATAATGGAATTTTTCAAAAAAGGCCTCTAACGATGTACAAATGTATGCAGTTGATCAGAATGATGGAAATATTTACTTCTTATATCTTAAGCAAGAAGTATTATTCACGTTATAAACTGATCATGAGTCCTATTCTCCCCCACCAGGCAGAGTAGTAACAAGGTAATAAAAGGCACAGAAAGAGCTCCCATGCCATTTGAAGTCACATCACTTGGGGTTTGGTGCTAACTGCGTGCAGGAATCAGAGCATAAACTCCTTAGCCAGCCTCTCTGGACTGCTGCGTCCTCCCACAGAAGAACGTTACAAACGTGGGAGCACTTTAAACTGCAACAGCTGCTTGTGAGGTAGTTTGTTCCTCAGTATAGAGGGTTTCAAATCCATGGAGGTAGAACAGGTCTCCAGGATGGTGGCAGCACATAGGGACCCACGCAAGTTTGGTTGCTTCAAAACCCATAGCCAAGGTATCCACGTTCTACATCAGAGAATAAATGAGTTGGGACCAAAAACCAATCCATGGCCACTAAGAGCCCTTGAGGTAAACCTTAGATTTGAGAGCAAGGGGGAAACAATGTGTCAGACCAATGAAATCAGGGTGTGATTTTAAATGTTTTTTTTTGTTTTTTTTTTTTTCAAGTCTGGTAGTCTCAGTGTGAGGCTTTTTTTTTTGTTTTACACTGAAGGCTGTGTGAGAGCAAGGGGTACATGGGAAAGCTCTGTATCTTCTCAATTTTTTTGTGAACCTAAAATGGCTCTAAAAAATAGTCAATTAAAAATTGAAACAAAAAGCGTGCTCGCTTCGGCAGCACATATACTATAATTGGAACGATACAGAGAAGATTAGCACGGCCCCTGCGCAAGGATGACACGCAAAAATTGAAACAAAAAGCTATCCACAAGGAAAACAAACATCCAAAAAAAACTCCCAAGGTCAGATGTCATGCCTGGTGAATTCTATCAACCTTTGTAGAAGAAATAATGCCAAATCTGCAGTCTTTTCCAGAAAATAGAAGAGGAGAGAATACTTCCAAACACATCCTCTAGTAACAAAATCAGACAATTTTGTTATAAATCCCAACCCGGAAACTGCAATCCTGTTTTCTTAATATACATAGATACAAAATTATTTTTCAAAAATTTAGTGTATTAGTATAGCAATAAACAAAAAGGGTAATCAATGTGACCAAGTAGGGTGTATCCCAGGAATGCAAGGTTGCTTCAACATCTGAAAAATCAATCATTGCAATACAGCATATTAACAGATTTTTTAGAAAAGTAAACATTTGACAAAATTCAATACTCATGACAGAAAAGCTCTCAGCAAACTGAAAATTGAAGGGAACTTCTGCGAATAGATAAAGGACATCTTTGAAAAACATATAGTTAACATCCTAGAATATGGTAAAATGTTTTTCCTCCAAGTTTGGGAGCAAGGCAAGAATCTTCACTCCCACCACTCCTGTTTGACATTGTTTAGAATATTCTAGCCGGTCCAATAAGTCTTAAAAGGAATCACACAGCTTAGTAAGGAAGAAGCAGAACTCTCAAACATTGTTTTTGTAGAAAATCTTGAGGAATCACCAGAAAAACTACTCAACCAAATAAATGGGTTTATCCAAGTTGCAATATGCATATTGCTTACTACTCTCGGATATTTTTCCAAGAAAAAATAAAATTATTGCCCACAGAAAAGTTTATATGTAAATATTCAGATTAGCTTTTTAAATAATAGCCAAACAGTAGACAAAACCTCATTGTTCATCAGCTGTTACTGTGGTTAAACACATGTGGTATACGTGTATAATGGAATACTGCCACTTAGTGATGAAAAGAACTGAACTACCAGTACCTATAACAGCTCTCAAAAGCATATGCTAAATGAAAGAAGGTGGTCATAAAAGACTCTACACTGCAATTTCATTTATATGATATTCTAAAAGAGGCAAAGTTATAATGATGGAAATAGATCAGTGGTTGCCAGAGTTTGAGGGTAAGAGGAGAGACTGACAGTAAGTGGGCACGAAGGAACGTTTTGGGGTGATGGAATAATTCTGCTTCGCGATAGGTTACCCAACTGCATACATTTGTTAAAACTCTGAATCGTATACTTAAGATTAATTTTATTTCTCATTAAATATACCTCTGTAAAGCTAACTAAAAATAAGTTATAAAAATCTGTCTTCAGATAAATCTTAAGCATTATACTGACAGAATTGTCACGAAGGATATTTTTCAGTAATTGGTTCAGGGTTGTGGGCTGATAATGGATTAAAACAAACCAAGAAAAGAGCTTCATATTATTTTAGAAAGCAACCATTGAAAGATAATTCTGGAATATAGCCACATAAGGAGATCAGTAAATCCTAGCTGGAAGTTTAAACCTTTCATTATTTAATGAACTCAGGCCAAGCAATGGCACTTGTTTGATAATGGTAGTGACAGATTACATATGTGCATGCTTTCCATTTCTGAAAGCAAGTTGGGATATATTACTGTATTTCCTGAGAGATCTTAAGGCCTGAGATGTGTTCTGGCCGTGAGAGGCAAGAAAATATGTCCGTAGGTATAAGATAGGTGTCATCAAAAGTTGGAATGCCGTCCCAAATGCAAAAGAACTTCCCAGGTCTCCACAGTCCTTAACGTTGGTCAGCCTCTGTCGTTCCTACTTTCTGAAGGCTTCTTTTTGGAAATCCCACATTCTGACCCCGAGATAGGCTTTGATTGACAGGGCAAGTCATTCTTCAAGATAGAGAATGCTCAGTAACGAGAGTTTTTGTATGAGATCCATACATTGCCCAGGGTTAGGAGTTATTTGGGGAACAATAGTCCTGGGTGTGACAAAATCATTGGGGTGAGTGAGCACATTCGTGGCTATTTTTATCGGAGGTTGGTCTACTGGCATTTTAGACTATAAAACCTCTTTAGTATTTCATCTGATCCCCATAACAGACATATTAAACTTTTATTTTTACAAATGAGTCTTTTCAGCTTCTTGTGCAGGGAGTGGCTCTTAATAGGAACTCAGTAAATATGTGTTGAGGGAATTGATGAAGGAATTAATGAATGGATTGATGGAGGGATGAATACATTAGTGAGGTCCATAGAAGTTCTGTAACTTGGCCAAGGTCACAGAGCCTGGCACATGTTAAAGAAAACCCAGTGGAGTACAGTGAGTTTCTTAGTATTGTTAATACAGGCTCGTCAGTCAGATACGGATCTTAACTTGCTAAGCTCAGTTTTTTCATCTGTGAACTGAAGACAACAATGCCCTTACCCCTCTCAGTGTCTTAAGAAATGTTAAGTGAGAACTTGTTTGCAAACCCAACAGCACATGCCAGGCCCTGAGGAACTACTCAGTAAAAATTTAGACTCCCTGATTATGATTTCTATGATTTTTGTCATTACACCGTGTGTGAAACAACTCTTTCTGTGGAACAAAAGAACAAAATGAACACAGTTGTTATCTTAGTAGAAATGAAACCATGTGGTGTATTTGTGTTTCTTCTGCAATTTTGCGTATTGCTAAGTATCCGTTTGTGTGCCCTTTAGTGATTTTTTTTGGTCACAGTTGAATAACGTCTCAAATTTAGTCAAATCTAATTCATCTAGAAACTACTTATTATTCACTTTCAGCTCCTTACAACATAGCCCAAATCCAGGAAGTAAAGAAAAGAAGTATTCAAAATAGTATTTTCGCCTCCCCCTTTACATAAATGCCATGATATTTATGATGTATGTATGTGTATTCTCTTATGTTGACTCATAAGAGAATAATTCGAGCTTTACTCAAAGCGTATTGGCCCTTATTAAATATAATTTCATTAAACTGAATTTTCGGATTTTTTCCACACAGAGCTGACTAAAATTAGCTAATTAAAAGGAGGCAAGGAAACTGACAAAAATGGGAACTAATAATTTTTCACAGGCTGTACTTTTCATTAACCTCAACGATGTAATGTTTATAGTTTTATCTGAGATGTAAATATTATTTATACTAAACCTGTTTTTTGGTAAAGGTTGTGTTCACCAATACGCCGTTTCTTTACAAACCATCTCAAACGTAAATCAGAAAATGTTCTTCATTAAACAACATTTGAAGTCCTATGAATTTAATTAAACTTATTGAAATATGGGTGGTGATGAGCCTGCAATAGAACTAACCAGAAGAATGATGTGAAATTTCAATTTTTCAATTTTTAAACATATCAAAAATCCATTCTTGAGTTTTCAGCTACTGATTTATTAGGAACTATTTATACAGATCATACAATCCGATCTTTCATAAACAGATATCAGGACAGAATGATACCAGGCATAATGTGGAAATGGGAAATATAAATAAATATTTAAGAGGATAATTTGGGATTTATCACTTACAAGGACCAAAGTAATAGATATCATTCTGTGTGAGTGATATATCATGATCTGTTTTGTATGAAGTTTTAAGTACTTTGTTCTAATTGGAGGAACTGAAAAGTAGTGTTTTATGAAAGTAATCTCAGTCCAGTAAACTTATAGAGGATTGTTACAGTTTTAGCTTCCCAGACTCTTGTGCACTTTTCCTTTGGGGAAAAAAAGTGATTCTTGATGGAGGCAGGGTGTGCCTTCTGTGGTGGTCATTTATGTCCTGTTAGCTCTTCACCTCACAGCGTGAAATGTCCTGGCTGCCTTTCAGTAGGATGGGTCCATGACGACTTCTGGCCACTCAGATGTGAGCCGCAGTGATGGGATCTTCTGAACCGGATCATCTCATTGTGGGCGTGACACCACCAGAGTAGTTCTTAAACTTTATTTGTTTGTTTGTTTTTGTCTAAGGACCCCTTTACAAACTTAAAAAATCTTTGAGGATTGTAAAAAGATATGGTTTATGTTAGTTGCAGCTATATATCATCTCCATGTTATAGCTATACTTATATATCTATGCTTACTCCATTGGAAGTTAAAAGAAAAATTTTAAATGTTTATTAAATCATCTAAAATCGCAAAATAAACCCATTAGATTATATATATGTGTATATATATATATACACACACACACATATGTATATATACATATACTATATACATAACGTTATATAATAATATATATTACACCAGTATAATGTGTATACTATATGTTTGTAGTACATATACTAAAAAATAGTGAAAAGAGTAGCACTATTTTACATTTTTGCAGATCTTAATTTTTGGCTGAAAAGAAGACAGCTCGATGCTCATATCAGCTTTGCACTCAATCTGTTGAAATATCACAGTGTCGTGTAGCCTCTGGAAAGTTCCACTGTACATTCACTAGTAAGAAAATGGGAGTGCAGAAGGAAAATACTAGACACAGCAGAAGAGGAGGCGGAAGAGATATGGCAGCAGGAGAAGGAATTGACATGCTCTTGCTCGTTCTGAGATGTAGGGGCTCTGCCCTGAGAGAGGTCCCCCGGGAGCCACGGGTGGCCCCTAGTTGCCACAGCAAGGTCATGAAGACATCAGCCCTAAGGCCCCATGTAACTGAATTCTGCCTACAACCTGAGTAAACCTGGAATAGCGTTATTTCCCAGTGCCTCCAGAATGGAATTCAACTCTAACACCTTGGTTTCCACTCTGAGAGATTGGATGTTACTGGACTTGAGACTCATAGGCTGTAATATAATAGGTTTGTGTTATTTTAAGCCACTCAAAAAAAAAATCAAACATTGTAATTTATCATAGTAACAAACTAATAAAGAATAATCATAAGCTTATCTCTACACATATAGAAAAAGCATTTGACCAAATCCAACATCTTTTGCTGATAAAAAACCTTCACAAAACAGGGAAGCAAAAGGAACTTCCTCAATCTCATAAATAGCATCCATGAAAAACCCACATACAACATCGTATTTACTAGCGAAAGTCCGAATGCAAAGACTTTGTAGATATGATACCAAAAGCACAGTCCTTAGAGACCAAATTGAAATATGGGACTTTATAAAAATTTCAGAACTTCTCGTCTTTAAATGAATCTGTTAAAGAGAATGAAAAAACAAGCCACAGACTAGGAGAAAATATTTACAAAGTTTATATCTGATAATTAACTTGTATCCAGAATGTATAAAGAATTCACAGATTTCAAAAATAAGAGAACAGATAACCGAATGAAAGTCGATGACTTCTAAGCTAATTTTTAAAATATGTTTAGGTAATTGACAGAAAAGCTAGGCTGAAAAGAGAGAAAGAAATTCCCACAACAGTGTTAAAAATATTGTGGCAATAGGAGCAAAATGAAGGTTTAAAAAAATCTTGTTAGTTCATTATCTGTTGAACTTTAAATTTCTGTTCTTGGTCTCTTTATCTTGTGTGCGTGTGTGTGTGTGTGTGTGTGTGAGTGAGTGTGAGAGGTAGCTGTTAATACTTATCTTTCAAATGTATGATAATCAACTTACATCATTTCTGTGAGTGTAATTTGTAACTGAAAATTGCCATAGGCAGTATTATCATGATTAGTATATTATTTAATTATTATGGGGTATTATTGATATATTATTGTAGTCATTACTATTAAAGATGAATTGTTAGAACATCAACATGAAACGAAGAACAGGCAGATAATATTTTAATATTATTATGAAAATAATTTCGAACTTGCGCATCCCAGGCATCCCTATTCTATTTTGAGGATCATTGCATGAGGACTCTCTGTCTGACATGGCCGCTAGATAGAGCGGATGTCTGTTGAGGTGAACACAACATGTAGCAGAGTCTTCAGCTGATGAACAATGGGGCATAGAAAGAGGCACACAACTCATCTGCAGCCTATCAGATATTGCTAGCTGGTAATTTGAATCTAGAACAGAGGTTAAGAAAGAGGAAAGGTAAGAGTTCACCTAGTGGGATGCTGGCTGTAGCATCTCCCAGGGCCCAGAGCAAGCAAGCCAGTGGGACCTGCAGCCTTGTACTTTTCTCAGTGTTCAGCAGTGGAGGGTTCCTTGCCAGACATTTATGGATGTCGGATTTTTTATGAGACTGGAGTATCTTGGTTCTTACCTCCTTACAAGCTTGGTTCTCCGGTCTTTCAGTAAATTCCCTCTCTGCCTTAAATTGCCTAGAGTTCTGTTCTTTGCATCTAAGAACCCCAGCTGGCTTTGTACAGTCAGATAAATGAAGGTTTGCTCTGTAAGAAGTTAGAATTCAGAACTCTTTAGGGATCCCCAACCTTCTTTGATCATTTTATCCTAGAAAATGTGAGCATATAACCCCATTATAGCTTCCTACCAGAAACTTAGATCATTTTTGTAGACCAGACAAATCAGAATTCATCATTCTGAAGTACAACTTCACTATTCTAATTAAGTACAAAGACTTAAAAAGTCTGAAAGAAATGTGAAATGTCCCAAGTAAGTAGTGTTTGAAGAAGAAAACTGCAACACATTGAATAATTGACACTATTGATTTTACCTTCACCAATAAGAACCTTTTAAATATAAAATACTAACATGAATGTGACACATTCTATGATAGGATTTTCAAGGCTAATTCTTTGCCTTGGAGTATAGGAAAAATGATAAGGAGATAGTACTAGGATCCCTGGTGTATCGGCTTTGATATCTTTTTTTTTTTTAATTAAAGTTTACTGGGGTGACTCAATTAAAATTTATTAAAACTGTACAATTAAAATTTAACTTAGCAAATATCAGCTCATTTTTCAATTGTAATTGCTGGACATTTTGAAAAAGAGCTTATATTTTTATTATGTACTAAGTTAATTACACTATTCCTAAGATGCTTTTTTATTTCATTGAAATTTGCTAAAATTCAGTACTTAATTATATACTACAAAATTCTGGAAACAGTACCTGATTGCTTTAAAGTTAATTTTCAAGTTAATTGTAACAAAAACTTAACATTCCCAGAATTCATAAACTTACATAATTTTGTTGCCAGAATTGTAATTTTATGGTACCCATAAATAATCCATTTAAGGATGGAAAATACATTGTGCCTCAGGGAGTATTCAGACAAGTTGCTTTTATCACAAATATTTGTTTGGTTCTAAAGGCCAAAAAGCCTTTTTGTAAAAACTTTCAAGAGTTGTTGGTGCAATTTTTTTCCCCTATATAAATTAAGCTACAGAACTTGTTATAAAACCATGCATGTGGTTTTCCAGGCTTTTCTTGCTGGTGATACCCTGGTAGTTTTCGAAAGTGTATCAGCCACAGGGCACAGGACCTGTCTCAGAAGCTCCTGGTATTCCTGATGTGTGAAGGAATTCTTTTGAACTGTAGGCAGTGTGTGAGATGGAGATGTAACAGGCAGGGAAATACATATGAACAGAGACCACAAAGAGAACTGGTAGTAGTAATTTTGTTGCACTAAAGTGTTTATTTAACTGTGGAAAAGATCATATTTGACATAGAAAGTATATTCTTTACAGAAGGTGACTGCATTGTTCAGAGAAATTGCTTCTCTGGCTGATACATTAGACTGAAGCTGGAATTTTTATGACAGAATTCATTTGTTGAAACCATAGTATTGAAAATCTGAATACTTTACAGCACATGGTTAAAAGATACTTTAGCGTGATTTCTGATTTATCAACTGTGTGGTACTGATAATAGAGTATTTGGGTAAATGATGGGTGACTTGGTTATATTTCTGAATTGTAGGCTCTGATAATTCCTAAACTGACTCATTTTGCTGGAGTTGGTTTCTGAGTGTGGGTACTTAAAAAGGTCGACTCAGTAAATATTTCTTGGCATCTGTGTACTTCTTTCTTTCCTTTATTTGTTTGGAAGATAGCTTAGTCTTATGAAAACATGTTCAAAACAGGTTTTTACTGATAGCACTAGTGTGCTGACCCCTAGAGGAAGAAACGGGGTACTGAACCAGAGACAGGAGTGCAGAAGTCTGGGGGTATACCAGCTGTCACCAGTCAGTTCAGTGGAGACTACCAACAAGGCTTGTGTTCCACAGGTAAAAGTGATAGCATGCCAGTTGTCAGCTAGGAAGATGCGTATGTCTATCTGATATGTAAGAAGCACATATAAATGCTTGCTTGCTCGTACTATTACAATTTCTTCTGATTTCTTCCACTTTGAGAGTCTGTGGAACAAATATAAGCCTGATTAGCTTTCTTTGCTTAGGATCCTCTATTGATCTTGAGTTCTTGACTCCTTGGGAAGCACTGACCAGAGTTCTGGGTACAGTTGTGTTCTGCTAAGCAAAGTGTTAGCATTATCACCTGCAGTTAGCAAGTGTTTTCCAATAGTTGCGTTTTGCTCCTGAATCTTTAAAATCATTAAAACCTTGATTTTTAAAAATGTGTTTGTTTGTTTGTGTTATATTTTCTCCCGCTTGGTTAATTTAGAGAAGCCACCCTGACTAGTTAGCCACCCCACCTCCCAACTCTACTTCATATAGCTGGCAACACATGCCTGTGTCCCTAGGAATACAAAGTAAATGACTAAGTCATTTATGTTATGAGGTTCCCAGGCTCTACAATTCAAGCTTGCAAGCTTTCATCGTGCTGCTCCTCTTTTCACATTTTTCTTTCTCCAAGAGCTTCCTACAGAAAAGGATGACGCCAGCCTCATTTTTTACATTTCGAGAGTTTTTGCTCATTACTGACAATTCATGGCACATCCAGCTGAACCTGGATTAGCTATTTTGCCTTGCAAGCTCCGTGCCATAACATCAGCTATGCTGGTGACACAAGGACTGAGGGCAGCACACTTTGCTGGGACAGCCAGCCAGGGTTACATCAATCACACCCTCTTGTGCTTGGATCTGTATGCAGATTGCCTTTGCACAGCATGACTTTAATAAAAGACATAGAGTCCTGGTTGTATTCTTTTATTATAATTATGATGACTTTTTCTCAGTTGTGTTACCATCAGCCTCAATCACACAGTAAAAGGATTATTGGGGACTACAGTAGTAAGTGTGAGAATAGCCATCATTTGCCGACTTCAGATGGTGCATTCACAATCCTTGCATTAAAGTCAGGGGTTTTAAAGGGTTTTCAATGAAAAAAGACACAGAAAAGTTTTGACAGTATTTAACTGCCAAGGAAGATAAAGCTTCAAAAAATGTTATAGCATAAACCCATTTAAAGATAGCATTTTATAATTAAAAAATGCATGTGGTTTCTCAATCTTTCCTTAGAAATCACACCACTTTATTAAAAAGTTTCCCTTAAGAAATTTGAAATTCTACAAAAAAGCCTATGTAGAATCCTTGTTGGAGTACCCTTTTAAAATCAGCTTTTACCCCCATGGGTGTGTTTTGTAGCATTGCCCCTTCCCAAGCAACCTACTAATCTTATATATTCAAATGGGAATTCTTTCAAGCCCTGTGTTCATAAATAGAAGATGACTGTACATATATCCTGCCATTTTTCAACCAGAGGACCGCATGGAGAGAGCCCAGCCTGGCTAAAGTACTTTAGCTGCCACCTTTTCCATGCTACTCAAGATTGAATCCATTAGCAGCCACCAAAGCCAGTGTGTCTTTCTGTCCCTCCTGACTGTCAGCACACTGTGTTTCGATAATTCAGCCAGAAGGCATTTTTGTAAAAACAGCTTTCTAGTTCTATTCTTGAAAAGGCATTTGTGTACTCATTATGCAATTCTATTATTTGTCAGTTGGGGGTTCTGCAAATAAAGCACTGTGCTCTTATACCGCAGTAGCCAATGGCAGGAATTTTGGACAGAGTAATTTCTTTTTCTTTATATGTCTTGATGGCTTACAGCTGGTCATGAAATAATAATCTCAATCTTTGTTGATGGTGGTGAGGGCTGGGTTTTTTTTGTTGTTGTTTGTTTGTTTTTTTTTTTTGACAGTCAACCATGATGGTTCAGGGATTCTCGGGTAGAAATGTTGCTTTTTATTTTCATACCCACTTGTCTATCGTCCTGAACATCTTTTACTCAAAGATAAACCACATGAAAATCTATTTACCTTAAATTTATGATCGTGTAGCCATTTTAATGACAATAATTATAATTTCTCTATATTGTGTAAATAGTAAACATTGATATGTAGGTATTTTGCTAGATAGATAGCATAATTAGAGGGTAATTCCTGAGCTGAGACTTGCAGGATGGATAGATCTGTGTTGTCCCATCCCAACATAAGGAGGCGCACACACAGAGATTTGGAGGATAGGGACAACCTGTGTTTGGGCAAATGCAACATACTTTGGGTGGCTGTTCTAGCAGGTACCTGTAGGAGCAGCAATTCTGCAAGTAAAAATGCAGAGGCAGAAGCCTGACTAAGAGCCTGGATGAAAAGATTTCACATTTTCTCCTGTATGTATTAGGCCCCATCAAGGGATGTTTTTCAGGAGATAAGTGATGTAATTCAATTTACTATTAGAGCATTCCAGCAATGGCATTTGGGCGGGACATTATTTTATTCTTTTGCTTGGCCAATTTAAATAGCCTCTTTTTTGGCCTTACTGCTAATAAAAATGCTTATTGCCTTTGTAAATAGTTGCATGCTAGCTCTCAGCATGGGTCATTATATTTAAAAATTTTAACCGGTTAATTGTTCACATACAGACCAAACTTTAACTATTGAAAATACGAATCCCTTAAGCTAACCCCTCACTTTTTATGTTCATTAAAACCCAATTATAGAAATTTTTTAGAAGAAAGCTAACAACAACAACGACAACAACAGAAAAGCCCCCTACTTTCCCGAGAAATTTATTAAATGATTCTGGAATTTTTGAAGCAGCCTAGAAAAGAATTGTTTTGAGGTTTTTTTTTAAATGACTTTTTATTAAAAACATAGTTAACAAAGAATTATTATATTAGTTTCAGGTGTACATAATCCATGTTCAACATTTATAGACCTCAAGAAGTGATCACCATGATAAGACCAGCAACCATCTGACACTGTACAATGCTATCACAATATTATTGACTATATTCCCATGACTTCTTTGTTTTATACATGGAAATTTGGAACACTTATTGCCCTTCACCTCCCCCCCCCCTTTTTAATTTTTCAGTTACAGTTGACATTCAATATTTTGTATTAATTTTAGGTATACAGCATAAGGTTAGACATTCATATAATTTAAGAAGTGATTCCCTTGACTAGTCTAGTACCCACCTGGCACTATCCATAGTTATCACCATATTATTGCCTATGTTCCCTATGCTTTACTTTGTATCCCCATGATTATATTGTAACTACCAATTTGTACTTCTTAATCCCTTCCCCTTTTTCACCCTGCTGCCCAACCCCCTCCCATCATCTACTCTGATAAATCTAGTACCCACTTGACACCGTATGTAGTTATTACAATATTATTAACTATAATCCATATGCTATATGCTACATCTCCATGATTACTTTGTAACAACCAATTTGTACTTCTAAATCTCTTCCCCCTTTTCACCCACCACCCCAACCCCCCTCTCATCTGTCAACCATCAAAATGTTCTCTATAGCTATAAGTCTGTTTATATTGTGTTTGTTTATTTTGTTCTTTAGATTCCATATATAAGCAACATCACGTGCCGGTCTTTCTCTGTCTGATACACTCCACTCAATACAATTCCCTACAAGTCCATCCATGCCACCACAGATGGCAAGACCCATTCTCTTCCATAGCCGAGCAATATTCCATTGTATATCTGTACCACCTTCTCTTTATCCATTCTTTTGTTGACAGACACGCAGGCTGCCTCCACATCTTGGCCATTGTAAACAATGTGCAATGAACATATAGATGCACACATCCCCGCAAAGTAATGTTTTGGGTTTCTTTGGATAAATACCAGGAAGTGGGATTACTGGGTCCTTCTTTGTCTGTTGTAATAGCCTTTGTTTTAAAGTCCCTATGTCTGGTATAAGTATTGCTACCTCACGTTTTTTTCCTTCATTTCCATTTTCATGAAATAACCTTTTCCTTCCCTTTACTTTGAGTCTGTGTTTGTCTTTCAATCCAATGTGAGTTTTTTCTAGGCAGCAGATGTAAGGGTTTTGTTTTCTTCTCTATTCAGCCACCCTATGTTTTTGATCAGAATATTTAATCCACTTACATTGGAAGTAACTGTTGATAGATATGTAATTATTGCCATTTTATTATTCATATTTTTTATATATTTTTTTCCTATAATAAGTCTTCTTAAGATTCCTTGTAATACTGGCTTCATGGTGATGAACTCCTTGAGCTTTTTCTTGTCTGGCAAGCTCTTTATCTGTCCTTCGATTCTAAAGGATAGCTTTGCTGGGTAGAATAATCTTGGTCGTAGGTCCTTGCATTTCATCACTTTGAATGTCGTGTTCCCAATCCTTCTGGCACAAATTATAATGTGTCTTGGTGTGGGCCAGTTTGGGTTCATCTTGTTTGGGACACTCTGCTCTTCTTGGACTTGTATTAATATGTTTATTTTCTTCACCAGTTTCAGAAAGTTTTGTCATTATTTCTTCAAATATATTCTCAATGCATTGCTTTCTCTCTTCTTCTTCTGGTACCCCAATGATGTAAATCTGTCACTATTTATGTTGCCCCAGAGGTCTCTATCCTCATTTTTTTTGGAATCTTTTTTTCTGTTCCAACGGGGTGTTTTCTGCTATATTCTCTTTTAAATCACTGATTCAGTCTTCTGCCTCATCTAGTCTGCTGTGATTCCTTCTTGTGTATTCTTCATTTCAGTTATTGTATACTTCACTTATGACTGGTTCTTTTTTATGGTTTATATGCCCTTTTTAATACTTACTGTCTCTTTGTTGAAGTTCTCACTAAGTTTCTTGAGCATCCTATAACCATTGTTTTGAACCCTCTCTCTGGTAGGTTGCTTGCCTCCATTTTGTTTAGTTCTTTTTCTGGAGTTTTCTCTTTTCTTTTATTGGGATGTATCTCTTTATTTCTTCATTTTGGCTTCCCCTCTGTTTGTTTCTATGTATTAGGTAGGGCTGCTATGGCTCCCAGTCTTGCCAGGTGGCCTTATGTAGTAGGTGTCCTGTGGGGCCCAGTGACACAGTCTCCCTGGTCACCTGAGCCAGGTGCTCCAGGAGTGTCCCCTGTGTGGGTTTTGTGTGCCCTTCTGTTATAATTGATCCTTGATTGCTGTGGGCATGTCAGTGGGCTGCTGTGTGTAGGGTTTACACCACAGAGCAGGATTTACCCAGCTGGCTCTGGTTCCTGTTGAGACTGCCCTTTGTGTGTCCTGGTTGTGGGCTAATTGGGTGGTTCTCTGCTGTGTCCTAAAGCCAACCTCCAACTGTGTTAGTTCTGGGGCCTCTTGGGCAGGCGGCTCCAGTGCAGGCCTAGGTCAACCACTGCCTGTAACTGGCCATTGATTACCTGGTAGGAGCTACAAAACAATCCATGGTTGGTTGCTGCCTGTGCTGTACCTGGAGGCCACACTGTGAACCAAGGACATCTGCCACCAGTACCGGGTCTGGGGTAGCTCTGCAAGAAGCGAGGACACTTGTAGGCCTGCTGCCACCTGCTGGCTCCCATAAAGTTCAGCCGCTGATAAAGCCTCCTGTGGTATGCGAGTTGGATGAGGCAGGGTCTCAGGGAGTGTGCCGGGTGGAGCAGCAGAGCTCACCAGGCCAATCAGATTCAGATTTGGCCGTGTGGGCGTAGGCTCATCAAGAAAGATGGCACCTGCCTGCCAGCTAGGAGGGCTTCACACAGTGAAAATGGGGACTGTCCTTCAAGTTCTTGCCCCAAAATTACAATACTCAGTCTCTCCCCATATGTCTCCAATGCCCCCAGAGTCACAGTCCCTCTGCCAGAGCCCAGGGTGATGTTGTGTGAGCCCTTTAATAGGATGTCTGGCTTTTCTGCAGCCTTCTGTCCCACACGGTTGGTCACAATCCCCACGATTTTTCACAGCCAGAAGTTTAGGGGCACCTCTTCCCAGCACCAGTACTCTGGGCTGGGGAGCCTCATGTGGGCGGCTGGGGTCCCTCACTTCTTCATGGGGAACCTCTGTGGCCGAGATATCCTTCCCAGTTTTCATCCACCACACAGAGGTTCGTTCACATCTTCGTTCTCCTACCAGTCTTGACATGGCTTCTTCTTTATATCCTTAGTTATGAAACTTCTGTTTAGCTATATTTCACATGGTTCTCCAGGCTGACTGTTCTATAATTTAGTTGTAATTTTCATGTGTTCATAGGATTTTAGTTGTAATTTTCATGTGTTCATGGGCAAGCACAGCGTTAATCTGCTCCACCATCTTGGATATCCTGTTTTGATTTTTTAATGGTGAACTTTATAATATCATTGATCAATATAAGTAAAAGAATATTTTTGAAAGATGAATTGTAAGGATAAACTAGCTATGGTAAATATTTACCATAAAGTACTCCCAAACTACATTTTAGTATTCTTCCATCTATATGCACACCTTTGAGATATTTTGGCATACAGAATATGATGACAAAAACAAAAGTGGATCACTCTTTTATTCTATCTTTAGATCTCTGATCTTGACTATAGTAGTAGATATTTAATAAATGTTTATTGTATGTACCATATAGGCCTTATTATGTACAAGATACTGTCCCCAGTAAAAAATAACATTTTAAGGTTATTAACTCATTTAATTAAAAGAATGAATGAATGAATAAAAATGAAAAAGACATGCAAATGAAATAACTCATTGATGTGTAAATGTTTTTCCTCATTCACGAGAGACTGTTCTGTGAATACGCCATGCTTTCTATGAACCCCTCAACCAGTTATAAAGGTGGGAGAAGTGTTTCACATTGGTACTTTTCCCATACATGTCATATCATCTTCATAACAATCCTATGCCTGCTATTATTATTACCAGAGTGGTTCATATTTTGTGAAAGAAGTACAGATAACAGAAGGAGCCTTTTCTTCTGAAACCTAATCTTTTTATCATTCTTATTTTTAAATTTCATTTTATTGTGGTAAGAACATAACACGAGATCTACTCTCTGAGTTTTTTAGTTATCCAATATGGTATCGGTAAGAATAGGTACAATATTGTACAGCAGATCTCTAGAATTCACTAATATTGCTTAACTAAAACTTTATGCGTATTGATTAGCAACTCCCCTATTTCCCCTCCTCCTAGCCCCTGGCAACCACCATTCCACTCTTTGGTCCTATCAATTTGACTATTTTAGATACCTCATATAAGTGGAATATGCAGTGTTTGTCTTTTAGTGACTGATGTATTTTACTTAGCATAGTTTCCTCATGATTCATCTTTGTTGTTGTAAATGTCAGGATTACCTTCTTTTTAAAGACTGAATAATATTCCATTGTTTTTATATACCACATTTTCTTTATCCATTCATATGTCAATTGACATTCAGGTTGTTTACACATCTTGGCTATTGTGTATAATGCTGAAGTGAGCATGGGAGCAATTTCATTTCTTTTGAATAAATATCCAGAGTGAGAATGTTTGGATCATAAACAATCATAAATACCCAGAGTGAGATTTTTGGATCATAAACAGTTGAGGAACTGTTTTCCATAGCAGCTGCACCATTTTGCATTCTCACCAGCAGTGTACAAGAGTTCCAATTTCTTTCTTCACATCCTGGCCAACACTTGCCTTTGTTTTGGGATAATAGCCATCCTGACAGGTGTGAGGTGATATCTCATTGTGGTTTTGATTTGCATTTCTCTGATTACTGATGATGAACATTTTTTTTCCATATGATGGCCATTTGTGTGTCTTTTTGAAGAAATGTCTATTCAAGTCCTTAGCCCATTGGATTATTAGGTATTATAACTGGGTTATTTATTTATTTATTTATCTGTTGCTTTGTAGGAGTTCCTTATGCATTTTGGAGATTAACTCAAATATATGGTTTGCATATGTTTTCTCCCATTCTATAGGTTTCCTATTCATTCTGTTGATTGTTTCCTTTCTGTGCAGAAGTATTTTAGTTTGACGTAGCTCCATTTGTTCATTGTTGATTTTGTTGCCTGTACTTTTGGTGTCACATCTATGAAATCATAGCCAAGATGAGAATCACAGAGTTTTTCTGCTATATTTTATTCTGGGAGTTTTATAGTTTCAGGTTTTATGTTCAAGACTTTAATCCATTTTGAGTTGACTTTGTGTATGGAATAAATATGGGACCAATTTCATTCTTTTGCCTATTGACATCTAGTTTTCCCAATACCATTTGTTAGAGAGACTATTCTTTTCTGATTGTGTATTCTTGGTACCCTTGTAAAAGATCAATTAACCATATATATATGGTTTTATGTCTGGGCTCTTTCATGTGATCCATTGGTCTATATGTCTTTATATCAGTACTATATTGTTTTGATTACTGTAGCTTTGTAATATATTTTGAAATCGGGAGATGTTATACTTCCAGTTTTTTGTTTTTTTTGTTTTCCCTCAAGATTGTTGATTATTCTTCATCTGTTGTGGTTCTGTATGAATTATATAATTAATATGTTTCATTTTTGTAATTGGAACTTGATAGAAATTGCATTGAATCTGTAGATGACTTTGGATAGTATGAACATTTTAACAATATTACGTCTTCAAACCCTTGAATGTGAGATGTCTACATTTGTTTCTTCTTTATTCCTTTTTATCTTTCTTCTATCTCCAGAAGAGAGACAGGGCCAGACTAGGACCAGTTCAGGGCCCTCTACATATTCTCCTTTTCAGACTACTTCCAGAACAGATTTCCCCCCTCCCCCACACCCACTGTATTCTACACATCCTGTAAGGCAGATTTCAGCATCAAGTATCTACCCAAACTATTTCTGTTTAGCTCTGTCTTCTAAACCATATATAATTTTTTTTCCATATTATAAGTTACTTAATTGTACCTTACTCTTTGTTAAAAGGCCTAGAAGTAAATTCTGGCTTGATTTATGTATTAAGTAATCAGTTTTGTTTTTTTTCTTTAACTCATAGTTTTGAACTAATTGTATGCTGCTGTTGACCCCAGGAAAAGGGAATGTATCATATAAGACCCCATTGTGTACTAACTGTTTAAGTGCTTTGTGCAGGGACCTACCTAACTTCAGCCAACCACTCAAAGAGCCCAAGGCTCATTGTCTTTATTTCCCCTTGATAAAATGAGGATAGTAATATTTGTCATCCTACTTCGGAATAGAGTTGTGGTGGTAATTAAATAGGATAGCATATTTCAAAGCACCTTTTAAACCAAAAAGTGCTGTGTTGAATAAATCATTTAGTAATTTACTATTTCTCAGAGGTTTTGGTTTACTAAATAATTTGTTTTCCTGTAAGAAGCGGAAAGCTGCTTCTCTATAGTTTCTTCGAGTGAATGCTGCTTTGGTTTCATGGGATCAACTGAACACATACTTCTTTCGTCTCTATGATTATGTAAGGCAGTTATCATGACTTATCTTAAAGTTTTTCGTGTAGATGAATGTTTCAAGCATCTCTATCTCTTTTTATATGACATAGTTTTAAATCTCTTCCCATTAGCACTCTTCTCTGCATACTTCCAAGTTTTTTTTTTAATTACTAGACTATTTTTATAGTAATTTTAGGTGTACAGAAAAAGTGAATAACAGCAAGTATAGAGATACCATATTACCACTCTCCTCCGACACATAGTTCCAAGTTTTTGTTTGTTTTTTGTTTTGTGTTGTGTGTGTGTGTGTGTGTGTGTGTGTGTGTGTGTGTGTTACCTGTGGTTATCAAAATTGGACACATTATTCTCAGTGTGAGAAAGAACTAACTACCAAGGCAAGGCAGGAGTCAATGATGCCACCCAAATTCTTGGCTTGTACAATTCCTGAGTGGTGCAATCGTTTACTCATTTAAGTCTCCAGGAAAAAGAGCAGAATTGAAGAGCGTAGAGGATACTTCCAATCTGTGATATGTTACGTTTGAGGCATCTGTGAGATACCCATGGAGACATATCCCTGAGACATTTTCCGTGGAATCATGGAGCTCCAGAGACAAAGCTCTTGAGACATCACAGAGTTATTAGCATGACAGTAGCTGAGACCCCTGAGGGAGTCTGTGGTCAGCATGGGAACAATGGGGAGCTAGTAGAGGACCTAGGAAAGACTGAAAAAACAACTGAGGAAGTGACTGTTGCAAGAAAAATTAGGTTTTTGTTGGTTTGGTTATGTTTTCTGGAAAGAGATCAAATGAGGGAAAGGGTCTTTGCATTTCCTTTGGCAGTGCTGGCTTTCATCATCCCTGCTAAGCACTCACAGCACAGTCTGAAGTGGATTCAATAGTTATAGGATGTAAAGAAATAGAGACAGGTGGTGCAAATGAGTTCGCAATTTGGGATTTCAAAAGGAGAACAGAGAATTCAGTGTTGGAAAATAGCACTGAAAATCAAGAAGGGAAAAATAACATGATGGCCAGAATTTAGGGGTATGAAGTTGGACTATCTTTTATTATTTAGAATGTCTCAAGGGAGTTTATTCTCTAACTGCCATTCAATATTCTCTGATTTTTCACTCAACTGTGCTGTTGTTTTTTCTCCCTAATTCCTAATAAAAATAACACACTATTCATTTGTATATTGATTCTAGCTTTTAATTCTTCTGTTTATACATATATTTCATTCTACTTTGTGGATTCCGATGTCAGTTATCGATTAGTATTTTCAGAAATCTTGGAACCAGGTATATTTAGTTATATTTTGTATAATATCTGGGATACATTTCAATTCTATATATGTTTAGCTTAATCAGTAATGGTCATCCTTTGGAGAATGCAAAATCCTAATGGTATTATAAATTGATTTAATTGTATTTTAAATTAGTTGAAAAATTTACTCATAGTAAACACAAGGTTATCATTGAATCATAGTATAGAACATTAAATAAAATATTATTTTTAGGATAATACAAATGTACTTTGTGGCATATGAACATTTGTAAAAATGATAAGCAGCTTAATGTTAAGCTGACTGGTGAAAAATATTCAACATGGTAAAAAATATTAAGAAATGTGTCCTCTATATTAAATGTATTCTCTGTATGTTTCACTAATAGGGAAATTAAACTTTATTCTTTTCATACTATGGCTGGATTTTACAAGAACAGAAGTAAGTAGCATAATATAATTTTTCAATATTATACTATTTAGTTTAAGAAAAGTATTCTGTTCAAGTCATGGAAGAATATTAATGGGTTAATATTACAATGAGAGTGCCCACACCACGATCTGAAGTCTGGAATCAGACAGTTGGTTTAAATTCTGACATTGCCATTTATGAACTGAGTGACCCTGGGTTCTTTGACCTGTTTCTACATCTGTAAAATGGGACTAACCCTAGTACCTTCCTCACAAGTAGTTGTGAATTGTGAGTGGATTGATGTATGCAAAGTGATTAGAACAGTAATTGAACATATTAAATGTCTTATAATTGCTAGTATCATAATTCATGTATATCTATAACAAGTTCTTTTCAGTGTGCATGCCATTATATGAATATCAGTGGTAATGCCCTTTTATCCTTACATAGTGTTATTCTCAGGATAGATAGCTCAAAGTTAGGTTTAGATGACTGAGCTGTTTTGCCAAATGAAATGGTTCAATGGATGATGAAGACTAGACTAGATACTATTTAAAACCTATATGAAGTATGTCTCACATACATTACTTGAGTCTAATCTCTCCCCTACTCTTCATTTTTAGAGACTCTATCAACCAGTCCTTGAGTACCTAATTTGTATCAGGCATTATACTACGATCTTAGTGCTAAAGTCAGGTAAAGTTACTGCTTTTAGGCAGCTTATACTCTGGAGGGTAACAGTTATATCAAACAAATAAGTGCTCTGAGAAACAGTTACAGTATTATTGGACTATACAAGAAGGCATCTCTCCTAGTACTGAGTCGCAAAAGCTATCCTAACTTAGTGTTATAGTAGTGTTATAGAAGTGTTATAGTAAGCTGAGATCAAAGAATGAAAATTTTAGCTACCTGGGGAGGAAAGATTCCAGTGAGTGCTCTGGGTAGAGTATGACGTGTGGCAGTTTACATGTATGTTAAATGTATGGATTGGCTATGGAGCATACAAGTGTGGCAAGGTGCTGGCCATGGAAGGAGGGGCCGGACCTCATGGAGCTCAGAGTTTCTGCGAAAAATAGTGACTCGATGGACTCAGTCTTTGTGTTTCGTTTTCTTACTAGCATGGAAGTGAAATGATTAGGCTTATATTTTTTAACGAGGGGTTCATGGTACTGTTCTATACTTTTGAAATGTATGAGTTTGGTTTACTAAGCATACCTGTAAATTCTGTCAATTTTATTTTGATGATTACTGTTTCTACTATGGGGAAAATTAATTGAATGGGAGATGTGGGCATGGAAAAAGCAGATCGGAGACAATGTAGTAATGCAGGAGAGAGATTATAGCATCTCAGCCTAGAAGGATGGATGGAGAAATAAAGAAAAGTGGATAGATTTTAGAATTTTAAAAAGAATTTGTAAGACTTGATGATTGATGGACGGAAAAGGAGATGAGTGAACCATGGTCCCCATGTTTCTGGTTTGAGCATATGAAATATGATTTATGGGATGAGGTGCAGGTTTAGATATGGGGACATTTATAAGTTTAGCATTATTTTTTTCTCTTCAAATTATGTCTGGACTACTATAGAGTAAGTTAAATGTTCAGAAGGGTATATGATGGTGGAGTACAGAAGAAAGCGCTGGGCTATAGATATCAGTCTGTGAGTCATCAACATAGAGATGGAAATTGAAGCCATAGAAGTGGATGGGGTTATGGAGGAGGAAAGGGCATGAAGTGCGTCTTGGAAACATGAAAAGTATCTGAGAACACCTAGTACTTGAAAAAAAAACGACAACAAAAAACACACAACACATTATTTAATGATTAGTTAAAGATGGGGAAACTAATAAAGGAAGCCAAAGAGAAAACAAATGAGAATGTAGTGCCTTAGAAACCTAGGAAAGAGAGTTGAAAAATGAGGGAATGGGCCCACTGGGTGAAATACTGCTGATTGGTCAAGTAAAATGAAGGCTAAGTATTTTCCATTAGATTTAAAGAAATGGATATCAAGGCCAAATTAACTGTTGTGAGAGCACATGTGATAAAGTAGTAAGGATAGAATAAATATGGGAATATGCAGGAATTGATGAAATAGAATACAAGCAAACAACTCGTGTTTAATACTTGACTTTGAAAGAAATGAACAAATGTGACTGGAAGAGTAAAGGAACTTGAGAGAGTCTTTGTTTTTTGTTTTAAGGTGGGAAGTAAGATTTGCTCACTTACGGAAAGGAATCAATAGAGGGAGAGTGACTAAAGTAGAGGAGAAAGTTTATAATAGACACCTCCACCGTTCTGGGAAGATAAGAAGAATGCAGAGCACAGAAGGAAAAGAAAAAAGCACCATGAAGCAGATAGGTGTGTAGATTCAGATGTTGGCCATTAAGAGTTTCTATTAATACCTTTATATTTCCTCGATGAATAAAATGCAGTAGCTTCTGTAGAGTGTTAGGAAGACTGGTAGAGGGAGATCAGAATTTTGAAAAGAGTTGAGAATTTCAGTGGGAGAACAGAATGAGAGTGAGCTGACTAGACAAATATGTGAATTGCCACGCTCTAGTAAATCCTACTCAAAGGCAATGACCATGAATCTTATGTAAATACTAACAAACTCTGAGTTTGTTCTGTGAGCTCTCAGTAGCTAAGAGAAGACGGGCAGCTGGATGCACTCATGGTGAGGGCTTCAGGGCATCAGCAACAGAAGTTCAAAGGGGCAAGTGAGTTTAGATTATTGGTGAAGATATGTTTGCAAGGATGAACTAGTGAATCCAAGCTGGATGGACTTCCTCTTTGTCATTATTATCTTCACCCATAATTGTCTTCTGAATAAAGATGGAATTGAAGTCAAAAAGGCCTGATAGAAGGGGAGAATGGAGAAGAAGTGGTTGGTAGCAGATCAATGATTCTCCCATCTCATCATGCCTCTGTCACCACAAGCGGATTCTGTTAAAAGAACATTGGCTCTCTATCCAATTCTTGAGAAGATCTTTAGTTCATTGTGTTGGTCAGAACTAGACGTTTGCTTAAACAAGTTTTGCTAGCAAGCCATAATATTGTACCTCAAAAGCAAGAGCCAGCCTAGTTGATCCTTTGGTGACTACCTGCCTCTGGCTTTTTCCTCTGTTTGCTTGTCGTCCTATTGGTGAATGCTATCCTGCATCAAGTTCCTGGATGAGAGGCAGAGCTGAAAGGGATTGCTCTTTATCTGGGAGGGCCCCTTCTCTGACTCTGACCCTCTCCATTTGGCATCCTCATCCATGGAGTTCGGCCTATGGTTCACTTGCACACAATTCTCTGATATCTCTGCAGATGTACCTGGGTGCTCAGTTCCAAAACCTAGGCTAAGAGTGGAAGGTAGATGATTCCTTTTTGCTTCAAATCTAAACTCTGTTCTCCCATCTGATGTAACTAGAGAGGTTATGAATGGAGTTTATGTTTGCGTTTGATCCCTGACTGAGCCTTGGACCAAGTTACTTCATCTGAAAGTGGGATATAAACAATATCCATCTCACAGGTGTGTAGTGAAGATTGAACATGTTAATATGTGTAAAGCATTTACCCAGGGCCCAGAACATCATATTTAATAGATTTTAGTTTTAAAAAATGAATTGTTTTATCGGTGGGTTCAAAATGGTGGTTTAGAGGGTACTTAGCTTTCTTTTAAGTTTTGAAATTTTTATTTAAAAATGTTTGTTTTACTCTTTTCTCATTTGATTGACGATCTTTGAATAGGTACCTCTCTTTTACTCTGGCAGGAAAGAGGGACAAGTGGGGAGGTGAGGATCTTCTGAGCCCCAAAGGGCAGTGAAACAATAAACATCCTGGAGATAACTGAGCAGATAAGAGGAAGAGACAGAAAGATGGGCCTTGACGAATGGGTGCAATGAATGAATAGATAATACACTTTGAGTCACATAGACTGGAAACTGTGGAACTGTGGAATACAAAATTTAAATCAAAAACTCAAAAGGCTCCCAAATCTTAATCTTCCCCCAACACTATTATCAAGTTGTTTTCTTTGCACCTAAGAAAACTGAATTAGTTATTATTGCTTAAAGTCAGGAGTGAAAATCAGAGTTAAATTATCTATGTAAAACTTGAATTATTTTAGTTGGTGTATTTGTTACTTGATATAAGAGCAAAAATAAAACAATTATAATTCTGCTTCTTACTAAAAATAACTAATACTTAAACATTTCATATTAATTGGATTTTATTTTTATTGTAGTACATTTTAGTTATCTATATTGACTTTCTAAACTGAATATATATTACCTATCTAATTAAAAAATAAGAAATTCAGCATTATCATTATAAGGAAGAAAGCTAGTTATCTGTGTACAGTGAATAACATGGGATGTTAGTTTCAACATATGCATTGCTCATCTAATACAGCTTTTATTTCCTTCTTCACATACTTCTGTACTTCCTACCCTACAAAATTCACCTTGCACATCTGAGATAATTCAAAACATACTGGTTTATTCATTGCTGGGTTAATATACCTTAAGAATGCCAATGGTGAAAGGCCAAAAGTGAACTCAAGTTTCAGCAATCATCAGTAAATGTACTTCTCACCTTAGAGCTTCAGTTCTTTCCAGTAAAATGAGGACAAAAGCATTAACCCATTCCATAGTCATGAAAGAAAAAAAAAATAATGCCAATATAAGATTTTTATAGGTGTTTTAAACTTTGAAATAAAGATTTAAGTGTGGAAAAATTATAAGAAAACATTTTAAAAATTAGAATATGGTGAAAGATTTGATTTAGAGAGGTTAAGTACTTTTTGTTTTAAAACAACAAAATATTGTGATACTGAAAAAGATAGCACAAGTAGAATTACTCCGTAAGTTACTTGTAGTGTCTATGAGTAAATGTAAGAATGACATTGCTGTTACAAAAATACTCATTCACATAAAATTCTCAAATTTCTTAGGTGATGTAAAATAGCTTAGCTGATGTAGCTATTTTCATTATAATGTATTTAATAATTGTTCACACCGAATTCCATTTGGGTCTAATATGTTGTTTTGTAAATAAAAACGTTTAAAATAGTTTCAGCTAATTAGAAATGAAGGCTCGTTTTTGGGGTTGAATACGATATAATTGGAACACTGAAAAGAAACCATATTGATTTAGAAACATTGCTATGCCGTACCATATTTTCTTAAGTTGATTCAGGAAATACAAGCATATACTATTTAATGAAAAATACATGTAGATGATAATCATATCAATCTAGATATGTAATGATGTAATAATGCCACTATTTTGACTTAGCATAAATCTTGACTTAGTATTATATATTAAAATACTAATGGCAGTCCACACACCAATTTCCAGGAGTTTCTACTGGAGACACGGTTTGTTACAAGAGGCCATTGAACTCTCCTGTTTTGAACCTTTGTTGTGGGGGCGATGGTTTCTGGATTGCTATTCTGTGAGCATGATGAACTAATTGACCAGCAGGGCTCCCTGTAGAATAGCAGTTTCTGCTTCGTTCATCAGGAGTACAATTTGTTGTTTCATTTCCTCTCCTAGTCCCACTGGGAAAATTGAATTGTGAAAAGAGTACCTACTGGGAGCATTCAGTGCTCATGACTGAATAAGTAACTGTATTTATTGATTGATTTATTTGGTACTATCTTAATTAGCAAAGAAGGAAGGACTTTATTAAGTAAGAGTGTGCTGGGGTTTTGATACAGATGAGTAAGTTCTGTTCACAAAGCTTTTGATTCACGTTTGATTCATGATTCTCAAAATCGGGCCCAATGCAGGTGCAGAGCCTATATACAACTTTAATTTTCTATCCTAGGGCTGTTTGCAGTTTTAGTAGTTGTTAGTCATCCCGTGCCGAAGTTGAAGACAAGTCAATGGTTTTGACTGATTTAAAAAAATAAAAGAAAGAAGAAAAAAATACTTATGAAGTTTGGAAGGTTTATTCTTTGGACCATGCAAACTTGAAGTTTTAATTTTTCTCCAATAAAGATGAATTGCTTGTCCATAGCCGTGTCCAAATGTAGACTTGAACAACTTGTCCTTAAGTTCTAAAACCTTCAACATATTCCAATGACATCATTTTTCATTATTCACACTCTTAGGCAACAACAGAAATCATGAAACTAAATATGCGTATGATGATGAATGAAGTTGGATAATATTTTTATTTTACGTCTTTTTTTTAAGAATTCAGCGCTAGTTTCTACTGTATCTTAGCAAACTCTAAGGGTAGTAAGGAAATTTTCTAGGGTATGAGTTAAATATCCTCTAAATTAAAACTTCAAATGTTTTGTAGAATACCATTCAATAAGCTGCTTATCCTGAGAGCCATAGCAGAATAGTGCAGTGATTATAAACTCTGGCTCTAGAAAAAAGACAGCCTTAATTCAAATCTCTGCTCTGTTCCTAGCTTTGTGACCCTGGGCAAACAACTTAATTCTCTGAATTTCATAAGGTTAACTTAATAAAGGTAACGAGAGTTAATATAAGGGAAGCTCTTGGAAGAGTGCCTAGCACATAGGAATTGCTCAGGGGTGTTACTAGTTATGTGTGTATGTGTGTGTGTGTGTGTGTGTGTGTGTGTGTACATACACAGAGGATGCCAAAAAATGTGTACACATAGTAATAAAGGAAAAAAAAACTATCTTAAAATTGTAATAAGACACGTTTGACTTCTGCAGTTACAAGAGGTGCTCAAAGTGGTTGCCATCAGCATCCAGACACTTCTGAATATGGTGAACTACTGCTTGAGCAATGAGACTAAGGTGTCCACTTGTATACCTTTTTTGGCACCCCTGTATACACTCAACAGAACTGTGTACGTTTGTATTTTAAAAGATGCATATCAGAATGTTCACAACAGTCATATTTTTAAAACCTCCAGTAGAAACAACCTAAATGCCCAGCAACAAGGGGACACAAAAACATAAATTGGAGAATATTTATACAATGGGTAACTATACAGCAATAAAAATAAAAAACTATGGCTACACACAACAATATATACTCTTACAAACATAATGTTGAGCAAAAAAATGCCAGGCACAAAAAGTACAGACTGCATAATTTTTTTTCTATAAATCTTATTTACATAAAGTCCCCAAATAGATAAAGTTAATATACTCTAATAAGATTCAAAAGTTTGTCTTCCTTCAGGGAGATAAGTGACTGAGAAGCCATGGTACAGGGAGTTACCGGTAGTGTTTTGTTTTCTTACAGTTGTTACACGAGTGTGTTAGTTCTGTTAAACTTGACCTAACTGCATTCTTATGATTTGTGCACTTTTAGATATATATGTTACATTGCTATAAAATTCAACACTGAATCTGTAAGCAACTTATTAAAACGGCTACTTTGATAATTAACTAGAAACATCTTTTCCTCTCAAATCAGCCAAGTCTTATTACTTTTAAGTCAGAATTTTGTGTGGTCTAAATTTGGTTCACATGTGCACTGCTCATATTCCCAGGATTCTGCTGTCTGTAAACATATGGGATTGATGCCCCAAGTTTTCAAGGTGTATTATTAATGCATGACCACTACTAGCTTGCTTTCTGACGAGAAAGCTTTTTAAAAGTGTACTCCGTCTTCCAAATACTAGAATTTAATTCCCCAATCCACGCTCTTCTTTAATTTCTATTTTAGGTTACAGTTTTGTCGTTAGGGAAAACAAATGAAAGGATTAGTATGGAAGAAAGTTGACAGACATGCATGCTTAGATATGGTAACACTGAAATCATCAATCAGTGTAATCTGGGTCAAAATACTTATTTGTGAAAGTTGTGAAGAACAAAACTGGACTAAAACCTTTCTGGAAATGTCTTTCTCTTGTGAGTTCTGTTTGGTTTTGACCAAATGATATCTTTCCTTTCACTGGCCCTCCCATCTCCTTGGCTCTTCTACTTCAGCATTGCTACTGGAAGGCAGTTGTGGAGACTTGTCTTCAGAATCTCAACATCTTAATCGCAAACAAGCCAGAAAAACATCAGGACATGTAGCTGTCAGGAGCATGAAAGTATCTCCAGACAGCCAAGTGATGTAATGTGAAGTCTCTATTGGCCCACATTGTTGTTGTTGTTGTTGTTTGAGCAGAGCTCAATGGGCAATGATTTCAGCACCATATGAGATACCCCATATTCTCAGGCTTTTGATTGCTTTCTGCACTTGGAAGTAGCTGGGGAAAACTAAAAATTTATATGCAAAGTTCAAGCTCCTACATATCCAATAATTAGCATAGTGGAGGAGAGCCAAACACGAAAGATTATATCAATCACACTGTGAAAGGACTGTTTTATGATCAAAAGCGAAGACAAAACAAAACCCTTTGATTGACAGTGCTTATGATAGACAGGTCTTTTCAGGCAAATCCTGAGATGGGGCTGCAAATAAAGAAAAGCAGAGGGAAATTGAGGTAACTGCAGTAATTAGCAGTTGTTCCTTATCTCCACCTGCATCAAAATAGTAAGTGATCAATGTAAGTGAACTAAAAAGTTCCATACAAAGTAGAGCCAATTTTATGCTTATCATTATTATTATTATTACTCATTTGTTCAACAGGGGTTTGCCAAACAATGTTGGTCTCAGTATTTTGCTGTGGACACAGTATCCATATGACATGACACCTAGTCAAAGGGCTCACAGCCAAATGACAGAAGAAAGACATTAGATAGAAACAAGTTATTACATTATAATATAATAAAAAGAAATTTACAAAAATAAAGTTATTCCACCTGGCGAATGTAATCCCCGACTTCCAAACTCATGCCAAACAACCCCTTTCAAGTCTCAATTTTGCATTACTATCTCTGTTTGAACCTCAGGACGACATAGTCTGTGTTTTTATTCTAAGGAAGAATGTGTGAGACCCTTGCTTCCTTCTCTACTATTTACGCCAAAGTGTCTCTTTGTCCCAAAGCTGACCCTGACCCCTTTTCCCCTACAGGCTACAATTTCAGTTTATGGATCCTATGCTGTGCTCAATTAACCTTTATTTTCATCATATTGCACTTGGCTTTTACATTTTTTTAGTCCTACTAGACTATAACTTTCTTTGGGGGAAGGGCCATTCCTGTCTTATTCAATGTGGAAATCCAGCTTTTGACTCTGGAATTAAGTTTATCATTGTTGAGTAAAGTTTATAATTGTTGAGTAAATAATGAGCTATACTCAGTCCAGGAAACCTAGAGGACATGGTGACTCAGTCTGCCTGGTGGAACCAAGAAAAACTCAGAAAGAAGCAGCTTCTATCGCTGTAATTCATGGCATTCTCTGAGTGACAGTTTTCTTACAGGCTCTTTGTCCTCCACAGTATTTTATGGATGAAGAAAGAATACTATCCACTTCTAAACTACAGCTCCTGGGGCTTCTTAAATTTGGTGTCTCTCCCATTAGAGAATGTGATAAAATGCATGGATCCTCCCGTCCCCGCTTCCCAGATGCACTTGTGCTCATATGTGTTCATATATAATTTCTAGGTTCCATCAAGACTTCAGCCTAAAAGCCGGAGGTTTTGGAACATTGTTGTTCACATTTTTGTATTCCCAAACACAGCCTATGGAGTCAGTGGATGAGGCTTCTCTCTAACTCTTCACTAATTAACAGTATGGTGACACTTGGGGATCAGTGTATTATTTCATTGAATCATGGTAACCACCTCGTGAGATAGGTCTGCTTATCTTCCTCTGTGTGCAGATCAGGACACGCACTGCAGAAGTTGGATAACTTGGCACAAGTTTCACAACTTATAAGGGGCGGAGCTGGAATTCAACACCAGGTGGTGTGACTTCTGGGTCCCTGCTCACACCCCACATTCTGCACGCACCCCCTGGAATCCTGGTGCATTGTATCCTCTCAGTGTCCAGGAAGACAACAGCCCCTCAGCTGATGAAGACACGATGTTACTATCAGCCAGTTTTACATTCTGTTCTGGCCCTATGCTTCAGCCATTTGTGTCTTAAGCATATTTCAAATATGCTTTTAAGCATATTTCACTTCATATTTCTAAGTCTTTGGAAAAAGAAGAAGGATAATGTTTATGTTTTGAAGCTGTAAGCTTCAAATGTATTATTGCCATTCCTTCTGCATTAGACTGCTAAGGCTGCCATAACAAAATACTACTGGCTAAGTGGCTGAAGCGATGCAAATGTATTTTCTCACAGTTCAGGAGGCCGGAAATCTAAGATCAAGGTGTGAGCAGGGTTGGTTTCTGGTAAAGTCCCTGTTCCTGGTTTACAGACAGCTACCTCTCACTGTGTCCTCTGTTACCTTCCTCTGTGCACACGTGGGAAGATAGATGGATGGATAGATATATGGTAGATAGATGGATGGGTGAAATATCTGGTGTCTCTTCTTATAAGGACACCAGCCCTGTGGGGTCAGGGCCCCACCCGTATGACCTCATCTGACCTTGAAGGCCTCCTTAAAGGTCATTGCCAAATACAGTCATATTGTGGCTTAGGGCTCTAACATATGATTTGTGGGCGGGGTGTACATTTCAGTCTATAAAAACCATCGCTTATACATATGATTATGATACTGAGGAAAATGGTCCCTTAAAAATATTTACAAATGAAGACAAAAATCCCTCTATATCATGTTTGAAGTTAAAATTAATATTAATATTAAAGTTTGTGTTAATAATGCTTATTCTGGCTTGTTTTTTAGATGACTAAAAATCATATGAATTGAGTTGAACAGGAGCTTAAAAACAATGAACAAAGTTAAGAATGAGCTGAATTGTTCGATAACAAGAGGAAAAATGCAGTTATAGTTCAACAAGTCTTTCATTCAGGTCTTCATTCAGTTCACCTAACACATATTTGGAAAATTCTTCCTGTTCAGTTAAACAAGCAAAGCCTGATCTTGCCTTCCAGCCACGGGGAATTCCTCCATGCCAATCATGTAAACTTTTAAAGAATCTTGTCTTCAGTGCTACAAGTTTGAATATGACTACATGAGCAAACGGGAACAGAATGGAGCCTTGAGTTCAAATTTGAACTTTCTTCTTTACTAATCAGGGAAACACTGACAACATCACTCCATGTTGTCCTTTCTTATATCCACCGCGTGGTGAGTGTGGAGATTAAAACAAGTTACAGGTGCACAGTATGAGGGCTTATCGCATTGCTTGATTCATCCTCATTCCCTTCGTATTTACCAGCTATGTTTCTTATTAGTTGATGTGGGGACAGAGCCCCAGAAAGCAGTTTCAGGCTCTCGGCCTCACATAGAAAGGTGCTGGCTCGGGTAGTAAATGGCCATCAACTGTGATCAGCTGTGGCTAGTTGGCCGTCAGCTGTAACCCTTAAGCCATTGGCCACTAATGTAACTGCTGTGGCTACGCTAGCAAAAAGGATTGGGGGCTAGCAAGAGCGCATTGCAGAGAGGTGGATGCCGCCGGTGAGAATATAGTGATATGACTCCCCTACTTATGGCTCCATGGGTGTTCCTGTTTGGCCTCACCATGTCCTGCGTTCTTATGTGGGGAGCGGGAGCTGAGACCCCGCCTGACGCCCCGCATGACAGTTGATCTATTTTTATCTGTGGCCTTGTGCTTCGGAGATAGGGTGTAATGCAGGGCATCCTGCAGGGTCTCTGGTCCTGCTTCCCACATAAGAACGCAGGACATGGTGAGGCCAAAAAGGAACACCCACGGAGTCATAGATAGGGGAGTCATACCACTATGGTCTCGCTGGCGGCTGGGTTGGAGACACAGGAAGCAGGAGCCACAGGATCCACAACCCGCCTTCCACTTCTCTCTGCCAACCAACCTCACTTGCTAGCTGCTATGTGCCGTGCTAACTGCAATCCGCTCTTGCTAGCTCAGCCACCATCTTCTTGCTAGCCCCCATTTTCTGCTAGCGTAGCCACAGCAGTTACATTAGTGGCCAATGGCTCACCGGTTACAGCTGACGGCCAACTAGCCACAGCTGATGGCCATCCGATCACAGGTGATGGCCGTTTACTACCTGAGCCAGCACCTTTCCACGTGAGGCCAAGAGCCTGGAAACTGCACTCCTGGGTCTGTCCCCACATAGGGCTTCCAACTTCCTCTCCTGACATATTTCCTACCATTTTCATCCTCTGCTAACATGAGAGCTGTCTTCTTACTTGCCCAGCTTGCTACCATTTCAAGACTTACTATGTCCTTTTCCCTCTATCTCATTACTCATGTTCCAGATCTCCACATAGCACCCTCCTTCTCATCCCTTTGGTGGACACTAAAACCACCTCCTCTAGTAGCCTCTATCCACTTGTCCTAAATAGCACATACCTTTCTTCCACCCCCAACCCTGGACACAGTGACTCTTTATCCTTCACTTTGTTAAATTGCAGAACTTTTCACTGCATGAAATGTTTTTAAGTGTTTGTCATGTCTCTCCTTCACTAAAATATACTCCTGGGAGAGACAGAGACATTTTCTATCTTAATGCAATATTTTTCACATAGTGTGGTTTGACAATAAATATCTGTTGAAGTAGTATATATATGTGTATATATATATATATATATATATATATATATATATATATAGCCATATAAATAGCAATTTAAATGTCTTTGTATCTGACTTGGGAGCATATTTTTTTTCCCTCGGGCTGTTATTATTTTAATTCTCTGAAGTGATGCATACTAGATAAGTGGTCCAGAAAAGTTCTGGGTGATGATGGAAACTGCAACAAGGCATCCAAAGGTAGTAAATTTACAAAGTAGGTGAAACACACATGGTTAACTGAGACTCGGTATTCATTATGTTATGCATACATCTATGTAAGAAAATATTTGTCTTTGTTATATTTTGCTGAAAATTTGGTAATGCAACATATTACCATCATTCTTATTCTAAAAATCTGGTTATAGGTTGAGGGTAACAATTAGATCTACCAGAGGATATATTGAATATTTAGTTTCCTTTTGGTATAAGATGTCAGATGATTCTTTGACAAATAGTAGTGAAAACTTGCAGGTAATCCAGTTGAAACCTGATAGTACCGTGTTTCCCTGAAAATAAGACCTAGCCAGACCATCAGCTCGAATGCGTCTTTTGGAGCAAAAATTAATATAAGACCTGGTATTATTTTATATTATATTATTATATTATATCATGTTATAAAGACCTGGTTTTCTATTATAGTAAAATAAGACCAGTTCTTATATTAATTTTTGCTCCAAAAGACGCATTCGAGCTGATGGTCTGGCTAGGTCTTATTTTCAGGGAAACATGGTATGTGTTGCACAAACTAAGACATCAAAGACTTTTTTTTAATACCGGTACATTTCCTGGAGAAGAAACTGCATATTAGCCTTAAGAAGAACAACTCTTTTAAGTTCTCTGAAATACAAAACTCTCTCTGTTCATAATAGAGTGCAAGTACCTACTCCATGTACCAGAACTCACAACAAATACAGTTGAGAAAGTAAGTTGTCCCATATTGAAGTTTGTTTTTAATTTCTAACTAAAATTTTTAATAATTAAGTATTAATTTAAAAAATTACTTTCTCAATCTCTGGCTCAAGTAAATAGGAGGGAAAAATAACACATAAAAATGATGCCAAATTAAAAGGGAGAAAAAAATGTCAGAGAACTGTGGTGGGAACTTTTTGCTTCTCAGGACTCTATACCAGTGAACCCTCCTAAATAAAAAACACTGCTTAATATAATTTTTTCATTAAAAAAATATCAGAGAATATTATTTTCAGTTTCCATTAAATGCATGCCATGGTATTACCTCTATTTTCATAGTTCAATGGCTGTCCAGTAGATGGCACCATTGTGACTCACATTATCATTCTATCTTAATAAGGAAGTGTTAGGAAACATTCAATTTCAAAATATTTGTAAATAGGGCAGCGTAGTAACACTTGCAGTGTTACATTAAATAACAAATTCTCCTACAATATCTAGAAAGTAAGTCAACTGTTAAAAGCCACTAACTGTGACAAGAACTCCCACAATTTGTATGTAAGTGTAATTTTTTATGTGTAATTTTGTAATTTTAAATTTAAATTATTTTAATTATTTTTATAAAGAATCTGTATACACACACAGATATGCACACACACAAATATTTGATTTTTCTCTCTTCTAACACATTCTAAAATCTTCCACAAAGGTTTCTGTTTACTCCTTACATTTTCACACATTTTCCAAATATACTATAGCCACGTGTGGGGTAAGAGCATGCAATCACTAAAGGTAACATTTTTATATCTAGACAGCTGGACATCTCTCCATTCTGGTTGATTTAGCTTTGTTCCCCCTGTATGCACATGAATTACCTAGACTAAAGTAGGTTTCTAGCCGTACAAATCCATGAATCTCTCAAAGTTACAAAATGTTATGTATGGTTTTCTGTGCTCTCACTGTCCATCATAATATACAGTCAGACTTTGCCAGTAACTTAAAAGCAATTCCCTCCTTTTGTGTCTTAAAGATTTGTGTGCAAGTTTTCTGTTTAACAGTGGGAGCACACTTTCCTCTAGGAGTGCTCTCTAACGATTATTAGGTTGTCTGGTAGTCTATAACGACATTGTAAGCTGTGGTCCGATAACTCCTCTGATTTTCACACAATAGAGCTTAGTGGTCAGAAGCAAAAGGATTGGTGTCGCATAAACATCAGTGGATTGTAGTGCCTGCCCCGCTAATTATTAACTTACTATTTGTAATTATTTACTTGTAGTATTTACTTACTTCTATTACTAAGTATTGCTATCTGAATGAATTTTGGCAACTCATTCAGAGACTGAAAGTTCTCATGGGAACATGTGGCCCCAATTGTTCTGATGTTCTCATGTCGATATAGGATAGTGATTCCAGATCCAGACAGCTCTGGACACCAACCCAGCTTGTCTCCTCACTACCTGTATAATGTAAAGTAAGTGACGTAACCTCCCTGAAACTCAGCTTTCCCATCTTCAAAAAGGGAAAGAGGGCACTTACCTTGCAGTACTGCTGTAAGCATAAGGGTGTGTGTGTGTGTGTATGTGTGTGGGTGTCTGTAGAAAGAGGGAGGGAGGGAGGGAGGAAAGGAGAGACAGAAAGAGAGAGAGAGAGAGACAGAGGGAGAGAAAGTGAGAGAGAGAGACAGAGAGAGACAGAGAGAGAGACACAGAGAGAGAGAACACTAATGTATACAAACAGTACCTGTTAAAGGGTAGAAGTTCAAGAATGGTGCTTCATTACTATACTCTTTGTGTTGAAGTTAAGTGTTAAAAACAGGAGATTGATTATGGTATGTTTTATGACCTGACATTTAGTCAAATGTATTCACACATTTCAATTGTTGCTTATAATGCATTATAACTTTTATATTCATACTATTATAAAAGCCCATGTAAGTATGTGCAAGCCAGACTTTAAAACTATACTGGACAAATAGATACCAAGATGAATGAGGTCCCAGGCTAGAGTATACAGATTTTATTTAGCCCTAGGAAGGAGCAACGATGGCTATTCTGTGGACAAAGACAAAATGCAGTAACACAGCATTGTTTGAGTTGAAGATAAAGTCAATCAAAGAGCAGAGAGCTGTTCAACTGTTTGGTGTGGGGTCCAATGTTTAAAAGTATCACTGTTTGCTAGTATGAAAATGGCCAGATGCCAGGGCCAGCTTATGGGGTATATGTTGAGATCTGAAAGTCAAGGTGATGTCTTAGATTAGGATCCTTAAAAGCAGAGTCACTGAAAGATTTATGTGAAATAATGTGTAGGAAGTGTTTCTAAGTGGGAAGGAGGAACTGGGAACAGCAAGCATGAGACATCAAGCAAAGTTTAGCAGAGAATCACATGGGCTCAATCCCATAGATGAGCGCTAAAACCATCAAAGGTCAAACCAAGACATGTTCTGCTCGGGGACTTGGAAACTGTAGCTCGGAGTCAGTCATTGGTTAAAAGCCAGGTCTTAAGGTCAGGGGACATAATTCCCAGGTACTTCCTGTCCACTGTATGCACAGGTGAAGCATGTTCTGGCATTTGTTGAAACAGGCTGTTGGAAATGGGGCTCAGGTGTTGGCTGTGGAGAAGGATCGCATGTTGCGAGCTGGAGTGAACCCAGATGAGAAAGGGATCCATCTAGGAAGCCATGGCAGAGCAGTGCTAGCTTCTGGTACAGGCAGTGGGGCACTTTATGTCTAATTGTGAGACAAAACATTGGAAGTTATTGCTACTGCAATTACCATTTTAAAAACTGACTTTGACTACTTTGGTGATACTCCTTTCATCCCTGGCAATAGCTCATTTTGTATTCTTCCTATTTTAAAGTATTTCATTCATGGTTTCACATTCGTAAATAAAAAACGAGACTCACAAAGATCCCTTAGATGTGTATAGTATCTAGAGTACTTGCATACATATTGTCTTCTTAAACTTATGTCAGCTCTATAAATGAGGGAAAACATAAAACCTTATTTCCTTCCTGAGACAATTGCTAGACGACATCTGAGTCACAAATAAACCCCAGGAAAATGAGCTCCTAGTCCAGGAATTTACCCATACCTCCAACTGAAGGACCATTTTAAACTGTTTGAAAATGCTTAGTCATAATAAATTTGATTATTATCATCAGTATTACACATTAACGAACGTAGAATAGATACTGTGTTTTTTTTATATTGCATGTATAGAAAATGTGCAAAGGTATACCAGTATTCCCTCACCTCAAACATTTGATGTTGTTTATGTAACTCTGCAGGTACCAGATAAATTTTGTTTCCCCAGGAATTGCAGGCCTGTTAGAGAAATCTATATATTTTGAGTGTTGAAGATAATGAGAATGTTAACTAAGAGTTTTCAGCTTAGACCACCGATGGTCCACATCTATTAGGCAATTGGCAAAGCCCGGGATTCAGCTAGAAGCCAATCACTCTGTAGCAATGTCAGCTCATGCATTTAACAGTAACTTTTCTTAACCAACAAAGAGCAAAATTAAGTTCTCAGGTGTGTTTTGCACAGTCCTTGCTATGTCTTAATTTTGTATTGTTCTTTTCTCACTTCTACTTTTCCTAAATCTTAGGATTTTTCATAGTTTTATCCAGCCTCTCCATTTGCTGAAGACTAAATTGTCCCTCTCCCCCAAGTTCATATATTGAAGCCCTAACCCCCAAAGTGGCCGTACTTGGAGATAGGTTTAGATGAGGTCATGAGGGGCAGGGTCCTTATGATGGGATTAAAAGAGACACCAGCAAGTTTGCGTGCTCTCTCTCCATATGAGGACACAGTGAGAAGGCAGCCATCTACAATCATGAATAGAGCTCTCACCAGACACCAGTCAGGCTGACACCTGGAGTTTGGATTCCCAGCCTCCAGAACTGTGGGAGGTAAGAAGTCTGTTGCTTAAGCCACCCAGTCTATGTATAGTGTTTTGTCACGGCAGCTAGGACACCATTGCCCTTCTGGAACAAGTACCTAGAACTAGAACAGAAGGAATTAAAAGAAAAGTTCATCAGCCTTGCCAGCATGTAGCCCAGATGTTTAAATGGAGATAACCTTCAGTTCCCTGAATTGGAGGAAGAATCTGAGGAATGTCATTGTACTGAAATATCGATCAGCCCTTTGCCTTTCTCAGAATATCAAACACTGCTTTCCAATCCAAACTATGTTTGCGAGTGACATAAGTCTGATCATTGCATGCTGCTCAGAATTCCCAGTCTTGCTGCTAGAACATCTTGTAGTAATATTTAAAAATATAAACATTTTATTTTTCTCCTGCAGCGAAGAGAGCTGGTTCATGGTGCGTTACTCTGTCCTCTCTTTACCATATGTCTCCTCCTCAGTGTTGATTTCTTGTTGACATAAAAAGGAGCGACCATATGAAGGAGTTAGGATGAAAGTTTGGAATTTAATGATTAAAGAGCTTTACATTTAATGATTTTTAAAAAGCATGGATCACATTTTCTTATAAAGTCATGTAAAATGCATTGTGAATCATTTCATTCATATTTTGTAGAAGATTGCTGTATTGGAAGCATCAATATTCCCTTCTCCCCCCGAAAGGCTAAGAAAAGTATCATAAATAGATTTATTTCCACAGTGTAATGAGAGGAGGGAAGTCCTGGGAGAAGCTGATAAGAGTCTTCCAATTCAGTAACACACAGCCATCAAATCCAGCTCTGATGTCAAGGGGTTCTCTCAGCATTCTGTAATTCCCAATGGGATGTCGCTTCTGGCTGCTTCCTTTTTCCTGTTCCCCATTTGACAGAACTTAGGCATGCCCCTGTAGGATAGTTTGGCACACCTATGCTTTGGTTTCGTGTTCACTTTTCTCAGATTATTAAACCTACGCTTGTCAGAGATCGACAGGAATTGTTTCAGAGTGGTCCAAGTGAAAGCATGGATGGAATGTCGTCACAATGTGTTTCTGCTGCCTCTGTGCTTTGTCACGAGGAGACAGTCATACTTCAAAGGTCATTTCTTGGCTCATTTTTGTTCTTCCTTGATCTTACTTCGTACCTCCTAATACATTTTGAATTGTCATTTTAGTGAGATGGTCCAAATTTATATATCTCTATCTCTATCACAAAAAGGTCTCACGAATTAGGTTCTTTTTCAGTGTGAATTACAGATAATCTGTTGTAAGAAATGTCGAGATGTCAAATTGAGATTTGGAATTAATCCAGGCATGAATTAGCGTTGTTTGGATATCTAACAGGGGCGTAGCTCTTCATCTGTCTTTGCCTATTTTGGGAAGAGGATACATGATAATCTTCTTTAAAAAGGAGGGACTTCTTTATTAAGTGCTACATTTTTGCTCTGTTTTATACATGAGAATATTAGTTTTAACCATAGGAAATTCCCAATGCTTGAGCATCTCAATCTACAGAAAACCTCGTCAATTTCAAATGGTTTGATCTAATAGTATGATACTGTTTTAAATGTAATTATTTATGCTATCATTGGAACATTTGATTGATACACAGCACTCTTTTTATATACAACGCTCAGCTTCAAGGTTTCTGCTTCTAAAAAGTCCAATAATAGGAGAATGAATCATCCAAGATGCTAAGACCAGATGGAAGAAATTTGACGAGGAAGATCGCTGTTTACAGAGAGCCAATGGAAGCTCTATTCAGTGAAGAACACACTGAATGATGTACACATTGATTATATTTTTGCATATTAAATCATAAATAATAATACCTAACTATCAATTCCTATGTATTGTTCTTGTTGCTAAAGGAATTTTGAAGATGCCCTCACTTTGATTTTGCCTCATCCATCCAGATGTAAAAGCATTTATTTTGTTTTATTGCAAACAGTATACATAAAGGCGAGTGTTATTCTGTGTTTAGGTCTTCGTTTCCTTCATTCCTGTTGTGTGCTAGGCAGTATTTTAAGCTAGGGACATTGGTGTGGACAGATCAGACAAGGCTCCTGTTCCCAAGAAACTTATATTCTAATATTCTAAACAGCGAAATACATAAATAAAGATGGCTTCAGTGTAATGAGAGAGAGTGACCAGGAGGGGTCGGAAGGGGTTCTTTCAGAGGCTCTGGTCAGAGCAGACCTTTGAGGAAACAATTGCATAGAATGAGATGGAGCCAGAATGCCACAGAGGTGACTTCACCTCTAAGGGATCTGAAACAAGACAACAGGATTTTGGCGAAACAGAAAGAAGGCCAGTATCTATGAAGCAAGAGAGGCGTCGTGAGGATGAAGTTAGGAGATTTGAGTGAATTGAGCGTGAGAACATTCAACTACCTTTCTGATAAATATATTTTTCCATTTTGGAGCTATTAATTCCAGCAATTCTATTACTTGATGAGAGGATGCTTTAGATAATGTACATTTAACTTGTTCACCTTGCTTTTGTTTCCTTTCCCTTAAGTTTCTTGATACTTTCTAAGACACTATTATTATCCGAGCACTACTACTTCTCAGCCATGTGGTTTACCCCATGTTCCTTTCATGTCTCTTCCCTTTGCTTCCAGTTCCCACCAGAGGAGTAACTAACAATTTGCAGAGACTATAACTGAACTTTTAGAGTACACCTCAAATAAATTTACATAGAGACATAAAGGAAAATACTGAGATTGGGTGGGAATCCTTATTTTATTGTATTTCCTAAAGAACAACTTAATTGGGATGGAAGAGAGATATGTAAAAACAAGAAAAAGAGACTTGGGACAATGGAAAGCTTATAAATAAATACCCTTAGTGAACATATCACAAGTATTCATTCTTTACTCTGTTTTACAACAGTCCTAAATATTTACCAAAGTGAAGAACCTATAAAGGAGATATTCTATAATTCTAGAATTATGATTCTATAATCCTGACTAATTCAGATTTTGAGAAATACAATGTTAGCATGTTTATGCAGATTTGTCATTTAGAATTTAAATTGTATTTTATGGTAGAAGACAAGAGCATTCTTCTGATTATAAATGGTTAAGTGATAGAATTCTCACTCCATGCAGGAGTTCTGCATTTCATTCTCACTGCTTGGCTTTCATAGGGGACCTTTCTTTCAAGCCTTTAGTACTGTGATGGCCATTGAATGGACATACAGTGAATAAGTGAATAAGTGAATGAAATAAGAGAGATACAACTAATAAATATAATGAAAATGTAAATATTTAGTCCTCATGCTTTGTTTTAAAATTCTTTTTGTAAGGAAAAATCATAAACTTAATATGTATTTACACCACTAATAAGTAATAATTAGAGGTTCATTTAGCTGTTTGAGTTTTAAGTACCGCTTTCCAGTACAAGTCTTTTATTAAAAGAATGTAATCTTGGCTCACATGGTCATGTTGATACACCAGTTGGGTGGTTAAAGGATCTATTCGATCTGTCTCTCTATTGCTTACCTGTTTTAGACTGATTTTGGAGGCAAAGGTAATATTTTGCATTGCTTCATAGAATTAGTAAATTAAATGTATAAATGACACAATTCATTCATTCTCAAGTTACCAGTAGTTGGAATAGGAGTAAGGTGCGTGGGACTAATGTTTTTATTGAAACTCTTTCCATCGACTACTGCCACTTCGTAGGAATGTTAAATTGAATCAATGAGTACAAACTAACCATAAAACACTTTTATCTGCTCATCAATCTCAGAGCACCTTAGCTCCATGAAAATGACAAAGTCTCATTGTTCTCTGACAGTTCTTGCTTCTGAATTAGATTACCCATCGTAGCTGTGGAATTCTAGAATAAAATCCTAGTAGAGAAAGTTTTTGAAAAATAATTTGAGAAAATAAGTCATGAAATTAAAAAGATTCAAAAGACCCGTGAAATCTGTCATAGATTTAAAAATACCAAACTGTATTGTAGCAGCTCAGATAATAAAATTTCACTTATATGGATTTTTCCAAATGTAGTGACCATTTTTTCATAAATAAAGCTTGAAAGTTTAATTACTATCAACATCTATATTATGTGTTATAAAGTCATATTTCTTAGTTACCAATGGAATGCTTTTGTTCTGCTTGAGGATCTGTACATTTTATTATTGTAGATTCATACAGTGGATTTCAATATTTAAAATACGCAGATAATTTAAGCAACAGTGTTTAATAATTTTTAGCAGTTTAAAGTTTCATTGGAATGACACTTCAAATTTCATTCATATTGCTTGTTAAATTTATTAAAATACTTAGGATGAACAACCAAAATACGGTTAGTCCATCATGATTCTGTCAAACTCAACTTTGTAGTTGAATTTGTTTTATTGTACTACTTATCACTAAGAAACATTCTAAGTCAATGTACACATTCCCTTTCTGGGCATGTACATATTTTTATAGTCAAAGAAGCATTTGTCAGGATGCTGTGAGATATCCTTCTGCTGCCAGAAATTCACTGGGTAGTCATTACCCTTTGTTTTCCATCTCCAGATATCTCTTAGTAGTTATTTTTACAGCCATCAGTTTTCATTTCTCCAAGTTTCAGAGTCACTCAAAGTTAAAATAACAGTGAATGAGATTTTATTAATGTCAGATTTGCAAGTCCAGATAAATCATGTCTGTGTATTTCCCCTTGTTTATATACTTATTTATTCTTGCTAAGTACTTTAGTTGATTGATAAGATGTGATTTGCCCCATAAAAACCCTATCTATTTTCCAAGGAATTGTGTTTGCTTATTTTATGTGACTTCTCTGGACAATTTTAAACACTTTGAAGTTCATTATTAGTGTTCCATGAAGTTTTGTGTTTGCTCTAGTTATTTCTAGATTGGTCTTGAGCTTCAGACTTTATGGACTTGGGCAAATTTTATGTTTTTAATAGATGACTTTCTTTTTACAGAAAATTATTTTTTATTTTGTTACAAAGTTTTATGCTTTGTTCATTGTTTCTGTATTTGAAGGTTTTCTTGTTATTGCTTTGAAGGTTTTTTTTTTAAACCTGTAGCTTATATTTGTCCAAGCTCCCAACAATTTTTTTGTTTTGTTTTGTTTTTTGTTTTGTTTTGCTTTGTTTTGTTTTGTTTTGTTTTAATAAATACCACACAAGCTTCTGGTAACTTTTATATATATAAATGAACCAGTCTCAGAAAGAAAAAAAAAGTCTAGAGATATGCATGTGGTGTATCTATTGTAGAAAACAAAATTTTGTTTTAAAGACATAACAAATTGATTACAATGAAAACTTATCAGAAATCATTTTTTAAGAATGCGTTTTTTAAGTCTTCCTGCCCATAATCAGTTTGACAGAAAAAACAAAACAAAACAAAACAAGAACAAAAAACAGAAGAAAAACATACCTCCGACAGATAGAAATGTCTTTAGTAAGTTCAATTTTAAGTTCCTAGGAAGTCTTAGAGACTTTTAAAAATCAGAAAAGATAATAGATTTTATATGGCTACTCTATGTTAGAAAGTGGCTCTTTAGCTAAAAGCTTAAAGTAGTATATGGAGAGACTCAAGTTTATTTCCAGCTACAGTGAACTATTTATAACACCACCACCACCCCCCCCCCACCCAGCCAGGTGGCTTCCTGTGCCTGAACCTTCCTCCTGCTCCAATCCTTTGCATGGCCGCGTGTTTTTCAGGACTCTTCTTTACCACCTCTGACCCCTCAATTTGGGCTTGGATGCCACCGTCACTGCTTCTCTGCAAACCTGTGTTGTTTCCTGTCACATTACTGTGTGAATGAGTGTTTTTGGTTAGTGCTCCCTTCTAGACTGGAAGCCTCTTCAGGGCAGAGATGCTGCCTGCTTCATCATTGCATTCGCAGTGCCCAGTGTGTTACCTAGCTTGTTGGCTCAACCAGCACTCACATTGGATGAAGCAACTCTGAGCCTGGGATGTGGAGGCAGTAGGGAAGGAACAGACATCACCAGGACGACTGACAGCTGAGCACAGCAGCGTTGACAAAAACCTTCACTGTATAGGAAATGGAATAGTGGGGGTGGGGGATGAGGTGGGGGAGGTGGAGATTTGTAGAATGCTACACATGTATGTACACAAAGCTGAAACTAGGAAAAGAATGAGCGTGGCGACCAGGAATCAGATTTTTTAGAGAACAGGGCGTTCAGTATAAGGGAAAATGGTAGAAGAAAAATAGTTTTCCAAAATAATCATATTTAACTTGATTTGGCAGTGGGTTATCCAATTGGAGATGATCTGGAGAAAATTCACTGTATAATATCGTATTAATGGGAAAGACTCCAGAATTTGACAGGTAGGGCCATTTGTATGTTGGTGGTAACTAAAGTTGTAAGGAACAGAGAAGTAGTGTAATTTTATGTTTTGCAAATTATTGAAGGGACAAGAAAAGCCGAGAGCCGTAAACCGCAACTTAAGAAAGCAGAGCTGGGGCCTAGAGAGCAGGAAATGAGACTTGGGTGAAAAGCCACTGACGCAGAATAAAAGATTACCTGGTATTTAATAATGATGGTGATGACGATTAAAAAACAACTCTAATCACTGCGCTATATACCTGACACTAATGTGAAATAATACTGAATGGCAGCTATAATTGAAAAACAATAAAGAAACAATATAAAAGAAAAAGAAATCTGATGCTACATAATGGATAGCAGGGACCAGGCTTACATTATTTCATTTAAACCTTAGAACAGTCATCTGAGGAAGACTTTGTTGTTACCCTCAAAGAAGTCAGAGGTGACGGAGAGGCAAGTACCTGAAAGCTCTTGGTTCAGATGGGGGTGCCCAGCCTGTGAATATGAATGGTCCTGATGGGTCTGAACCAACAACTGTTAGTTTTAATAACATCACAGCTTCCACTACACCATGTTACCTCTCACAGAAGGTGCTCCTTTAGAAAAATAGTATCCATGCCACTACTTTTACGATAAAACAGTAAGTGTGTATGTGTCTGGATGTGGTCACATACACCTGTTAGATACCATCTCAGCATGTTCAGAAGTCATAGGAAAAATTGTAGTCTTACAATTGTGTCATACATCCAGAGAAGCAAAAAGTAGTTTGTGATAAGTTTATCATCGTGGATTCTAAAAGTGGAAAGCACATGGCTGCATTTTTAAAACCCTCTCCGTGAGGTACTCGTGAGTATGACATTTTGTGTCCCAAGATAGTTAATAGAGCTGCAGGTCAGCGTTCTTGGAGGAATTGGTGTTGCGTTCCAGGAGTGCCATTTGTCTTCCAGCAAATAAAGGGAAGCGAGTAAAGAGAAGACACATGCTCTGACCTTGCATTTGTCTTTCTAAGTGGAGTCTTGCAACACTGTCAGATAGTAACATAGTCTCCACACATTTAGCAGTGATAATTAGCTATGACCAGCATAACAGATCATTGCTTTTTCTCTCCAGCTCTTTTTTATTCCCCAACCGCAAATAGGATGTTATCTACAATCACTCCCCTCAAAGTGTTCTCTACCACTTTTACCTTGCTTCCTTCCATTCATTTCTAAGGCTTTTGACGGAAATTACTCACTTGAAGGAGTTAAAAGAAGAGAAGGCAGTGGGGAGGGAGAAAAAAAGAAAACCCGTTTGGAGGCCACTGCACAATCCGTGCTGCGCTAACTGCCTTCACGCTCATCTAATCCACACAACAGCCCTGAGAAGTCCACATTTTTATATCCACTTATATAAAAAAAAAGAAAAAAGAAAAAAACAACACCGAGGCTAGAAAGAAAAATAACTTGTGCAAAAGTGTCACAGGGAGTAAGGGAGGCGAATTCGAACCCATGACTCTTCCTGCCATGCTTTTAATCTCTGTCCTTAAAGACCCTCTCATTCAAAGTATTTTTAAAGCTCCTATTGTGACATGTGTGATCAAAGTAATTAATATCTTGTGACATGCACACACACAGAATATCATACATAAGCATGCAGTATAATTTAAAGTAAATGCCTAAAGACCTACCATTTAGGGCACAGGTGATACCCTGCCGTCACACCACACAGGTCCCCTCATGTTTTTTCCTATCACACCTGCCTCTTGTCCACTTAGAGGAAAATGCTATTCGGAGTCATGGCAATTCCTTGCTTTTCCTTAAAATACGTTTTGAAGGTTTTTTTTTTTTTTTTTTTTTTTCCTTCTTATTGTTACCTAAGTAGGAAAACTTAGTTGTTTTCAGGTAAGGAGAACTGATACTCGGAAGCTATGCAGGAATATGCTTATGATGTAGCATTTGTTATTCTCACATTGAAGGTCATGAGTCTTCAAATTTGGGCTCCAATGACCATTTCCCAGCCTTTCAGTGCCACTAAGTGGCCGTAACAGAAAGTGCAGCGTGTTTCAGCTGGGACTGTTGGCTCTGCTAACAGCTGCACTTGCCTTTTGAGTTCCTGGTCTCCCTCTACAAGGGCTTCTAGGACGTCCTGTGACTCTGCTCACAGGAGGGCATTTATTTGTGCAGTATTAATTTTACAGGGGAAATCCCTGACATTCCAAAGTGGCCGTCTAGCTCCCTGCCCTTGAGCCCTTGTCACTGCAGTTGTCTTATCAGTTGGGGATTAGGAGTGTGTGGCCCTAGAACTGTGGGTCAGACACCATGCCTCGCTTTCCCCTCACGGTCATGGAGCTTTGTGTCTTAGAAACCAGTTATTTTGCTATGGTTTTGTTATGAGTCGTCAGGTCCTTTAATGGCACAGATGGACCTTTTTGATTTTTAGTCTCTTTTGAAGCTACTGCGTGGGGATCAGGCTGCCCGTGCACACATGCAATATGCGGGCATTCACTGGGCCTAGGAGGTGAATTCAGTAAATGGAAAGAAAGTAACCTAATAACACTTTTAAGACTTATCCTTGGTGAGAGTTTATCAGTTCCTGTTTCATAATCAAGGCAGAATTTCTTTTTTTTTTTCAAGTGTATCTGCATGGAATCCCACAGGCAACCTAATTTTTCTAAAGGTTTAAAAAGTAGACTCTAAATTATTATTATCCTATAGCTTGAAAGACAAAATCTTGCCTAGTGGAAAATTTGGTGCATTCATACATTCAGCAAATATTTATGGTGGGACCTATTAGGTGCCAAAGTTATCGGCATAAATAAGATTTAAAAGGTTCTATTTTCATGACACGTATATTCTATAGTGGAAAATCCAGAAGTAATGATTAAACAAGTGAATACACTAAAAAATACAAATGAGATAATTTCATATAATAATAAGAAATAGTAAGAAAATCTGATACGTTCTGGGGTTGGAGAATGAGTGGGAAGAGAGAAGAGCTATTTACAGGAAAGAGTCAGGGAAGCCTTCTCTGAGAACCAGATATTTGACCACAGTTGTGAATACAGAGACTGAATCAAGAATTGAACGGCATTTGAGACAGAGAGACCAGAAAATGCAAAACCCCAGCAGGATAAATGTATTTTTATGTATCTGAGAAACACAAAGCTGATTTGTGAGTGGAGAGCATAGTAGAAATTAAGTTGGAGAGGGGCCGGGTCTGGTCCCTTTGGACCACGCATGGATTCTGTCCTGCAGCCAGCGGCCCTCACTGGAGATTCTGTCCTGCAGCCAGCGGCCCTCACTGGAGATTCTGTCCTGCAGCCAGCGGCCCTCACTGGAGATTCTGTCCTGCAGCCAGCAGCCATCACTGGACGATGTTAAGCCCAGTGACACCATGGTCCACTTTGTTTTCAATAAATGGCATTGTCATGTTGATCTTCTGAAGAAAAACTAAAATTAAATTAATGGGAAAGTTTATGTGCTTTTAAAATAGTATAGGGCATAGGATGTTGGTTATACTATAATGAAGCAGACACAAAGCAAGCAATCGAGGAAGTGTGATATGAGAGTTTTTATTTTTAGATTAGTATGCATTTTCTCAAAGCTCCTTTTTCTTGTTTCTTTCACATTGGCCTTGACACATACTCAGTAGATGTTTTTGGAGATTTAGATAGTATTTCAAAAGCTAGACTGATGAGTTACATGCTCACGCTCAGTTGTGTGGTTTTGGTCCGTCCAACATATGTACATTCTTGCTGTTATGCCCTTGACTTTCTTGAGGGATATTGCAAGACGCTGCTGTGACATTTATCCGTGTATTTGTGTAGAAATGTTTTTGAGGACATTATGCATCATCTCAACATATGAACCCTCAGGCAGATGTGCTCTCTGCTGCAGTGTCAGGAAAAAGCAAAAACTATGTTTTTCCTGGATAGCTGGAATGCTTTTAATCTCAAAGACAGAATGTCTTTCCTCTTTGCCAGGGATGCGGAACTAAGTCCATTTTTTACTTGGAACAGGGCTTTCTGTGAATGCATGACCCTAACCTTTACCTTCACCTCAAGTTATTTATGTACACATCTTATTGTACCACACACATCTCTGTAAACTACCTAGAATCCTTTCTGCATCAAATAACAGAACATATAGAAACCATAAAACTTGCTCAATGCCCCCAGGCCTGAATTCTAATTATTTTAAAACAGCTGCGAACAGGTACTTAGCACTTTCTTTAGGCCTTTAATTTCCCTAGAGCAGCAGGCCATGGGTAGGGGTGTACAGCCTATCTTTCAGCAAATCTGGTAGCTCCTCTGTATGTTGACATCCACGTATCCGCCATGCACACTCTAACTCGTCCTCGTACGCCTACAGACTGTCCAGGAGAAACCCAACCTTCTGTCTTAAACAGACTCTGCTGGTTACTACAGATGGCGATGTATCAAAATGTAAGCACTTAGTACTTGAAATAGGTTAGGTTGGCAGTCTTACAACCTTAACCCTGGAACCTACACTTTCCTCTGCTTCGTAACCTTTTCCTCAGACCCCAAAGAAATGTTCAAGGAGGGACGCTCCTCTGCCACGTATCGTATTCTCTTCAAGATCATTTCTAAAGTAATGATTTCTTGTCCTGTCAGGAACAAAATAATGCAATGGAGAGACCCTACTTTATCAATGTAAATAAGTCGACTCTATTCCAGGAACACAGACATTCTTTGTAGGCAGAGAAGAGGGGGGCTAGGAAGACACAAGCCTCAGGAGTGGCATTGCGCTTCAACATTTAAAGCAAATATTTGGTCTTTTTTCTAAGACAGAGCCGCCGACCCAGAGCAGCCCGCCTGGCAAAAGCAGAAATGGAAGGGCAGAACACATCTTTTATGGAGTCAGATAAATTTCATGCTCTTTAACATCGCCTCTGACTGCAGGCTTTTCACTGCAGTCTGGCTTCTTCCCCAGTGGGAACAAAAAAGGAAAAGTGATTAAAGTTCCCTCAGTAATAGACAGCAGGAGGCAACGGTCTTGGCGACTTCTACAGAGGGAGAGAGAGTCCTTTAACAAGACTTGTGCAAGTTCTTTGAAGAAAAGAAGCTAAGGCTCACAGGGCTGGTAGAGGTCTGCCATAACATTTGTTCATTTCCTTCACTTCGCATGGCGTCTTTGACTTGTGGTAATAGCGTCACCTTCTTCATTAAAATGTTCGTGATAAAAGAAGGAAAGTGAAGTTGAGCTCCTAACTGGGGCCAAGGTTCACTGCGCTGCATGGTGAGTAGGAGTGTTCAGAACCTGACTTTTGTAAGGCAATCAAGTAGATAAAAATCATAACTAAATCCTGTGTGTGTGTGTGTGTGTGTGTGTGTGTGTGTGTGTGTGTGTGTGTGTTTGCGGGGGTGGGGGGGCAATGTGAATGAATGAATGAGTAGAGGAGAGTATTTTTTCCATATGCTATGTGGCCTGGGATTTTGGATGACAGAATCCCCCACTCCAGAACCAAACCCTTGGACCTTTCTCTTTATGTAAAAAAAAAAAAACAAAACTAAACTAAAAGAAAAGAAAAGAAAACAAAAAGAAAAAAGTAACAAAAGATTTGCAATCAATATTCAGACATTCTTATTACTAATAGGATTAGGAGTGTTACAAAGGGATTTCAACAAGATGATTAGTTTACTGCTTAGCTGATGGTGGAACAAACAAAATCTTTCTAAGGAAAGGCAGGCAAAATAGGTCAGAAAATGTGTGGGAAATGAGGTAAGACCACTCAACGAGGACCCTTATCAACCTGAATATTATGAAACAGTTGCAGAGCCTTCATTCATTGCGGCAGACTGCCTCTATTTTTTTTTTTTTTTAACTTGGCCACCAGAGGTGCAAAAAAAAGTGACTTAATTTCAGAGTTACTGGTGTTGTTCCTGGATGTGGTGTATTCTGTTCCAAGTGCATAAATGCTGCCTTCAAAGTATTTCTTACAACGTGACATAAAGGGAATGTTTTGGAAAATCTGAAGAGCTCTTATCAGTCATTTTAGAAGCTGGAAAAAATGTACATACAATGAGGAGAATTCTTTTAAAAATCTGATTTTCTTGAATGGATTCATTATGTTAATTACAAAAAAAAGTCTTGAAAACAGAAACGTGAGGGACATGTTCTATATTTAATTAACATGCTTAAGTATGTGTGTTCTGATTTGGACCATTTCCACTATAGTAGAACATACTTGAGAAGAACCATTCGCATTAAAAAAAAAAAAATACAAAATGTCATGTTCTTCTTCCATAGCCACAGTACATTCTCCCATCTCCTCCCCATCTTCTTAAAACCTGGTGTTATCAACTAGACCATTATTGTCTGTGAGTTAAAGCTACTTCCAAAAGAAGAGTGAAAAAACACCAGAGACTTTCTTAGCTTCTGAAGCTTATAGCAACGACCATTCAAATCAAAGCCACCAGCAGTTGTTAGGAAGCCTTTTGCCTGGCATAGCCTTGACATAAGACTGTAGAGGAAACAGCAGGCGTTTCTGTCTAATGAAACCTCCACTGGCCTCCTCGAAGTGGAGTTTTCATTATCTATCGAGAGGTGAAAAGAAGGCTGGTTGACAAAAGGACTTGTTAGGTGAGGAAAGCCATGAAACCCCATAATGACATACCGTGAAAATATGACATAATAATTCACTTAACGAAAGAAGCCCAACTGTATGTTTTCATGTTATCTGAGCTTGCTTTGTTTTTCGTTTTAAAAGCTTTCTCGAGGGATAATTTCTATGCCATAAAAATCACCTGTTTCAAATGTACGGTTCAACGTTGTTAGTAACTGTTCAGAGTTGTGCAGCCATCATTACAATCTACTTTTGGAACATTTCCAAACATCTCAAAAAAGGTTGTACACAGTTCTAGTCACTCTCTGTCCCCATGACTAGCCCCAGGCAATCACTAATCTACTGTCTGTCTCTATAGATTCGCTTGTCTGTACCTTTTATATCAATGGAACTGTACAGTGACACAAAGATACTATGTCTTCTGTGCCTGGCTTCACTCATTTAGCATAATGTTTTTGAGATACATTTATCAATACTTTATGCCTTTTTATTGATGAATCGTATTCTATTGTATAACAGACACCGTTTTGTCTGTTTATCAGCTAATGGACATGTTAGTTGTTTCCAGTGTTGGGCCATTAAAAATAATGCTGCCATGAATAATCACGTATAGGTCTCTCTATGGACATAAGAAATTGTCTATTTTCCAATGTAGCTACAGCGTATTTCATTCCCACCAGCAGTACATAAGGATTCCAGTTTCTCATCCCTACCAACACTTGGTCTTCTCTGTATTGTTTCGTGTTGTTTTAATTTTTTTATTAAATGTATTGGATGACTTTGGTTTGTAAGAGTTTGTTTTTATTCTTTTCTCCCATTTAGACAGACTGCATACAGTTGTATTCTTTTCATATCACATAAATTGTCACGTGATTTTTCCCTCTCCAAATATATGAAGCTATTTTTTTGTTTGCCATTGTATCCTCAGTCCTTGGTCTAGTTTTTAGGATGCAGTTTGAAATTAACCACTTAGAAAAAGAGAGTGGTAATGCAAGGCCATTTGTGGTTGAACAAGGGAGTCTCTGAACACGGGTATCCAATCGGCCAGTGGGTTTTCAGCTCCAGCTTTTCCCTGCTGCCAGAAGGAATGCCGTTGTAACTTATCTATAATTTATGAATATTTTCTCACCCTCAGAATAACCTCTTAACCCGTCTTTCTGCTTCTACTTTAACTCCTTTCCTGTGACTCTCCAAACAGCAGTCTGAGTGATCCTGTCAAAACCTAAGTTAGACCATGTCAACCCCTCTGCAGTGCTCAGCCTTGCAGTGGCCTCAAAGCATCATCAGTCTGTTGTCCCCTCATTACCTGGGCTCTCACAGTCTGTCTGAGACTTCATCTCTTATAGCTCTGTCCTGTTCACTCTGCTCAGCAATGCTTGTCTCCTTGCTGTTACCACAATAGGTCAGTATTGAATATTGGAATATTCAATACTTGGAATATTTCTACCTCAGGGCCTTTGAACTTGCCGTTCTCTGCTTGGACTGTTCTTCCCTCAGCTTGCCACATGGCTTGCTAACTCCTTCATATGGTTCATAATTTTTTCTCCTCAGATTTTTATCAATGCAGATAAGACTATATAAAAGTGTATTCTTTCATCTCTTTACTTGATATGCCCCTTTTCTGCTCTATTTTCTCCATAGAGTCTCTTACCATTTGATGTACTATATTGTTTATCAATCTGTGGTTGTCTGTCTTCTCTCACTAGAATGTTAGCTCTGTGAGGGTTAAATCTCATTAATAGCTATTTCCCAGGAAGTGATGCAGGGCTCTGCGCATAAAAGGTACTTAGTACACATTCATTGGATGGGTTGTTATTTTTTTTTTGTCATGTTTAAGGCTACCCTTTATTTAGTACTGGCCATGTGTCGGGCACAATGCTGAGGTTTTATTTCCATCTGACCCATAAGTCATAGAGGCTAAATTACTTGTTCTAAGCCAGTGTATTAGTTTGCTAGAACCGCCGTAACACAGTATGACCCACTGGGGGCTTAAACAATAGAAATTTATTGTCCCGCAGTTCTGGAGGCTAGGGGTTCAAGATCAAGGTGTCAGCAGGGTTGGTCTCTTCTGAGGGTTGTGGGAGAGAATCACTGCCATGCCTTGCACCCTAGTTTCCATTTCTGGCAATCCTTGGTATTCCTTTGCTTATAGAAGAATCACCCCCATCTCTGTCCTCATTTTCATGCGGCATTCTCCCTGTGTGCATCTGTCTCGGTTTGCAAATGTCCCCTTTTTATAAGGACACCAGTCATAATCATCATCATAGGTTAGGGCCCACCCTGATGACCTCATTTTCACTTTATTACCTCTGCAGAGGCTCCGTCTCCAAATACACTTACATTCTGAAGCACGACGGTTGGGACTTCAACACATGAACTTGGGGAGGATGCAATTCGACCCATGACAGCCATTTCTTTCATTCATAGAGGGGCTTTGATTTAAACTTGGATTCCAAAGGTTACAGTATACTTGTACTCATATCTGATGTGGATTTAGTGATATTTATTAAATGCCCACTTTGTGCTGTGGACTCTGCCACGAGCTACATGGATAAATAGAGTTCAGCCTGCACCCTTGAGGAACTCACTACGTAGCAGGAGAGAATGACATAAAGTTAAGACCTCTGACTTAAAAGCACCCAGCAAGCAGCTCCTTTGCCATTTTTAATTTTACAGTGCTTTCCATCTCTTAGGTTTACTTTGCCAAAGCCTTCTAATGAAATAGTTCCACCATTTAATTCAGCGGTCAGTGGGGTTGCCAGGAGTGCAATTAATTGATAAAAGTTCCAACTAGGAAATTTTGCTTTGCAAAAGAGTCTGCCATATCTTTATCTACCATTAAATTCAATCATATGCTTGTCATCCCAGCGGAACATCTTGATATACTTGAGGAAATATAGTAGGAGAATATACTGTTAGTACTACACTGTAGGGTTTCCAGATACAAATGTTAGTGTAATTGGGTTATGCCAATCCATCGTTAGGTTGCATCTCCCTGGAGTTGAAACTACATGTGGGCTTGGCAAGGATGCATTATCACCAGGCAGAGTGGGAACCATGTGTCAGTCTCCCGGAGAAGATATATGGTCTTGTGTACTATTAGGATTGGATATGCTTATGTTGCAGACTTTAAATCAATTTCTGAAACCTTTCTACAGATGTTGACGGCTACAATTCTGTAAATAGCGTAGTATATTGTGAACTTCAACTGATGCGCACAGCCTAAGAAAATGCTGAAATATGGGGCAATAGAAAACAACACAAACAATAAAACAAGGAACTGTGTAAAATTTGCTGAAATGACCTCATCTGTTTAATGACGTCCTCTAAACACTTATTTCTGAAATTGACGTTGCCATTTTCTCCGTTTGATGCCGACTCTTAGTGATTTTTAAATCTAGAAGATTCTTTTGTAACCCTTATTACTTGGAATGGATTGGTTTGAGTTGTAAAGTGTGGTATACACCGATATTGAGAGAGCTTTCATTTCTTCAATGTCCAGCTAAAATGCTTTTGATTATGCTCTTATATTTGGGAGTGCGGTGGCCGAAGTTTTAGCAGATTCACCTGTGAAAGAGTTTGAGTGCTCAGGAAAAGTCAGGCCTTTACAAAGCATTTTAGCTTGTCTGCACATCTGAGCACGGATTTTCCCTGCTATTACAATTGTACCCCAGCCCTGACTAAAATATCTAACTTTGTGACTTTTACTCAGGGCCACCACGGGATTAATTGAAAGTGGCTGATGCTCCCATAAAAATATATCTGTATCTATATCTACATCTACATTTGTATCTATAGATATCTACAGATATAGACAGCTAGATAGATAGATCCTCATAAACAGCAAGCTTTTAACTAATAGACACTGTGATTTAGTTTTAAATCCCCCTGACAAGGAACTGGTGCAAACCTGTGGGGGTCAGTGTGACAAAGGGGAACGGCCGTGTCCTATCCAGTGTAGACCCTCTTCTTTTACAACCTGGATTTTATGATTCACTGATGCCTTTTGTACTGATGCATTTTGTGCCCCATGCACAGGTAACCACGTCCTTATATCAAGTCTTTATATCTCTTGCGAGAATGTTCGATCTTTTGTTTAAATTTGCCTCAAATATACAATGTAGATACTGCCAATAGCATGTCCAGGTTGGTTTGCCACAAAATAATAGCTGTATTGGTAACCGAGGATCATGCTTTCACACAGACACACACACACACAACATACACAGACATACCTGTAATCAGTACCCTTTCTGTCTCTCTGTATAAGAATGCTACAGCCCTTGAGGGTTGCATGGAAGAGAATTAACTTTCAAGCTAAAGAAAAGTTTTTTAAATTGTGTCTTCCCTCATCACAAGTCACTGGCTGTGATGAACCCCTTGAGTTATCAAACATCCCATCTACTGTACAGCAGCCCAGAACTTTACTTTTTAGTTTTCACATTCCGTTTCCACTCTATAAGAACCATAAAGTACTTTATTGAAAAAATCCCTTTCTTGTAATTATGTCCCAGTCATAATTTAGCTTAGTCAGAAAACTCAACTCATATATTTTTAAAATCATTTCAGTGAAACAAGAACATAATGACATTACAACCAAGTAAATGATTCAATCAAGGTATGCATAAATTGCTATTCAGGAACAGAGGAAGAAAAATACAAAGGAGAGGGCGAATGGTAGGAAAATGGTTGGGGAAAGGCAAACGGGGCTCTGATGGGGTCCTAATGAGCTTATGGTTTCTTGACAGTAGAGAAAGGAGGTGTGTGGTGAGGAGAGGGGCAGCTAGACAGAGCAGTATGTACAGAGGCACTTAGCCAGATGGGGAAGTAGATTGTGTTTGGGGATGGGGACCAGTTTCCTGAAGGGTGTGGGAATGGATGAACATTCATTTGTTCATCTGAGGGAGAAGCACAATGACACCCTGCAGAATTTGAAAGCTCTGCAGCAAGGAATGTGGTGGCTCTGTTTGTGTTTTAACAAGTTACTTGGTTAGAGATGTGGATGAGGAGTTATACAGGGCACAGAGCGGAAGCGAAGATTTTGTGTGTGGCGTGAGAGTGGTCTTGAGAGTGAACTTGAAAGATGAGGAGACTTTGCTGTGTCACCAGCTTCCTCCACGGAAGTTTCCCTTCAATGGAAATGGTGCCTAAAGGTTTGTGTCTACTTACTACTTTTGTAGGGAGTGTTTAGATAAGTTGTGAGTAGAGACTTTATTTTATTTGGAAGTGAGAAAAGGCAGAGGAAAGTGAAAATGGGAATTTTGCTCATAGCATACTGAAAAAGCAAAAGGCTGTTTTCTCTTGCTCTGATAGTTTAGAAGTGACTAGAATAAGTGACGGGAATTTGAATCTTAAAGTTGAATAGAATCTTGCTTCTCATAGGTTACATCATGCCTGGAAAATCTCCCAGTTCTTTATAGCAATATATCAGAGAATGCAGTGACATTTTCAGCCTATATTATTCCCATTATTTGTGCATGCGCACACACACACAGCTTTGGTGATTAGAAAGGCTTTTCTTAAAAAGATGAAGTATTGAGTAGGGCACAGAGGATTCACTTTGGTCTTTTTAAAAAGGCTATTGAAATTTTGACTTACATTTTACTGTGTGCAGATGCAAACAGATAGGATTTAATTTTTTTCCCTCCCCCAGGAGAGACAGCTGCCTTCTTGGAAAAGGCCTAAAATATTTCTCCAGGACAGAACCTTGAAGTCTAAAGGTTCAAGAAATTGGTGCTTCGGGGGACAAGACATGGAAATGATACATTTTCTCATAAAGTTTAAATGCATTTTGGCCCAAGCAGATAACTCTTAGCTCAAGGCACTTGAGTTGCATTATCCATTCATTCATTCATCACAAGTTTACTTGGCTAAAGTATCAAGTCATCAGCTATTGGGGGAGAAGTGGCAATAAGCTGAAAAAGGAAACTAAAAATGTAATTTGGAAATAGACTATGAGTGGCTTTATTACCACAATTAGTATTTACTGAGCACTTATTACGTACTAGGCCATCGTAGGTGCTGCGAGTCTGTATTCTAGAGGTCATCGTGGAATATTTGAGGATAACGGAAGCCTTGAAAGTAGATGAGATAACTTAGTAACCCCTGCAGAGCATCATTACGTGATGGTTTCCTTGGGTAAGAGAAACGGGATGGGAGCTTGAGGTGTAGCTCAAAGTGTGGCAGACAGAACCAGAAGACAGAAACAGACATTCACGGAGGACAAAGGAGTCCAGAGTGTCAGACGCTGGGCTGGACAGTCTATTGGTTTGGGAGTCACAACACCATTTGATTCTCAAGGACAAAGGAATCCTAGTTCAACACATGGTGGAAGAGTTCTGTGTTAAAGTGAGACAGAGAATGTTATCCTTGGAGATAAGGAGAAACTGGGCAAGGGTTACCGTGAGTACAGATACATTTATCGATCTAGAAAGAGAAGGAAAGGAAAGTTCTCGTAGACAGCTTCCATTTTCTCAGTGAATTAGAAAACAGACTTATTTTCCTAGATCCAAGGGGCTAAGCATAGGGTGACAGATTTGAAGAGTCTGATGAAGTAAACCACTGCCAATTGCCGTTGTGGTAACTGAAAAAGGACATGATTGGCTCAAGGAAGGAAGACTATTGGGGACCCCACTGAAAGTAAAAGTCATAAATGTATAATAATTTTTTTTATCTTGCTTTAGTTTTGTTTTTCTGTGTTCCCTAAAAGTTGTGTTTAGGGAAAAACTGTCAACATCATTGGTATTTAATGTAACTGTTTTGTAGGTCTTCCTACAGTTGTGAGAGCTTTCCCAATAGGTGGAATTCCTTGTCTCCAGGCTCCAGAGTCAGGTACACCTATCTTAGAATCATAGTATAATTATACGGTAACTTGGGAGACCTCATAAGCTATAAATGGAGAAGATTTTGACCATATCATTTTTTTTTTTGAGTTAACAATAATATGATAGTGGAAAGCCCAGGACAGTACCAATGCAATAAATGCTTTTATTAACACTGTTACTTTTACTGCTAACTTTTAATAATATAGTACTTGTTTTTTTCATTTCATTTTTAAGAGGAAAAGAAAATCTGTAAAGTCTCTCAGTGTGCCAGTTTCTCAATTCTATTTCTTTACCTTCTACTGCATTCCAACACCTTTTACCTGTCAGGACCCTGTCCTCCGTGAGGCTTTCCCTGCTAGTGCAGGGACACTCATTTTTGCACTTGCTTCCCGATGCTATGTTTCTGTAACATACTTTGCGATTTCATTGCATCCTGTCTAAGTATCTTAACCCAAACTTCCCTTATATTAATATTTAAAATGGCATCGGCCCACGTGGACGTAAAATAAGTGTCCTCTCCATATCTAATGCATCAAAGGCAGCTGCAGACGCTGATTTGGTGGAGCATGGGCAACCCTGACCAGCCCTGGCCTGCTAACATGCACGTCAGTTTCCTCCATCCCCCTCGCCCCTCTCCTGTCCGTTAATGCGGAGAGCTCTGCACCCAACCCTGTTATTAAATTATCTGCTATTAAAATGATAAATTGGCTTCTGCTTCAGCAATTCAGTGTGCTTGAAGACTACTCTTCTGAGAATCTTGTTCTGATGTTAATGTGTTACCTTAAAAGGAGATGATCCTTATCTGAACATCGTATTTTGAGGAATTCACTATTTATTTGTATTATTACTGTAGAACTATTTTAAGAAGATATTTCAAAGAATATTTTTAAATTAAATTTATTTTCCCCAAGTAAGAACTGTAGGGATGCCCATTATAGAACATGTTAAAAAGAATTTATGTAGAATTAGAAGACTGAAAGGGACTTACGCCATCTCCTCTCTTCTAAGACACTGTAATTTCTTCTGTAAGGTGTTGTTTTTATCCTGTTACTAGGCTCAGTTTTTGCTCTTATTCCGTGATCAGCATCACACTTAACTTACAGGGGAATATTATTATTATTGGGGTCTGTACTTAGGGTGCCAGCTGAAAATATGTTTGTGTCTTTGTGGATGTGCCATGTATATTTTTCCACGAACAGAGCCATAAATTTCATAAGAGATTCCAAGGGTTCTCAATTCTCCTTTCTCTCATAAATTATAAGAATCACTTCTATAGTGAAATGAACTTTTCAGATCTATAAAATTAGAACACAAGTGCTACCACGTACTCGTTTTGCAACCTTGGACAAATGAAGCAACTCTCTGACATGGCTTACCTTTAGAGTTCCCTTAGAATGTCAAGTGGCTAAAGGAGGCACATTACGCGCAGCCTCGGCCCATAGTGGATGCTTCATAAATGCCATGGAGTCTTTGTCGTTCTTATTTAAAAGCGATGATTCCTACCGTAGCGTCCCTCTTGTTCATTCGCCATCAGAGACGGAAACCAGCTGCTCACGTCTCTGTGCACAACAACTGTCTATGTGCTTAAAGGACTTAAGTAAACCCTTGCCCCCTCCACTGTGGGTTAATTCCTTTGACCCTTCATCATACCACTTGTCAGATGGGAATTTTCTCAGTGGTTTGCCCACTTCAGGCAATATGTCGCTGGAGGCAAGTGGTTGAAGGAGAAAGCCGGTATTGCTAACAAGAGAGCTGAGCCATGAGCCTGGTTTCTTATTTTTCTATGGTAGACGGAATCGTCTTTCCTTTGCATTAAGGAAGTTCTCCTAGGAAGTTCTCGTAACAACTCATTGTTACATGGTTCCCATCAGCCCCGGACCCCACTTTCATCTAGAAATGGGGAGTGAGTGTGAGGAAGTGCTACTTTTTAAGGGATGGATATGAAGAAGGAGGAGTGATGCAGCAACACTGGGGGTAAGTTTGGAGAAAATGTTTGAAATTGTCTCCAGGATTTCTAGTCAGTCTGGAGCCAAGGAAAGCCAAAAATCAGTATGCAAGACTAACCATCTAAATATCTCTTTTCTTACTAACAGAAATGAATCAGACAGCTTTTAAAAGCAAGCACTTTACCATTTTAGAATTGCAAATTAAGAACAGATTAAAAATATGCATTGTTTTAAATGAATAGCTGCTTCATAAAGGCCCCTCTTCGTGTTTCTCTGTTCAAATAGTTAACTAAATTTTAGATGCAAAATATTACAATCCTAAATTCAACAACAGCTTTTCACATTATACACTGTGTGTGCAAGAGAGTAAAATAAGTAACTTCATCAAAATAAATGATGTTCAGAAAATCCAGTATACACCTAGCTCCTCTTTACTGTATCAAATGAGATAACATAGATGGAAATATCGTATATCTTTGAGTTCGGGGTCTGATTTATTGTTAATATTTTCCCCAGAACAAAGGAGAAAAGTTAGGAATAGAACCTAGGAGCCCGTGATATGTGGGGACTGTGAGCAAGACAGAAACAGAGGTGGCCCTGATGAATGCTTGCTTAAAAGAAGATGGCTTGCCCATGGTAAGGATGTTCTTTCCGAAGCCATCCTTCCCTGCGAGCCACACATTATCTACATTATTCCGGCTTCTTGGAACTATTTGTCAAAACCCCTAGGTTTCTTGGCAACAACATTCAAGTCCAGCAGTGTTCCTTGTCAAATGGGAAGGCAACATAATCTATAAGGAGTCAGGGCTGAGGTGAGGGATCTGCGTTTCTGGAGAGCAACAGGTTAGGTAGATGCCACCATTTGACCAAAGAAAGTTCCAGAGGTTTTCACTGGAGGCTGTGCTTATCAGTTGTGATGTGCGTCGTGAATCACTTAGAAGGCGGAATAGCTGAAGTAGCTTATTTCAAAATTTCCCATTTAAAAAAATCCGTTCAAGGTTATCCTTATGACATTGCTCTCATTTGAATCCCAACACCCTGTCTTGATTTGAGAAGAAAAAGATGGAGTGAGTAGGTAAGAAATTCTCCTAGTCCTGTGTTTCATGGAAGGAAATGGTTTGCAAATTGTTGGTGAAAGCAAGCAGGCAGATTCCCTGCCCTTTCTGCAGGAGAGGGGCTATGGATGGAGAAGAGGGTAAAGCATCGTGATTTGCCAAGGCGTGACTATGTTAAAGGAAAAACTTTTCAGAAAAAAACAAATAAAAAAACCCTAAATCTCAGCCTCCTTCGTCTCTGCTCTCTCTTAATCTCTCTCTCTCTCTCTCTCTCTCTCTCTCTCTCTCTCTCTCTCACACACACACACACACACACACACACACTAAATAAAGCAGGAAATGAATTCAGAAGCAGTTACTTTGAAATAGCAATACAGTGAGAAAGAACCATTGATTTGTTTTTTTTGGGGGGGCCGTTTTACTCACTGCATATTTGCAAAGAAAGAAAGGAATGAGAAGTAGTATTAGGGGAATCCACAGCTCTTCCCCAGTGGGAAGATGTTAAGAGTGAGTCTGAGGAAAGAGAAATGATTGGTCAAAAGGAACTGGAAATTTATAGGCTGGGATTTTACCCATAACATTTGGAACCCAGAAAGTACGAGAATCAGTCTGTGTCTGTCTACATACTTTTACATCCATTGTCTTTCTGAGACACTCAAGAAATCTACCTGTTTCTTAATCTTTCAAAACTATTCACTGATAATTGATGTGCTAAGAATGCATTAGTTTAATGGTATTAAATATCTTGGTTGTGTATTTATGTGACCCAATGGCCATAGTTGTTTAAGCATCACAAAATATGATTTTTAAGAATTATTAATAGTTATCTTCAGGAATAACAGGAAAAGAATATTCCAACCATTTCTAAAAGGACTTTTCGTTTTGATTTGTGTATTGCATGGTAAAGAATCGTTGCTTTTCTTGAAAATTCAATTGCTTTTAATTGTTATTTTTAGTAGCTATGAAAACAGTGATAGGCTATCTTCCTAGGGACTGAAAGAAATCTAGGTAGGTGCATTTGGAAGCTTAATTTAGTTTTTTACTTATTAAATTGTGTTTATTGGGCAACTTTGTCTATGGGGAATTGATGAATATTTTTGTTCAGGCAGGTTATTGTACAAGTAGAAACAGCATAAACTGCATTGTTTTATAATTTACAGAAACATATTTTTTATCTTGATTTGCTTAAAAAGAAGAAAATAGAACATCAACATTCTAAGTATTAGCCAAACTATTAATCAATTAAAAATAATTGATCATTAGAAACTGGAAACATAGAGAAACAATAGGTATGAAAGCTGGAGTATTTAAATTTAAAAATAAAGTGATTGAAGCTATTTAATTTATAACTGTTGCTAAACAAATTAAAATATAGTCTGGAACCCACTGCTGTGATTTATTTCAGAAATAACAGCTCATTGCTTTTGTCTGTATTCCGGAAAACACGATTGGAAATGTCTGACCTGCTAAGAGTACAGTCAGACATGAGAACCTATAACTTTTTTTCAGTGTCATCAACTTTGCTTTTCCTGAATAAAGGAAAAGTGCCTTTGAGAAAGTCAGAACTTAATCAAAATAGAGTTGACTAACCGAATCTTCATCATATGTTCCTGATACTCCTTATATCTCGAACAGAGCATTAGAGAAGCATGCCTTCTTCAGTCTCTCCGTAAATAAAGTTAAAATAACGTTGCCTACTCTCTTTAGAGGTGCTGCAGGAATGAACGTGAAATCCCATCAAACTGACTGAGTCAGGTGGACACCCGATGGTGTTAGGCTACATTTTATTCAATGGGACATTAAAAACACAGCATCCCAAATTAATGTTGTATTAGAATTTTGTGTTTAAGCATTTTTTCTATATTTACAGTTCTTTTCCATTTTCTTCTACCTGAATTTCTTATGGTACATTACTGTAATATCAGAAAGAGGAAATGATAGCCATTGGAGTAGAAGGGAACTGAAGGTGTCACTTCATTCCATCATCTCACCTAGTATCAGAAAACATGGAAATCACTCCGTGGGGAAGAGACCATATCTTATTTTCAAAGATATGTACTCTACAGAACAACTTCTATCCATATTTCTGATGAAGGAAAATATTGATCCACTGATTTTTTTTTTAAACCTCAGTTATTTCAGGTCCTGTTTCCTTTGCAGATGGCCCCTTTGTTCTCTGCTAATGCCATTAAAAAGGAAAAAGAAAAGAAAAGAAAAACCAAAACAAACAAAAACTACATGTAAGAAAAGGATATATTGAGTTTTGTTAAGATGTATAAAATTTTCCAAGCTCTTGTAAAAAGAAAACTTTTCATACATTGGAGGTTCATTTCCATAAATGGCATGTGTGTGTTGGGATTATTTTATCAATGAATATTTCTGAGGAAGATATACTGAGGCTGAGGGCTGTACTCAAATGTTAGCCCTGACTCTGCTGGGCTTAATTTTCTATGTATAATAACTTAGTAGCGTATATGCATGTATCATTGTATGCAGTACTTTTGGAGCAAATTGATTTAAGTGCCTTTTTGGAACAGCTGTTGGACAGAATTGATTCGGGGGCCAGTAGATTGTCTTACACAGCACTGTTGTGCCTGGGTTTATTCTGGCATCTAGATAAAGTTTAAGCAAGTGGGGGAGCCCGTGGTGCTGGAGTGCAGTTCTCCATCACCTTGAACTGAAATGCCATGACATAACGTTGCTAAAAGAGATTCAGTGAAGTATGATGGGTTAAAATACCCATCGACCGCTGGCAAAAACACAAAGTGTTCGAGTTGCATTGGAAACTTTCAAGTAAATTTTGTCTCAGTGAAATTGTGTAATCTGATATGGTCAAAGTAGAATTGATGAGGTGTTCTGATTGCAAAACCGGTGTCACGGGATAAAGAAAGAGCTTTACAGAAAGAAGTGGATCACGTGTTAAGTATGTGTATTAGATGCACTGTTGTTTTCTCTCATGCCGACTCCCAGCATCCTTCCAAACCCAGAACAAATCGACCCTGTACCATTTTAGGTTTGGCTGCCTGAGGGCGGGGGCTGTGTTCTGTTCACTGCTGTATCCCCAGTAAGTGTGAAATGCTCAGAGGAGTTCCTTTCTTTGTAAGGCTCTGTTTCTTAGTGTTGTGAATGTTAAAGGTGTGCTATGTGTAAAGCAACAGAACAGTGTCTCAGAGTAGCAACACATTCCTCCTAAGTATATAAAAGAAAGAACTTGCACAGTTTAAACTATTCAGCTTTGATGCTTTCCTCTTTTCCACAAGGTGCCAACTTCTTGTTGTTTTGCCCGGCACCTTCTTTCATTTTTTCTTCTTATTCTCATCTCCTCTTCGTTTGTCCTCCTCTCACTCTGTCTACCATTCTTCCTCTCTTGCCTCTTTTTCTTCTTTTCTTTCTCTTCCTTTCTTCAGTACAGCTCTCGGGCATTTCTTTGATGTTCCTTGTTTCATTCTCTCAGCCCTAGCACAGTCTCCTCTGCCCCGCCCACGTGGTACGTTGGGAGAGCAGGCAGTCTGCCGTGGGAAGCACCGGATCTGGGCTTGGATCCAGGTCTTTATGCTGGCAGAGCAGGTGGGCAGGGGTGATGGAGATCGGGACCCAGCCCCACTCTCTCCATATGAAGAGGCCCACCCAGGGCAGCTCACTTCATTTTGAAGCAGAAGTTGCTTTTCAGATTTTATATCTTTGGTGTGTTCTCTTTTAGATATACTTCAGAAATCGTGATATCATGAAAATGTGACTTCAATTCCCTCAGCATGTCTGCTAGCTGTATAATCAAGGGTGGTTTATGCACTGCGTCGAAGCATTAGCTTAAGATTGCCTTTCAAAAATTATAAAATGGCTTTTTACATTCAGGACATTATGACATAACCGGATATGGGTTATGAACCTCTTATCCTTCTTTGTAATACAGAAACTGTATATGATGAATTTAAATTTCCTGAATTGAAAACGTATCTTAAAATAGCTCAGTGCTTCCTGGGATCGTTTTAAGTATTTATTGATAATGACGGCAATGTAATTCATGGATACTATGTTTAACTGTGAAAAAGCCTTTTCTGTTTTATTCTAAATTGTGTTTTGATAGACACAAAGGGTGTGCTAAAATTTTACCTAAACTGCAGTCTTCCTTTAAAAATCCTGTTTGTTGGTATATAGTTCCACATTAAATGATAATATGTAACATTTACTGAACATGATTAATATGTGTGAGGTCTTGTGCAAAATATTTCATATAATCGTCCCAATATCCCTATATAATGTGTTCTTATATAATAGTAGTCTTAGAGATTAGGAAATTGAAGCTTGGAGATGTTAAAAAACAACAAGAACAACAACAAAAAATGAACTCCAGGTCACCTAGCTAATAAATGACATATCCAGGACAAAACTCTTAGATGATTAAGGCAGGGAACAAGCCCACAAGAAGTCCACCTGAGGCAAGGGAACAGATAGCAACACGCAGAATCGTACACAGTTTACGGCAGGGCTAGCATTTATTGGGTGCTTTCTCTGTGCTGAGCACCCCACCAAGCATTGCACAAGCTTTAACTCTTTCTTAACCTATGAGGTAAGTGGTCTTATTGTCCACATTTTATAGAGACGGAGGGGGTGAAAGTTTAGAGAGGTGGAATGTCTTGCCCAAAGTAACAAAGCCAGTGAGTGGCGAGCCCAGATGTGAGTCTAGACCCTTAACTTATTTCTGTAGCATAGCACTCAAATACCCATTGTCATCTTCTGTTCACAAGCAGACATATGATGGTTCTCACCTGGCGTGTGTTACATTTCATTATCTTTGAAATGCTCTGCCTTCCACCCTTCATAACCATGCTTCCTTTCTACTCCCTTTGGAAATAGCTACCCTGTAGGCAATTCTAAGGAAGGAGAGAAAACATTGATGGGGAACTCTTCTCCTGCACCTCCCAAGCTCTCCCCAGTCTCTCCTGCATTCCTTATGGTGTAATCCTTGAGGTACTCTAATGATACCGAATAGTTCTTTGCACGCAACTGTACTTTCTCTTAAAAGAATGCCACCATCTCTCTCTTAGGTGAACCTCTTTTAATACACACACAACTATTTGGATCTTCAGACACATGAAAATAATTTTCTTCCACAAAATATGTTATTTGATAATATAACAGAAAGAGTTTCAGTAGTGAAGTACGTACACTTTTTAACAAATTAGCCATTTAAGCTGTCGTCACTTCGGGTTGGCATAATTATTTCCCACACACAAATTTATTTGCTTTTCTAAGTTGAAATCTGGGCAAACATTCATTTGTCATTACTCAGTAGTTTCCAAAGTAGTCCATGGAAGTACAGATTTATGATATTCCTGGTCACACTCTAAGAGAGGTTAAATCGCAGAGGAAAATAAAATTACCAGTAATTAAATTTACAGGCAGGTTTGCCATCTAAAGCAAATTTATTGCTTCATTGTGACAGATAGTTTAGACACTTTCACTTAAAGTGAATCCATTTTTACATGATATACGTATTATACATTGCTATTTCAATTTATATAATTAAAATGATATCATTGCACTCTGAGGTTAATGGGATACTCAACTGGAAACCATACGTCGTGAGCAATAAAATAGCAGCATTGCAGTATTGGCCCTTTTGTTAAAAGCTGATAGAGTATTTCAGCAGCGTTAGATTGCATTTTACCTTTTAAAAATCTTTAGAACAAGTAAAACACTAAGACGTGCCTAGTAATAAAAGCATGCTCTTGAAAATCACTTTTATTTTATATCATTTTTTAGAAATATAAGGATTAGATGAGGATCTATAAAGAGTGCTTAAGATAAGCATATTTAACAATTATTTTTCATCCTACCCCCTTTTTTTTCCCTCTGGAAAACATTTGAGAATTCCTCAAGTGAGACTTCTAAAAATATCATTTTAGGAGTTACAATATAGATCCATGTTTGCATTTGGTGAGGTTCTCAAGCTTTCTTTTCTCTCTATTTCTCTTTCTCTCTATGGGTCTATTTCTGTCTCTCTCTGCCATATATATATATATATATATATATATATATATATATATATATATATGTATGTATGTATATGGAGCTCTGTATCAGTTTGGAATACACATGTGGAGAGAAAGTAGTGATAGGAAAATACATAATATATTCCCACTTTGTGAAACAGTTTTATCCCAAGTTCAAACAAATCAAGATCTGTTTCTGTAGTCTATACAAATTCTGTGAGCATGGTCAAAAGAATGTGTCTTACATTGTGGAACTGTCATAGCTATATGGAGGCAAAATTAGTGGAAGAACAGTATAATCCAGTATACACAGTTGAACCCAAGCAAACAAGTCTTTGAAGGCAGTATGGTTTCTGAAAGGATTTGTGGCAATCTAAAGCAGTAGCCACGCCCTGACGACCGTGGACTAATAATTGGATTTCTGTTATAGTAAGAAAAGTTAAATCCAGTACAAAAGTGTCACAAAGGACCGAAGAACATACTAAATATACTAGTCCCCATCATAGGCAGTTATTGCTTTTGAAATTGTCTTACAAAGCCCATTGCATCCATCAACTGAGGAGTAGATAAACAGAATGTGGTATATCCATACAATGAAATATGATTTGGCAGTAAAAAATGAAGTGCAGATATGTTACAACATGGAGCGGGGAAAGAGAATAACTGCAAACGAGCACAAAGTTCCTATGGGGGTAAATGAAAATGTTCTAAAATTAGATTATGCTGATTGTTATACAACTCCGTAGATAATCTGAAAACCAAAGAGTTGTACAGTTTAAATGGGTAAAACTTTGTAGTATGGAAATTACATCTCAGTAAAGCTGTTAAAGCCTATTGTACAAATTTGTTTTTTGTGGGGCTCATTATACGTTGAGATTCAATGTTTATTTTATTTATCCATTCTTGATTTGTAGGTATTTTATCCACTGAAGCTTGTTTTTCACTGCATTTTTTTTTCATAATATCAAGAATAATTGTTTAGTTGAAATCTGTGAATTCTAGTAGGGAGTCTTGATAGTTGGCTGTCTTTCTATGCCCCAAGTTTTTAAAAAGTCAGAATTGAGTACACACATTGACATTGACTTCTCATTGATAAATGTAAATTTAAGAACAACCGGGGAGGAGAAAACAACTAAACATGCTGTTCTGAAGAAGTTAGATGTTACGTTATAGTTGTTCTTACGCAAAAATTGCTGAAGCCTTCTTACCATTCCCCCCAAGGATGTCACCCTTAATATACCGGTGTGCCTTTTGTCTTCCTGGCCTGGCCTCTTCTTTGGAAATAACTTCCCATTTCTTCGTACCAAACCATCCCCATCACTTTTCCAAAGATGCTGCTCAGTGCCCACTTCTTTCAAAAGCATTTCCTGATGTAATGCCACCTCTCTCTTGTTATAGCTCAGTATTTTATTTACACTTGCACGTCATCATGAATTTGTGTTTGCTCTTTTTTCATATATACATGGCCGGTCTTCCTTATGCTATTGCAGTTATTTTGATGAGACAATAGGATAGCATTTTTTATATGTTTCCTTCAATGAATAGTACAATTCCTGATACAAAGACATTGAGTTGTATTCAGGAAATCATTATTTCCCCTCTGGCATCATGTTTTATTGAATAAATTACAAAACTCACACATATCTCTGAACCCAGTGTTGAGAGAGTTAAAGGATTTTTAAGTCAGTCTATTAGTTGAAACCAAGACTAGTTTAGGCTGAATAAAGGCTTTCAATGACTGTTTTGCATTTAAAATGTGTGGTACCCACTCATATACTAACACAATCATTCTGACTACTGTTTCCTTTGTTTTACTAATCTTAGTTAAGATATGTGGATTTCAGAAAGAATATATTTACCATGTCTTTGGGAACCCCAAAGAATTAGTACATCATGGTCTTAATTTACCAAAGTAGAAAATGACATTTTCATATAAGATATCATAAGAAAGACATCAAGTCCCCGTTAAGTATTTTGCTTATGTCCGAATGATCTAAATATCATTAAATCTAGTACTAAATTTGCTAATCATCAATGGACATTTTTATCAGTGCCTTTTTGACCACAGCCAGGCACTGTATCAGGTACTGGGGATCTAATGATGAATTATTCGGTACCTGTTCTCAGGGAACGTTCAGCTCTCCTGGGATGTGTCCCCAAGTAAGCTAGCAATTATAATTCCGTGTATCAGTTAAACATAGCATGTTACGGGAACATGAGGAAGGGAGCCCTTTCCAGCCTTTAGGATATTTCAGAGAGAAATTTTAGAAGTGAGAATATTTAAACTCTACTCCAAAGGAAGAGTAGAAGGATTAACCAAGGGAAGGACAACATGTGAATATTCCAGGCTGAAGGAAATAGACATACAAAGACTTGACAGGAACAATGCATATTAGACTGTGTATGCATATACATTCTGTGACTCCATATGTACATGGAAGAAACTCCATCATTTCACAGTATACACATATATATGTCAAATTATTACCTTGTACACCTGAAATGAATATAGTATAATATTTTAATTATACCTCCATTAAAAAAAGTAATACAAGGAAACTCCATAGCAAAGGTTTTTGTTGTGTTTTTCTCACTATCATCTACCATCCCCAAAACGCTAAGCAATGCCAAGATGAAATAAATCCTCCTTTACTATTTCAGGACTTTGCATATTTTCTTACTGGTAAAGTTTTTTTATCAGTTCAGTCGTGCAATGATAAACTTTCTGCGTGCTTTTCCTTGTTGACTTTGAACTTCTTGAGAGCAGACACGATGTTATTTTCATCTTTTATTCCCAAGAACCAACAGTGTGTTCAGCACACACCGTCCTCAACACAAATTCCTGAACTGAATTGAATTGAACTCATGAAAGTACAGGAAAGTAAAATGTGTGAGTGAGTGTGTTTGTGTGCTAAGGTGTTTCACACAGTCACGTAGACTACACCAGAGATCATTCAATCCCCACAGTAAGCCCGACACAGCAATGTTTGGTAGTTTTTCTGCAGTTAGGGAAAATAAAACATGATTCAGAGATTCTCAGAAGCTTAACTAACATCACGTGGCATCATATTTGTATGGAATAGAGTCAAGGATTCCCATCCAAACCTGATTCCAGGCCGTCCCAGTACACCATGTTCCAGAGACCATGTCAGTCAGGTATGTGGGGGTGTCTTCAGACCATATGCTTATATCTGTGTTTAGATGTGACCGAAAAAAAAATGGGTTACCCTAAAAAATGGGTTATTAGCTCAATGACCCTTCTCATCAAACGTACACAGGGAGGATTTTTTTTTTTTCCCAATTTGTTGCCATACAGAGATTTTTTGAATCTCTCATTTCCTGATGGCTCTACTCAATTAGGTAACTCCTCCGTGAATGCATTTAATAGGAGTACTTACAGGTAACTCAAATGGTGACTGAAATATCACTTGGAAAGACTGGTTAATAAGAAGCAATGTTATGATACTCTTTCGAAGAGAAGAAAGAGGAAGGACAGACATTGTTTTACTGTGAATTATTTATTATTTCAAGGTTAGTATCCCGGTTGTTTAAAAATGGGCTCTCTAAAAATTCTGGGAATGGAAACTAGCACTATGTGAATGTACTTAATGCCAGGAACCTCACACTTAAAGTGGTTAAAATGGTCAATTTTACATTATGTATATTTTACTACAATAAAAATTTTAGTCTCTTATAGTCTATATATACTTTTTATAAATACTTTTTTTTCTTCTTGGCTTTAATTGTGCTTCCCATTTTTTATTTACTGTTGGCATGCACTACTTCTAACTCGATGCACGCAAAGGAATTCCATGCTTACAGACCAAACCAAAGACTAGAAAATACGACTATGGTAGCTACTCCCAGTAGGGTCCACTGGGAGACTTGTTAACAATCCAGGTGGCTGGAGATTCCCCTAGAGATTCTGCCTGGTGTTTCTGGGGTGGAGCTCAGAGTTCTGTTGTTTCAACCTATGGAGGATTCTTCTTATAGGTGATCGAGAACCGCAGCTCCACGGTAATTGAACTGTAATGCCAGAGAACCAGACCTCTACAGAAGCCACCTCCCGTATGGGCTAGGACAGCGGTGGTTAAATGTGTGAGGTCTGGGGGACAATAGGGCCAAGTGCAAATCCCTGCTCCACTAGTTACTAGCTATGTGATCACTGGGAAATTGTAAACCTCAGTTCCTTGTCTCTAAATGGGAATAAAAAGTACATGCTCATGTGATTATAGAAACAGTTAAATAAATCCAAGTGTGTTGCCTGGCAGTTAGTAATTGTCCAATTAGCTTTGAGTATTATCTTATTTCATCAATTCTACAGTGCATACTTTTCACACTTAAATATCTACGGAGTCTTACAATGGTCAAAAGTTGTGTAAAAAAAAACTTCTATTGACACTTTTTATCAAGAGCAAGAAAGCACTGTATTATCACAGCATATTAGAGATTAGAAGAAAAATAGATCTCTTTTATTACTACTCTGCCCACTAAAGCTTTGGTTGCTGAGTAATAGAGCTGTTGCAGGTTCCCAATGACAAAACACTTTTTCAGTGGAGAAACAGCCCCGGCAATCCCTAAAAAGAGACTATTCACACATCTGACAAAGAATGATAAAAGAACCTATTCTGTACAGGATTATATTAAGACCGGGAAAAGAAATGACATATGTAGAAGAGACAGCCCAGCTTATCAAGAAGCAGCAGTCAAGTTGGTGATTAAAACCATCATAAAAGAAAAAGAGAACTATCACAAAGCAATGATTTTTATCAAATTTTATGCTGTCAATAAATGTTTTTAAATGTATGAATGAGAGACTACAAGTTAGCGGGGAAAACACAGCTGACTTTCCCACTTTCAAATATTGAAATCTTGAGTGCAGTCAGCATCAGGAACAGTAACCTGCAAATTTGAAATATGTCGACGCCTACCACCGAAAGAAGATTTATACGAGTGTATGGCAGTACCTAGTTCACTTCTCACCATGCACAAAGACTCATTGATCTGTATTTCTTTTTTCTGATTTATTGAGCTCTAGTTTCTATCTCCAACATATTGTGAAACATTTGCTTTTTACCTCTCCTGTGTTGTCTTGATGCCAATATATTTAAAAGCCCTCTCAGAAATGTAGTTTTCTTTTCTGATTTTCCCTTGTAGTGTCTATAATAGTAGATTTTGCTACTTCTCAGGGCTCCAGGCACTGTATTATAGTTACCATCTCTGTTTGTTATATTCAGCAAGTTGCCATGTTTTGTAACTTTTTTTCTTTAGAACTTCTTTTTCTTTCCCTACCTCCCTTACATAACCCTTTGCTTACTGAAGGCCTGTCATATACCAGGAGTTCTATAGAAACAAGACGAATAAAATTCCTACCTTCATTTATCATATGGTCTAGCAGGAGAGGCAGTTATCTAAGAAAATAATTCAACTGAAAGTATTCAAGTATTATAATAATTGTGTGTGCAAGTTACCTTAAGAGTACAGAAGAGGGAACAACTGACTCACCAATAATAGATAATTATATTGTATAGTTCACTAACTGTATAATATTTAATTAAATACTAATTCCTATTAATAGCGATATTGTTGTTTAAACCAGGCCAGTTGGCCCTATGAGGTATTTATACTAGCTCATGTATGGATGAGTCGATGGAGGAAGAAGTAAGTACCTTGCACAGCATAGCTCATAGGTTACAGAGATGTTAGCACTAGGCTCAGCTGGGAAATTGGAGAAAAACGATGTGGAAGGAAGTGCTATTTATTTATATTTACTCTGAGTCTTGAACAAGGTTTAACTCTCCCTCTCATGGTGATAGAAACTAGGTACTTAAGACAGAAAGAGAATTTTCAAAAGCTGAGAGATTTGAAAATATGATTTTATAAAAGATGAATTAAGAGCATGGAATGCATGAATGAAGGTCTGAGCTGGGAACAGAGGCACAAACACTATCCAGGGAGGCCCTGAAATGAGAGAATGTTGTCGTTTTCAGGAAACTCCCAGAAGGTCAGTGTGGCTGGAGATGAGTAGGTGAGGGGAGTAGAAAGAGGTGAGGTCAAAGAGAGTGTTGACCAGTTTATTTGGGGGGACTTGTAGACCTTTGTGATGTTCTCTGCTTTCCCTTGTAGTGATATGGGATCACTGAAGAGTTTGGATAATTGATGTAGCGAGGTATGGTTATAGAAATGCAAGAGGAGAAGCAGAGAGGGTTAGAAGGCTGTTAAGTTAACCCAGAAAAAACGGGATGGTGGCATTGTCAGGAGAGCAGAGGTACATGTTTCTGGATATTTTGTGGAAAGAAAGTCAGGAGGGTTTGCTGTTTCATTGCCTATGGGGTGTGAAAGAATATAAGATAAAAATAAAGACTCCAAAGCTTTTGAACTGAGTAACTGTAAGGATGGTGTTTCCTTCCCTGAGCTGAGCTACCTTCAGAAGGAGGTAGTTTGATGTGATTTCAATTTTGGCAGTAAAACTATGGTGCCAGTGTGGAGACTGCATGAGAAGGATCCTGAATCAAGGCAGAGATCGGTTTGGAATCTATCGTGTTAGAAATGGTGATGAAGGTTTAACGGTGACCATGGCAGTGGGAAATGGGAAGAAGGGGCTTGCTTAGTTTTGGGAATGGGTTGGATGTAGTGCAAAGGTGTAGGGAGAGATGTAACATGGGAAACTCCAGGGTTTCCTGTCTGAGGACCACTAGAGATACTTGTCCGGCCTGGCCCTGGGAGGCCTGTATCTTCCTAATTGTGCAAATACCAAGAACGTAATCACTTTCCTATTTGAAACCACTTATCAAGATAAACATCAGAATGCATGCCTTGTGTGGAAAATTTTCTGTTCAGTTCCTGTAATTTTAATTGGTTTATTTAATGTTCTTTGCATGTGTTCTTTATAGATTTTAGATATTAACCCCTCATCAGATATGTGATTTGCAAATATCTTCCCCCATCCAGTAGGTCGCCTTTCTTTTTTATTGATGGTTTCCTTTGCTGTGCAGAACCTTTTTAGGTTGACTTAGTCCGACTTTTCTATTTTTGCTTCCATTGCCTTTGCTTTTGGTGTCAATTCAAAAAAAAAAAAAAGTTGCTAAAACTGATGTCAGGAGTTTACCCCCTATATTTTCTTCCAGGAGTTTTATGGTTTCCGCTCTTATGTTCAGGCCTTTAATCCATTTTGGGTTGTTTTTTGTGTATAGTGTAAGATAGGGGTTCAGTTTCGTGCTTTTCATGTGGCTGTTCCATTTTCTCAATACCATTTATTGAAGAGATGATCCTTTCCTCACTGTATATCCTTGGACCCTTTGTCATAAATTAATTGACCATATATGCTTGGGTTTATTTCTGTGCTCTATTCTGTTCCATTGCTCTATGTATCTGTCTTTAATGCCAATGCCATACTGTTTTGATTACTCTAACTTTGTAACATAGTTGGAATTTAGGGAACATGATGCCTCCATCTTTGCTTTTCTTTCTCAAGATTGCTTTGGGTATTCAGGGTGTTTTGTGGTTCCATACAAATTTTTGGTGGCTTGGTCTAGTTATGTGAAAAATGCCATTGGAATTTTCATAGGGATTGCATTGAATCTGTAGATTGTTTTGGGCAGTATGGACATTTAAACAATATTAATTATTCTAATCTATGGCTACAGAATACCTTTCCATATTTATGTCCAAAATATCAGAAAATCAGCCTAGTCTCCTTGTCTTCAATCCCAACTTTTCAGTTTTTGCACTTATCTTCTCCAAATACTTTTTTTCACATTTTGCATTTTGTTATTCCCTTACTCAGAAAATTTAAGGGGATGCAAGCTCTACCCAAGATGACAATCACCTTAACTTACCTTGCAGACCTTATATTTGAACCTGAGCCCAACTCCTAACTTCTTACTTAATATTCTCCAAATAGAATTTCCCAGTTCACTGGAGACCCACCATCTTTCTCCACCAACACTGTGTAATACGATTTATCTGCCCATTGCCCCTGCCTGCTCCGAAATCCAATTTCCAGATCAATCTTCCTAAAAATCAACTCCCATCAAGCCATCTCCCTACTTTGAAATACATTTTTACACTCTATTTGCCTAGTGATATAATTACAAACTCCTCCTTTGCCAATTCTGTCAAGCTAACATGATGGTTCTGACTCATTCTTCTCCTTCCACACAGTTCACAAAACACTGCCTTGAGTTATGTTTCACTGTATCAGTTAAGCAGATACACTCAGGGGCACATAGCAGTTTTCTAGTTGAATAATTTGTGTGTGTGTGTATATATATATATATATATATATATATATATATATATATATATATATATATATATAAAACCAACACCTCTGTAGTGCCTACTACGGGTCAGGTACTTTTTGAGCGTTTTAAAAATATGAATTCATTGAATCCACCTAACAGTCTTATGTGATAGACACTATTATTGTTCTATTTTACAGATGAAGAAACTGAGACATACAAAAGGGTAATCACTTTTCCCAAGGTCACATGGTTAATAAATGGCAGAAGCAGGATTTAATCTGAGATAGTCTAGGTCTGCAGCCTATGCTCTTAATTCCTCTGGCATGCTGCCTCTCTCTTTGGATTCCTGCCACCCACCACCTACCACCCAATACCTACCACCCTTCCGGCAACACTGGAGGCTAAGAATTACTGAGCTCAGTCATCTTCATCAAGATTCAAACAGATTGAAAGTGTCCTAAATCAATCAAGCCCCTAGTGAGTCTCCTCTAATCCAGATCACCTTCCTCAGATACCACTCGTGTTTTTTACTTACTATAGACTATCTTTGTTGTCATCAAACTCTGTGATATGTATCACATCTCTCTATAACTAGATTGAACATTTTCCAAAACAAACTTATAATCGACACTGCAAATTGCTTTTCTGATTTTCCAATTTTGTTAATGCCCCCGCCCCCCAAATCTAAGTTCAAAGTCACTTCTGCCTCCCCTTTCCCTGGCCTAATCCATATGTGCACCCAGTCTACTTCTAACTTTTGATTCTTCATGCATCCCTGATACTATTCTTAATCTTCTCTACCTTTTCTATCTATACAGTCAGAGATGTCTAATCCATTAGGTGGCCCACGGCAAGCAAGCAGTGTATTAATGGCTGTTATATTGCTTGAGATGCTCTCTACCCTTTCTTCAAGTAGCATAGGAGTCGTGTATGTGGTTTTCCAAACTGGAGTCTTTGACCCCATAAAATTCCATTGCCACTTTTAACTTATCTAAGGAAGAGTCTCTGTCCTGCTCCTACCACCACCCTTCCATTCTGCCATTGTCTGCTGGAATAAGACCTCCCTCTTCAATTGGTAGCCAGAAATCTACTCATCACACCATGGATTTCTCCTTCTGGCCTCCTATCACTCCACTGTGTGTTACACCCTCTAAACAAACCTGCAGAAGCTACTCCCTTCAAAAGTGCCGTTTTCCCACCTCAGTATTGTTCCTTCTGCAGTTTCTTTCGCTAGAAGTGCTGCTCCTCACCCTGCCCTCTACCTTTTACATCCTGACTCATTCATATTACCTTTCTCCTTATTCTGCTTTCTCACTTTCTAGGGTCTCCGTAATTGGATTAATCTTTCATTTATCCTTCTATTTGGCTACTTGCCTCATCTCTTTACTGGATTTGAAAATTCCTAAAGCCAGGAAATGGGCCTTATACAACTCAGTAATCCTTGCAACAAGTAAGCCTTGCATACAGTAGGTATTAAATAAATAGATGTTGGATTGAGATAACGGCTAACCCCCACTTGGTTATAGGTAGAAAATACGAGTCATGGTTCTAACAGAGCCTTTACCCATCATTTTGCAAGTGACATAAACCAGAGGTGAGGATGAGTTCAGGAAAAGCCTTTTAAGTTCTAATTCCCAGGAACGACATACTAAATTTGATCAAGCCCATGGTATCCCCTTTAGAAATCCCCAAACCTGGACTCAGTATTTATCTGTATTTCCTATACATGCACTTTAACAGTTTGTCCTATCATTTAACACTGATACCTGATATCGCTCAAGCTTTGTTTCCTTTCCTATAAAACCAGCATAATAATACCTACTTTGCAAGGTAGTTGTAAAATCTTTACAAGATGGGATTAAAGATCAAATTTGATAATATAGTATTTTAAAACATTAACTCATGCATACAGTAGGTACTGGAATGTGTTAAATTTCTTAATCCTCTCACGAGTAACCATGGCTTCCTTAACGGAAGGGGCCTGGGATCCAGCTGACGTTGCCTGCCCTAGTGGGCTGGGCATAAGAGCAGAGACCTCGTAGAATAGTCTGGGAAGCAGTATACTCGGGTCCAGCCACGCATAAACCACTGGCCTTATAGAAATACGGAGGCTCCGAGATAGACAGTTGCTCACTCTTTAGTAAAACAAAGGAAAGGTAGGTAGGTGTTAGCAGGATGAAACCCTTCCCCACCCTGGAATTCTGCCTACGGTAATCAGAAGGACTGAAATTTCGAAGGAACGGTGTTCTGATTGTATTTCAGTGAATCTCAGTGATGTTTCTATGATCCACCTAAAATATCCCCCTGCCTTTCCTCCTACCCCACCATCTCCCGATTTGAGTCCATACCCTAGTTAAAACTCTGCCCAGCCAGTGAGCAGAGGTGAGACTGCAGGTGGCGAAAGAAAGGTCTCAGATGGTTGAATGGGAAGACTGCAGAGCCTGGAGAGCAGACAAGATCTGAAGAAAACATCTCTGCCCTTTTTATTCACCTACATAGTCTCTAAAGCTGGCTTTGTCTTAGGAGAAGTAGAAAAAAAAAAAAGTGGTCAGAAGACATTGAATTGACAGCAAAACACAACGGTAAAAATACCATTGTTCATTTTTAGGGAGCATTATAGATTCAAATTTACTTGAATTCAATCTTTCTCCTCTCTTAATTTCTTATTACTTTCTGACGATTTTTCTTTCTCTAGTATTTCTCGTTACTTTCTCCTTGCTGGGTAGCCTGCTTTGAACAGTTTCTAGCATCAAGGCTTTTAACTATATATTGTTAAACTTTCTTAACCCGAGGTGATTAAACAAAGGAAGGAAGTCAGTCTCAATCAATGACAAGCTGGAGAAATAAGCATTTTCTTAAGGAAATGAAGTTTTATTCCTCTTAGGGAGGTACTGAAACTATCGAAAGCAGTAATAGTTGTAACTGACTTGGCAGAGATATGTCGCTTAGGAAATGGATGGGCTGCCTTAACTTCTACGAAATAAGCCCATACTGTGAATTTATCCTTTGAAATAATGTGTTTCTGCTTCTTCTTTTTTTTTTTTCGTTAAGACCTTTACTCTTTAAATAGACCAACATTTACTTCTTTACAATTGCTTATCAAACTCTTTTTTTTATGTGAACATTGTGACTATTGAGATATAAATGCAAATCTCAGTTGTTTGAAACTTAATGAGGTTAAGTATAAACGAGGTCAAGACCACACACTAAATCTTTCTATCCACTGATTATCTCCATTGCGTGGCCATGAGTGTGTGAGCACCCAGCTCTGGTCTTAAGAAGCATCAGGGAAGAGGATGTGGATAAATCCGTCCAATATGCCTCCACATAATTGGAAAATGGCTCTGTTTTCATCAGCTGTGCACCCATGGTTAGTAGTGTCATCCTTCTTTCTGGGCATCCGTTATCTTAGAATTTTAATGACAATTTTAGCATCATTGTTACTTTAATAATTGATTTGATTTTTCAACTCTCTGCTATGTGGTAAGTCACCTCAAATGAGATGAGCGTTTTCTGTTTTCACTGGCATTTCTCCTTGTGTATTTATATCATACTTGTTAAGGCTGATATTACTATGTGTGCTCATGGAATTGCATCTGAACTCTGAAAGAAAAATAATAATCCATTTCATGAGATGAGTGATTTTTACTAACTTCTCATTCCAACTCAAAGAATGCTTTTTCCCCCGTGATTAAAATGTATTTCTCAATTAAATTAAAATGCAAATATAGACAGTCTGTGTTTATGGTTATAATAGAATTATTTAAAGAAGGTTTTAAATCACCCTGCTGTTAATATTTCATGCAGGAACTGTTGGTTTTATTGTTGGGCCAGTAGTGCCATGTTCCATTTTCAAAATTACTTTAAGTGCTATGAAATCCTAATCATACTGCCCAGGTTTTATCAGTTTTTGCCTTCTCTTCTCTAGGACATCAAAGTGGACTGCTTTCCTATTTACTTCATAAGTTATGTTAGTCATGTTTGAGAAATATCAAGTATTAAAACTTTAGAACCCCTTGCAATTATGAACAATTCACTATTTGTTGTAAATAAATATCTTATTACACAGAATTGAATCAACTCTTAAATTTAAGAGGACCATATTTTATGATTTATTATGAAATTAAAGCTCTGGAAATGTACTTCAAGAAACCATTTAGTCCAACCTTTTAATTTATATTAGAAATATAAAATGTCTGTATTAGAGATTGCATCTAATGCTTTTCATTATGATCCTTTCAGTATTTTTTAGAAAAGTTCTATCACTTCTCAAAGAAATTGATCAAAATAAATTATAAATACTTTATAGCTTTATCTTTTTCTTTTTTGTTATTTTTTTAGTGATCTCAGTGAAAACCAAATTCAGGCAATTCCAAGGAAGGCTTTCCGTGGAGCAGTTGACATTAAAAATTTGTAAGTATTTTTTTTCTTAAAAGTTATATTTATATTGAAGTGTCACAAAAAATGATGAAAGCCCTATGTATCTTTATGTTTGCTTAGGAGAGCTTGTAACAATAATTTTTATATTGTTTTCACCAGCTACCTGAAGAGATTCTCATTTAGAAGATGTCTTGAATCTGAACTTGTTACCAAATTCATTCTTCAAACCTTGTGATTAATCTTGTTAAATCTAAAGAAGTGATTTGATTAAAAGCTATTTACAATGTATTCTCTGCCCTTTTACTGTCAGCTTACCTCAGTAACTCCTTTTTCAGTTGTTATCGGGTATTTATTAGATATGCAGAATTTAAGCTATTTTTATACTGGAAAGAGTAGATAATATTTTCTTCTTGGACAAACCTGTAGCCTAGAGCTATAGCTTTTGAAAATAGCTTTTTGATCACTATTTTCATTAAATGCCAAAAGTGTGAGAATAGGAAAATTATGCCTTTCCCTTTGTGTGAATATTTTTCTTACATCTTTTCCCCCTCATATCTTTATGAAAGGATATTTGTGTAACCTTCTTTAAAAAGAGAGAAAAAAGAAGAAAAAGAAAACTGCATTTCTGAGTTTTCCCTTGATAACTTTTTAATAGGCTGTCTTGTGTAGAAGTGTTTTTTGTAAGTGTACATAGCTCTGAAGGTACGTATCAGATTTAAGATTTCAGTGACAATCCTAATATTGTCAATATGCATCTTTATAATTTTTCAAACATCATATTAGCCTTTGAAAATGATGAGTTTTGATTGATTGTGAATGCTAGGACATAAAATGTTTTCCTTAGCTTTTATATTAGTTTGAAATGTAGGGGGAGAAAAGTCCCTGGGTGCTGAGATTCACTCTCAGGAATTCAATATTTCTTCGCCTAGTAATACACAGGGCAGGGCCTTTTTCAAGAATTAACTTATATTCAGAATTCGCCATGGTGGGATCCAACACTATTTTTCCAGCAGCAAGAGTGCGACAGATGTTTTCCCTTGTCAAAGAAGATGACTATTTGTAAAGTTACAAGTTCTGGCTTCTACATTTTTTCTTCAGTGTAAATGGCTTTTGTTTTAAATTTGTACTTTTTAAATGTACAAGTCAAAACAGAAACATACAGGCTTATGGATATAGCCATGTGCAGCCGTTAAAATCCTGGCTCTAGGTTTTTATGAGTGTTTACATGTTCAAAGGATCTTGCTTTCTTTTTATCTTTAGCTAGGGTTTGGGGAAGTCTTCAGGTGGATTTAGTGATGTAGAGTGTTCAGAATTGCCTCTGTATATTACGTTTGATCAGAACAATATAAAGATCCCATGCAGCGCCTACTCACATTGCCTATATGTCACTGTAAAAGGATAATAATGGCTACAGTTTACCACCCTTTGGGAATGCACTTACAATCTTACCATAGTATTATCTCTAAATCCTTAAAACAGGTGGCTTTTACTTCTTAGGAAAGATATTCAGGGAATCTAAGCCTGTATGTAATCCTTCTGCCATATTGAAGGATACATTTGGGAATGGGATACCAGTCATGGAAGGATTCTTCCTTATGTCCTCTTCATTTATCCTTCAAAATGTGATTTTAAAAGTTTAGAGATCAAAAGAACAGTGAGATCTTAGCCAGTGTGCTGTGAGGAATGCAATGCTGATTTAGCAGGATTTTAAAAAATATTTTCCCTACATTCAAAATTTCCCCCAAATTTAAGGCAGTTATTAATATTACATATACAGTGAGATGAGTTTAGAATTGCAGTCTCAGAATCTTTTGCCATTCATTTGTAGACATGACAAGTCAGTAAACTTCATTAAGCCCTAGTTTTCACTTTTATAAGTAAAAATAACTTTTATGGGTTTGTTATGGTTATTAGGGAAAGAAGATATGTGAAAGACCCTTTAAAATGCTATGAAATAGAATGTCTTATTTCATTCTGCATGTAGTCTCTAATCAACTGATAGAAGCTAGTCTTGAAAAAGGTAGAATAAAAAAACAGAAAAGTAGGACATAAGTGTAACTTGAAATATTAGGAATGGATAAGTTTGACCCGTGCCTATTTTAGGCCAGGTAGACATGGAGCTACAAAATGGAAAAAAAAAAAAAAAAAAAAAAAATATATATATATATATATATATATATATATATCAGAAAGCACTAAATGAATATACACAAGACACTGATTTATAAACAAGACATTAAGCGTCATAGGTACTGAGGAAAGAAAGACATAAAAGGGATTGCTTAAGTGATTGGGCGATGCTTTAGGAAAGAGTTCCTGAAAGAAAATATAAAGGAATCTTTGAGGACGTTGGTTTGTATTTGGATTGGTGAGTAGTGAGTGGTAAGGTTGGATTGAGCAAGTCAGAATTTGTTAGAGAAGCTGTACAAAGTTAGAATTTATCCCCACTATTTTTACTGCCTTCCGTGTAACAATGGGAAAGAACAGTAGAGCAACATTGAAAGACCACGATGCATCTGTAGGCTTATTTAATTTATTAGAATCAGAGCTCCAATCTTATAGAAATTTACAGTGAAAAGGCATTTTCTGTAATTAAAAAAATATTTCAAACTACATTGTTCACAAAATAGTCCAATTTCATTGGGCTTTGTATGAAGTTAGTTTTCTCATTAAAAGTTAAAAATGATATCTGGTAAAACATATTCGATCGGAGGGTAAATTTCAATTCATATTATTATTAAACTGGCAACCTAAGTCAAGTAATGACTCCATGAAAATCCACAAATACTAGCATTATTAATGTTCAGTGTGGGAAGGAGAGGTTCAGTGCTTTGTCCTGTTTGTCATTCCAGGGTATGCATTTACAATCTGGACAATCCTGCGTGGTACCATGACGGCTACTGTTATAAATTTAGGAGTAAAAAAGAAAGAAAAAGAAGGCTTGGCTAGAGGAACGTGGGCAGTAGTTGCATCGAGACAATATTTTATTGAGCACTAAAAGCCCAGTCTGATGCACTGTAGCAAGCTTATTGGATTTACCTCGTTCAGGCCTTAGTCAGAGCAAACTCCAGTTATCAGAAGATTTCCATGGGAAGCACTTGCTTTAATCTCATGGATTGGCTAAATATGCTCAAGGCAGCATCCTGACAACATGAAACTGATGCTGTGGAAATTTTGCAAATTAGCAGCTCTTATTCCTCTCCCTCCAGGCAAACCACACTAAAGCTATGCTAGGCAGATGGACATTTATCTTGCTCTTAAATATCTCCAGGGAGGATGTCCCATAACTTTTTTTGTTTTTCTCTATTAATTTCTTAACCAGATTAAAACGCTTTATATTTTATTGTGTTACCTAATTTTCTGCAGCTGCAACTGAAACCACTTTCTTATTCCTGACATTTGAGGCGGTGAGATTTGAGAATAACAAGATCACATTAAAATATCAACTTAAATTATAGTGTTTATAATTGTCACTGGCAGCACTTTTCCATAGGATTTGCTTCTGTGTTTTTAAACTCCCCAATCAAGTATGAATTAAAGTATTGATACCATATCATTACCCACTGATGCCTCACCAAAATGATAATCAACGTTTATACTGTTTTTCTTTATAAACTTTGTGTATATATATTTAATATATTTGACATTGATTTAGTAAAGTCTTTTCTGCTTCCTGATCAAATCTTGAACAAAGACATGTTCTACTGTTTTCATTTATTTATTTTGTATCAAGGATCTATGAGGTGTTTCCATTTAATTGAATAATTTAGGAGAATATTCAAATTAAACTTTGCTTTATTGCTGAGACTTGCCAGCTTATTCTCTAAGCAAGTACTTTATGAGTATAAAAATCCTCCAAAAGTCTTATGAGAAATGATACTTGTACTTATGAGAAACCATTCCTACTTATAGTTATCCCAGGATTTAAATGAAAAACAAAGTATGAATATATGATCTTAAAAATTAAGTAGATTTCTAATTGTTATTCACATCACAAAAGCAAACTCGAGCATACTTTACCATTAGTTTCTTTGTGAGTTCAAGGCGGATACTTAAAATAATTAAATTTCAACACGCATTATTTAAGATATACTGTGTAATATAAATCACACCTGCTTTTTTTTCTAATTTCATTTTGCAGTACACCCTCAAAGTGGACTCCATGTTCCAGTTAACCTTTACTTTTTACTGTTCATAAATAAATACACTCCTTCAGTTGCATTTTCGAGAATCCATTAATCCTACATCTATTATGAGCCTTACCATCGTTTTGCAGGAAAACTGCCTCTTGGTAAAAAAATAACTTAAGGAAAATATTTATATTTTTCTTTTCTTTTTTTGACATACATTAATTTATAGACAAGCGTTTAAGTTACAAGATTATCTAGCTTGGTTCTCTTTGACTCAGTCATGGTATCGTTTGGCTAACAATTATGTATGACATGACTTTTTAGGGAACAAATCAAGCGATTTGGGATGCAATGATTATTATCAGTAAGGAGATTTGGCAAACAGGAGAGTTTATCTGTTGTTATTACATATTTTCCATGTAAATGCAAGACTTACTTTCACTTTGTCATATAAGTCATAATTGCAAAATGTCTATTGTAATCACCTAGTTTTCATGTTTAGATTATTACATTTTTGTAATACATACTTATTACATACTGACCACAAAAATAAAATCAATTGATACCAAACTTAAAGTGTAACTTTTAAGGCCCCCAGCTCTTTCCTAGAGTGTCCTCAGGAAGTTGAGGCTGGAGAGACTTTGAAGGGGAAGTTGGTTCCTCATCCAAGGGGCCTGCTATCCTTAGTGTTGGATTAAATGTCAGGTCTTCAGTGGGACATAGACCCTTCTGAACACAGCTGTAGAGATGACTCTTCATTTAGATAGAGAGTAAATTAAGTTGTGTTTCATATTATGAAGGCGAAAGCTCCCCTTAGCACCCTGAAGGCTATGTAGAGGGGAGGGATAACCAGTGGCTGCCTGCGTACTTGAATGTAAAATAGATCCGTGGCAGATGCCACTCGAAAGTACCTTGGGAACTGTCCGTGGTCCTGTAATTTGCCTGATTTGCACTCACTCTAAAAGCACATGGAATTGTGATCATCGCCAACAGCTGTGGTCAGGTTTGCTGCTAATCACCTCTCCAGCTTTGCATTTTGCTTTGTCTCCCTGGTGCCTTAGCATTTTCCCTTCAGAGATGGCATTCTCTCAGGTAAAAGTGAACCTGTATAATATATCTTCATAAACATTTTCGGAAACAAAACAAATAAACCACGAGGACAAGGGACTGAGTCATTGGGAATCCAATTCATATAGGTATAAAGTAGGCATTGGCATGATTTTGTTGTGGCTGCCATGTTGTCCTCGAAACAGGACAGATCTTTAGGTTACTTGCTTCTCCAGCACTGAACAGCCTCCCTTTGCTCCTCTGTACGATAGCCTGCTAATTGAATTTTGATCTCCAGTTTATGATCTCATTAGATAATTTTAACACTGCAGACAAATTTGTTTGCACCAAGTGTTGTTCATTCCAGAACTCCCTGGTCCATATCATTCAGTTTATTCTAAAAGAACACTTTCTTATTGGTTCTATGGCAAACTTTAGGGATACAGCAAAATAGTTCTACATTCCTATAGGGTCAGTGAGGATATAGATTTTTCCCTGAGAAAGCAGTGACTTTTATTGAACGCAAAACATCTAGACGCATTAGATATTCCGACTAGTCCTAACATTCTTGCTTCCACCCAGGTTTCTAGCCCCTCTCTCACTGAATTTGCACACAAACTCTTTGCTCAAGCCTGAATGGTCTTTCTCTTGGAACATTTACTGTGAACATTGTAAAGCCTCTGTTTACAACTGTTCTTGGATTGACTCTCTGTCCACCATGGCCATTTTTTCCTGCCTTTCTGGATTCTACCTATTTTTTTAAGGATCAGTTTCTATTCCCCACCCTCACACATGACTACTTCGGCCTAGGAATGTCTTCCTTCTCTGAATTTTTGTAGCACTCTTCATCTGCTGGCTTCTTCCTTGAAACTTGGCCATCAGAGATTTGAAACCCCAATTTGCAGAATGAATGGCTCCTGAATGTGTTTCCCTAGCCACTTGTGTATTGAGTGGGGGCTTCATATATGCATAGATTTAAATTTGAATCAAGATTTCACCAATTATTTACTACCTTTTTTGAATAAATTACTGGAATTCTGTTAGCCTCATTTTCTCTTTTATAAAATCAGGATGATAATACTTACTTTTTATTCAAGTGAGGAACTGTGAGATGGCATATATACAGACTCTGCTAATTGCTATAAATTCAGTAAACACCATTGTTGGACATCTGCTGCTGTCCAAAACATCCATGGGGACATGAGGTTCATGCCAATTGGTCCTTGATATTTGATCCTGTTTAGAATATCCATGCTTAGAAAACATCCCTGGGTTCAAATAGCCCATAATGTTAATTCTACTTTTGGTTTATAGGATTAATACATAAAAACACTGTCATGTTTCCTTGGCCCAATAATCCCATTGAGCTTCTATTTCAATAATAACCCTTCTCGGCTCAGTAGCCTAGTTGATGGGGTTAGGTAGATGAGTCTGCTTGGATGTCTCTGTGGATATTTTGAACAAGATCACATGTCCAGTAATCATAATTGTTAGCAATTATTGTCAGTTTCAGTTTCTATCACATTCAATTACTTACTTAGAGTTACTAGAACATGAAGGTCAACTTAGTTGTCTTTCCTCCACTTTCTATTACCACTTCTCTTAGAGTTACCTTTTGTTTCTTCCCAATAAATTAGCAAGTGGATGTAACTTTATACCATAGATTATTCTAATAAAACCTGAAATTCTTTATTCCTATGAGAAAAACAAAACGTTGCTGGAAAGATTGCAAAAGAGTTAAATTCTCCAATAACATAATTTATTTTGCATTCTTCAGAAAAGTCCTTGCATTGGTTGTTTTCTTCACTGCTACCCAGGTTGGCACTGATGTGCTTTTACACTGAGGTAAATGATATAGTTGCTGAAACGTCTGTCTAGGGTGTTCATTTATATGTGTCAATTTTTATTTTTCTGTGCTTCTATTTATTATAACTTAAATCTTGATTACTTCTTAAACAATCTTGATTTGTATAAGATTTATATGTTTAAGCATTCGTATCGTCTTGAGTTTTATACACGCAAGACAAGAAATAGAACAGATCATGCCTATATTTTTCTTTTTCTCATATTTCATTTATATATCTTATCAGGTGTATTACCAAATAGCAAAATGTTGTTATTCCCTCATATTGATCCTAATCATTTTGATGCATTGTAAATCACCTAAATTTTTGGAGTTTGCCATCTTACAATAGTACTATGAATCAACTAAACTTCTATTTCTAGTACCTAAAACAAACAAACAAACAACAACAAAAAAGAAAACAACTGGAAAACCAGAGCATAGTCCTAAAAATTTTGTTGAGACATTGCGAGAAACTGCCTAGCTTAGAAATTATTAAAGATTGTTTATATTCTGTATTGTTTCAGAGTTAAGTATAGTTTGTGGTGCTCTAATTCTTACCAAAAAATCAACTAGTAATAAGATTTTATCATTTAGATGCTGCAGTGAAATATGAATTTTCTATAGATAAGGATGAAACCAACTAAAGTTAATTCAGGGAGACAGGTTTTATATGTTTGACTCAAAGGTAGTATGGTATCCAAATTTTGAAAAATTAAGAAAGGAAATCCCTGGAAAAAAACTAAAAGTAACAGAATGCAATGTTTCCAACTGTATTTCAAGATGTCAAGTCAGCAAATTTTTTCTCATCATTTTGTCATTTAATATATCTATTTTAAAAACTTATATTTAGCAATATTACATAGTGTCTCTCATACCTAGAATTGATCAGAATCTGAAACTAGGCTAAATTATTTTTAGTGTTAAAAAAAAACACACAGATCCGCTTTAGCTATTTTACGCGTGTGAGGCATGGAGGAGAACATCTCTTAATAAAGACACACTGCATTGTCTAAGACTGAACTTGCCAGTAGGAGGAAAAATGAAAATGGGTGGTGTAGAGTTATGTTAGATCATCAGAGTAGTTATCACTGAAAAGAGAATGAATGAAGGTTAATGCTGACAGAGATCCTGAAAATGCTCTACTCTTTTTAATATTGTCGTTGCCGTGAAATTAGAGATGGAGCAGTTGCTTCAAAATACACTTACAAACTAGGACAGTGAAGGATCTGATGGAGCGGCGATCTGGAACTTGAACAGAAGGAGGGTTGGAAGTGAAGAATAAGGAGGCGACAGCACAAAAGTCTGGGCTAGGATATGTCAGCTGAAGGTCTGAAAGAAACTCCCGATAATACTACCTGCCTGTACCATTCTTTCTCCCCAGAAAATAAGAAAAGCGCTAGCTAGCTTCCCCCACAGAGATGGCCCTTGTGCCAGGAAAGGATTCTGAAGCTATTTCCTAAGTACCTTGTGCCCTTATCCAGAGACCAACACATTTACCCTATGTCTGGCTGAATTGTTGTATCATTACTTTTTTGAGAAGTGGTGGGAAAACAAACAAACAAGCAAAAAAACCACCTGCTTCTCCCTAATTCCTTAACTCAGAATAATTTTATGGCGCAATTGGAAATCACATCCAAAGAGGATCAGCCTGTCACTAAATGCATGGCTGAGAACAGATCCTTTCCTGTTTACAGAAAGCAGAAGTGCCCAGGGCTTTGAAACGTAGTGGAAGGAGAAGTGAGCAGCGTGAGTGAAACAAGGTGCAGCAAAATAGTCCAGAAACCCTGAAATTAATTACGCTTTTATATAGTTCTGACACTGTTTATCTTGAACCATATGCAGACAAATGGAGGTTTATGCAGAGAAATTTTCTCATGACTAAAAATGTGGGCACAGCACTTTCCACAAACATTCCTGTGAATAGAACAAAATCCACCAATTGATGAAAAAGTGATTCATTTAGACTTTGATTGTCCTTTCATCTGAGTAACTTTTTCATAAAAGATCGTTGTTCTCAGAAGATACACAGACTGCAGTATGATGGCATTCAGAAAACTTTTAAGGAAAACTTTGGTTCTCTGAGAGCCAAATCTTCTTAATATTTTAGCACCAAAAAGGGGATTAGATTTCTGCTAAGAATCAGAAGCATGTAACCACGAGCAATGTTAAAGACGGGTGAAATTACCGAAGTTTCCAGCAGCGTCTCAACTTCTGGTGGTAGATGGAAGGTAATCTGCCTTTCAGCCCTCGTAGGACGAGATTTGCTTGAGTGCTTTCTAGCATGCTGGGGCCTTCCTTTGTGTATAGTATGCATGATTTAAAAGTAGCTGTGTCAGCACTGACTTATCCATTGACAGCTAAGGATATTAAGATGTGGGCAAACATACAGCTCACCCTTTTACAGATTAACCTGGGGACTGCATTAAGCAAATTTGATAGCATTAAAAGATTTTGCCAATTTGTCTGGAAACAATTTCTCTTTTGTAGTGTGTCAAGGGTAACACTTCCTGCCATTGTACTAATTCAAATGGCTTTGATAAATTGTTCAAGAGGTTACAGAATCGTAGTGTAGATATATATTTACCACTTTAAAGTAAGAAAAGATTATTAACTTAATTGTTAAATGAATTTAATCCGTAAAAATCAAAAGTGCTGAAGAACGTAAGTGTTTTTCTTGGAACTGCAGCAGCCGTATTCTATCATGAGGCTTTAAACATTTTCTTAGAAAATAAAACAGCACTTCTGCATTGCTTTCTAATACATAGAGATGCTTTAGGTTATTACAGTAGCAGGAATGGTAGCTATTAGTTGGGGAAAGCTTTAGTTTATAAAAGCAATAAAATTGTATCTTCTTTAGGGTTTGCCGTTTTTTCCATCGCATGTCCTAGATCGTATCATTTGCATGACTCGAAGGTATTCTCGTGTGCAATTGTGTCCCCTTAGAGACCTTCTTAAAAATGAGATGTATATTTCATGAGACATTCTCTATGTACATAATTCTAAAGTAAGGAATTTGAAGAGGTCCCTCTGGATTAAATCGTTGCACCTTCATTCAGTAGTCTTATGAGAGAAACAGCTCTTCTATGGAAATGTTTAAACAGTTTTTTGTGTTTTTGTTTTGTTTGTTTTTTTAAGAACAGACCCCAGCTGTCCCTGAGCCCTTTCGGTGAATTCCAAACTTGAAACAAGGGCAAGATTCATTGGTGTTATGATCACAGTCTTACCCCCGTCCGTACCTCTGCATTTAGACCTAACAACTCATCTGAGTATTTCATCAGACATTCCGTTTCCATCTCAAGTGAAGCATTAAAATATTTTTTCTTTACTATAATAATAATAATAACGTGAAGCATCAAGCAACTAGACTTAAACAACTGCTTATTTGTAAAAAAAAAAAAAAAAAAGAAAGAAAGAAAAAGAAAAATACAGATAGGATTTAGTACTTTGCTGTTTGTTTTAACCAAGTAAATTCCTTCATGTGAATAAGGAAATTTTGATTCCAAAAACAAGTGGCAGGGAAAAGCTGACTTAACTAAGTTTGGAACAGTCCTTTCTCTCCCCCCCCCCCATCTTTGAATTTTAACAAATGAGTACTTAAATAAGTGTCACTGAAAAAAGATTTCATTTGTTTGGATTTTGTGTTATTCTGAAGGAGCTAATACAGCTTTTAAACTTTTTACCACGGATTTAGGTAGGGTTTTTCCTTTTAAATTAAATTTATTGGGATGACATTGGTTAGTAAAATTATATAGGTTTCAAGTATGTAATTGTGTAATGCATCATCTATATATTTAGGTGTTTTAATGATGTCGCTGCAGTATATATTTTGTAGTATTTTGAGCTGAAATTAGCATCTTTGAGAAAAAAAATTAACACTTTAAAAACTTATTTTCTGGAGAGTGGTATAATTCAGGAAGTTCCTTAGCTGAAAAGTATGCCATATGTACGTGCAGAGAATTCGAGTATAAACAATGCAAATTATAGAATAATGAAGCTTAATACAGAACAACTTCTAGCTTTCTAAAGTGTATCCTTGGTTGGGAATAGCAGGGAGATATATGGGACCACCTTTCTCTTTCTTGATTTGGAGTTCTCGAAGGAAAACTGCTTTTAAAAGGAGAAAACCTAAAAGTAGTCTTGCTCTTTCTTGCCAAGGATAGTGAAATTAACATGCAGCTGGGCTTCTCTGATAAATGGATTCTGTTAGGTCACTGAGGGGGTGCATGTGACATTAAGTGATTTACAGTCCTTTACCTTAATGAAATTGTTTCAGCAAGATGACGCTGAAAGCTCTTAATGGATAGCTTTTCTTGATGTAATGAAATTGCATTCCTATGGCATTTAATATAAGGTGCAGTTATTATTTACAGGAGCTTTCCAAGGGCTGCTATTTGTACAGACAGTTCAGAACAAAAAGAGATTTCAGTGGCGGCACTGAGGCCAGAATGGCTTGTGACATTCTTAAGCAGATGAGTGTATTTGTGAGAGCATTTCAGCTAGTGAGCCAGGGCTTCCTAGACCCTTCAGGAGATTTCCTTTCCCTTAACCCTGCCAGTCTTCAGCCTTTTACATATATTCTTCTAATCTATTTAACAGGCAGCTGGATTACAACCAGATCAGCTGTATTGAAGATGGGGCATTTAGGGCTCTCCGGGACCTGGAAGTGCTGTAAGTACAGCTTATTTCTCTCACTCTTCTCATGGGAGCTTTGTGTCTGGGGAGTGCTAATGTGGAAGCTTATCTGCTAACCTAGTGGCAAAATGGTCTCCTAAAGAGATACCTTAAATAACTCGTGGTGAAGGCAGAGAAGAATGCAAATGTGTTTGTGTGTAGAACCTCCCATAGCCTATCTGTATGTTTAGGTAAAATCATCTATTTAATAAGGGCACTCACATGTTTACACACGTTGTCCTTGAAGTGTTTCTTCTTATAATAAAATATTCTTATTCACAGGATTGGCGAGAATTCCTAGAATTGCTAAATACTAAGATAACATCAGTTTTATAGGAAAAATTACAACAAAAAATTAGCTTAGTAGCTGATGTGTTTGGTATATTTGGTAGTTGCTATGCAATGGAAAGACGTTTTCAAATTTTAAAATGTCCTTTACTTAACCAGATAGCATCATCTTTGTGAGGTTGTTTTGAAATCTACTTTCTAATTTTCATAAGCCGCCCATTAGATCCTTTTTCACCACTGACTTAGTAAAGCACAAGACACAGATTTGAATTGTAATTGGCAACCTCTCTCTTTCCTTGCTGGGTAGACATGGCTGATAGAATTGGTTAGAGGCAACTGAGTTATCCCTACAGACCTCTGACTTAGTAATATAATTTTAATGGCATTAATTTTAATAAAAATATTTTAATGAAAACTAGAATTACGAAAGCCGTGTAAGCCGCCTATATTATTCCAGAATTTTTTTCCAGTCAAAGAGTCACATTTTCATAAATATACTTTCAATTTCTCCCCCAAATAAGATATTTTCTATGCTATTGGTCATCCCTGAAACAATTTATTCAGAAATTGAATTAAATGTGAAGAGATTTTGAATTTTGAGATTTTTAGTCCATGAGGTAAAAGTTATCCAGAAATCATGAAATCCTAATTAAAAAAAAAAAAAAGAAGAAGAAGAGGAGGAGGAGGAGGAGGAAGAGGAGAAGAAGAAGAAGAAGGGGAAGAAGAATCCATTGTTTTATAAATTGAGTTTGAGGAACAGGATATAATTCTGAAAAAAAAATTTAATGTTTCAACTAGAATGGCTTATTTTAGTCAATTTTCTATATGATTCTGGTTTTAACTGTGTAGAATAATTGGGTAGAATTTCTAGCTGCATGATGTGCTACTAAGTTATTAATTATTTTTTAAAGTTTATGGAAGAATGAGTTGATTGAGATAAATTATAAGAATCTGTGCTGTTTTCTAATCACATGAGAAGTCACTTTTGTTTCTGTCTTGATAACAGTCTAACTTTTTTTATAGGAAAAATATTCAAAGTGCTTATCATACACATTTTAGTTATAAGGCCACTTTGTAAATTGTGTTCCAGAGTCCTTTTTAATATGCAAAGCTCACTGACGCTGTTTCAGAATCAGAACAAGTAGGATCCAACTATGATTTCATGATAGTAGTCTGATGTCAAAACCATAGTAAGTGCCACGAAACTTTGTATATGAAGAGACTACCACAGGTGTTGTTTAATTGAATGGAACTGATCCAGCCAAAAAAAATATTACTCAGTGCTCCTAACTAGGAATATGAATGATACCAGTTTATGGAAATTTTGCTGAGTATTTTGGATGACTTAAAATTCCATAAAGTACTTTGTTATTAAGTAAATGAACTTAAATACTTATTAGATATAGAGTAATTCATATATATATAATATTGAGTATATATTGAGTACACAGTGTGAGTACTATGTGTGTGTGTGTGTGTGTGTGTGTGTATTAGAGAGAGACAGGGAGAGGGAGGGAGGAGAGGAGAGAGGGAGAGGGAGGGAGGAGAGGAGAGAGAGAGAGAGAGAGAGAGAGAGAGAAGGAGGGAGAGACAGCAGTCAAATAATAAAAACAGAATCACCTCATACAGTTTGATTGTCATGGTAGCAAAATGTCTAAAAAGTGACTTGAGCAGACCCACTATTATAAACACACTAAAGAGTGACATTTTACAGTTCATGGAATTAAAATTGAAAACTAAATTGTTAGAAACTTTTTTGAGGACCTAGTACCTAGCTCTCAAAGAGATCTATTATGGTCAGAGTTTGTTTGTTTAAAAAAATTAATTAGCACAAGATACAAGAAAATATGAATTTCTCTCAAAATGATTTAAATATTTTATATTAAAATTTTATAAAGTCAAGTAGACATTTTTTTAATGTATGTTAATGTTTAAATTCTCATAATTCATACAAGTTTTAGAGAAATCAGTTAATGAAGAATTTAATGCAAAATTGGATGAAGCACTGAAAGGTCTGGAATTTATCAAGCCCAAATCTCTTGCCAAATAAACCAGAAGTTCCCCTATTATAAACATTTGGTCAGGAGCCTTTTTTAATACAGTTATCTTCTGAAGGGTTTCAGAAAGAAAGTTCTCTGTTTTGCTTACTTTTACCATTCATGACTCTTTAGGATATATAGTCTCATTATGTGGAAATAATGAAGAGGCATTAATTTGCACATCATTTTAAATTTCAGATTCCCAGTGATTTAGATTTTTTGAAATTTTAATTCCATGCACCATTCGTGAATATAGAATATACTGAGGACAAACAGAAGAAGGTGGGAGTAATCATTCCAGGCCATTGATGAAAATTTGTCACGATTGTATGTATATTAAGGTTAAAAGAGTGAATCAAGTTCAAGAAGGAAAAGTTAAGGTAGATGAAAGCAAAGATGCAGTTTATCACGTGTACATTCATTGCCTTATTGTCGAATTCAGATTGGTAGGAGTTAGAACGTTTTTATTTCTTAATGTGAAGATACCATCTCAAAAATAACATTGGACACTGAATCCATATCAGTGTTTTCTTTTTCTTTGGACACTAGACCCAGAAATGAGATATATCCCTTGAGTTGCCAGTTTTGGATAGTTTATTTTCTTTTTCTTTTCTATAGGATGGGTCTAATTGAATTGAATTGAAATATAGTGATTCATATCCATTAAATATCAGACTCTTTGCCAAATCTTATGCTTGGCACTAAGGGAATAAGAAAAAATAAATCAATATTGAACTCCGAGAGAGTCTACGTGATTACCAAGACCAACATTTTGTATTTACACACCAGGATGGCCTTTGTACAAGATTATATTCTCCTTGCGAAGAGAAAATCTTGAGGTTGAACATAGAAATAGATTTTCACATAGGAAAAAGCGTTCAGAAATAAAGAAGTACAACATATAAATTCTCATTGTTTCAGAATAGAAATGGATCATGACCATAACATATACATGTCATATCTAATTAACACATATGTATTATTAATTTTTAAATAACCTCATTTCATTAGTTCCACATATTTGCTCTGTCACCAAGTATGTGTATCAATGTTGCTTTGCCAGCATCAATACTAAACAAAAATACTAAGATGATTTATTTCTTCAGTTGCCTTATGCAAACTAACATTTTGAGACAAGACCTCAAATTGATAGCCACCAGCTTCAGCATTAAATAAAATTCTCTTTTGTGTAGAATCATAAGAAATTATAGTTCAAAATTATGGTGGATCTGCTGCATGGGAATGACTTTTAAAAATGTTATCCCCAAAGTCACATTTTAGTATACTCTGTACTTTGAAGATTTTCGCTGTATAAATTCAGCATAAATTTTGAGGGTGGGAAAAGGGGTCATTTGAAAGCAAATCCCTTTGAGAAGTGAAACCTTTTAGTGCAAACATCAGGATATATTTTAATAGCTTTTGAAAAAAAAATCTCATTTCGATTGGGTACAAGGAAAATGCCACAGGCTTTTAGATAACATGAGCCAACCAATTCAGTGCTTTATAGGTCCTTCATAACAGGGGGATTTTTCCTTATGTGACTTTATTCACATCACTTGGATTAGTTCTTACATCATTCAATACATTGGAAACTGGAAAGTAAAGAGAGTCAGTGTGTGTGTGTTCTAGATATATAGCTGTTGTGCCCTACTTTACTGAGAAGTTTAAGTTAATCCCTCTACCCTTGAATACCCACATCTCACCATTAACAACTGCAGCCGCCAGCTGGCCAAACATGGCCTCACAAATGTCCCTTGCTTAGTCCAAACAGACTTGACCCACAGACTCACTGAAATATTTGAGTTGCCAGTATTTAAAAATTAGGAAGATCGATCTAAAAAAATTCTATCTCTAGCTTCTCTTAAAAAAAAATTAGATTGTTCAGCAGCCTTCCATTATAGGTAGCAGAGCAACTTTCCATTGGAGCTGAATACTAGCTGCTAAAACAGAAAATACCATCACTAGCTTACCAAGGTCCTCCTCGTTCCCAGCTGTCGGTGTCCTCCTCTCCATCTCTTCCCCATTGCATTCCTTTATATTCATCCTGCTTCTCTCAGGTATGTTTCCTGCCTAGCCTCTGTAGGCAAGTCAGTTTGCAACCTCTAATTTAAACCTTTCTCCAATATCAAACTTTCCACCTGGGCCACTGAGCCCATCTTTCTTGCCTCTTCAGCAATTTGCTCTGTTTAGTCACCACTCTACTGTAACTTCTATATGCTAGAATAATTTTCCACTTCCATACTGTTTTCACATGCCCCTGGGATAACTGTCTTCTCACTTTCTTGTCACAACCAGACTTCTCTGAAGGGGAAAAAAAAAAAAAGCCTCTTCTTAGTCTCACTAAATTTCTGTAACTTGTGTAGTTCATCTCACCAGTTAGACTAGGTGCTATTTTAAGACAGGTTTTATGCTTGGTTTATTTTTTATAATATTCCATATCACCATGAAAATAAGAGCCATTCAGGACATCTTAGATGAATGAATGAGTAGTAGTAGAAATGATAATAACAATAAAACTAACAATGTTTATGTTAGGGAGAAAGTAGGAACAATTTGAACCAAGCAAGAATTATACTTATTTTCACCATATTTCCTTTGACCATCCGTCTTTCTGACTCTATCTTCATGAAACCATGATCACTAATACATATCACTAGAAATAGGACAGGATATGTGGTTACAACTAAAAACTGTTAGAATATATTAATTTTTTAATGTACTGCTACTTTATGGCATTTCATCCCCACCCAATACAAGAACCAAATAGACATTGATATCGTTCTTACTACTCAAATGGCAACAGCAGCTGATGTCTACAGTAAAGAATAATTAGCAGGACTCTGTTTCAGGACATGCCAAAACTGATTCTGTGCTATCGCTATGAAATTTCAGTTGGAGATTTCAAATATGTTCATTTACTCATAGACATAATACTAATTACACATGATACCCCTCTAAGGAAATGTAACTGCTTAATGTCTTATGTGTGACTGTCTTATGTTCATTCCTTAACCAATATCATAAATAGACATGCATGCATGCACAGGGTTCATAAAGCAACGTGGATATAATCAGAGATACTATGTCTAAAGCCATACATATGTAAAGAATATTTGATAAAACTGATGCATAGTAACATGTTCAAGTACAAAATTTATTTATCATCTTGTTTATCATATAGTGTACTCTCTATGCTGTTCTACCAGGTAATTTTTTTTTTGTATAAACATAACCACTAGAAGTTTTCTCTATTATCTATGATTAATGAATTTCACATCTAAAATTTCTAACTTTTTTTTTTTTAATTCTACAGCACTCTCAACAATAACAACATTACCAGACTTTCTGTGGCAAGTTTCAATCATATGCCTAAACTTAGGACTTTGTAAGTAGTCACAATATATATAAAGTTCAATTTAATCAATTGTTTCCTTTAAGTACTTCTTGTTGTGAGCAATGAACGGGACCACTGTTCATTGGGAGGCAGTCCACATTTTTTTAAAGTTCTAGATGTGATCTTTGAGTAAATTAACTATTCTGAAAACTTGAAAGCTTTCTTTTAAATGATATGTGTTATGAGAAATTTGGGGGGGCACATTTATTTTGAGCTATTGTAGAGGTCACATTTCATTAAGGAATGGAAGACTCCTTGATTGGCTGTCAGAAATGATAAATGATAAATCTTTATGATTTTATTACTGTACGTCAAGCAGACCTAATAAAGCTAAACTGGCTCTCCAACGTTCTTTGTAATGTACAATGACTGCATAACCCTCTAGTGCTTCTATAATTAAGGTTGTGTCAGCATTTCTATTTAAAAATATCTTTTCAGGGGTTACAGATGGACATTAAAATATTTTAGGTCAATAAAAATGTTTCTCTAATAAAATATTTGCTACAGCTATTTTTTTTTTTCTTTTGGAGAAGAATCAATGCTTAAGGCCCATGGTGGGGATATTTAGTTAAAGCATTTTTTAAGATAAATCTCATTTTAACTGGGTTTCAGAATCATCTGGACCTAAAAATTTATAGCATATACTGTATGTGAGAAATGGTGGGAAATATAACGAAAACAGTGGACTTCTTGAAGAAAGTATGTGTTTTTTCAGTAGGGTACATATATTTTGATTGGATTTTCCAAATGTTTTTTATTTTACAATAGCTTACAACTAGAAACATTACATTTATGTTCTCTTTTTAATGAAAAATCAATTGAATTGCCAGCTCTTTCAGTGCTATTTTCTCTCACTAAAATACAATAATCCGTCATTCTAGTTTCCTTGGACTATGATTTAGCACAATAAAAAAATGCTAAAAGTATGCAGACGTAACTAAATTTTGTTTTCTTGGTGCCATCAGTTTGAGATCAATCTGACCAAGTTAACAGCCCAGTTCACTCAAACTATACTTGATGAAATTGGTTTCTCATTAACTTTAATTAATTTAAATTAAAAAAAATTGATCAAGCTTCCATTTCTTGCAAAAATAAAGCCACTTAGACTGTAAAATCATCCATCATCTGCATTTTTGATCGTGTTCCTTATTTTCTCGTACAAATCCACTACAGTTTGTCTTACTAATCAGGTGTTTAATTTTTTATATTGTTTTCTTATTTCAAGTTTGTTCACCTGTAACTGAATCGTTGTAACATGCTTGGCTGAGATGGAAATATTTAGAAAACAATTATGTGCAATGTGGTATGTGGATTCCAAAAGATGCCACTCTGACTTCCATGCAAACTGAGCCAGAGGTCCTCCAACTTTCCCAAATTGTAGCTTTTTTGTTTTGTGGCATGCTGTCTAGTTTTGATGCAAAACTGTCTGTTTCATAATGTAAAAGAGTCATCTCACTTTAAATCCCCTTGCTTTGGTTGTTTCATTATTCTATATTATTGCTGCTACTTTAAAATTCCATTTTTATGGTCTAATTATCTTTCTGGACTGAGTTCCATGTCTTAATATCCATTACTGTTATTGGGTTAGAATTGAGCACATCAGCTAAAAAGGGCTAAAATGGTATTACTATGTCACAGATGATTCTGGGAATGGCGCTTTGATTTATAGCTTTGGATGTCCTTTTCTTTAGTTTGAGAAAACATAAAAGCCAGTTTGAAGTCATTTACCTAATTTAGTGGATACATTTGTCTGATATTTTGTTAATGGAGAAGTGCTATTTGCCGCTTGGAAGAGATCCACAATCGGGTGGATCCCTGCCAACACACAGGGGGTTCACTTAATTCCTTCACTCCCAGCCATTTATGTCTTTTAATTTCAGTCTCTACTCTTTGAGGAGAGGTCCCCAAGAGCCAAAAGCTGCTAATCCCTCTTTCTGATATTAAACAAAAAGAAGAAAATCTGAATAGGAATGTCAAAGAAGTGTTTCATAGTGAATTATTACTGTGTCTTACTGAGCAAAAAAGAAAAGTGACCTGCTAAAAAGATTTTGCAAGCAGTTTCTGCAGAGACTAATAATAACAGAACTAACTAATAATTCAAACTGGGAGCCATAACTGTTAACGGGCCTCCTACCCCTACCTTACACTTTACCTCCTCATTCCCTGACCCTGATTGGCTGTCAGTATGTCTAGACTGCAGAGCAATTTGCCATGGACTTATTTATTTCTCTTCACCCTTTTGAATGAACAAAGGCAAAAGATTTTTATGTTCATGTTCAAGCTTCGCTATATTTGCTTAGCTCAGAGGTAACAGAAGAGAAACTTCATTGTGTGATTGTAAACTAGTTTAATTTTAGACAAACGTTTAGATTGGAAGTTGCTAAGCTTTATCTACTTATATTTTAAGAAATGAAGTTATGTGGTATTACTAAAGAGTATTCCAAGTTCTGCAATAACCATTATGTGTTTTCTTGCTTGAAACTTCTTTCCTCTCATTTAGTCGACTCCATTCCAACAACCTGTATTGCGACTGCCACCTGGCCTGGCTATCTGATTGGCTGCGCCAAAGGCCCCGGGTGGGCCTCTACACTCAGTGTATGGGGCCAACCCATCTGAGGGGCCATAATGTCGCTGAGGTGCAAAAACGAGAATTTGTCTGCAATGGTAAGGGAGAAAGAACCTTTATGTTGTTGAGTTACTGAATGCTGTGTGTAAGAAAACTGAAAAATGTATGCTTTAAAGGTTTCAGTGTTGCTCGCTAACATGTGCAATTGTGCCCTAATCACTCTATGGAAATCCTCTGTTTTAGGGATGATAATAATATGTTCTAGACATTTGTTCATGGTTGGTAATTACTGATTACTCGTACCAACGGCATGATGAAAGACTTTTCAGTTTTCACTTCAGGGGAAATATAGGAAATCCCTAGATTTTAGTTCTATTTGCTATTCATTATTTTCCCTTTAAGTAATCATTTATATTTACTTTTATGTTAACAATTGGAAATATGATTAATTAATCCTGGATCTCAGCTGGGAAATTCAAAAAGAAACCTAACTATAGTTTCAGAGTTACAAAATATTTTTCGTGCGTGTGTGTGTGTGTGTGTGTGTATGTGTGTATGTGTACCCGCACACATACACACACTCTAGTGGTTCAGTTCTACTAAAAAGAGATGAACTATGAGCTTTAGTAACAAAAATCTGAAAACAAAAATAAGACATATGCTATGTAAACTATCAACAAGTGACATTTACTTAGTTATTTCTATGTGCTTAGGCACCAATCTAAGTCTTTTATTTATTTTACCTCCCTTGTAACAACTGTAGAAAAGTGTAATATCGTTTTTAACCATGTTTTTAAATTTTTTTTTTAATTACAGTTGACATTTGATATTATTTTATGTTAGTTACAGGTGTATAGCATGGTGGTTAGACATTTATATAATTTATATAGTGGTTAGACACTTATACAATTTACCAAGTGATCTCCCCAATTAGTCTATAACCCACCTGGCACCATACATAGTTGTTACAATATTATTGACTGTTTTCCCTGTGCTATACTTTACATCCCCATGACTATTTTGTAACTGTCGATTTGTACTTCTTAATCCCTTCCCCTTTTTCACCTAACACCCCAACCCCCTGCCCATCTGGCAACCCTTAAGATGTCCTCTGTAGCTATGGGTCTGTTTCTGTTTTATTTGTTTATTTTGTTCTTTACATTCCACATACAAGTGGAATCATATTTTCTGTATATTATTATAGAAATTAAACTGCCAAGAAAAGGATGCTAAGTAACCTTGTCCAAGGTTCTGTAGTTGAGTCTGAGGAACTCAACCTAGGCAGTGTGATTCCCAGTCGATAGATAGACAGACAGACACATAGTTTCTAAAGTTATATTTAAATTCTATACACATATTATTTTTAAATTATATATTAAGATATAATTTAGCTTATAAGTATAGGGCTGATTCTGCTTCAGAAGTGTCTGTTCAAAATAAAGTAAGAGACATTTTTTAAATAATGCATCATAAGTAGTTAACGTTTCTTAAAAGAAGAGTGAAAATATGTGCTACTATTGGATTCTAAGTTATTTTTTATCTTTTAATCCTTTTTTATGTATTTTCCCACACTTTGTGTAACCCAAACAAAATTTTTTATAATGTCATGGAATTTTCTCCATAGGTCTGATTCCTTCTTGAAACATTAAATAATGAAATGACTAACAATTTGTTACTAATCACTTCTTCTCTCTTCACTTTTGCCTCCGTGTTTTCTAGATGAGGAAGAAGGCAAGTTCATGTTTCTGTTTTAGACCGAGATTATTTTTGTAAAGTTTGAGAGCTGGTTGAGAGGGACTGGGTTAGGAACGAACCTGAAGCCTCTTCCTGCCGTATCACCACTGGGGCCCTTTCCCTGCAGATCAGACAGGGCTGTCCCCGCTACAGGGACCAAGTGTTTCCAGATGGCTGTTTGGTACAGCACTGCTGATATTCCGTTGTTCATCATTCGAACAGTAAAATGTCGTTTTGAAATAGTTTTGTTTCCAGATAATGAGTAGTGAAAATCTATACCTGCAGGTAATTAATAACTTGTGCTAAAATTTTAGGCCATGCAAAGACAAAAAAAGAAACATATCGATTAACAATTACAGAATGACATGTTATCAATTATTATAATAACTTCAAAGAAAATGGTAATTTTGAACCTATCCAGACATTAAACTTAGTGTGATCTAACTTTTCCCTACATTCACTGGCACATGATTACTTACTTACAATCAACAGTTATGTCTACCAAGAGGGAAATTGTACAGGTTTCCTTTTTATTTTGGGGATAAAGTAAGTTAAGCTACATAAGTTCAATAAAGACCAAGCTCTATTTAAACTTATTAGAAGTGAAATATAGATTAGTCTGAAGTCGCTGCGTTTGTTGGAACTCAGAATAGTTTTGTATAGAATTCTACTTTCTAATCTGAATTTAGCCTTTCTCACAATTATTTCAAGCTTTTTAAATTGTCGCCTTTATAATAACTTTTAAAACTGTCATTTTGATTCATCTGAATGTTGACCCCAAAATATAAATGCATGCTTCCTTAAATATATTTTAGAAATACAGTACCATTTACCATCAGTTATTTAGAGAAATGTATTGCTGTTAATTGATATGCTCTGTTATTTGGGATCGGCTTGCATGTTTCACAACACTGAATTTGAGGAGAAAAAGTGTAATTGCTGTTTGTTTCTTTTTCAGGTCACCAGTCATTTATGGTTCCCTCCTGCAGTGTGCTGCACTGTCCAGCTGCTTGTACCTGTAGCAATAACATCGTAGACTGTCGTGGGAAAGGTCTCACTGAAATCCCCACAAATCTGCCTGAGACCATCACAGAAATGTATGTGCCCTGAAATTCCTTCTTATCCCTCTCTCTCCCCAGTGACCCAAACCATGACTTTCCTTCAGACATTCTGGGTTTATCAAAGGCAAATCAATTAGCTTAGACAAATGGCTCTTTCAGAGTGGTATTGACACTTACTCTCTTTAATTAAATATCTTGTTGAGGTGGCTAGGATTTGTGTGTGTTTTTTTTTTTTTTTTTTTTTTTTTTGTGTGTGTGTGTGTGTGTGTGTGTGTGTGTGTGTGTGTTTTAGCACAGGTAGAATTAAAAGGAATGCATTTTAAAGATCTTAATAAATAGTATACTTTCTTTTCCCTTGAGAAGGAGTTAGTAGGCTATTTAGGAACAATAAGAATGGCTTTTCCTCGTCTGATCCTTTGGGTCTGTAGATATGCCCCTGTCCATTTCTAGGGTGGAGTAGGGGAAATAAAAGAAGGACCCAGCTGGGGTAATAAATCATAGAAACAAGATAACTAGGTGATAATCTGCCTCCTCAGGAGCTCACGTTCTCTGCAGTTTCACTATTTTATTTGAATTGTTGTATAGTCTACCACAAAGTACATAAAAGGATAATACTATAAAGCCAAAATATGTATAGAAGATATTTAAATTGGTGAGCATTTCAGCCTATTTGAGTCAATGTTAAATCCATCAAAAGTTATATTCTCTTTACAAAGAATTTCATACTTATTTTGTATGCAGCTGCCATGTGCATTTGTCCTTGCCAAACATAAGTCATGTGGATAAAACAAGGTCATGTAAGATGTGAAATGGACTGCTTTTACCATCTTGGAAGTAAACTTTAGGGGAAATCTTTACTTCAATATTCATATTCATTAAGAAAGCATCTATTAACCGCACAGCCTATCATGTTATTGTTTTAGAAGCCAATTCTAAATTTTAACTAAATAAATAACTTTGGGCATTTTTGGTTCAAATAGTAAAATAGGACTTAATTCTTAAGATAAGTCTACATCATAGGGACAAAAAATAAAGTTATTTAAAAAACTATTTTTCTTAAATTTATTAGGGTAACATTGGTTAATAACATTATATACAAGGTGTGATCAAAAAATACAGTGAATGTTTAAATAAAAAAATATTACAGCAAAAGACACGTTGCCATTAATCCTCCTCAAAATATTCCCCCTCGCTTTGAACACACTTATCCCATCATTCTTGCCAGTTTCTAAAGCAGTTCTGGAAGTCCTCTTTCATGAATGTCTTTTAGTTGTGCTGTGTGGCTGCCTCGATGTCCTGAATCCATTCAAAACATTTGCCTTTCATGGTCATTTTGACTTTGGGGAAGAGCTGGAAGTCGCACAGTGCCAGATCTGGTGAATAAGGTGGATGAAGAAACACCATGATTTTTTTATTTAACAGAAATTGCCGTGTACCAGAAATGATCTGTGACACGGAGCCTTTCCATTATGATCAACAAATACGGTGAATGCTGCTGCTGAGTGCCATCCAACAGAAATGCAAGGACCTTCAATACAGGAAGAGGTGTGTCGAACGTTAGTAACAGTGTGTGACAAGTTTCAACTGTTTTGGTGCAGTCAGTTGGGTGTGAGCTACGCTTGAGAGAATATATGTTTTAAAGTGTGCCTTCAATCATCCTCCATCATGACAACACTGTCACACATCGCTTCTGGTATACAGAAACTTCTGTCAAATAAAAACATTACAGTGTGTACTCATCCACCTTCACCGGATCTGGCACTGTGCGACTTCTGACTCTTTCCCAAAATCAAAATGATTCAGGCCATTGAGGCAGCCATGACAGCACAACTAAAAGACATTCATGAAAGAGGACTTCTAGAACTGCTTCAGAAAGTGGCAAGAATGATGGGATAAGTGTGTTGAAGGCAGGCAATGGTGGGAAAGAGTATTTTGAAGGGGATTAATGGTAATGTGTCTTTTACTGTAATATATATATATATATTTTACTTAAACATTCACCCATTTACGAGGTTTGATCAGACCTCATAAATTTCAGGTGTACAATTTCATAATTTCACAATTTCACGGTGTTGTGAAATGTACAATTTCACAACATCTTTATACTCTATTGTGTGCTCACCACCCAAAGTCTAGGCTGCTTCTGTTTTTTTTTTTCCCAATTAACTGCTCCAACTTACTTTATATGAGAATAACAGTAATTCACAAGACCCACTGACATTATTTTAAAGTATCTAAGTATCTAAAATGTACCCAGAGCTTTGCAGTATAAGACAGGATTCTTTGTAGGGACACTAGAACCTTTGGAGATTTGACGCAGACATGGAATAATGTGTGCACATAATAACATTATTCTCATCAAATTTTTAATTAATGGAACACTGCCTTGCCCATAGAAGACATTTGTATGTATTTTTCAGCTGAAACTTGAAAAAAGGTTAATAATTGTTTTGGGAAGAGGAGGGTGACGTTCCACAAAAGGGAAACAGCAGAACCAAGGGCAGAGGTGACAGTGAGCATTATGTTTTAGAGATTATACATTTGAGCCTAATCGGAGTATTAGGTGCATGTTGAGTCCTCATGGAAAATAACGTCTGAAAAAAATGCATCTTCATGTAATTTGAAAGCTACCGATTATTGAAGGAGTTTCATCTTAGTCAGAAGATGTAATACACGATTAACCAGATAGTAGAAAGACGTTTTAAATTTTAGGATAAGGGAATAGTATCGTCATGTCTCCAGGCATGAGCATTTATTAAGTAAGCATGTACTCTATAAAGGCAGCATGAATTCTCCAGAGATTGTCCATCAAGTGACTAGCAAATTTGACGTGCAAATTAAAAGCTATGAAATGAGGTACAAAGTAGTAACACATTGCAAGAGAGGAACAAATAAAGTGGAAGGTATTTATTACAAAGGGTGTAAAATGGAGGGCAAGTTACAGAGGTTAATTAGAGTCAGAAAGCTTTAGTTAGAACTGCAAGTCTACCTACGGTTTACTATCTGAGACCATGGGCAAGTTACTTGTCTTCTATGAAACTGTCTCCTCATTTGAAACCAAGCATTGTTGTTTGTTTGAAATGGAATGATTAACACATGTAGAGCTTTATGTGCATAGCATATAGTAATCATTCAATAAATGATACCTCGATTGTTGAAGCCTTCATGTAGGAGGTAACACGTGAGATAGGCCCTGAGGGATAGGTAGTGAGTAGGAATCCAAGAGATAGGAAATGACTTTCACATTAATAGAATGTCATAAGCTTAGACAATAAGAATGGAAATACAAGACATGAGCAAACAGGAACTCAGTATGGTATTTGAAACCTGAGAGAGCGCAGAAAATTGAAAAGGTAGTTGGGAGACAATCTTTGATAGTATAAGGATCTTAGTCTTTATTTGGGATGCACTTGAATACAGGAGTTTTAATCTGAACCTTCAAAAAGAATTCATCTGAAAGCCGTGTGTGGGTAATGGACAGAAGGAGAGACTACCAGGCCTCTTAGGAAGATGTTGTGTTGATCGAGCGGGGATGGCAGAAGAGCTGCAGCTAGTAAGAAGCAGTAGGAGTGAGGAGGTGAAAGCAGATATTCTAGCTAATAGAGAAGCAGAATTAATGGCATTTTAAATTTCGTAAGATGAGGGAATAATGGAGAAAAATGAACCAAAGATGATGGTAGAGTTCCAAGTATGAGGGACAGGGAGATGGTGGTTATATCATTACATGTAAGCTAAAGAGTGGGACCAAAACTGGGAAGGAAGATGGTGGTGAGCAAAATCTGTGAAATGCTGAAGTACCATGAGAGATTGGCAGGTACTGAAATAATACAGACTACAATAATTTGAAGCATGACAAGGACCTGAGGCAAAGGTTTTGGAGTAATTGATATGATGAAATACAGAGTTGATAGTTAAATTCATAAAATGGCCAATGGCAGGGAAAGCAAGAGAAGAGAAACCCAAGGGGACTAAATAAAAGCAGCAGAGGGTCATCATAGGTGAGGGAGAAAGGGGCTTCTAGAAAAATGATCTTATGAGTCAGATATTCCAGCTGATGACCCAAGCAGAGAGCTGAAAACAGGTTTTGGAATTTGACCAGCATATGGTTCTTAGAGGCGTCCAGATGAAGTGATAGGTAAGTCAGCCACTTTTCAGAGTGTTAAGAAAGAGAGTACATGATGAATATTGGAGAGAGCAGATATGGAGCAGTTTGAAAAAGATTGTCTGAGAAAGGGTTTTTTGAAAGCAGGGCAGAGTTGGATTTATTTTAAGATGTGGAGAGCTGCATCATTAGACAGTCAGAGAGAAAGAAAGTCAGGGATTAGAGAGAGATGAGAGTGTGAGAGGTAGATGAGAAGTGTGCGGGAACAAGACCAGTCTGGACACATAATGGGATCCATCAAATCCTGATCCTAGGAAAGGAGAACAAAAGGTTGTTGTGGGTTGACCGAAGGAGATGCGTGAGTTTCAGATGAAGTCAGCTGAAAGTAATATGAGACATTTAAAATGGTCTATCTCCTGCAATTTAATTTATTTTTTACAGTAGAGCTTTTCTTCTATTTTGTATGCTCGATAGATTTTGTATAATGGTGGAATTCAGTAACATAAAAGTTATAGTAAATAATATGCCCCATTGGATTTCCCTATATCGAGGCGGTGTTGTATCCAGTAGAGCTACAATAAATTAAATGTGTAAGTAAAGATGAAAACATATGTGAAGCTCAAGGTGAATCTTACTTCTCTGATTGTTACATTATCAGCTTTGTCAGTAGAGCGTCTGGTAATACATCACACTGATCTTCAACTCCAACAAAATACCTCCATTACCACTCATCACAGCGTCACAACTTACTAACTTAGTAACTTATATCGTTTATTACTCTTATTTTTATTAGAATAAAGCACATCAGTAAGATTTATGAAGTGTGGGAAATAAAGCTATGCAGCATCTTCTTAAAAATTTTTTACAGATTCCAGATTTGTAAAACATCATAAACTGAAAATTATAAACTCCCTCCATGTTTTTAAAATAAATTGTAATTTGTATTTTATGATAAATTTTCAGTAGAATTTCCCTATTGGAAGTCATCAGACATTTCATTCAATAATATTGACTTGATTGCCCACTGTGTGGTATGTCTTTTTTCGTTGCAACTGTCTCATAATATAATTCTGCCTAAAAGAATATACGTGCTTTATGTTGGCGTGAACAACTGCTTATCTATCTAGGTAGAAAGACTTGACTCTTCCTTTTCTCTTTCTCTTTGTGCTTGCATCTATAATTACACATTTCTGGCATTAAACAATTATTTGTTAAAGATACAGAAGGGAAACATTCTTTTAAAGTCAGAATTGGAATGATTTGGAAAAGGAGGAATAGAAAGTGACTAACATTTGTCTAATTCCTGCAGTATTGGGTGCTATACACATACTATATCATTTGATCTTCTCATTGACCTTTGATGAGTATATTTATACAATTTAAATAAAATAGGAAAACTAGTTTGCAGGCCTACGTTAGGTAAAGGTTGGTAGTTTTCTCCAAGAGGCCTTGTTATCCTGAATATTTTTACTGTGGTCCAAGATATGTCCTCCCCTGTGTGGGTTAGGAATCTGATTTTGACTCTACCTAATTATTATATTATATGTATATAATATTTTTATATATGTATTTATTTGTTTACTATCCGTCTTTCCTACTAAAATAGAAGCTCTAATGCAGGCAGGAGCTGGTTTTGTTCTAATCACCACTGAATACCTAGCAAGAAATCTAGCACCTGGCACATAGTAGGCACTTGTTAAATATAAGATAAATATTTATTGAATGAATTAATAATTTAAAAATTAAACGTTTAGAGCAGATGTATCTCTGAAAGGATGGAGCTGTATTTAACAAGATTAAAAAAATAAAACGTGAAGGAGCAGTTCATTCTCTTCCTATAGAAAAGAAAATGGTGCCTTTAAAATATAAAATCAGTGAGAGAAAAGTTAATGAGTAGAGTGCTTAATAGACTGGGCTACAACATGGCTATAATACTGACAATTCATTTAAGTTTCCCTGTTCCCCATACTGGTTTAGATTCCACACTCTACATATGTCTGAAAGTTCCTTTCTCTCTGTTAGAGGCTGACCAACCCAGTATGTAATGGGTCCCCTTCTTCTTTAGACATAATACTTAATTCAGTCTTCCTACAGATGTGTTAGACATCTTTCTCTAAGGTCCTATTTCCTCTGTAATAAAGGCATTTACCTAACAGGCTGACAGCTTCATTTTGCTATTAAAAAAAAAAAAAAAAAAAAGATGAGGCTCAAAACAGTTCAAAAATCTTGTTTAAAAAAGAAAAGTTCTTCAGTTGTGAAGTGGCTAAATTGGCCTGAATCTTAAATTTATTTGACTCCAAAGCCTGTGTTCCTTCCTCGATTCAGCTACATACAAAGAAACGTAGTCATGGCTTAGCTCATTGAGATCTTGTAGAAGGGATCATTGAAAAACTCAGAGAGGCCAACTGATAGAAAGACAGGACATGGTAAACTTTAAGAAACTTACATATGAAGAGAACAGAGAAGGAGCATAGAGAAAGACAAGACATTAAGGTATAGGGATCTTTGCAAAACTGAGAGCTGTTTCATATTACTCTACTTCTAATACCTGCAATGTTGGATGCCATACACATATATCATTTGTCTTCTCATTGTCCTATGATGGGTATATTTATTTAGTTTAAATAAAATAGGAAAACTAGTGTGGAGGCCTATGTTAGGTAAAGGTTGGTTTTCTCCAAGAGGCCTTGTTATCCTGAATATCTTCTCTATAATGCAATCTTTCCTACTCTCTGTTAAATATTCTTATATCCCCTGAGATTTTGCCTGCGCAGAATTTGTCACAGTTTAATTTGATATTTTGATTAATGCCAAAAGATCCATTTATTCTGCAAGCTTAACAAGGGCAGGACCATGTTTGTCTCACCCTTTCTGCCCCAGCACTTAGCATAATGTGGGTGAGAAAGACAGTCTTGAGGCACAACCATTAGAGAGTGCCCATGCCTCCATGCTTCACAGAAAAGAAAAAAAAATTAATGACAAAGGAATATGGTCTAATGAAGACACAGGGGGAAAATAGAATGTGTAATGTAAGGTGAAATTAGGTTGAAAAGAAAAGAAGCCCTTGCTCCCCTGGAAGCTTCCCACCACTCTGCTGCTTTGAACTCCACTGGTTGAAACCTTGTTTTCATACAGACAGGGTGCCTGAGGCAAGTCTGTCCGTGATCTGGCCTCTGGCAACAGAATCATTAATAGCAAATCGATCCTCTATATATCTAATCCTCAGAATTCATTTCTTAAATCACGTTTTGAGGTATAAAATTTCACGTATGATGTGATGGATGGCTATAAAGTAGACATTTAGTTCTCTTCAATCCAGTTATAGATTTTCTGTGGCATATCACCTGTTCAAACCATTATACAGGAATTCCATAAATCATGGAGAATCGTTAGTAAGAACATAGGTTGTAACCATTTTGAATGTCTTGTTCACTCTTATGTGCTATTGCTTTTACTCTCAGTGGCCTTTTTTAAGGCACAGAAGCTGGCTTGAGAGAAGATGGTCAGGGAAATGTTTAGATTATGGGAAGCGAAAGGATGTTAGCAAGGTCTTCAGAACACTGAGTTGTGGTTTCAGTGTCTTCTAAGATGCATTGCAAATTCTATTTTCAGGCGTGCTCTTCAAGTAGGTAAAGGAAACTCACTTTACTGTGTAAACTAACTGGACGATTCTTACTCTGCTCGTAAGGAAAAAGGCTCTTTCAAAGAGAATCCCAGTGATGGAGTTTGGGTATGAGGTGTGCAAGTACTTCTGTTTGTTTAGTTTCCTCACTATCGCTTGCATGCATAATTATAAAGAAGTGAAAGTAAGACTAATTCTTGAACGCTGTATCTGATTACATCACTTATGATACTGAATATAACTTTACAAACATATATATTCTCCATTTTTTGTTTAGACAAACACTCTTCCCGTTATGTATAACCCTTTTTGCATGTTATTTCTGCATTTGCCCCTTCCAAAATTTTGAACTCGTAATTTTATTATATTATACATACTCAACAAATACATATATATATGTGTGTATATATGTATACACACATATATGTAACATAGTGTAACATATATATGTGTGTTATATATATGTATATATATATAAATTCCTTGCACCTTTTTCACATTTCCAACCTTCAAAATGTTTACACTGCAGAGAATTGAAGTTTTACACAAATAGATATTTTAAAAACTATATGATAAGTAATAAAGTGCATATGCAGAGGGAACACTGAGAAAGGAATCCCATGGTTTGCCTAGCAGAATCAAGAGATCTTCAGGAATGAGGATGTATTTTGCAGGCAGAGAAATTGGGGGCTCTGTAGACAGAGGAAAGAACATGCGCAAAATCTCAAAAAAGGAGAGGTAGTATGTCTTTGAGAAATTACAACAGTTTTCAAACACTAGTACCTAAAGCAGAAGGCTAATCTTGAATAATCGCCTGTCCCGATGACAATAGGATACAAGGAAAAATTTTGAGCAGGATAGTAGCATGATTAGACCTGTTAGTTAGAAAAATTACTGTAACATGGAGTTGAGAGTGGTTGGGAGGAAAAGAGCCTACTGAGAATGTGACAGCAGCAATGTCTCTAAGGCATGATAAAGGCAGGCTTCACAGCAGATAGTGATGGGAGGTTATTCCAAGAAGTGACCTTGTGCTATTGTGGTATTTCCCCAAAATCTACAGGAAAAAAAACAGGTACCCATCAGATGTAAAATAAAACCCGTGTCGACTTTAACATAAAAATAAAGACAGCTGGGGCATAATCAAAGTAGTATTCATTCTCAGACTAATAAAATGGTCATTTTTTAGGAATTAAGTTATAGATTTATGATTACATAATCAGTTGGAAAGATTAAGTTGAAAATTTACGTAGTTCGAATTCCACCAGTGATCACAGCGTTATCGAAACTTTAGGAGAAAAATAATGGATAACTTGGACAATATCTCAGTGCAGAGGTGGGTGAGAATGCAAATTGCTATCCACTCATTGAGTAATGCTGTTAAATAAGTGATGTGTGAACATAATTTGCATGTTTCTAAAATGAAAATTATAACCAAATGGAGGACTTAGTTCAGTGCCTCACTCATAGTAAGTTCCCCAAAGGTTTTAATTATTAATGAAATAAACAAAACAACAGAATTTATGTTTTCCTTTCTTGGGTTGTTGAAGAAAAATCACATATGAAAACGGAATGTTATTGACGTTATGAATCTATACTCTGACCCCCTGAAATCAGGGAGCCCTATGACTCTAAATTTCCCTCAAAATCTAAACCAGGTGATTGTGTGTATTGAGTGTATCTTTGCATTTGAACATGCACCCATATGAATGCACACATGAAAATTTTAACACTCATTCGAAAGGTCGTTGCCTGAAATCTGAAGTCAATAGGAACACACACACACACACACACACACACACACACACATTTTAGTCTTACTTTAACTGCTCAAAGACCAAATGGAAAAACAGTTATAACAGTTATTTCTACTATGAAAGCATCAATTGAATTTACGCTTAGGGGACTGTACCCTGGAATGACATCACAAGAAATAAAATAAGATTAAGGAAATGGACAATTTTCAGGAACAAGTCATTCCAAGGAAGGGATGGCTGATATCAATTAGTGTGGGCAAAATATTCAGGCAAAAATGCTAGTTCTATGAAAAGTATGTCCCTCTAGAGGCCAATCTCCACTTAGCTACTAAAGGTGTTTTTTTTTTAACTTACAAAGTTCTGGAGATTGCAGTTTCGTAACGAAAATGATATTCTGGTCTAAAATAGCCTTGGGTCATTTTATGTGGGGACATAGGAAGGATTTCAGTGGCATGCATTTACTATTAAAGCTACTATTAACGTGCCAGAAATAGAAAGCCCTTTCTTTAGAATTATGTAATAGGCAAGAAAATCCCTAACAATGTCAAAGGAATACTGCTACTTCCTCCTTTACAAATGCAAGACTGACATTACCTATGAGGGGACTTTTTGGCTACCACAGGCAGTCTAAGATGTAGAAGCTAGAGACATTCCACAACGTCCCCCGCCCCCTTCACCCCTTTAAATCCATGCTCTATTCTCTGGCAGCTGTTTTTACCATTTACATTAAAAGCAGATGGGGAAAATGCAAAGAGCTGTCAGTTTTATTGCCGTGTATAATCAGCATCTGGGCTGTATGTTACAGATACAATCAGTCCAATCTCATACTTTAGTGGTGTTGTAAAAACTTTTTTGAGTTTCTAAGACAGTTTCCAAATTAGAGAAAATGCTGTATTTTAACTGTGTTGATCATGGCAATTGCAACCATATATATTTTTTCAGCCTCCATATGAATGATGTGTGTGTTTAATATACAGTTACTGAATTATCTGCAAATCTGTACTGCTAATTCCTTTTAGAACATGTCTTGGAACTATTTATTTTGCACTAGAGATGAAATCATGTGTCAGATTTATTCACTTATATATTCTGTGTGTGTATATGTGTATGCGATTAATATATGCTGTAGACATTTTATTAGATAATGTATATTATATGTGATTACATATATACACATGTATATTCCCAAATTTTTATTCTTTTACCATTTTTTGTGCAAGAAAAATCTTATCATACATATTTTTCTACATTTCATAATTTTTACCAAAGCATTTATAGTAGGCTTTATTTTCCTCATTTTTCAGAAAAACAGACACAGCAAAGCAAAGTAACTTTGTAAAGTCCAGAAAGCTAACAGCAGCAGATGCAGAATTCAATCCAAGTCTTTATCATCTTGTACTTTTAATCACTAAACTATATCTTTTTATCTTTATGTACACATGTATACAAAACATGGCACTGGGAAAGGGCTTTGGAGTCAGAACAGACCCAAATTTAGGCAATTTGACTTAATCTGTTAGGGATATGTTGTTTGTTTTGATTTGGTGTTCATTAAACAATAACATGTAAGTTAAAATGTTACCAATATTCAATAAAAATGAACCAATGTATATGACATATTATGTGTGTGTGTGTGTGTGTGTGTGTGTGTGTGTGTGTGTGTGTGTGTGTGTATTTATTTATGTTTTCAATCCAGGCAGGAAAGTGGAGCTCATGCCAGGAATATTAGTAGTGGGATTTAATATGACGAATGAATTAAACAGTTGTAGAAGGTGACACAAAAATTAGAAAGCTACCACCACCTACCACCACCACCCCAGGGCTTCAATGACCTCAGAAGAAAGTGATGCTATATTAAGTCAGGAGGTGGCCTCAGCCAGAGTTGAAATAAGGAGAGAGATGAGACTACTGTGAGGGCATCTCCTGAGGCACAGAGGGGAAGCCATCCTGGCTTCCCCCTCTTCCTACCTTCATTCTCCCACCAAGTGCCTCTCATTGGCCAAGCTTCACAAAAGCCAAGTTGGCAAGTAAGCTTGGAGTATGTGGTTCAGAGTCAGCTCTCTGGGACACAGAGAAGAGAATAGAGGAAGGAGGTGAAGAATGTTTCTGGGGATAGAAATGGGGCTGAAAGGCAACATTTTTTTGATGGCCTAAAATATTTACCAAAACACTTAATGAAGTGTGTTTCTTGGCATCGTTCATAACTAGATGGATAAAAATCTTACCTTTCTCTGATAGCAAAACCATAAAGTAGAACATGCTGGAGGGTTATTTTCAACTCTCTGATTTTAGGGCATCCTTAAAATACTTCGGGTGTGTTTCACTTCACTTTGCTGCTGTGGTTTTCACGTGAAATATTCACATAATGAATCAACATGGTCCAATCTTACTGAAAATACCCAAAGTACTTACAGATTGAGAATTTAAGATTTTGCTTCATAAGAAGCTTTGAAATTTTCTGAGTACAACAACTATGTTTTTTTGAACCTATAATACACTTTCTGTAGAGGACATAAAAGGTTTGTAAAACTTAATATTCAACAACAATTTCCTTTGTGGAAGAGTTATAGTTATCTGTAAAACATGTAACACATCTATTTGGTGTTACTACATATTTCTCTTACTGAAATTGAGGTTACCGTGTTTCCCCGAAAATAAGACCTAGCCAGACAGTCAGCTCTAATGCGTCTTTTGGAGCAAATATTAATATAAGACCCGGTCTTATTTTACTATAATATAAGACTGGGTACAAGAGGAAAGGGAAAGGGAGGGGACGGGAGGGGAGGGGAGGGGAGGGGACGGGAGGGGAGGGGCGGGGAGAGGAGAGGATAAAATGTGATACAGGGTCTTATGTTAATTTTTGCTCCAAAAGACACATGAGACCTGATTGTCCGACTAGGTCTTATTTTGGGGGAAACGGTATTAAAATTTACTCCCAAATTAGTTTCTTACAGGTGTTTTCTCTTTTATACAAAGTCCAGACTTAATAGACCTGTAGTGCCTAAAAATTGAGATTTTTTTTCTGTTTTTATAATTACCTTGTTTTTGTTCCCAGTCTTGCTCCATATTTAGGGTCTAGCACAATTAGTTTTTGTAGTTATTTTTGAGAAAACAAGGAAATATTACTCATGAAGAGCATCAACTTTGCTTGTTGACATGAATCCTGGGCTTGAATTAAACATACCTGGAAGCTCACGTTTTCATTTAAAAACTGAATTTTTTTCATTGCAGACGTTTGGAACAGAACTCAATCAAGGTCATCCCTCCTGGAGCTTTCTCACCATATAAAAAACTTAGAAGAATGTGAGTGAATAATATTCTGGAATATATGTAATGTTTTCAATTTTGCAGGTCATGACCATGCAAAGCCATCCATTTAAGTATGAATATTTAGGTGTTCGACAGCTAAACTATTAAGTGATGTGACTATTTGATTGCTAGTTCTATAATGTAATACTAATAGCTAAACTATGTACTATTTTCAAGTTCTCTGTAATTTCGCATATCAATTCACACTATTGTGAATGTATAGTACGTAGTCAAATCTTAGAGGTTCTATTTTTAAAAATGAGATATGGCATCTTTATAATAATATACGCAAATGGCCAAAATCAATTTAAAGGGATGATTTTTTCTTTTCTTTTTTAATTTTGGATACTTCAGATGTTTTATGTTGTGAATTTTGTACAAGTCTTGATAGGTGCAAAATCGACATGTAAAGGCAATAAGTAGCTTTCTCCTGCAGTAAATCTTACTGACATTCTATTTAATTTAACCAAACCCTATTTCTAATCTTAGCGACCTGAGCAATAATCAGATCTCTGAACTGGCACCAGATGCTTTCCAGGGACTGCGCTCTCTGAATTCACTGTAAGTATTGACCACATCACCGAAGGAAAGCAGAGTGCACAACGAATAGTGGCTCTTAACGAAAATCGCATGTAAAATACATACTTCTTTAAGTTTTTTACTATTAATAATTCTAATTGTTATTAATCATACTAATATAAATACATTCACCCATGAAATAGTAATAATGAAATATATTAGTCATAATAATATAAATGCTTCTTTAAATTTTGAATTATTAATAATGTTAATTATTAGAAATCATTAATGACTCCCAATTTTTCTATTGAAGAATGGTACCTGTCACTAGAATCCACCAATTTTAGGGTTACATAGGACTTGATAATTTTGCTGCTTAGAGAGCAAAAGACCCTTTTTTGACAATTTTTGTTTCTGAAATGGAGGGAAAGTGTTTCTTTTGGAGAGCTCTGGTCAGTGTTGTATTACAGTCCTTAAGCCGCTAGCTGTGGTCTCTGGGGACAATATCAGTCCCCTTTAGAATGATGCTGGGTGAACTCTTGCAGAGAACAGTGGAAGATGACCAGTGAGAGGCCCCAACTCCCTGCTTTATCACCTTAAGACTTCCCTGAAGAAACAGCTTTAATCTCTCAAAGTACAAAGATAAGGAAGTTTGACAGCTTTTTAATGTCAAAAGGACTTTCAGGAAGATAGCTATGTAAATTAAAGAGGTTCTGAAATAAATGGGTAAAGGCTTTTCTTCCTTTAAAGTGAAAAATCTTCAGAAGTCCATCAAGTAAAGTAAGCTTTATTTCACATTTTAATTTTAAAGTTTGAAAATGAAGGCTGGCATGTCATTTTAGAGTTGCTGCTTAGAAAAGGGTTCTTACTGATGTAAATTACTGCAGAGCTTTTATGAATTTCAGAAGTGCATTGTAACCAGTGAGAATTCCAGGATACACATGGGCGAGACTCAGATAAACACCTGGGGTTTAGGTGACAGTTTACACTCAAGATACCAAGGGGAGAACAAGATGGAAGTGCTCATCCGAGCACATAGGTGTTCAGGTTGCTATGCTGCGCTGCCCAGAAAACGACAGTTTTCTTTGAAGAAAGGAAATAGGAAGCTATCACTTCACCTGCAGTATCTGCTTGGGTTGTTTTTTCTTTGTTTGTTTTGATGTTTTTTGTTTTTATTAGAAGATACCCGAGGCCAGGGGAAATATTGTGGGCAGAAAATGTAGACGACAGCCACGTATTGCACTCAGGGTGAGATGTCAGATTCTAAAATAACAAAATTTACATAAAACTCAGTTAAATTACCCACACTGCCCATAAAATACCGTGTATACCATTCTGAACAGTGATATTATGCAAGTAACTATAGATACCCTCCCAGCCATAGAAAAGGAAAAAAATGAAAGTGAAATCACTGTACTAATTCCTGGTTCTTGAAGTACCTGTGCTTCAGGGATAGCCATTAAATGTCGAAAGAGAGAGATGTGGATGGAGAATTCTTATTTATATCTGTGTGTAGCAGTTTGTTTTTAAGCTCTATTGCCTTAATAATGTTAATTGACACTTTTGTGGTTGTGAGAATTAAAATAAAGGATAAAAATAATAAAATAAATAATAAATAGAACATTTTTATTTATCATAATAAAATGCATTGTAGTTATTAATAAACATATAGTTATAATTAATGGTTATATTATAAATTGTTATGTGCTCACTTATATAAGCATAATAAACTAATAGCAAATAGTAGAAGAAATAATAACACATGTAAAAGAACATTCTTGCTGAATTGGGAACCTAATTTTCATGATCAGAGCTCTCGTGTTCGCAGTTCTTTTGGAAAGCTATGAAAAAGCATTCTTTCCTTGTGGAGCTTGTCATGGTCACTCACTCACGAGTTGTGAAAGGATTCAAAAGGTACAAAGAAATAGCAATTAGAAGGTTTATTTAAGAAAAGAAGGACCAACAGAGGAGTTGCCAGGGGTCGAATCTCGCGTAGACAGCTGCCATGAAATTCAGGTTAGCTTTTTCTTAGGTAGGAAAGTGTAGATGATTTTCTTATAGCAGAGGATGTGACATACAAATGCAGGACATTTGACTGAGGTCATTGGATTGGCATGTGCTGGATATATAACTGGTTTCTTTCTGTGGGTGCCCTTACCCAGAATGCATACGGAAAACCCATGGGGCGGGGGAATAAAGACAAAATGTTTATTTTATTATAATTGTATTATAATGAAGCCAGAAGTTCAGGCTAGGGGCAGACTCCAGAAGTCTGTGCAGGCGCCAAAAAACATACAATTCTGGTCGGGGTCTTATCCCTTTTTTCTAGGAGTGTTTCAACAGAAAAATTATCTCTTGGGGCTGGGCCTGGGTAGTCCCCAGGGAGTGAACACAGGCCTAGGTGGTCCCTGGGGAGTGCATGCAGGTGGTGCAAAGCACTGATAAAATCACCTTCTGCTAGCCCCCTCAGGCTCACTTTCCTTAACTCTCTTCTTGCTTCATCAGAACTACATTTAGTCAGGGAGTTAAGTCGCTGGGGGAATTTCTAGTTCAAAACATTGCAGTACATGAGAGAATCGGAACTGTTTTCCAGAAGTGAAATGCCACATAATATAATGATATGAAACAGGTAGACCAGGAAAGGGTGAAGCAGCTATCCTATCTTAGAGAAAGTCTAAGTGTGATAACTAGTATCATTTTCCCACTGCTTTCACATTTTGAATTGACCTTCCAAAGATTAAGTTATATACCCCTCCATAAAGTATGTAACTACCCAGATTTGCAATAGCCCTTTTCTTCATTTAACCACAATCATACATGTTCAACAGAAATTTGTTGGGACCCTGTAATGTAGAGGACCCTATTCAAGCTTCTAGGGATGCGTGCATGGACAAAACACAAAAAAATCTCCCTCGTGGAGATGACCAAGGGTACTGGTTGATGACCAACTAGATGCTGGTCAAGAGATATAGTATATCTAATGATAAAAAGTACTCGGAAGGAAAATAAAGGAGAAGGGATAAGGAGTGCCAGGGAAGGAGAGCTGACATTTTAAATAGGATGATCAACAAAGACCTCCCGAGAACGTGATATTATTGGGTAAAGACCAGAAGATTCAAATTGTAGAAGTGAGCTATGCAGATATGTTGCAGATACAGGGAGAAAGAATGTTCAGAACAAGAGGGAACAGCTACGTACTACAGCCCTGAGGCTGGAGTATGCAGTCTTTCAAGAAAGAGCAAGAAAAATATCAGCATGACTGGAGGGGAGTAGATGGTTGAAAGTGAAATGATAAAGAGTTTGCCATTGTTGGCACTGGTAAGGTCTGGGATACAACCGCGAGGACAGAGGGACGAAATATGGTGAAAGACAAGTTCCCAGGAAAAGAGTAGTGTTGGAGCTTGTCATAAGGAGCCAGGAGTTTAAATCTTACAGCACGGAGTGAAGTGACTTGGGAAAGTGTAGATAACTGCAAGAGCCATGCAGATAGGCAGCACTTCTTTTTCTAAAATGGGTTTCTACTTATACAAGTTTCTTTTACATGTCTGTCTGGAACTGTACTCAGTTATATAGCTGGCCTAACTTAATATTACATTTGCTAAAGAAGTGAAAATATGGAAAGGCGGGATGCTGCCCAATACCTCTCATGCATCTTACTAAATAAAAAACAATTTTAAATTGTTATTTGATTATTATCATAGTATATCTTAGAGAAACTGGGCTTGATTTGTTGAATGTTTTTTTAGTCTTTCCTAGTAAATATTGGCATTATCATTTATTTATTCTTATTAGTATTAACATTCATTTTACTACATATTACTATATACCATTGTATTATTATACATTAATATAATTAATGATGTAATTTAATATATTATAAATTATTAACAAAGTATCATTTAGAATACATGCATCTATTGAACCATTTTATCCTCTGGGCTTTTTATTACTCTCATTCTATAATATTTAATAATAATCTCTTAAGAATTCAGCATACTGGTATATTAAGCATTGTCTATAAACACTTTTTTATTTTATTTTTATTTTACTGGTTGAAAGCTTCTTTTTCTATAAGCAAAATAAGAAGTTGTAGCAGTATAGCATAGTGGCTAACCTCACAAGGGTGAAACTGGGCTTAGGATCCTCAGTTTTCCTTCTAGTAACAGGTACAAGAGTGGCCTACAATTTTCCTGTTGTTTCAAAGGACTATAAAAAAATTCTCTATCAGCATAACTGTACACTGTATGTAGTATGCTGAATATAAGTCATATATAAGAAACTGTAGAGAAACTACCCAATTTGTCATTCTTGGTATTCAGATGATATTATTCAAATCCCTCATGTACTTATTTTCTTTTCAGTAGAATACATTTTCATTTTTCAATTTCTTTTTAAATTTTCTTTCCCCCTTATGAGTGTAGCACACATTCTCATTGGCCTTCTTGCACTTATATCTTTATGTGATTATACGTCTTTCCCTAATTGTATAGATGTTGGTCCAGTTTTCTGACTGCCATCCAACTTCTCAGTCCTGGCCTGTGGATTTCTGATACTTTACCTTGCTATCATTTTGATCTCATTGTGTGTAAGAAAAATGCACCTAGTCCTAGTATTGCTGTGTTTTTGTAGAGAAATATCATCCCCATCATATTTAGTAAGCATTTCTTTATTATAATAGTTGCATGAATTTTAATCCATATACCCAATATTACCTACACAGATTCCATGCATCTTTGTGTGATCTCCTCCTTTTCCCCCTGTGTACTCCAATTGTCTTATTTACAATAAATCTCAATTTTTTAAACTTGATCTTGAAAACAAAGTGATTTGCTGGCAAAAAATAGTTTCAAAATACAAATATGTATGACACACCTCCTAGCTAGTCCTTCTTTCCTGCTATTTGAGCCAACCTTTAAAGCAAAAGTCCCAAATGAACAACCTACTAAATTATTTACCCTTGATTCTTATAAGAGTCTCCCACAATTTATATGCATCCTATGTCCTTTTGAAGTTTCAATGGTTTCAAAACTTGAAACGCCTTCAGTAATTCAAAATTGTTCTTTTGGGTTGTTCTTTGTTCATCTCAGCCATAGCAGTGCCTGGGACATTGGCAAATCACAAACATCAAAAAATAAGAGTTGGGTGCAGCTTAATGGGGCACTGAACTTAGAACCTAACAAAGTTCCTGGCAGACAGTAAGTGTATGGTATCCATTGTTGAATGAACTGATGGAATGGTATTGAATTGAATATCCTGAATGGATGCCAACTTGATCTCATTTGTGTTCCGAAAGCCTCCTCTCCTCTGACTCTTGACCTTACAGTATATATTTAATCTTGCTTTACCCTTTCCTAGTTCCCTTACCTCCTTGACCCTGACAGTACAGAATTCTCTCTTTTCTTCTTTGATTTTTTAAAATTGTTTCTTCTCCGATTGATTTACCTTTTTTTTAAAAAAAATCTATATTTTACACAAATGAATGTTTTTATGTTACGCTATATAACTGTACACTGGAATCTAAACCAATGGAATGTCTCTTTATACAATATAGCACCCAGCTTAACTTACTCCCTTGAGAATTTTCTTCCTCTCACTGCCATCTTAAAAGGGAATGACTTCCCTCACCCTTATTCATCTCTCGTCTGTTGTTATTTTCCTCCTTTTCAAGCAAAAATCATATACTGCTGCCAAACATATGAATTATTTAGATTCTCCTTTCAACTTTTATTCACATATTATGGCATCCATTTATTTATTTTCCAAACTATTTTTTCTGATTTTCAAAAGTACTGTATGCTCGTTGTAGAGAATGTAAAAAACAAAGAAAAAATGTATGTGCAAATTCAATTCAACTCTGAATGCTGAATCACTTGCCATCCAAAGATTTTCCACATTTTTCTCTGTGTGTGTGTATTTTTTCTAAAAAAAAAAAAATATATATATATATACATATATATGTGTGTGTGTATATATATATATATATATATATATATACTGTAATATAGTCCTTAGTATTATGCTTCTTTTAGCTTTAATGTTATATCATGAACACTTTCATTCTTCACTAAATATTCCTCAAAACATGATCTTTATCAATGCGAAGTATGTATTTAACCAGTCCTCATTTTCAGGACTTGGAGACATTCTGTTTGCATTTACTTTTCCATCGTTATAAATTACGACATGATGAACATTTTTCACAAAAAAGATTGTCTGTCACTGACTTTTTTCTTTAACTCTTCAGAGCGCAACTACTACATTGTAATGTATATAAACATCTTTATGACTCTTGATGTATGTTGCAAGTTGTCCTTCTAAAAATATAATGTGTCTCTGTCCTCCACATAATTGTGGTTCCCTACTTTGGGGCCTAAAAATAGATCGGCATCATTGTAGACTTGTGAGTAGCGGACTTGATGAATCAGCCATTTCCAGTCGTTTGTTGTTGAAATCCCCTCCTGTTACCCTTTTTTGTTAATTTATTCTTTAATTTGTCCCTCTGCTAATTTATTTCTTCATTTCACTTATCAAACAATGTTCACTCATCAGTCCAGTGTGGGATGTCACTGTCACCATGTGCCGAAACCTGTGCTCGGCGCCAGATGTCCTGAGGGGATTCAGTCACAATCCTTACACTTAGTGCCTGATCAGAAGCGGGTACTATGAGGACGCATTTCTGTTCCTAGATCCTTAGGGACAATACGTTTTACAAATTCTTCTGTTTTAATATCAATGATGACTGTCTTCACAGATCTTACGTTTCTCAAGCATACGCATTCTATGTTTAAAACATCAATTTCTTGCACTGTTTACCAATATAAGCCCAAAATGCATCCCTTTAAAAAGCAATGGATTCGACATTTAGTGTTCACTTGTGTTATATACCGTTTTCTCTCATTATATATGAACCATGTATGTATAGAAAACCATGACGATTTCTATGAAAGGGCACTACAATTATGAATTGTATTCATTTTGTTCATTTTTTTTTGTTTCTCTGTGTTTTCCAAACTTTCTATCATAAGCCTACATTTCTGTGGAGTGCTTACTAGCCTCCTCTATGCCATATATATATATATATATATATATATATATATATATATATATATATGATGAATTTGTTGTGGTAATTTTTTTTTTCCATTTAAATTATGTTGTGTTTTTTTTTCAGTGTTCTCTATGGAAATAAAATCACAGAACTCCCAAAAAGTTTATTTGAAGGATTGTTTTCCTTACAGCTCCTGTAAGTATTTCATTGTTTCTGATGTGTTGAACTCAATATTATATTTTAGTCTGTTACTATGTCATATTTTCATGGACGCTTCAGAAAAATTTGAGGCAAAATGGCATAGTTGAATGAAATGGAAAAGATTGGCGTAGTGGCACTAACATTGTTGATGGTTATTTGTTTGTGGACACAACTCTTTGAAGTTGTCCCCAAATCTTTCTCTCCACACGGTCACGACTCTGTGCATCCTGGCTGCCCTGTCCTTTAAAGCTGCTACAATCTCTGCCTTTTGTGAAACTTTTCTGGTTTGATTTAACAATAGTTGGAAAGGAGAGAGACATAAAGATGTATTTACCCACCTTTGTGCAAAGAATCTGCAGAAGTGACAATTCTGGAATAACATCCCCTAACACAAAGCTGGTGCGCTGCAGGCCAGAACACAGCAGTCACACTCAAACTCATCTTCAGTAAGAGAATGATCTGTAAATCCCTGGATTATGGCTTTAAACACCACTCTGCTTAGACAATAGCTGTCTCAAAATATGTATTTACTGTACATAGTTCTAAGAATAAGACTTGACCTCAGGTGTTATTTTTAATGCTTATATGAAAAGGGAATTGGAAAAAAGTCTGCTGATATTAAGGTCCTTACTCTTAGATCCTCAAATTCTGTGCAAATCGCCGAACACACAGAGAGTACCCCATTTAGGGCACGTATTGGCCTAGCTGCTGCAGATACAAAGATGAGTACGATGTAATTACTCACAACTAGTTCACAGGCTACTTTAAGATTTTTTCATTTAGAATCAAATTATTCTGAATCCCACAAACTTCCCAAATGTAGATATTTTTCTTTACTTGAGAAATGTATGTTCATATGTTCATAATTACATCCTATTATCCATGTTTTACATTTTTCATCATTACCCAGAAACATATTTTATATCACAGCCTAGCTTTCATGCATACACACACACACAAATGAAGCAAATTGTGAAACAAAACATTTACCCTTACTATGTGCAGTACTCTCCAGTTTGTTCCATTTCTGTCTCCCACAGACCAATAAGTCATGATAAATACTGATCTCTGTTACTTAATGATTTTATTTAGGTTTCATATTATTTTTTAACCCTTGCAAAAGAGTTAGCAAATATTGTTTCTGATCTTTACTAGAATGATTCTGTACACATTCCCTCAGCCCAGTGTTTTATCTCTATTCATTCAGACTTGTTCTTAAGCTTGCCAGGGCTAAAGAGACACAACTGTCTCTTCACTGCTAGCTGAGAACTTGGTTAAGCATCTTAGATTTGCTTGAACAGATGAGGTACTGGGGAGAAGCATAGATAAATGGAAGGAACAAAATAAATCAGCATCCAATACTTTTTCCCCCTAATTTTTGGATCACATAATTTAAAGTAAGTACAGCACCTTCTTCAGTTGCACCCAGGCTCCCCATCTTTTTCTTGTCCTTAACGTTCTGTGCTCTAACTCCTCCCTTCAGAGAACTGACAAGTTAGGGAACAAGGTCAGTGGGACTTGTGGCCTAGAGTGGGGGGAATAGGATCAATCCATTCATATCAGGCCTCTAAGCTTTTAAGAAAGTGTTATATCGACCACAGAGAAGGCCAAAATTTTAGAAAAAGAAAAAGTAGAGAAAATCATAGCTTTGCATGGACATGTGACAACTAAAAAGGCAAGCAAGCAAAACAGAAAGTCCTCATATTCATTGGAGATTCTTGTAGCCAAAAGGGAAAACATTTTCAGAGTGTTAGATAATAAGGCATACAAACTCAAATTACATAGTCCATATTTTTTTTGAGCTACTGAATATTTGTTAAAATCCTGAGTATCAAAACACTGAGGTAAAGGGTGATAGACAAAAACATCTATCAGAAAACTGTCCCGCCCACAGAGGGCTAAATTGTCTTTGGGCAAAGTGGGCCTACAGGTGAAGCAGGTGACGAGACTACGTAACACTGAGTAACTTCCTTTGGAACCTAGAGGAAGGAATACTGTGGTTGGGTGGAAGTCATGTTCTGGAAAAGGTGGACTTTCAGTGAGGCCTTGATAGGCCATGAGGTTGAGGAAAGTGGAAAGCAGGACAAGTGTATTCCCAAAGGTGAGTCCAGCATGAAAAGCTCAGACACAACACGTATACTTACGAAGATGATATTTGTCAAAGTATAATCTGTAAACCACAGGTCCACAAAATATTGATGTAGAATATTAACAGCTTATGTGAGAAATAAACGAGTTTGTGGGATACTGTGTTAAACCAAGCTCAATGGATATATGTAATGTAGGATGAGGACCTTTAATATGGTAATTTACCATGTCACTCTCCACAAGGGTTATAAAATATTCATTCAACAACCAATCTTTATTGAGCACCTCATATGTGCCACCGTGTTTGCCTGAAAATAAGACCTAGCTGGGCCATCAGCTCTAATGCATCTTTTGGAACAAAAATTAATGTTAAGACCTGGTCTTACTTTACTATAATATGAGACTGGGTCTTATAATATAATATAATATAATATAATATAATATAATATAATACCCAGTGTTATTTTACAATAATATAAGACGAGGTATAATATAATACCAGGACTTACATTAATTTTTGCTTCAAAAGACACATTAGAGCTGATTGTCCAGCTAGGTCTTATTTTCAGAGAAACACGGTAGGTACGTGGGAAACATCAGGGGACAAAATAGATATCCCCGCTGTCTGGAGCTTAGAACTTTGGGAAAGGAAACAGGCAAATGAACATAATAAATAAGGAATTCATATATAAGAAAGATATATGTAGTTCAGAAAATAGAAACGGTAGGTCAAAGTAAAGAAACAGAGTGCTAGGGGTTGGGGAGAGGCACACAGAGTCTGACAGTATTAAAGAGAGTGGTCAGGGTAAGCTGAATTGAGAAGGTAAGATTTGAGCAGACTCAAGCAAAATAATTTACCAGGTAGACATCCGGGCGAACATTCCAAGCAGAAAAGAGTCTGGCAAGGAGGCCTGTATGGCTGGACCTGAAGCAGCCCCTGAGAAGGGACTTGGAGGTTGCAGGGTTCAGAAGGTGGCGCTAAACAGCCTATTTGGTGTTGCAAGTTATTGTCAGGACTTAGGTTTCATTCGGAGCAAACTGGGAGTTGTTGCATGGTTTTAAGACTGGAGTTAACGCGACCTGATCTATGTTTTAGAAGGTTCACTTTGTCATCTGTTTGGAGAATACACTGAACTTTTGCAAAGAGCAGCTTGAAGGACTAATGGTTTATGGCATTTCTTACGATGGTTTTGACAATGAAGCCTGGGTCTACTGCACTACTGCTACATCTTCTAGAGAAGATGTGTAATCAGAGTTCATTAAATGCATAAGTATTGGATTGTGGCATTTCTTAGATGACATGTCCCTTGCTTTATCTGGTATAACCCCCAATCTTCAGCCCGTGATACCTAAAATATTACTTAAAATGTTTGTGTTGAGGTTAAAAAAAATGTATCTCTTGATTGGGTTTTCTCAAGGACAGGCTCTTGTAGGTGGTTTAAGCAGTAGGTGCTACACTTTAATTCTACAACTCTTTGGTCAAACAGATTATTGAATGCCAACAAGATAAACTGCCTTCGGGTAGATGCTTTCCAAGATCTGCACAACTTGAATCTTCTCTCCTTATATGACAACAAGCTTCAGACCATCGCAAAGGGGACCTTTTCACCTCTCCGGGCCATTCAGACGATGTATGTTATCTCTGTGATTTGGGTCAAGGTAGATGACCGTTGTTTTCAGTCTGAGTTTGAGGGTTGAGTTCCTTGCCAGTCTTATATAAAAGTGTTCCGTGTGTGTTTCTGAAAGGCATTTGGCCCAGAACCCTTTTATTTGTGACTGCCATCTCAAGTGGCTGGCGGATTATCTCCATACCAACCCAATCGAGACCAGTGGTGCCCGCTGCACCAGCCCCCGGCGTCTGGCAAACAAAAGAATCGGACAGATCAAAAGCAAGAAATTCCGTTGTTCAGGTAATTTCTTACTTCGTTTGACATTTCCCCTGTGTTACCCACCGTAGTGGTTATGTGAGACGTAGGGACAGCTGGCCTTCAGCTGAATCACCAAACACTGTAGAATTATATTTCTTTTTCTTCTGTCCATAATGAAAAAAATAAAACTATAAACACAATTCATATGGCCCGCCTGTATGTAACATTTTTAACACTATGTGAAGCAGAACAAATAGGCCACCGGCCAAGAAAAAAGATGCCTGGATACTTTATGCTATATTCCCAGGATTCAAACTTAACAGGGCCTTTTAGCTAACTCAGAATGCGTTTTAAGCCTGTTAGGTCTCATGTTTGTTATATTATTCTTCCTTGAGAAACTTAAGGTAATTAATCATGTTTTCATTTCTTCAGAAAGTGAACTGAGACTTAGTTACAAGATTTGCTCAGGCTCAGAAGTAGGGGTAAAAAATCTCCTGATCCCCTACTTCTCACAGGGAATGCTGTTTTCTCATTTTGCATTCTATTATTTTGAATAGGAGTGTGAGGATGCATTTCCCCCCAAAGGGCATTTTTTAACATTTGGGGAACATTACATTTGTTTATAAAGAGCTAAATATAAATGCATTGTATTAATATTAAATAGAAGCTTACTTCATTGAAATTTACTATTTGCTTTCTTTTAATCTTTTCTATTTTCTCATGATAAAATACATTCTATATCTTTTGGTGCCTAACTATTCCAGGCCTATTTCACATTCAGCAATTAATTCATACTAAAAAGCGAATATCAAGACAAAGCTGGTTATTGTCCATGGTTCTAGATGCATTTACTACTCACTGTACATTATTGTACTTCAGCCACTGCTGTGAATATACATTTTTCACTTAATTATCTGTAGTGACTTTAGTCCGTTCTGAATCTAATATAACTCATATCTCTGCTTGCTGACATTCAGGTGCATCTTCTATTTTTTTTCTCTTTTTTGATTTAGCTAAAGAACAGTATTTCATTCCAGGTAGGTTTTGCTCGGTAGTAGGACTAACTGCAGACACCCTTTCCTCACCTGATAAAACATAGCTTCTAAAACTTTGATATGCATGCCTTTGAAAGTACAGTGGGTACTCTGTAGATAGATTCACTTCTGCGTAGATCACTTGTAGCTGTTTCCTGAACACCTACCTGACCTTTGCATGCAGCTTCTGATGTTAAACATATATATTATTAAACTCCCACCTTTTTGCCCCCTCTCCTACACTTTGGCACCTTATCTAAAATTCTTCACAGTAGCTAAAATGTTTGAACCTATGGCTTTCGACTTGAAGTCATTTTCTCTCCTTACCTTGTATATCTGATCTTTCAACCTGTTTTTAAAATACAGCTTGTGGAGCTGATTTTAAAGACAGATGTCGCTGTTGTCAAAGAGCCAGTTCTGCATGAAGTCAGTTACAAACACACAGAATTGTGTTTTCACTCATGGGATTTACTTTTTTTTATAGGTTTTACACTCAAAAAGTGCCCCCTACTTTTTGCTTGACTTGGGTTACTGTGACTTCACATTTTGTGGAAAAGCTGGTGCTTCCTGCGGGTTGACATGCAGTGGCACTGTGTGTCTGACTTGACATCCCTGCGCACCTGGAGTCACAGTGTAACTCCCCCAAACAATGCTGACACCCAACCTGAAAGCATCAGAAGTTCCTGAGCAATACGTGCCTTGAATTATGTAGGCAGATGAATGAAATATTTCTTCAAAAAGTAATTGAAATGTGTTACCACTACAATCTTACCGTCTTAACACGATCAAGGCTGACGATTCTAGAACTAGCTCTTTGAAATATGTATCTTTATTTGTTTTTTTTCCTTGCCTGCCAGTTGTGTAAAATGCCTCTTGACTTGTTTGCTTTAAATCATTATGTAAAAATATATGTTAGTACTAATTGGCCACATTTACCATCTCCTGGGTATATTCTGGACGATAATATATTTTAACAGCTGTAAATAAAAAAAAATATTTCTATAGCATTAGTGTGCAAAACCATACTTACTTTCTAAAGAGCTCTGGGTTTGATTTCTATTTTAAGGAGCTTTGTGTTGCTTGCCATTATTGAATTATAATTCGATTAATTTTATGCACTTAACAGGTTTTGTTTTATTATTTTGAGCTTGAATGGTTAATAAAATTTTATATATTACACTGGCTGCAGAAGTAATATACTGAAAAGAACAGTTGATTGGCTTTCACTGACAATCTTTAAAATACATTATTTTGTACCCAGTTATTAAATAGAAAGTCCTCTGGTAGCTATTATTTACCCCGAAAAAGTTATATTCTAAACACCAGAAGACCTATAGGATAAAACATTAATATCACTTAAATCTCAAAATTACAGCAGTTAATATGATGGTTACTAAATTACTGTCTATTACATTTAAATATATTTCATTAACAATTTAGAAATTAGTATTTTGAATTTACCAAATAAACAAAAGTTGGGTTGTTTTCATAAATTTTGATACAGTTTTGCCCACTAATTGACAGCCGCCAAAATAGGTATTGGAAAACACTTTTTATATCAGATACCATGGTTTAATTGTCAATTTCTGAAAATTCAGTCTACATTATTTAAAACAATAATTATAGAAGTCCGGACTCAGAAGGATTCTTTAGTCCACCTCTCCCTTTTTTCCCCAGACTTTAATTAATATTTGAGTCCATCTAGGAGCCACCGTAAAACAAGCACCATTGTCACAGCGTTGAATGCAGATTATTTTAAATGTAATATGCCTAGTATACCAGTTATTTAGACTTTGTTCCCAGTATTTTCTCTTTTACTTTTTAGAAAACTTACACCGCAGTACAACAGATTTTCAAAAAATGTAATGGTATTATTTCCCAAATGCAGTGAAACTATTATATTTGGCTTTGCAAACGTCTTAAAGATCTGATTCCATTTTAACTAAATGACATTATTAGTAAATTGGAAAAGTCATTAAAAAGCATGTAAGCCACAACCTGAGGATTAATCCAAATATGCTAATGATAGTCCTGGAAGATGTCAGTGATTGCTTTTTCACTTAATTTTGCCTATTTACTTGTCTACCACCATTCTATATGGCATTCTAGATATTACAATGATAACTCAAAAGAAGAGCTATCGTGCAGAGAGGTCATCTTTAAAAGGAATTGACAAGAACTGAATTTGTGCTGTGTATCTTTCATGCCATTGTTTTTCCTGTAAGACCATTATGCTTCAAAAAAATTATTGAAAAAGTTTACAAAGCACAACAATCCCAATCCTACCATACTATTCCCTGTAAATTGCTACAGTAAGAAGAGACCTTAGTTTTATGTATATGCCTATTTATCTTAATTGGGATTGCTGCCTTTCTTTCCTTCTTGGTGATCTTTACTTTTGCAGGAGTTCACCATTTGGGCTGTAAGTAGAAGTGTCTGATCTGAAACAATGTCCTTCCTTTTCAATCCCGATGTACCTTCTTCTAGTTTTGGTCTTTTGCGCCTTTTTTATTTTATTTTATTTTTTTCAAGAAGAAACCACCGATCGTTTGAGCTTCTCTGTTGTCCTTGTAGCTCAGCTCCAACTTCTTCCTGGATGTTGTCCCCGAAAGCTGTTGTGAGGAACGGTGGAGGCACCTTTCAGTGTAGCCCCTTCTTTGTGTTTCCAGGAAACTTTGGTAGTAATACTCTTACTATGGTCATACACATTCTGCGGGAAGAATGCATGTCATGTAAACAGTATTACACTTCCGGAACGTCTGTAGCTTTTCTCCTGCTTCCCTTCATCTTTCCTCTCCGTCTTACCCTTGGCCTAGTGGATGGTGTAGTGATTATGTAGCGAGATTTTCTGTTGTGCTTGATCTAACCATGTGGTTGCCAGGTATGAGTAAAACATGGTTCCGTCAAGCACCATGGAACGTCACGCAGCTTTCTACAGCATGACAAGCTGCTGAGGCTTAAATCAGGATTTACTTGTCTCTCTTTATAAAATCAAAATGAAAAAAGAGGGCTTTTTAGGCATTTCTGAAGATTATGTGAGAGGGAGAGAATAATAAAAGACCATAGAAAATTGAAAAAACCTGAGTACATCTATTAGCCTTGAAAGCCCTCATTTAAAATGATATATAGGAATATGTTTATTACTGGATACATTTTAAATTCTTGACTCCGAGAAAAAACAATCTTTTTAACAATTAACAGCCATTGTGTGATTAGCTGTCAGATAGGCTAGAATGGCTCATAACTGGATCAGCAGAAAGTACAGCTGTGAAAAGCTCATCTCTATTAATGTTTTCCTGTCCTGTGAATCTAGTTACTCTTTTTTCCAGCAAATTCCAAGCCCTTGTTTTAACCCTCTCCTGACACCCATTGACCAAATTTCCCCAAGTTGTCTCCCTGCTGCATAATCTACAGTTATCTTCCTTTTTTCCTTCCGACAAATTCATAAACATTCCAACCTTTCGACTCAGTTTCTTTCTCTTTTTTTTTTTCATTTTTTTCTTTTTTTATTTTTGGCTTGAATCCTCAATAGGTACAGAAGATTATCGATCAAAATTAAGTGGGGACTGCTTTGCAGATTTGGCTTGCCCTGAAAAATGCCGTTGTGAAGGGACCACAGTTGATTGCTCCAATCAAAAACTCACCAAAATCCCAGACCACATTCCCCAGTACACTGCAGAACTGTAAGTTCATCTCCAAACAAAATCCAGGCTGGGAGGGGGGAAACGAAAGCATCAAAGTATTGGAATTATTATCTTGCTCTTTAACTCTCAATAATGTGTTAATTTTAATTCACATATGTTGGCATAACTCCTGTCTGTACAAGAATATATCACAGGCTATCTTCTTTCACCTTTCTGGCCCAAGATACAACTACAGGAATTAATTTACCTTTGAAAAATTCAGTTAGCACTTAGTAATACGCATAATAGCATTCATTTGATATTTATTTCTTCAGGATTATTTATGCCCAAACCCGTTTCTAAGCACGTAATAGATTTTTAACATAGTTAGTCTTTACAACAACCAAATAAAATAGTTTTAGAATTACCATTTTGAATCTCTATTAATTATGAATTCAATCTGAGTCTTTTTTTTAAATCTGCTTTAGTACCTTACTGACTTATGGGTAGAAAGATTTTGTGTTTATCAAGTATTAAAGCACAAAGGATAGGTTTTTGTTTTTTGTTTTGTTTTGTTCTGTTTTTCTGAACAATAGATACCATAGCAGGAAAAGCTGAAAAGGCAGAGTATGATCAATTTATATTTATAACCCTAACACAGGGCCTAGCACGTACTTGGTGCTAAAATATGTTTGTTGAATCATTTATAGATGCTATGCCCGTGTATGGTTTGTCTTTACTGACTTTATTTATAAACATAAGGCATTTAAAGTTAGTGTTCTAAAAATCCAGGGAAAACCTAGTGAAATCTCATCGTTATGTACAGCACCATCTGGTATTTGTCACTAACGCTTCGCATAGTTGGTTGTCTTTCTGTGCATGTATAATCCTTTTGTCTTCAACTAGATTATAGCCCCTTGATGACAGGGATTGCGTTTTATAGTTTATCTCCCACTGTGCCTATACTCATGCCTTTTACTAATGAATTTTAATCCCTTTGAATAATTAAAAATAATATTATGCCTTCAAGGGGATGACAGAAACTAACAACCCTGTTTGTAGTGATGCTCTTTTATATTACTGTGTTTCCCCGGAAATGAGACCTCGCCAGACAATCAGCTCTAATGCGCCTTTTGGAGCAAAAATTAATATAAGATCCGGTCTTATTTTACTATAAGACCGGATCTTATATAGCATAAGACTGGATATAATATAATATAATACTGGGTCTTATATTAATTTTTGCTCCAAAAGACACATTAGAGCTGATTGTCCGGCTAGGTCTTATTTTCGGGGAAACACGGTATTATTATTCATGTTAGTTCATGAAGCTACTTCATAGCTCCAGGACTTGTAGCAATACATGGAGACCATGCAGCAAAAACCCTAAACTTTATTTTTATAATCATGTAGGGAGTTATGCTCATTTCCAGTAATACTACAAGCAACAATTCAAGTCATATCCTCCAGTATGTTAATACCTTAATAAGGCTTACTTGTCAGCCAAGAATTGTATTTGAAAGTAGTGTCTAATTTATTTTTCAGCAGAGGTTCTGGGTGTGTTTTAAGAATTTAGGAAAAATTTTAAATTATGCATTTTAAAAATCATCACTTGGAAGAAAATATTTGCAAATCATGTATCTGATAAAGGACTTATATCAGTATGAATAAAGAATTTTTACAACTCAACAATAAAATAAAATAAAAAATAAAAATGTACATTACCCAATCAAAAAGTGGTCAAATTACTTGCATGCACATTTCTCCAAAGAAGATAATACAAATGGTTGATAAGCACATGAAAAAAACTTACATCATTAGGCATTAGGAAAACACAAATTGAAACCATAGTGAGTTAACACTTTACACCCACTAGAATGGCCATAGAAACAAACAAACAAACAAGTAGACAAACAAAAGACAGTACAGGTGAGAGAATTTGGACCCCTCATACATTGCTGGTGGGAATGTAAAATAATGCAGCCCCTTTGGGAAACTGTTTGGCTGTTTCCTCAAAGAGTTAAACATACATTTACCATGTGATCCAGTAATTTCACATATATATATACATATACATATATATATATATATATGTATATGTATATACATATGTATTCAAAAGAACTGAAAACATATATCCACAGGAAAACTTGTACACCAATGTGTACAAGCAGCATAATTCATAATAATCAAAAAGTAGAAGCAACGTAAATAGCCAAGAACTGATAAATGGATAAGCAAATGTGGTATGCCCATACAATGGGATATTATTTGACCACGAAAAGGAATGAATGCTGATATATGCTAAACATGGATAAACCTTGTAAATGTTATGCAAAGTGGAAAAAGCCAGCCAAAAAAGGCCACATTTTGTATGATTCTATTTATGTGAAATGTCCAGATTAGAAAACTCCATAGGGACAGAAAGTAAATGAATTGTTGCCAAGGACTGAAGCAGCGTGGGGGCAGGCAGGGGGCAGCCAGGGGGCAGAGAGTGACTACTGATGGGTATGAGATTTATTTTTTGTGAGATGAATATGTTCTGGAATTAGGTAACAATGGTGAGTGCACAATTCTATGAATATGCTGAAAAACACTGAATTCTACAATTTAAAACGGAGAGCTTCTTGGCGTATAAGTTGTATATCAATAAAGCTGTCAATAAAAAAACCATTGTGGAGCAAGTGATTAGAAAAAAATAGTCTAAAATGCTTTCTGGAGGAGGGGCATATTGAGCATAAAAGTTTCAGAAACTTTGTTCTGCAGCTGACTGAATGAGAGCTGGTTTTGGTTTTTAATTATTGGTTTTCTTTACTGTGTGCCTCTTAATGTATTTTATTTTGATCATTAAAATTTGAATGAAATGGGAAAACAATTCTGTACATTTGGCCCTCCATATCCTTAGGTTCCACATCCAGATTGGATGTGGATTGACAACCTCAGATTGAAAAATGTTAAAAAAAAGTTAATATTGTTGCTAACGTGCCTCATGTTTTCAGGCCTACAATGGCTGCCCATGTACAGAACATGTGCAGACGTCTTTTCTTGTTAAAATTGCCTAAACAATACATTATAACAACTATTTACATAACATTCACATTGCGTTAGGTATTATAAGTAATGTAAGGATGATTTAAGGTGTGGGGGAAGATGTGTGTAGGGTATATGCAAATACGAAGTGTGATCAAAATATACAGTGAATGTTTAAATTTTAAAAATGTATTACAGCAAAAGACACATTGCTGTTAATCTCCGTCAAAGTACTCCCCCCCCCCCACTTCGAACACACTTATCCCATCATTCTTTCCACTTCCTGAAGCAGTTCTGGAAGTCCTTTTTCGTAAGTGTCTTTACTTTTATTGTCGTGGTTACCTCGATGTCCTGAATCGATTCAAAATATTTACCTTTCATGGCCATTGACTTTGGGGGACAGCCAGAAGTCGCACAGTGCCAGACCCAGTGAATGGGGTGGATGGGGAAACACCGTAATGTTTTTATTTGACAGAAATTGTCATATACCAGAAGCGATGTGTGACACAGTGTTGTCATGATGGAGGAGGAAGTAAACACACTTACGAAAGAGGACTTCCTTCCAGAACTGCTTCAGAAACTGGCAAGAACGATGGGATCAGTGTGTTTGAAGTGAGGGCGAGTATTTTGAAGGGGATCAATGGCAATGCGTCTTCTACTATAATACATTTTTTTAATTGAAACATTCACTGTATTTTGTGATCACGCCTCATATTATGCCATTTTATTTAGGGAAGTGAGCACCCACAAATTTTGGTATCTGAGGGATTTGCTGGAACCGATTCCCCATGGATATTGAGGGACAACTGTACTTTCCACAAATCTTCTGTGATACGTGTCCTACAGGATGATCATTAAATAATGTTATAAGTCTGTATGAGAAATAAAATTTAATCCCTTCCTGACTCTTAGTAATCAAATTTTTTGTTTCTTTTTTCCTTAGGCGACTCAATAATAATGAATTCACAGTGTTGGAAGCTACAGGAATCTTCAAGAAACTTCCTCAATTACGTAAAATGTAAGCCGTGCATTAGCCATCTTTTTAAAATTTCTGTGGTGTTTTGTTGTTTTTCCCATCCCTTTGCAGTTTTGTTTAGATTTTTTTGGAAATTGGAAAATATAAAATATCCAGAGAAATTTCCATACACTGACTCCCTGTGGCATAAATTTAGAGTAACCTCTGAGAGGAAGCCCAGTAGTTGGCTTTTTTCTGTATCTTCAAATGAGGCCAACCACATTTCCATAGCAGAAACCTAGCATCTGATGTTTAACTCAGACAGCTGCTCTGTTATATGGCCACAGCAGGAATCCGCCCTGTAAGCACATTAGAGATGGGTGCAGTAATGTTTTCTAACTTCCTTTACAATTCGGCAAACCATGCTGTTATTTCTCTTTCACCCCATTCATGTCAACTATTTGACTTTTTGCTTCATTAAACTTTCATTAGGAGATAGTCAAAATTAATGATTGCTAAACTGGCTCGATAGGTCATCTGTGTTACTGCTTGTCCACAACTCATATTTTAAAATATGTTTGTAAGCTCAGCAGTTTCAACAATAATCAAGACAGTAAACAATAATCAAGACAGTGCTCTACCCCCCACCAGGACAGAGGCCAAGCATGTAAGGCTAGTGGAGCGCCCTCCACACAGGAAGCGGCATCAGAAGGAGGAAAACAGCATTCTTCTATGACATCTGTGATTTTATATATGTAACTGGCCCACAGTCAGACAGACCGTAGGAGGGAGAGAAGACTGAAACTGCTTCTGTGCCGGACCCCCATCTTATACTGCCTCCCAGAGTTTCTAATTGCTTAATTGTCTTTTTTTCCCCCACTGACACTAACTGCTCTTGATTTGTAGCTATAAAATGCTTTCCAACTCAATGCATACTTATTGAGCAGCTATGATGTGCAATGCTCTGAGAAGAACAAAATGATAATGTAGAAATGATCCTTGTTCAGTGGGCATCCCTAGTCTTAAAATGAGCAGTGAGAAGAAGAAAGATAGAATGTATAGAAAGGTGTTCCCTCAACTGGATGTCCTGGCCCTCTGGGCTAACATTGCAGTATTTCATATCATACAAAATACTGATAGTTAAGTTGGCTGTTTTGATACATGAGAAGTTTAACCGGGAACAAACTCATATTCAAATACATTCGTGAGGCTATCTGAATGCTAACACATTTTGGTCCATCCTTCTACTCTACCCAGCTGCCTTCTTTTCTCCTTAGTTAATTCAACAGTTTTAATAAGGAGTATTTCTTTAAAAAGTTCCTTATTCAGTTTTGGGTAAACAAAGGCTTATGCAACTAGTACCTGACCTCAACAATTTTGTATTTGGGGGTCCCTTTCAGATCGCTTTGACAATGACAAGGCTGGTGTTTTTCACCATAAACATTAGCCTTTAGTATTGTTATTGTTTTGGCTTTATGGAATCATGGTGTCTCTTCAGAACCTTGAGACTTCTGAGCAGAGAAGAGCATGCAGATTTTGGAAGACTTTGGTAGAAGAAAATGATTAAATATGTTGTCTCAGTGCCCTTATTGCTGGAAAGACATTGTTTGAAATCTTTGTTTCAACGATTTTTATTTAGAAACTTTAGCAACAATAAGATCACAGACATTGAAGAGGGAGCTTTTGAAGGAGCATCTGGTGTAAATGAAATACTTCTCACGAGTAATCGCTTGGAAAATGTGCAACATAAGATGTTCAAGGGACTGGAAAGCCTAAAAACTTTGTAAGTGTTCTTATTTGTGTGGTGATTCTTCTGCCACAGAATTGTAGTTCATGAGTCGTTACAGTCCTGGAGAGAGGACACAGATACTACTCTTCCTCATTCCCCAGCCATCATTCTCTCTCTCTCTCTCTCTCTCTCTCTCTCTCTCTCTCTCTCTCTCTCTCTCTCTCTCTGTCTCTCTCTCTCACACACACACACACACACACATTTTGTGGATGCAGACAGGCTCTCACTCTGATACCCCTGACACCAGTACGTTGCTTGCAAAAGAGCAAAAGAGTCTCCCCTGGCTGCAGATTCAACAATAAAGATCAACTTTGCTCCACGCTTGCACAGATCTGGCTCCTCTGTTCTGCTTCAGAATGAGCATCTTCTTTACTTTTCCTCAAACACCTCCATCTAAGACTCAATCTTGCCCCAAGGTCTCTAGCTTCAGAGTCTGCCTCAACTCAAACTATGTGGCAGAAGAACTCTTAAGAGCTTAATCTGGAAACCTCCTCTGTCTGGCCCTGCGAGGTCTTAGTGTAAAAGAGAGAGACTGACTGTTGGGAGAACTTTGAATACCTATTTCAAAGTAAACATGCTAAGAGGTATGTCTATTATCTCAGGGAGAGTGAAGCTGGGAAAAACAAATTCTGTATGTTTCCAGAAGGTTGTTGGCCAAGGAGGATGGGATTGGATTGACAAGAAAAGATAACATTTTGAGTTACTTGAATTTTCTACAGAGCACGTATATAGTTTTCATTATCTCTAAAGTATATAATTAAGCTTGAGATATGTGGTGACCTAAAAATTGGAAGACACAAACGAAACTCTGAAGCCTTTGGAAGACATGAAAGAAATTGTCACCAAGCAACAGCCCTTGGTGACGGCAGTGGAGAGAGGCCCAAGCTCCACTGTCTGCCCTAAACCCTCGCCCTCTCCCACAGCCCTCAGAGCCACAACCAAGAGGATTGAGAGCCAAGGAAGCCCATGGCCTGTTCTTTATCAGATGCAAAGGGAGAGGGCATCCCCCCAGCCAGTAGGGGTATGTTAATGGCAAGCCAAATTCAAAGCCTGCTAAACCTCATCTGCACATGGAAGAAGTGTGTTCTTTGAGGGATAGCTTGGATCCTAGCCATCCAGCAGGACCAGCCTACCACCTGCTGACCCCTCACGGGCTATCTTGGAGCCCCTTCAAAATGTGATTTAACTACTCCTTCAGCCTTTCTATGGAGGAGATACTGAGCAGTGTATAGAAAGAAGGCAGAAAAGATGGCCGCATCTCCTCCTACCCCCGCATTTCCCTCCCCGCTCAAGCTGTCTCAGGCAACTCAGCAAAACACAAATCCTGCAACAAGCGGAAACCCCCTTCTTGGACAGTAGTTGAGGGACTACTTGTTCCTGGAAGCTTCTCCTTGAATGGGAAGTAGGAGGGGCAGGGAGTGGAGTTGGGGAACCTGTAACTAACTGTATTAGTCCGTCATGGGCTGCCATAGCAAGACACCACAGACTGGATGCCTTAAACAATAGAAATTTGTTTTCTCACAGTTCTGCAGGCTAGAAGTCCAAGATCTAGGTGCTGAGAGGGTTGCTTTCTGGTGAGGACTCTCTCCTTGGCTTGTAGACGGCCACTTCTCTGCTGTACCCTCACATGGCCTTTCCTCTGTGTGCCTGGAGAGAGAAAGAAAGAGAGAGAGAGAGAGAGAGAGAGAGAGAGAGAGAGCGCGCTCTGGTGTCCTTTCCCTTTCTTATAGGGACACCAGTCCTTTCAGATTAGAGCTCCACCTATAGGACCCCATTAACCTTAATTCCTTCCCTAAAAGCCCTGTTTCCAACTACAGTCACATTGGGAGTTAGGGCTTCAACATTTGAGTTTTAGGACACAGTTCAGTTCCTAACCCCAGTCCAAAGAATTTATCAAAGTATTTCTTCTGACTGATTATTTCCATTCACAGGACTCTCCCTGAGACAAGTTCTCTAAGTTTATCTTTCTCCTCCTTACATGTCTAGCAATGTTTTTGTGCCTCTGATGTTCTGGCACTTGAGACAGACACCCACTGGCTCTCTATCTAATCCCATAGTGCCACAACAAACATAATGGGCATTTAGAGCCAAGCTTGGGTTAGTCGAAAGCCTAAGGTAGGTTTATCTGGACAAATCTGTTCCTCTAAGTGGCATAATTCAGCTTGGAACTATAAAGATTTTGACAAAACACTCCCCATTACCCCTAGACTTCTTAACCGTTTGGGACTAGTAAACCTCTGTACATATAGGTACATATTTCAGTGAGTCTTTGAATCCCTGATTGCAGATGGAATGTAGTATGAGGTAGGATCAAAAAATGGAGAGAATGATCAAATTTTAAAAAATGTTAAAGTAAAAGATACATTGCCATTAATTCCCCTCATTTCAAACACACTTATCCCATCGTTCTTGCCACTTTCTTAAACAATTCTGGAATTCCTTTTTGGTGAGTGTCTTTAGTTACACTGTTGTGGTTGCCTCGATGTTCTGCATCAATTCAAAACATTTGCCTTTTTTGGTCATTTTGACTTTGGGGCAGAGCTAGAAGTCGCATGGTGCCAGATCCAGCAAATAAGGTGGATCGCAATATTTTTATTTGACAGAAATTGCCATATCAGAAGCGAAGTGTGACACAGAGACTTTCCCATTGTGATCCCATTGTGATTTCCCATACGTGAATGCTGCTGCCGAGTGCCATAGAATGGAAAGGCAGGGATCTTCAATACGGGAAGCGGTGCATCAAACCTTAGTAACAGTGTGTGACAAGTTTCAACTTGTTCAGTGTAGTCAGTTGAATGTGAGCTACGGTTGAAAGAAGATGTGTTTTAAAGTGTGCGTTATATCATCTTCCATCATGATAACGCTCCGTGTCACACATCACTTCTGGTATGGCAAATTCTGTCAGATATAAACACTACAGTGTGTCCTCATCCACCTTATTCACCAGATCTAGCACTGTGTGACTTCTGGCTCTTCCCCAAAGTCAAAATGGTTCAGGACATCAAGGCAGCCACGACAGCACAACTAAAGACACTCATGAAAGAGGACTTCCAGAACTGCTTCAGAAAGTGGCAAGAACGTTGGGACAAGTGTGTTCAAAGTGAGGAGGAGTATTTTGAAGGGGATTAATAACAATGTGTCTTTCACTGTAATTTTTTTTTTTTAACATTCACCGTATTGTTTTATCTCACCTCATATATCGTGCTTATGGATTTTTCTAGTGACAGAAAGCAAGGCTCTCTTCAACTTCTCACAGGGGCCTGTGACTCCAACATGATTAAGACAAAGTGCTCTTTATTATTTATGTCAAAGAATAGTACTGATAGAAATACTTTCCTGTTGTGCATTTGTTCCCTGACATAAAATGACATCTTAATAAGAGGGCATCATCTGTCCTTTTTATCTGTGACTTAGCAGAATGAAAAAGTTGCTGTTTCTCATTTATCATAAGACAGTCTGGATTTTTAAAAGAACACTTTCTTGTTGCCTCCCATTTTTACATCCTGTAATCTTCTAATAGGATGGTCAACTCATGTTTGGAAAAATTAAGGAAAACTAACTTTTCAACAATTTTGAAAATTCTAAAGAAATTGTTAGAATGTTTTCAAGAGAGGCCCATTAAACTTCATTGTGAACAACTGGAATCTGTTAACTGTTGCCTCTTTTTAAATTCTGAACTTAAAACATGAAATCATTTTTGTAAATAAAATAATTTGTGCAAGCTTTGTGGATACTCAGTCAAGTTTGACTCCCCCAGCTGATGTCGACATTGGCTTGGCATATAAGTCCCTGAGATGCCCTCAGTTCTTCATCTGCTGTGGTTATTGATTCTTTTCCGCCTCTTTTCTGTTCCACCTCACATGTAATACTACAGTGCATACACAAAATCATAGGGCTTCAAGGACTTAGAGAGCTGTAGTTGAATTAGGACATTATGTAATCATGCAAACATAATTATAACATCAAAGGAAAACATTCTACCCTCATCAGATGGGGTTGTAAGTCCATGGGGAGGCTCACCATGCTTTTTGTAACTGAGTATAATCCTTGACAGTCCTAAGAATTTTATTTTGCATGAGGTTCTCAGTGCATAGCCACGGAGATTCCTAATGACGAGAGAACATTCAGAAAACAGTATCAAATGCTACACATTTGCAAAGAGGGATTATTTTGGTCCTGAGATAGATAAAATTCATTGCCTGATGCTGTATCTCTATAACAATGTTCTCTCTTTCCCCCCCGCCCCAGGATGTTGAGAAGTAATCGCATAAGCTGTGTAGGGAATGACAGCTTCATAGGACTCAGTTCTGTGCGCTTGCTTTCTTTATATGATAATCAAATTACTACAATCGCGCCAGGAGCATTTGATACTCTCCATTCTTTATCTACACTGTAAGTATGAAAAATAGTCTTCGTTTGTGTATTACTTAGGTCACTGTATTATTTTTATTAGCTTCATGCATTATTAGGCATTTCATAAAAATGTGACCAAGAATTTAGATATTTTTTTAAAGATAAATGTGTTCATGTTGAATTTATTTTAATTTTTTAAAAAAATATTACCTACTATCATACATTGAAATTTAACAAAAATCACACTATTCTTTCAGTCAATTATTTTTCATCCTAACATGCTGTGGCTTAATTTACCAATTTTAATCTTAGTATAACTTGATTATGCTGCAAATAAAAGAAATGGTACCGATTTTCCCCAGTGTTCTCACACTGGAGTCTTTGCAGTATAAATACCATAAAAACAAAGTTGATGAGGTTGTTGCCAGCACAGTGGGTTCCAAACGATCATTCACAGGGACAGAAGCTGAGTTAAGATGACCACACCAATAATAAAAGCTGTTCACGAGAGGGCATTTACTGTGATATTAAGGAAATATTGAAGAAATAGGTTGATTCTGTCCAGGAGGATAGTTTATGTAGACAGTTTGAGAATAAAAAATATTTGTAGCTCTGTAGACAGTACTCAGAAAATGTCACAAAAGAAAACAACACAAACTCTCTCCAAACAATGTATTTCAGGCCTCTTATGTGTCAGTATCTAAAAAGCAGTGTTTGAAATGATAAATCGTATAACTGAATTGATTTCCTGGTAATGGTGGGTGGTATCTAAATACACTAATGTAACTTAAAAGGTAGTTAGAAAAAAAACGAAAACAACACAAAGCGTGTTCAACATAGGTCAAGTCAGAGAAGAAATAACTTGAGGGAAGCATCCATCCATCAGAAAAGTACTTAATCCTCTTTCCACATAAAATGTGACATTTTACATGGAGTGAGTAATTTGTGCATATTAAAGTTGGCATGTTTATAAATAATGGGATTGTCGATAGGTTTGTGCTGAAGTGGTGAGATGCCAAAAGTATGGAGATTTGTAGAAGTAGATTCATTTTTATAACTGGCATTTAATCAACTCAGCTGTCAGTTTAGATGGGAAACCTATTCTCTGGAGCAAATAAGAGATGGAAATCTTGAAATGACAAATTAATGAAGTAGCTGTTGTCAGGTTAAACTCAATAATATAAGGTAATCAGCCTTCATCTTTATATTAACTTATTGCATTATCAGTGTAGAGAAGTCTGACAGCAAGTCAGATCAGGGACAAGTTTAAATTATCTCTCAATGAGGTATCTCTCAGGATCCACTGCATAAACCCGAAATTGCTACCCTCACTTTATTTTTCACATGAAATCATCTGAAGAATTCTTATATGAAAGTGTTGTTATTTTGTAAGTTTCACAATAAATATTTTAGCCCCCAAAAAAGTGCATCTCACATGTTCTGTGTGATTGAATGTTAATTGGGTGTGTCTGTGGGGGTATTTGGGTAGAAATACAAAGAATAAGAAGAAGCCATTCCAGCAGAAATAGTGTGGGGAAATGGTAGCGTAGGGTTTTGAGAAGTAGGGGAATGGAACTCTGAACTCAACTCTGCATTGTTTGCATGTGGCGCTTAGAAACCTATTGGCCAATCCTTTTAACTGTAACTGCTACCTGGCTTGGTTGGGAGAATGGCTCAGGAAGAAAAGAATTGTAACCGGGAATCCTCGATGTCAGAAACCGTACTTCCTTAAAGAAATCCCCATCCAGGATGTTGCCATCCAAGACTTCACGTGTGATGATGGTAAGGAGGCTTTGCCAAATCTTCCTTCACCAGGCGTCCCAGTGACTGTTCTGATACTGACGGCATGACTCAACAGCACATCAGTCCAAAGATAGTTATTGTACATCATTTGCTCTGTTTTATTGTTTCCTTTTGTTATGTTTTAACAATAGGACACTTACTTTCTCAGACTACACTTTCATATCCAAGTCTACTTCCTGTTTCTGAATATTTTAGATTTCCCAGTTTCCAACCTGGGGTCGATACTATTTTTATAACTTCATTTTAATGTTTCTTCATTATTCTGAGCATCTCTTTCAGTAACTACCATTTCCAAATGTGAAAAGCAACTGACTTCTAAAATTGAAATGCTAGCAAATCTAACAAAAATAATAATTTTCACGTTGTAATGCCCTCTATTTATCATTACATTTGATTCTCATGGTAGTCCTATAAGGTACGTAAAGCAGGTTCTATTATTATTGCCAATGAATGGAATGATCATTTCATCCCTATATTTTAAAATGAGAGACCCATACAATTTTTGCTAATCATTTTTAATTAATCTTTATGTCTCTTCATGTCCCTTTATGTCTCCTCATGTCTGTCTCCTTACAATTTATCCATAATTCATTTTACATTTATATATCCTAATTAAAATATTATAACTTGTATATAAAACTTAATAAAGAAAGGAACTATTATAATGGTATTAATAACACAGATTGGAGATTATTTTCTGGAATTCTGCCCTATGCAGTCTGCTATGTAACCCACATGGTATCAATTTGCAGAAACTTAATGCCCTGTATGTCAGTGGTTATCTGATTCAAGATGTGTGGTTGTTACCTTAATTTAAAGGCGTAGAATCACTTCTAACATCTTCAAAGCCACAAGCCTGGGTTTTCCTGTATTTGTTTTGGGAATTTAGGAAATGATGACAATAGTTGTTCCCCACTCTCTCGCTGTCCTACGGAATGTACCTGCTTGGATACAGTGGTTCGATGTAGCAACAAGGGCTTGAAGGTCTTACCCAAAGCAATTCCAAGAGATGTCACTGAATTGTAAGTAAAACTTGTTTTTTTGTTTTCTTTTTCTTTTTTTTTTTCCTTTTCTGAACAATTAATATTGCACACACCAAGGAAAATGGACACAAAACAAAAATTTTTAGTCCTATTTGCCAATTGCATCCCATGGGCCCTTAATTAGTATCACATAAAACCTAAACAAATAATATAAAAGCTAGTTCAGATACCCTTGGAAATGCTGGTTCTGAATATTTTAGATTTCACAGTTTCCAACCTGGGGTCGATGCTATTTTTATAACTTCATTTTAACATTTCTTCATTATTCTGAGCATCTCTTTCAGTAACTACCATTTCCAAATGTGAAAAGCAACTGACTTCTCTTTCTCACTGCAGGATTTCTCAGTGCCTTTATTATACTAAGGTGCACTGTGAAGCTCCAAGACAGGGTGGTAAAATATAAGGTAGCTCCCACGTTTATTTGTGCCTATAGCCCTTGTCTCGTGGAGTATCTTGCAAGATAAATGTCCCATCAAATGCACCTTGGGAAGTGCTGTATGTTTAGTTTATCTACAGTATCTGGGATATTCCATATGGTTAGTTATTCTTTACTACCGTGTCCTGGAAGAATATCGCACCTTATGGGGTACATAAATATCTGGGAGGTGGAAGAAGCTGGCACAATCCTTACCCTTAAAAAGATATTGCCCTTTGGACTTGAACCAAAGGCCTATAGATTGTAAAGGGTGTGAGACCAATTATCCCTAACATTTTCATCACTGATATTTAACTGCAAATTACATGGCCATTTTACACATATCTAGATACTAAGCACCCCCCACACTTCCTTAGTTGTGTCATGCTATATATGTGGAATAGAAGAAATCAGAGAAGAAGCTGCTTAAATAATAATGCATGCTCTATTCCATTCCATTATCTGTATGGAAATACACCACATGTAAATGCTTGATGTGCGTTTGCGTCACTTTGCAACATTTATTTTTTGTCTGTGTGGAATCATAGGTCAAAAGCTATTTAAGTCCATGCGCGGCCTGATGGCTCAGTTGGTTAGAGCGCGAGCTCTCAACAACAAGGTTGCCGGTTCAGTTCCCGCATGGGATGGTGGGCTGCGCCCCCTGTAACTAAAGATTGAAAACTGCAGCTGGACTTGGAGCTGATTTGCACCCTTCACAGCTAGATTGAAGGACAATGACTTGGAGCTGATGGGCCCTGGAGAAACACACTGTTCCCTGATATTCCCCAATTAAAAACAAAACAAAACAAAAAAAACAATTTTAAGTCTAAATCTAATTCATGCAAATATGTATGAGTGTTCCAAATGAGCAGCTTTGATAAACTTTTGGCGACGTGGAACACGCTTAATGAGGTTTAAGAAGATGCCACTTCAGTTATCAAAGAGCTTGTTTTCAAACAATGTGCCGTTCTATGAATCCTAGTTTGGTCATGAGTTGAACGTTTAGACAAAAAAGGTGGGACCCTGGCACATGTGCACAGAAGATCCCTCTTAGCTTTGAGTTGTTGTAAAGTGTTCAGGTTCTCTCGCTTGCTACCAGTCACAGTTGTTAATTAACCATAAGCACTGCTTGGGCTGTGCGTGTGTGTAATTAGATACTTAATTCTTACTTTAATGTGCATTTATTCCTGAAGATTACCCTCCATCTAATGTTGGGAAGCTATAATACATGCCTGTAGAGTATTCTGGAGGCAAAGCATTGATCCTAGGAGCTTCTGACCAAGCACAGGACCCTCTACATAACACTTACGTCATCTTTCGTGGGAAACCCCTTCTTCTACCATTTTAACTGGCCCATGCCTTAGTTGTTTTATCTGATTCACATCAAATCATTTTAAACAGTGTTCAATTTCCTTACTAAACTACATCTGACAACCTGTTTTATTCATGTCCTGTCTATACAATCTATGTGTTTCTTCTGTCAGATAGTCTTCAATTTATTTCCCTACACATTTTTCAAAAGTAAGTCTTTCTTTTTTTTCTAAAGAAAATGGGTTACAGAGATGAGGAAAATAACTCATCTCTTGTGAATTCTAGTTTTACCTCCCAGGGAGCTGCTTCTTAGGATCACACCACGTCAGCAGAGTCCCTCTCCACAGTAACATATACGCATATATTAGAAAAATGTCATGTGCTTATTATATTAAATTATTAAAGAATTTGGCAAAAATAAGTATGTATTTTGTATGTGGACAGTTTTCAACAAATGGTATCTATTACTTTTAATCAGCTCCATATAGTTTCCCTCTTAGGTTGTTTTAATGTAAACATCCATATAGCACACATTCTGAATCTTTTTAGCTTTCTGTTAAGACATTTTCTGAAATAAAAAAAGAGTTCTGAGGTATATAGGATCATGCTGCCCTCTCGTGGTACCAATAAAGAATTAGCTAGAGAAAAGAAAGGAGGGAGTGGAATGGAGATACAAAGTCAGAAAATTTGAGTAGGCATGAGTCTTATCAAATATTTATTACATATTTTGATAATTTGTGACTTTTTGTAACTGTTTTCATTTTGAAATAGTTGAAAGAGATTGTTATCTTCGGCAATTTTTCAGCTCTTGTGTCCAGCGAAAATACTAATCTCAGCCCTGGATCTGTGGTTGACAACATTGGGCCTGGGGGGAGGGGGGGTCAGTGCCCAGTGTCCCAGAACTGATTGTGGGCACAAGATGGCCAGATAACCCAAGTTACTGGAAGACCTTTTTACCTCTCAACATCTGTATTCTGGGAAAGAACAGCCTTGGGGCCAGTTGGAATTTTCTTTTCTTTCTGTGACATCATGGATGTAACTCTAAGTATCCCATTACCTTCTTTTCTTGCCAATTACCCAAAGCCTATCTATTTTCTGATTATTTTGCTGATTCTAATCAGAAAGGGAAAATTTACTTATACGTGGTTATTTGATTATAACTTTTACATATAGGTGCTGTATTTATACTCTTGATAAATCTTGTGATTTTTCTATGAAACCTCCTAAAATTAATATCACCGAGTAGATAAACACAGTGGTAAAAATGACTTTGAAGGTATTACTAACTGAAAGCTAATGATGTTTAAATTCCCAAATATCTCCTTTAAAGCATCCATTGCTGTGTATGAAGTATGTCGGTACACATTAAAGCAATGAAGAGCGATCTTCTCCTCAGTAGCCTGTTCTGCCAGGAGTGAACACCTTTTATGGTGTTGTCGCTACATAAACAGAAGCCAACTGGAGTTTGACTAAAATTGTGGTTGATTTAATGAGCCTTCTCTCTCACATAAAAATGGTTGGATACATGCCTTCATTCTTAGATAAACCACAAAGAACTGGACTTACCAGTCTCTCCTTGGTTTTATAATTTAGCCTAAGTCATCCACAGAAGAATTCTACTGGATTGGACAAGTGTGATTTTATTATTTTTTTTCTGTTATCCAACAATCCTAGCTCGGAACATGCCACCTTATAGTCAAAATTGTTTATTTCCCACCTATAAAATACATCTGTTGTAAATGCTTCCTAGCCTCAATTAAGAATGAAATATTGTTCAACTGTTTTACGATATGGCTCTGTTAATTTTATAAAAGATCGTATTGTTTCCTTGTTTTTAGGTATCTGGATGGGAACCAATTCACACTGGTTCCTAAGGAACTCTCTAACTACAAACATTTAACACTGATGTAAGTAATGTATCCAATGTTTCCGTCTTTGACTTCTTACTCTACTTCATGAAAATGGGGACAGCAAAGGGTGGAAGATTTAGTGAACCTTTCAGATGCTATAAATCATTTGCAGTGAGATGCTCCCCTCCTTGGCCATCGTAGTTCTGGATAACTAGCTCCGTCTTCATTGTGTATGTCAGGCGATGATGCATCGCCTTAGAAAAAGGTCTTCCTCTGTTCAAAGTACAGGCACAGGTAAGAGTATGCATCAGAGAATTATACTACAAAAACGCAGGAAATGCTAAGCTGCTATTGATAATGAATGTGGGCTATTTTATGACAGGCCAAGGGAAGATGGAAAACAATGTTTTTATTCTTAACTTTAAGCAAAAGATGGTGGATGGTAATAATCTTACTGAAAATATATTATAAATCTAGCTTATTAGATTCAGTTCTCATATAAGTTATGAATTAAAATATGGGATTTCAGTATTAAAAATCACTTTATAAAATCCATATTTACTTTGTCAATTTAAGTAAATTGATAAAGATGTTGACATTCTGAGTATAAATTTCGAAACATTGAATTTTTTTTTGTTTGGTTTAATGTCTTCCTAAAATATCTCTTTTTATTATTATTAATGTACGTAAACAGTTTTTCATATCAATTTTAAGTTTTAAATTCAAGATTATATTTAAACATACAAACATTTTGATCTAGTTATGGGCACAGTTTTTTTTTTCAATATATACTCCTAGTATATATAATGTCAGACTTGCAGTAACCTTTTTGGTAATTGGTAAAGCTTTTCACGAAACAAAATACAGCAACAATAGCAAATGTAAAGGGAAATACTTTATTTTTAATTTAAATCTATCTTATTTTAGAGTAAATACAGCTGGCTTAGGAGGCAGATTTCTAGTATTCCTATAAGAAGGAGGTTTCTTTCTAATTAGTGAATTCCAGAAATCTAGAAAGCAGAAAACGTTACATTTCTAGATGCAGATTTGACCCTAGGCAGGTAGAGGTTAGTTAAAATGTCGTTGGTCATTTTCAATTTTCCTTAAAAGTTTGTGCAAAGCAAACACTTTGCAGAACGTATATAGGGCTGTTTAAATGACAAACAATTAAATTAGGAAAAAAAGAGAATATCCTGTAAGATGTCTTATTCTGCCTCTAGCTATTTATTTAATACCAACAAGAAGTGATTACATACATTTTATTCTGTTATTTAACCATTAAATTGCTGCAATTTCCAAAGGGTCACTTCGGCAGAATTTGAGGGACAGCATGTGATTATTTAAAACCAATGTGGAAATGAAAAAATTAGTATTTGTATATCCCCAAATGATTTTGCCAATGTGTCATTGTATACAACTGTAGACAAGTTTAACTTTTGCTAAATATATATATATATATATATATATATATACATATATATATATATATATATATATATGTATATAGTATTAGTTTTAAAATTTAGGTATAGTACCTCAGCAGTTAAGATGGGTTTTTAAGATTCTATGACATTTCTTCCATTTCCATAATTCTTTTGGTCCATTTTACTGGTATTTTGGTACTTTAATAAAGAAATGGATAATCAGCTTTTCTGAATCTTGCATTTATTGATTCATGTATTTTGTTTCAGAAAAATTAGTGAATATAAATTCACATGCATAAATGAACATACATTATAACACATAATCTTTCATTTATTCATGAATCTTTTATTTATATAGTTGGCATTTTGCTTTAGAAAAAATTTAGTGAATAGATGCATATTCACTGTGTGTCACAAATTGTCATATGTATGTGTGTATATGCATATATTTACTAACTTTTTCCAAAGCAAAATGTAAAAATTATGTATAATGTATTATATATACTATATGCCATTATATGGTAAATATTATTATATTCCATTACATATATATTTATAATATATAATTTATAATATATATTATACCATTATTTTCTATATATCACATAGATTATATGTACAATAGAATTAAGATCAGGTCATTGAATATAAATTACAACCCATAATACACTTATAAATAGCCATTTCGTATTGGTAAAAATCCACATCTCTCTCATTTACTTATCATTCATTAAACAGGTGTTTACTAAGGGCCTACTATATGCTAATGCTGCCAAAGGGCAAAGTTTTTTATTATGGCATTGTTTTAAATTATGGCATAGTATGTAACTAAATGAGGAATTCTTTCAGTTATCAAATGGGACTGTGTATTAGTGAGCATATATATCAATGAAGATACAGTATGTATAACCAATGGAATTTTCCAGAACAAAGGTTTATTTCTCACCCACAAAATATGTCTGTTGTAAATGGCCTCCACTTTTCTTTGCTCTGGGACCAGGCAATAGGTGCAGGCTCTGAGGAGCATCACACGCCTTTCAGATAAGAGAGGAGAGGGATATGGAAATAGTGAGCTCGCTCTAAATCTTCTATTCCCACACTTCACTGGCCAAAGCAAGGTGTAGGGAGGGTCACTTCTAATTTGAATAGAGCAGGATATGAATGATTATGAACATTACAACCTACCCCAGGGGGTTACCCAATGTTTTGTTATTTTCGGATAAATGCTGAGTGTGGACAGTGCTGCTATGACTGTGAACCAAAAGACCTTGCCTTTCTATGAATCACTCATATTTCAATTTCTGCGGTAACAGTAGGGTCCCTTTCTCTCTTTTTCTCTTTTAGTGACTTAAGTAACAACCGAATAAGCACTCTTTCTAACCAGAGTTTCAGCAACATGACCCAGCTGCTTACCTTGTGAGTATGAAAGTGTGGTACTCAGTTCTGATTAACTCACTGGACAACATGCATCTTCTAGGCACTGGACATTCTTTGTAAACAAGACAGACCAGACGGCATCTCTGCCCTCAAGGAATGGAAATACTTCTTGAGGAGAAAAAACAAACAAAACATTCATAAGTCAACAAATACTGACTTTACAAGAAGTGTTGGGTTCTATAAAAGAAACAGAATGGTTTATGTTTGTTGGTGGGTGAGGAGAAATCCTTAAGCAGCCTTCTGGAGAAAGTCACATCAGAGCTGGCATAGTTGAGGCATCAGCGTCCAGTGGGGGTAGGAAATATTCTGGACTGTGTTTAGGAAATAAATCTGTTGTCATAGTGAAACGACATAAATACAGTTTTTTTTAAAACTAATATGTGCCAATGTTCTCAATTTATAAGATGCTAAAATAACCCTTGCCTTAACCACTTTATTTATTTATTTATTTGTTTGTTCATTTATTTATTTATTTATTAGGGTGACAATTGTTAATGAAATTACATAATTTCAGGTGTACAATTCTGTATTACATCATCTATAAATCCCATTGTGTGTTCACCACCCAGAGTCAGTTCTCCTTCCATCACCATATATTTGATCCCCTTTACCCTCATTTCCTTCCCCCCACCCCCTGTTACCCTCTGGTAACCACTAAACTATTGTCTGTGTCTATGAGTTTTTGCTTCTCATTTGTTTGTCTTGTTCTTTTGTTGTTTTCGGTTTATATATCCACTTTATTTTTAAAATGACATTTGTCCATTTTTGGGATACCTGAGTAAAACAAATTGGCTTATGTGTGCTTTCAGAATTCTTAGTTACAACCGTCTGAGATGTATTCCTTCTCGAACCTTCGATGGATTGAAGTCTCTTCGACTACTGTAAGCATCTAACATTCAACGAAATGCCTTTCTTCTCAGGGATCAAGTTTTGGGTGGTGTATTTAATGATTCAACTGATTTGTTGATTCTTAGGTATTTTCAGATATATACATTAGGGCTTACTACAAATTTGGAAATAGGGAAATCATATCTTACTGTATCATATTTCAACAGCTTTCATTTAGACAATATAATGATCTCTTCCGCAATACTTCTTGCTGTAGTCATTTATTTGATAATATATAATATTTAGACGTATGTTTTATATAGATTGAATGAATTTTGAAAGAACTGTAGAAAATTTAAATTTCTTTACAGGTTATATAATACACAGATTTTCAAGTATATGAAATAAAACATGATCTTAAATCCCTGCATACTCCCCCAGAATTTACCGTTAAACACTTTGGTGCCCTCTTCTAGCCCTCCTTTATATGTATTTGTTTCTTCTCTCTGATGATATATGTGTGTCTTTGGCCACAGAACTTTTAAACGCCATGAGGAGCATGTGTTCGTGCTGTGCCACAGGTTTACTATCATTTGTTTTACTTTCAAATTTTCGTTGTTCTGTACAGCACTCTAAAGAACATTCTACATGTCATGGTACAAATGTGCTAGCATTCAGCAGCGATTTGCAGTGGGGAGTTGCTGTCAAATATATTGGGAGAGTACCAAAAATAGCCATTAAGTTGTCCTTCAAATGAGATTTTGTCTATTTACTTTTTCCACCCACTATTTAAGAGAGTACCTGTTTTTAATCACTCTTGCAAATATTGAATATTATTAATCCTTTCATGTTGTCATATGACAAATGGAATTATTTTCCATTTTTGTTTTAATTGGCAATTCCAATTACTAGAGCATTGGCCTATATTTTGTTTGTTTGTTGAGCAGTTTTGCTGCTTGCTCTTTGGGCCTGAGTATATCATTTCCCATTTTTGATTGGATAATTAGTCTTTTCCTTATTAGCATACATATCTTTATGCATCACTACTTGATTAAGTTTGCAGGTATTATCACAAAGGAATTATCCCTTGTGTCTTATGTATGTTGCAAATATTTCACATGCTGTTATTTGTATTTAATCTTTTATGATATGAATATGTCTTACATTGTCAAAATGTGTCACTACTTTTCATTATGATTTCTAAGTTTTATAAAATGGTTTTGAAAGCCTTCCCTGCCCCACGTTTATAAAAGGAGCTCTTCTATATTTTCTTTTAATAGATGTTAGTTTTATTTTTCCATTTAACTCTTCAATCTAGAATTGATTTTATGCATATAATGTGTTGTGGGAATTAACTTTTTGCTTTTCAAAATAGATACCCAGTTGTACCAAGACGATTTATTGAATAGACCATCATGCCTGCACTAATTTAAAACGCTTATTATAAACTGTAGTTTATTGGGAATTTTTCTGAGCTCTCTGAATTATGGGGATTTTAATTTTGCTTTTTCTTGCTTTTAGTTCTTTACATGGGAATGACATTTCTGCTGTGCCTGAAGGTGCTTTCAATGATCTCTCTGCGTTATCACACCTGTGAGTACCTAGTGTATGATGTGGAGTTAACATCAAACTGTCCCTGGCGAGTGAGTTTGAAACACACAGTCCTCTGCTTTTATTGTCACATCATAAGATGTGATTTGTTCCGTTTAAAGATAATGGAAATATTTTTAGTATAGATATGGTGGCCTCCACATGATAGCCTTAATTTATTCTTCTGGCTCTTCTTCCCCATTAAATGAGTTCTCTGTGCTTAGCCAAAAGTGTGTTTTCTCACAAATAACTTCCTTTTCTCTTGCTGTTCTCTGATTCTGGAATATGGGCTATCCTTCAATTCAGTCTGCCCAAGCCCCGCTCTTCTAAGTCACATCCCAAGGATTAACTCTTCCATGAAGCCTATCCTGATTTGCTCAAACTGTATTCACTTATTTAGCAAATAAATAAACTCAGCATTGATGATAGCTCCATGCAAAAGTAAATTAGACAGGGTTCAAGACTTTATAGTGTGGTAGAGAGAAACAGCCAAACCCTCATATTGGATGGAATGTTTTTCCTTTGTGTTCCCTGTCATAGTAGCCTGTTTGCACCTCCAGATTTTCTGGAAGTACAATAAAACTATTTAAAAATATGTGATAAATGGGGTCCAAAACACTAAGTTGGGTCAATTTCCATTGTGCCATTATTGGAGTACAGGGAACAGTCCTTGAATCCAAAGCCATCTTTGATCAAGCTGAATTTGGCAGGTATCTGCTTCCACTTAAATATCAATGTCAGTGGGTCTCAGTTCGCCTGAAGAAGTTGCCTGCCATATTACCTCTTGGCTTTGCCTTCCCCTACAAAACCTACCAAACCCCAAGAATTTTTGCCGGTTAGGAAACTGAGAAAGTGGTTAGGAGCCACCGGAATAGTCAATCATGTTACATCTGAATTCGCTTAAGGGGGCTGTGTTATCAGTGTAGAATTTTGTCCATCTGCCTATTTGGTGCTTACAGTTAATGTTTCTGCCACGGAATGATTTGGTCCCAGGAGGCAAGACCTCCACGTTTTCATATTTGAGCCCCAGCACCTACCTCAACGTCAAAGTCAGGAACCCTCCTCTAAGAACTCCAGGGATGTCATTTGCCTGAGATACAATGTTAATTAAAACCAATATCTAAGGGGTGCAAGACTGTAGTACAGTCTAGCAGAGAATGCAGCATAAAGGAAGTTGTCATCTGTCTGTTATTGTTAGGACGATGGATCCAAGAAGGCTGCACAGGAACAGTATTGCTTGAACTAAGTAGAACTTTCCTTTATGTGAATCCCCTCTCCCCCCACTAACAGTGAGAGCAGTTTGAATTGTCACTGTCAGGTGTTCTGTTCTCCATGTATTTCATTGATGCATTTGTCTTTTACTCCCTAGATTATAAAGGGCTCTGTTCTATTCACTCTTGACACTGAGTCCCCTGACGTCATAGTAAGGATGTTAGCAAATGTCAGTAAAGATAAACTCCTATGACTCAAGAACCTCATTTTGCTCATTTTTCTTTTGGAAGACGAGTTTGAATCTGGCACCTATTTGAGCATAACATTTACTATCCTCCAATTCTTGGTTAAACTACTAAAGTATTATGGTTTTACAAGCATATTTTGGGGGTTTTCTAATAAAAGAGTAAGATTAATTTTGCTTAGACTGTAGATCTCTAAACATTACTAATATGAAGTTAATTGTAAATCTGAATGAACCAGGTTTTAAATGCCATTTTATGTATCTCTTGTGCCTAAACTTGGCAATTATGTGAACCCATCGATTAACTTCTGTGGTCTCTGTTTATTAATCTGTACAATGGGTTATTAATAATATTGATCTCAGAGAGTTGTTGTTTTGGATAAAATGAGGTAATTCATGTGAATGGCTTAGCACAGTTTCTGCATATTGTAATCGCTCAATGTTAGTTATTATCTTGATTACTTTTCCTATTGCTACTGCTGCTTATGTGAGTAGTAACCAAAGTTCTAAAATGAAACACTTTTTAAAGGGACAGACATCCAATAATGATCTAAGTCAGTTCTGGTGAACTAGCTTTTTGCATCTTTATATTTCATGCCCTTTCTTATTTTTGTGCCTTTGTACTTCCTGTTCCGTTGCCCTGAAACATTACCTCCACCTACTTAAATCTAACTATAGAAAAACTTAGACATTCTTAACCACCAGTCCCCCAGAAAAGTTACCCTTTGTTCACAGTCATCTTGTAAATACTTCTACTGGGTCACTTCTCATTTAAATTATTTGCATGTATGAGTACCTATCAATCATCTTTGCAGAAGGAGTTTTTTGGAGTTAAAAATTAGGTGTTATTCATATTTGGGTCCCCAGAACCTAGCATAGTGATTGGGTTCTCGTGAAATAAATGGTGAATGAAGGCCGTGTTCCTCTGCCCTTAGAGTGTGCTTACACCCAATGTAAACCTGTCTCTGCAAACGCAAGGAGACTGTCTAAATTTCAGGTAATTGTTAACACTCGTGAAAATTCACTAAATCTCAGTTGCCCATAGTTCAGAAAAATGGGGAATTCCAATGTCTCCAATTTCTTCTAAATTGTTTTTGTCAGTAAATCTATATGGATTTTCTACTGAGCATCACTTTGAGTTATGTTGCCTTAGGAAATAACAATTGGCCCATGCTTGTGTATATATATATGTGTATATGCTTCTATGGTGGTGTTTTCCAGAGCAATTGGCGCCAACCCTCTTTACTGCGACTGTAACATGCAGTGGTTGTCTGACTGGGTAAAGTCAGAATATAAAGAACCAGGAATTGCTCGCTGTGCTGGGCCTGGAGAAATGGCAGATAAACTGTTACTCACAACTCCCTCCAAAAAATTTACATGTCAAGGTAAGGTTTTTAATCATTGGTATTTCTGTAAATAAGGATTTGCTGTGTTCATTTCAAAAGAAAAAGAAAACCATTTGCCACTGGACTTTAAAGGTAGAGCTGAAAAGCCCCAGTAACTAATTATTGTTTCCACTTATGCTTGGACAAGACAAAGCAGTTACTGAGGAGCCCAGGTAATGAATTAGGCTTTTCAAATAAATCACAGAAAATAGGCTGTTGGACATGAATAAGTTTTCTTTAAAACACGTGAAGAAATGAAGAGTATACGATTTCTGGAAATTCTTCTCATAGCATCTAACGAGTAAAAATATTTTGCTTCTGCCTTGTCTGTACGTGTGCCCTGCTCCTGGGGTTGCCAGGGCCCTGTGGCTTCCTGATGCCAGATAAGGAGAAATGAGCCCTCCTGAGTGTCAGGCCAAGCCTTCAGACTTGCCTCTTGTGCTACCATCTTCCTGTGTCAATGTGGGTCTTTCTTCCTTGTTTGTAGCGTTTCTTTCCCCTCTGTTTCATGTACTTGTGAATTCAAAATAGTGTCTTAGTAACAAATATTTTCTTTTCTTTTTATAGAAAAGAAAATCTAAAGAATAGGAAAATGTAAACCATAAGAAACATTTTATTTTTGCACGAACTAGAATTGTTATCATTAATCATAACACCTAGAGGTGACTACTGTTAAACTTGTTTGGTCTATCTTCCCACGTTTACTAGTCAAGTTATGTCGATTTAGCATCCTTACCACAAATGAGATAGAAGGTAACTATTATTCTTAATCTGTAGATTTTCAAGAGGGCCACTCATAATTATTAGATGGAGGAGAAAAATTGTTAGAAATTCTAAATATATAATCAGCAAATGTTTATTAAACATGTTTTATGGATAAAACTAAATCCTAGATACAGTGGAGCACAGGAAAGTTTATGATATGGTCTTGCCTTCCAAGGCTTGAAGACCTGGCTGAAAAATATAAACTTTCAACATTTGAACATTTAGGTAGGAAAAACATGTCTAAATAGGTAATATTATTGTACAGTGCATCACAGTATGAGCTCTGAAGCCTGGCCTGTTTGCGCTGAGCTAAAGACCGACTCCCTTTTCAATAGGTATGTAACAGCAATTTAATAGCTTAGCCAGTCTGTGCCTCAGTTTCCTCATATGTAAGCAGAGACAATGATAGTGTATACCTAAAAAGTTTTTGTTAAAATTAGGTGAGTTATCGTATGTGGAATCTAAAAAAAATTTTTAAAAGGCAATTTTGTAGAAACAAAGATTAGAATGATGGTTACTCGGGGCTGGGGGAAAGGGAAAATGGGGAGCTCTGTAAGTTAGAGGGTTCAAACTTTCAGTTATAGGAAGAATAAGTTCCAAAGATGGAATGTACAGCATGGTGACTATAGTTAATAATATGGTGTTGTATACTTGAAAGTTGCAAAGAGTAGATCTTAAGCCTTTTCACCACGCACACAAAAAAGTTAACTGTGAGATAATAGATGTCTTAATTATCTTGGTTATCATTACACAGTATGTGTGTCTATCCAATCATGACATTGTATACTTAAATATGTACCATTGTATTTGTCAATTATTTCTCAATAAAGTTGGAAATAAAAAGATTAGTTGAATTAATAGACGTAAAACACGTTACCTTACACACAAGAAGCACCTAATATAGGTTAACAGCTAATTTTATTATTAGAACCTTTCAAAACACCAACAAAAACTTATGTCAGACTTTCCAAGATTTATTGATTAAAGAAGGAATTTTCAAAAATTATATCCACTTCAAACATTTTTAACTTGGCATCTAAGCATTTTTTCCAGGGCTATAAATGGTTGCAAAATATGTCATTTGCGGTGCATTGGAAAGTTTGACATTTTAAAGCAAAACTCTTCCATTATTCTGTTGAGTATATCTGGTGGAATCTAAATAAAACATCTAATTGTAAAACAGGCAAAAACAAGATCCTCCTTAATATTTTACAGTATTCTTTTTCCTTGAATGTTGGTTTTCCTCCTTGATTTTCCATTTCCAGTACCTCAGAGAAATGTATCATTCTTTGTTACAAAATACATATATATAAGTTGAAGTGTTTTTCATTTCTTGCCACCAACAACCTGAGAGGTTTTAAATTTTTCTTTGAACTGGATTATTTCCACTAATACTCAAGCCATTGATTGGGACACCATTGATTGTGACAGCATAATTATTTATCCATATTTTAAGATTTTTATTAAAACTTGAAAGTAGAATTTTATTGGAAGTGCCTCTCTGGGATTATGCACATTGATTGCAAGAGACTTGGCAAATATCCAGTGTTTTAAAGTGGTATTTTGTGACCCCAGATGTTTCCTTGAGTCTGTGCCTCACGGTGAAATTCCTGGAGCTGACCTGGGAAGTACACCATTCTTTGTAAACTGGTACGATTGTCAAAGAGAAGGAGAACCGGCCTAAAAACTTCATCTTAGGCATGTTGTTGGGCAGAATGGTTTTAGAAAGATTGTGTGTGGGAAGTTGAGGAACTACAAATTGATTCTATTATGCTTCTCTGTGCCCAAGGATACCCGTACTCCACTTTGAAAAATGCTAGTGCTTATCTATATTTCTTAAAGTTTAGAGTTCCCTGGAAATTTTTTTTGAAAAAAAACAAAAATGTCATGATAACACAAACTTGAGAAAAGCGACATACTTATATTCAATTCTTAGAGCATTCTAGTTCACATTAATTGATTAAATGTTCTCATTACTCAAACACATGCATGCATACATACATATATACATACATAAACGTCAGTTTAACTCAAGATTTAGCTAACTGATTTTACCTTTCTTTTTTTAATTAATGATTATAATATCTTCTAGTACTTAGTGCAGTGTGAATAGACATGTGTTTGAGGAAAAATCGGTCTGGATCAGTACCGCCTGGTAGAACTGACTGCAGCGATAGAAATGCTCTGTAGCTGTAATATCCAGTGTGGTAGCCACCGACCCCATGTTGTTGAGGACTTAAAATTTGTCAGATGCAGGCGAGGAAGTGAATTTTAAATTGTATTCAAATTGACATGTAAATAGCCACCTGTGGGTAGTGGCTTCCATATTGGATGGAGCAGTTGCTCCAAGGACTCAGGGGGAGGGTGGCGGTGAAAAGTGCAGTGGTGCAGGTGTGCTAGGCCAGCTATTTAGACAAGTGTGAGGACAGTGCTATGTGTGGGCAGAAGTGCAGGAGCAGAGTCGCGCTGGGAGAAGGGCTGGATCTGTCCCAAGGCCTCCAGGAAGCAGTCGAGCTGAGACTTGTTCACTGACAGATGATGTAAGGCCTGCACTCTCAGCCCAACAGTCGCAGTTTCGTTTAATGTTCACTAAGTTATCAAATCAACAAATTACATACATTTCAAGATATACCCTAACCTGGATAACAAACAGCACGGGTGCAGGCCAGTTGAAAAGCAGTGTAGACATTCATAACTCAGCAAATATAGTATAATTGCATTTAGGATTGACTCAGTTTTTCTCTACCTTAATGTAATTTTAGAGTGATAGAAAGCACGGAAACTCATAATGCCCTGTGTCAGTATTTGTGTTACCATTGGTCAAAATTTGGTGAGGTTTCATTATCTTATTAAGGCTCTGCTAGTTCAAGATGTATAACAACTGAGACTGAATCTCTGCCGCTACTACTACTACCAGTAATAATAATAATAATAAAACAACAGCTAATTTGTATTGAGCAGTTTGCATTATGCTGAGAATTTTATATAGATTCTTATCTCTTGTTTGATACTTATCTCTTTTAATTTTTACATCATTCCTGTAGTAGGCACTAATTATTTCCCCATCGGAGAGAGGAAAATACTGCAATTTAGGGAGATTAAGCAATTAGTTCAAAATCACTCGGTTGCTATATGAAGGAGGCATAATTTGAACCCTGACTCTCTGACTGCAGTTTTACTACTCAAGTTTACTTTATAATTTTCAATAAAATACATTCTCAAAATAAATTATCAATATGAGTAAGATCGCCCCCCTACTATTGAAACATACTTAGAAAATGAAAGTTTTGAACCTCCTTCACACAATTTTTCTAGAAATATTTACTGATAAAAAAAAAGGATTAGTAGATGGCAAAGTATCCTAATCTAGTAATTAAAATAATTCACTCCGAGAAGTCTGAATACTATGTTTCAAAGAGTACATGCTTTGTGAACTTAAAAGCAGTAAAATAATGCTTCTTTAAATATCTCATAATTTGAGATTTTTTAATACTTTAATGTACCTTTTCACATAGTTATGCCTGTTTAATATGTTTTATTCATGAAAATCACGTAAGCATATACTAATATTAAGGATTGCAAATATGTAATTTCAAATTATAGCAGGAAGATGAATATTCTTTATTTAAAGACATGTTTACATAGCTGTATTTAAATATAATTTAAAGGTTCTCTCTACAGGAAAAGGATGTGCTATTATTTTGAGAAATTAATTCTTTCAAAACAATTCTTGTCCTAGATTTTTTTCAAAGTATTCTTTTTTCTTTATGATATAATCTCATAGTTTCAGTGTACAACAGAAATAAATGAACTGGATAAAATAGGTTATTAAAGCATATGCAATCCATTCCCAGATTATCACACTTGAGTGGGAAGCAGATGGTCATGACTTGTCTTTATAACCACATGTCCTGTCCTTATCTTTTCAATATCAGCTGAAATGAGAATGATTATGCAGTCAGTCAGCAATAAAACAGAGGTTTTTGCCTTCTCAGGTTTTCATTGAGAAAGGCACCATGGAATATAGAATATTGTTAATTTCTAATATTCCCTTTATTGTTGTGGGCCAGGAAGATGTAGCTCTACAGAAAACTAAATTTTTCATTTTTAATTTGACAGACACTTCTTAAACACTTAAATGTGCTAAGGCATGAACAGTCTAATGGAAATTAATTATAGATTCCTTCTTTCATTCGACAAATACTAAGTGAGCTCCTGTTAAACACCAGGAAGAGTTCCAAAGGTGTTAAGAATACAATTAAACAAGACAGAGAAAAGCCAACCCTGTCCTCATGGAGCTTATGATCTACTGATACATATTTTAAGTAGATAATCTAAAACAATATGGAGATTTGGCATTTTAAATATATGTGTGTGATATATACATATATATATATATATATATATATATATTCAAGCCAAAACGTGGAATTGTAACTGATATCACCAGGCCCATCAGGCCATTAAGAGATTCTTAGTGAGTCAAGTGGAGCTAAGAATGAAACACAAATGAAGAGGAGAGGCCCAAATGGGCAGGAGTTTAGTATCCTTGAACTCAATAAAGAGGGAAGGATATGGTGTTCAAAAAGCACTAATTACTTCCTTTGTATAGGTCAGCTAAGGGGTCAAGCACATAGTTATAACTTCGAAATAAACTTAGATGTTAGGGACTATGATTTCCTCGCTGGTTAAAGAAAATATTCAGGTTTATACATAGATATTTGCCAAAAGCACCATCTTTAAAACACAAACAGGAATTATTTTTCATTATACTTTTAAAACCTTAAAATACTTAAGTTTTAGCCTCTTTGCCTCTTTTCCTCTTTCTTCATTTTATGCCGACACCTCTTACCCACTCTTTAATATTGACATAGGTGGGGTTCTCCTCTTAGCCCTATTAAATTAATTGATTTCAACCTGATGACTTCAGATATCTATCCCTGACTTTTCTTATGAACTTCAGATTCATGTTTTCACTCCCTTAGTGAATTCTTCTTCTTTGATGGCTTGCAGAAGCTTAAAATACATATTTCCACACATACGTTTCCATTACCCATATCCTCTTACAACTGTCTTCTGTAATTAATATAAATAATGTCTCTACTGCAGAACTGTAAGTTCTTTTCTAGAAACTTGAGCATTTCACCTGGTTTTGAGCCCCCAAAACTTAGCCTAGTGCCTGACATCAAGTAGATCCTCGATAAATATTTGATAAATGAATGACTTAATGATGGAATGTTAAAATATGTGATTGATACTCATGCTTAAGAAATGCAATAATATAATAGCAAGTGGAGTGTAGAATCTTTGGTTTTAAATAAAAACCTCCTCTTAGTAAATTGTCCCCATCTCAAATAACCCCTGTATTTTTTCTGAGCTGTCTTTGATGTACCTCTGACTTTAAGGGCAGTGCTAGAAGATTTCTTATTTGACTCATGTTCCCAAGGGATGCGAGAATGAAGGCAGATTCTGGGATATCGTTAGAAATTTGTATCTGGAGCTTTAGTCATAAATCAAAGTGAGCTACAATTCTCAGTGGGTGGTAATCTTGGTGTCAGGTGCATAGCTAGTGATTTGAGTCAAGTAAGCAAGTCTGCCTACAAACTTTAATGGATTTGAGGTCCGGCAGTTCTTCCATTAAAGATTAAAGTAACAGACAAAGACAAATTGTTAACCAAACTGTCTTCTCATTTTCCCTTTGAATTATTAAGCTAAACACACCTCTAATCTAGATAGCTGAGGCTTGAAGGCTCTCTTAAATCAAGACAAAATCTTAAATCTGTCTAGTTAGCCTTGACTGGCCTCATGCATTTCAGTGGCATTAGTAAAAACCTGTATTTCTAGAGCTAGATTTCTTTTCTCCTCTATGGCACACATCTTATGAGGGCTGATATTTCCGCAATAATGTAACATTTCTTAAATCAGTGAACCTTGTGAAGGAGGAAAGATTGAAGATCAGCAAAGTTACATCAGCAAGCAATCTGTAGTTACTTGTTGAGTAGCAATGCGAGAGGAAAAGAGAACCTTTTTCCGTGTTGTACTGTTATTTCTGGTGGTTGTCCTTACCAAATGTACAAATCAAACTTGTACTCCTTAAAAATATAAAACCATTAACTCTGGGTGTTGTTACCCAATGGATGATTATCTCTCCATGCCCACTTCCATTCCCCCATGGTTTGGATAATAATAGCCCCTACAGTTTTCCCAAATTTCAGCAGCTCCTGGCATAGACAGAAGGTACTCCGTGAACTGGTGATGAATGAATAAATGGCGAGCTCTAATTTGCCTTTGTCTGTGTTAAATTTGAATAAACAAGCAGAGGAAGACTGTGTTTCTCTTTTTAAGTAAACCACTTATGCCTCTCCCATCTTAGCCCCTCATCCTCATCCCCAGCTTTGGAAGTCTGGGAAAGAGGCTTAGAATTTGCTGTGGCTTCTATACTTGTTTTCACTATATTCTGTGCTCGATATCCACTGGCATCTCATCCAATGCTTAAAACAACCCATTGAGATGGCTGCCATTATGCTGCTAACTCCACACACTTACGTGACTTGGGTTGATGGGCTTCAGATTTTTCTGTGCAAGATTAAAACACATGCTAAAAGACTGTTCTACTTCCTGTTCCTGGACATCTTCTTTTCACCTGAGACTCATCAAGTGTGCAAAAATAAAAAAGTGTCGGTTTGCTTCTAGAGAGCTGTGCTAACTCTTCTACCATTTCATTATGACTTTTTATTTTAGCATCTCCCTTTTACTCTGATAAAGACACAGATTAAAGGTGTCATTCCCTTTGAAGAAGAACTTTGCCGGGGAGGAGGATCTCAGAGAAAAGTGTCCTGGGTGGCAAGTGAAATCACAAATCGAAGACAAACAGAAGACTGAGCACAGTCTTAGAAGAGGAGCAAAGTATGGATGGGAAGATCAATGAGGACAGAAACACATACAGGGGATAGTTGACCCTTGAACAACATGGGTTTGAACTGTGTGTGTCCACTTGTATTCATTTTTTTTTTCTCGATAAATAGCTGTACTGCTTTTCATCCACAGTTGGGAGTCTGAGGATGCAGAGGGCAGACTGTACACTTTGATTTATGCCGTTTTATATAGGGAGCTGGAGCACCCACGATTTTGGTATCCACTGGGGATCCTGGAACCAATCTGTCTCAGTTACCGAGGGACAACTTAAGTTTTGGGGGAGTTAAAAGTAATCTGCAGGTTTTTGACTGCATGGGGTTAGTGCCTCTGATCCCTGAGTTGTTCAAGGGTCACCTGTAGTTCTGAGTGGTTAGAGTATAGAAATAAGTAGATTTAAGTAAACCAGATAGATGTAAAAAAAATCACATTATGAGAAGGATGTTTAGTTGGGTGGTATTACAATCTAAATACAGTAAGAACAGGACATTCATTTTAAGACATTTCAGAGGATGCTGTCATTTACAATTTGTATAATTACAAGATCTTTTGAATTACCCTTCAAACTCAACTACTGGAAATAAGAACTTTTCAGTGAAGAAATGACTTTCAAAGGACAATTTAAAAGAAGGAGAATCAAACGGAATGATAGTGGTAATATCAACTTTACCAAACTGAAGGAGTTAGAACTCAGTATTTTGCCATATTCCCAATCCTCATGTCACCAAAACAGTTTGTGGGTTTAAGAAAATTGCCGGAAGAGGCCTGTGTGTGAGAAAGCTAGTTATTTTGATTCCTTCAGCTATGGATTCAAAAATGTATCCATGTACCCAGGTTTTTTGTTTGTTTGTTTGTTTGTTGGTGTGTTTTTTTGGTAAAACAATCTCTGACTTTCATTTAAATAATCAAACTTGAAAAATGCCACATTCCATAGAATAAACTTAGAAACTGTCAACTCTGAACTTCTCTATTCAAACCACAGTCTCACAAGGTGGAAAGCACAGAAATAGACCAAAAGATCATTTTTCTCAAGGTCTCGGGAAGTGGCCAGATGAATGTTTGCATTGCTTGCAATTTGCTGACGGGCTGTTTTGCTGGTGTACATTAGCTGCTTTATCCTACACCTACGTTCAAAATCAGATTTTTTTCTTCTTCTAGCCTAGCTAAGGGATCCATTATCAGTTATAATAGACATTTCTTTTTCTATTGCTCATTCTAAGTGTGCTAACGTTAGCCATTTATTGTGCAGTATTACATTAATTTAACTTACGACTTTAACTTACTGCCACTATTTATTTCTCCAGTATGCCAGGTAGCTAAATTTTTGTTCTTCATTGATAAGTTAGGAGGGGCTGAGAAATCCAATTTCTATCAGGATCACTTCAATGTTAATCTCAGTAATTTTCCAGCTGTACTCTGCTGTAGTGACTGCATTAGTTCTTCTGGTGACCAAGGAAACATGTCGGGACATTGGCAAGCCCTCCTTTCGTGACTGAAGTGTCGCTGGAGGCAGCACCACCCCTTCCCATTAGTAGGTATAGTCATCGCAAAACTGTCATCTATTTCGAGTGGTGAAAAAAGAGAGAGGAATCTCTATGTAGATGTATTTCAGGGTTTTGTTGTTGTTGTTAATAGAAAAACTGAGCAATACAGAGCATTATCCTGCTTTGGATTTTACTGCAAAACCTTTATATGTATGTGCTGGTGCTTCCCAGGGCGAGGAAATACTTAGATATGAAGAGTGTGATGGCCTCCATGTTCTTTCATACATGACTTTCTGTCAGTAGATGAAAAACTCACAAACATAAACTATATCATCTGTAGAAAACCTTGATGAAAGGTAGTTCATATGAGCTGAGCTCTGATAGCTACTTGGGTGGAGGTACCTTCAAATGTTAGAGCAGTGATGACAGAGGGAGATCATGCTAGAAAATTGGGTCAGGCAGCTTTGCTAGAGATTCCGTGTGATGAAACATGCAATTGGAATTGTCGCTGCTGTTTCATGAACATAACATACTACACAGAGATTGGTGGTAGCAGAAACATTGTTAATGTTGATGTTATAAAATATTAGTGTTTTATATATAAAGATGTCACTCTGACAGTGTCCTCATCAGACAGCTGCTAAAAGGCAATCTAGTGAGCTCTTACAGTGTGCAAAGAAACATCAGTGCACCATAATTCTATTGAGGACAGTCCATTGTCTACACTGTTGTGGAATAAATATTTGCAACCAGAGGAGAATGGCTGCCACTGAATCCGCACTTAATCTAAACCTTTCCTGGATCACAAGTTTTTAAAAATGTGTATCCCAAAAAGTGGGATTGCAGGTAGCCATCGTTTCAGTGGTACGTCCTTCTCAGAGAAGAAGATACAGAAGTTACATCCATCATACTTATGCCTGTGCTAATATGCTAACAAACTGAACCAAAAGGATATGAGGGAATATAATGGAGATTATATTTGTGATTTATTTGCATATGCATAAAAGTAGCACTGTTTTGTATCTCCTGTATGAAAATCACTCTACTGAACTAATGTTACCAGGGCAGGTACATACTATGTTATATTTAATTGATGAAGTTGTATTTTAACTGATGAATTTCTATTTATTCAGAAAACTCACTCGTCTCCCAGCAGACACACACACGTACACACACACACACAACACACACAAACACACAGAGCCCTCTTGGGGATGGATGGCATGTATTTCAGTGACAGCTGGCTGAGGTTAAGATGCAGGCAGTGGCCATGGAACTCATCCACAGATGCTAGTCAGCCCATGAGGAGACTGATCCCGTGACGGTGGCATCATTCACATCCGATACTAACCACCTGAGAACATAACCTGGAGTTCCACTTTGATGCCAGAGAGTCTCACTGTCCCTCGCAATGAAAAGGCCTGTTGTGTTCTTGAATATAATACGATGATGCAGATTTCTGGTTTTGTCAGGGAAGAGAAGCACATGTGAATAATTTTATAGAATAAGAATTTTTACACAACATTGACTGTTACATAAAGGCATTGCGATGATTTTAACTGCACTAAAAGTAGAAGGCATCATTTTCTCATGTTTTTCAATTAATTTTTAGGTCCCGTGGATGTCAATATTTTAGCCAAATGTAATCCCTGTTTATCCAATCCGTGTAAAAATGATGGCACCTGTAATAATGATCCAGTTGACTTTTATCGCTGCACCTGTCCATACGGTTTCAAGGCAAGTAGAACCTGTGTGGGAGCAATGATCTGCAAGCACAGCTTTCCGTGGTGGGCCTGAATTGTTTTGTTGTGCCGACAACTATTTTATTTACACTCAACTCTACTTGGCCATTCCTTCTCCAGGGGCAGGACTGTGATGTCCCAATTCACGCATGCATCAGTAACCCATGTAAACATGGTGGCACCTGCCACTTAAAAGAAGGAGAAAAAGATGGATTCTGGTAGGTCATCACTACTCTGTGATCTTCTCTGTCTAAAGTTTAGAGGAGGAATAAGTGAGAAAAACCATGAATTTTCCTTTTCAAATCAAGGAACATTATTTTTAAAAGAATGCCAGAAACCTGTTCATAAGGACAATATGTACTGCACTATAAAACAAATGGAAATGTTACAGTATTCTTAGCTCAGGACGCTACAAACTCAAGCCATTTAAAAACACACACATACACACATTATGATTAATCAAGGCAGTTAGGTCAAGACAAAACAGTGGCTCCTTTTGCTAATTAGTCACAGACTAGTCTCCTCCTGCAAATTATATATATTCATCTGCTGTTTGTGTATCACTTTAAAGACCGTGTATAATGAATGATAAGATATAGTTCCCACTGAAACAGAAAATTAATGATTCATTTCCAAGCCACAATATGAGTAGACAAACATGCTGTGAACATCTTTAATCTGGAGTTATTTAATCATAAGTCCAATTACTTCAGATGTACTTCATGAATTATGAATAGAGTTCTTGTAATGACACTAATAATTTCACATAAGAATGCTAAAGTACTACTGAAGCTTGTTAGCAATATCACTTTTGATAATAAACGTGCTTCATTTCTGCATTCTGTTATGAAATCGTCTCTTTTTCATCAGGACTTTTCAAAGATTATTCTGATGCCTATAGGATTAAATGTACAATGGTTTGTGCCAGTGAGAAAATTTGCATTTGTTGAAACTTAGAGAGAACATTCGCATTTTATAATTGCAAGGAAGATAAAACTTTATTTTCAGATTTCTTTTTTTGTTCTGAGACATAAAGAACATTGCACATAGGGTAGTAGGTGTTGTTGCTTTTTTTTTTTTAAAGTTAGAACCGATTCCCCCTTATTTATGAGCAAAGAGGTGTGAATTATTTTATTAAAGTATAACTTGAGATAAAGATACCAAGGGCTGTAGAGTGAACTTTGCTTGTGTTTTAAACCTACAAATATATTGGATTTCTTGACTTACAGGGCCATCTCCCATCTTGCATTCAGCACAAATTTCTTTATCATTTTAAATTGTTTCTGATTTGGGCAATAGTACCTTAAATTGATGCTTACAACATGTCATTTAAAACCATTTTAAAAATCAGTTTCTTATAGTTAGAAGTTCTGTAATTGATGAGTGTATTTAGTTTTTTGTTGTTTTCTTTTCCTCGATGTTTAGACCGTGTGTGTGTGTGTGTGTGTGTGTGTGTGTGTGTGTGTGTGTGTGTGTTTTACATGCATGGAATTGTTCTTTTTTCCCCCTTTTTTGTTCCTCTTGGTGTTCAGGTGTATTTGTGCCGATGGATTTGAAGGAGAAAATTGTGAAGTCAATATTGATGACTGTGAAGATAATGACTGTGAAAATAATTCTACATGTGTCGATGGGATTAATAACTACACATGCCTCTGTCCACCTGAGTACACAGGTAGGAAGAATAGGAAGTGCCATGCCATTAATGTATGTATCTGAAAGCATCATGGGAGCTCTACTGCATATGCTTTGTAAACCATTGTCTTATCCGATAACTGGTAGTTGTTTTGGAAATTAGATGTAATGTCAGTAACAGACAGAGTTGAAGATGATTTCAGCCAACCAACTCAAAGACCCACCAAGCTCAGTTTTAATACAAGCATATATCATAAAGTCATAGTGTCCAGCAAAAACGAAGTCATCACACTGAAGCTATCAGTCCCACAGTTGAATGGCATTTCCATACAAAGCATTTCTCCCTTGCAAACCACCCCACCAATATACACGTGTATGCAAAAAGAGGGCCATTTCTTTACATAGTGAATACAGATTTTGAGATTATTTGTGTCCACACTTGTTCCTTCATTAATGAGAGGTTTTCCTCTAGTAACTCATGTTGTCCAAAATACAGCACACATAGGAAGATACTGAGCACTTTAGATAATCTTATGAGACCATCACCTTTTTTCTGACATTTTTGTCTCATCAGATGATTAATCTGATAAGACTGTCCAAACTGCTTAATTTCTTCTGGATAAACCAATTTGCTGGAAAGTCAACATCAAGCTTATGACTTGTCTGCTATGTCAGAATATGTGTTTTCGATTTATTTTTGTGGCTATGAATAAGAAATTTCGCAGTTACAATCTTGTTTTCTTAATAAATGACATAGTTTTAATGTTGATAGAGAAAAAGAGAATGTTATACATTTTATTTGTCAGAAAAAAATGGGACAGTAGAATCTATCAAATTATTCCAAGTTACTGTTTTCATTTTCTGAGTATTTTTCATTAATTGCATTTATTTACATATAATTAAATCCATAGTTAAGAGTATCAGAGGGTGAAACAACTATGTAGATGAGTGAGGTTAACATGTTTAAACATGAAAGATGAAATCACATCTATGTGATTAACTGTCCCAGGGATTTGCTGGAAAAATCATAGAAATGTAAACTTTTATGGAATACCCAAATTAATCAATGCATTTGATTAATTACCTTTCTTGATGTGAAATGCTAGACAGAATAATTGGGTTCTGTTTTGACACCCCAGATCTTTTTAAGTGCCTCGGTAGCTGCCTTTTCCATGGTATACCCGTAAAGTACCCGATGCCATGTAAAGTAATATACTCAGTTTCCAATAGAAATCTAAACATGTTGTATCCACCAACTGCTCTATTACATATATACAGCCCTTAGGCTCCTAGGTGGGCAGAATCTGAGTGTTCTGTGATAGTTTGCATTAATAAAGGATAGGAAGTATATCCAGCATGCACAGATTCAGAAGCCCTTGGAGCTACGCTGAGAATTGAGTTTTATTGGCTGGGCTGCTTTGGACTTGTATAAGAAGCCCAATGTTTGTATTGAAGTCAGTTACCTAGATTTACCTAAATAGAATAGTTCTCTTTTCCCATCATTTGTTCTAATCATTATAGAATAGGCTCAATTCACTCTTTAAACCAATCTACTCTGACCAGGACACATTGGACCCAAGGATTTCAAGCACACTTTGGCTAGCCATTGAGGTCTTGAGAACAGAAACCAGGAATTTATCTCTGTCCCCTGACTGTTGACAACTGAGACTCAAGCCCTGCCACGTACAGGCTCATAGGGGCCTTTTTTATGATCATTTACAGACGGTGGCAGAGTCTTCTGCATTGGTTTGGAGGGATCCTCCTGCTTTGGCTTTAGATTTGCTATACTTTATTCCTTACCCATTTCTTTTGAGTCTTTGTCTTATTTTCTCACCCTTCATTTTCCTAGCTCCCTTCCTACACTGGATCCTCTTGAACACATACTTTCTCCACCACGATGACTCAGTTCAGTGCAACTCCCTCTGAGATGTATTATGAAGCCTCATCTCCCTGAGTCAGATATCTATCTTTGAAACATTAAAAAAAGAAAAAGAAAACAAAAATAAGAAAGAAGCATGCGCACACACACACACACACACACACACACAAAACCACAAAGCTCAATAAACTTTTTAGCCAAAATGTGACATCTGTAAAAGCTATCATGTGAGAACCTGCCAAGACGATCTGTCGAGAGCCATTTGGCTCTCAACAAGAACTGTGACTCTTTTAGTCTTTTTAAGCATAGCCATGGCAGATACCGGTTTGCCTTCATTTTGGCAAAGTATAAACAAAAATATTGAACTCAATAGAAATGTCATAGCATACAAAACATGAAGATATGACCACTATAACTTAGGGCAGAGTCTTGTGGGCGACGCAGAGGTTGACGATTTGGCATTAGCGCAAATGTCTAAATGAGGCACGTTTGAAATTCATCTATTAACTGTAGTAGTTTTGTCCACATGTGAAGTGAGCTCATTTACAAAATATCAGACAACCATCTGCAGAATTTTAAATCAGTGGCACATAGTGGTCTTTCATAATCGGAAAGTATAAATTGGGCTCTAGAGTTTTATATCCTGCTTCATCCAAGTCTGCAGTTAGGGAGGAATTTTCTTAGAATGTGGCTGTATTGTTTTAGATTTAAGTTTGGAATCTGATTAATGAGCGTGAGATCTGGGAACAGAAACCCTGCTATGCTCAGGGAATATAATAATGTTGTCATTGTTTAAAAATCATTCAAGTCACAAGTTGCTTTCTGTTTGAAGATTTTTTTACTCTATACCCCAAAGGCATACAATGAGAAAGTGAACTCTTTAGTTGGAGCAAATAAAACTTCATGGAAAAAGCTTGTAAATTATTATGGGGAAAGGTTTTACATTTGGCATTCATGGCAAGAGTCAGAATGGACATACAGTTGTTAATGGAGACAGTTCAGGAATCTGAAAACAAACTTCTCTGACAGAGAAGTCGTGATGTGATGGGCAGGCTATAAAACATGGCTAGAAATATTTGAAATAAAATGAACCACCATTGGGAAATTTATTAAATTTATTTAAGCCCTTGTGACCAACACCACAGTAAATGGTTATTGATTTGTTAGAGGACAATACTCTCTGCTCTTTTCTGCTGCAAGGATTGACAACATAAATTGTAAGGGTCAATATTGTTTTTCTATGATCTGACCTTTGCTACCCTCCCCACCCTAGTTATCATACTGTTCTTTTCCACTTAATTCAATCCATTATCTGTCCTTCTAGTTGTATAATATATGGCTGTTGATTGTCAATATTCTTCAGGCAAAGTTAATTTTTGAAAAGTTAAATTCACTATCACTCTAAATTCAAATTACTACGCTAAGGATTGAGCAAGTAGGACTCTGGAATTGCTAAGCAAATAATTTAAAATTTTACTCTAAGGTTTAATTTTAGCTTGAGAGATTTTTTTTTTTTATCATTATTATATCCTTTCTGAAAACAAGACTTTTCTTGAAGGTAAATTTTCAAGAAGTTCCTCAAATCACATAATTTCAAAACCTTATAAAAATGAAAATTATAAACATGGCACCCCTGCCATGTTGAAAACTTGACGCCTTTTCTTAAGCTCTGGTATGAACTTGGGTATTGAACTGAAAAATGTGTTTTGCATGTTTCCTAATTGTCAGGATCCTGAATCTGCTCTGTCAGGATTGTTTCTTAATTAACCCTATTCTCACGGGCCTGCCTACCAAGATGGTATAAAGTTGATCACAATGTAAACCCTGGTATTGTTTAATGGAATTACATAAACTCAGAAAGTGAAAGCGTCCATACCAGTTGGGCATGTAAAGGCTTAGAATATACTTTGTGGAAAAAAATTGCAGACCATTTTAATTTTTCCATGTTGCACCATTATCTCTTTGTTTTCCAAATGTCCAATGCCCACACACAAGCTATTAAGTGCACATCTTGCAAAGTAAGGCTGCTGGTTAAGTCACCAGGTTTAGACGCAGCTCTCTGGCTCCCTCATTTCCTCCATGTTTGTGCATTTGGCCGGCTGTAGGTAAGAAATCTAAGCCTTGCTTCCCTTTGCTCTCTCACCCTTGGCTTCTCTGTTGTTAAATGCTGCACATTCGCTTCCTGTACCCTGCTGTTGTATTGCAATGTAAAAAGTCTTTTGTCTCTTCTGTCTTTGTCGCTGCCAGCTGCTAATCTGAATGAGGTGGAAAAAGGTCAGTTGCCTTTTAAGTCTATTATGATTTTCATTTTTGTTTCCCTCTCTTTTAAAGCTATATAGGCTTCATTATGTGTACGTGGGGAAAAGACTGTTGACACAATCTGAAATCTGGAATCGATAGGTTGAGTCGGTGGTTCAGACCCTTGACAGATGGATAGCTGTGCCAGACACTATAAAAAGGGCATCTGAAATGCACTTTACCAATTTCTAGAAGGCTATGAGAGAAACCCTCTGAGTGGGAAGAAGGGGTGGCTAAAAAAAGAAAGAGTAATGCTTTCTACTTTCTGCTTGTCTGTATGCTTTTACTTTTTTAAAGATACCGTGACAATTTTTTCAATACTGGGGATTTTCCAATGACTTTAATATCTTTAGTAATTTGAAACATGAGAAATATTGAAAGGTGTATATGTTTATTAAAACAGTTTTTACAATAACTATATAAAGGCTTAGCGGTTGATTTATAAAATGACATTGTCAAATTCATATTATCACACGTCATGAGTACCAGGCAGTATTTTTAAAGCATAAGAAGAGCCGTATCTAATCATTAGTGTCAATATGGCCTATGGGGCTCCCCAAATATATCAGGGCCCAGGAAAGGGAGCCCTAGAAGTGATGAGGGCGGAGGCATGTCTGTGGACTCATCATGGTAATCTGTGCAATGGTATCTTAAAGATTCATAATTATTACTAATAACATTGGATTTTTACTCAACCCGCTCGCTGACCAAAAGTCTTCAAGTGTCTCAAGTACAGGGAGCCAGTATGTGCTTGTCTTAACAGTTCCGTTTGCATGTGCAGCTCTGACTGTATGCTTTGAGCGCTGACGTGGAATGCATTATATACTGGCCTTCTGGGTCTCCTCTTGCTAAAGGACTTACTTCTTTCTGTCGCATTGTTCAGGCGATTTACTGTGTTTCGTCACTTACTATGTGCAGAGTTAAGTTGGGGAACATGAAAAAATGTTTTCATGTCTTAGAATGTAAAGATATAGCCTGTGCAGTTCTCTGTGGATTGAGGCATCCAATGACTGTTGGCCAAATGTCATCTCTTCTTTTTATGAGAACTAAAGCGATTAGTGGTCTGGGCAGGGCGGCCTAAGGCCTGCGTCTATCTCAGAAACACAATAGCAATTACTCTGTCACAGGAATATGCCCTGAAATAGCTCTGTGGACTCTCAGGAGCACACTTGGCAGTGTGATCCTGTTTTAAGCCACCATGTGGTATCATGTGTTGACTACATTTCATCCTTATGTTTATAAAAGAGGTCTTTTATTTCCAGGAATCCACTACTAACTGAATTTGCCTTTCAAAGCAGTCAAATCAGTCTCTATTTTTTCAGTACAAAACGTAACTACAAATTAAATGATATCTCTTTATAGCACTGAGGGTAATTTTCTTAAATAAAAAGAAGCTTCCTAATTAGCTGCCATATTGTTAATTTGAAAGAACCTTGTAGATAAGAAAAATAAGCATTTGAGCAATCGCTAATATAAAACAGTGAGAAAGCACCTACCCAAGGATATGTGGCTTGTAAATAGGGGTCCAGATGGCAACCAGTGTCTGTCTACCTGACCCCAAGGCAAGCACTCTAATTTGGGAGCCTACGACTGGAACCAACATCCCTTCTTATCTGCTGCCATCTTCCAGCCTTGGACTCTTTTCACATCCCACAGTGGCTCCAATTAATTATTTATGCACATTAAGCTTGTCTTCTGCTTTCTCTTCAGCTTCTCATACACAATGCACATTGGAAAAGAGTAAAGCTGCAGCTACCAAATTCAGGTGCAGACAAGCAATCTATATTGCGTACATGTGAAAACAAGAAAGTGCCCAATCAATACCTGTACAATTAATTAATTCCCCTGATGAGTAGGCTGCCTTTCCACCACTTAGGGTGGGTGGGATACTGATGACTTTGTGTCGCTAATGGGAAAAGCTTGGGTTTCTCATCCTGGAGCTAATATTTTTCAACTCTAGGAACTCTCTCCGTTTTTTGTTTGTTTGTTTGTTTGTTTATTTTGTTTTTTCTTCTGTGAAACAAAGATAGTGACATCTGTCCCACCTCACATCAGTTTTCCAGAATAGCATGGAAGAATGTGTAGGAAAACACTTCAAAATAGTTTATGTCTATACTCCAGAAATATCAGGGGCTGCCCTGCATGAAAGGTGTTAAGTTTTGCATCATTAATTCCAGCCATTATCACTACAGTGACTTGCTTTAGACGATTCGATGCCATTCCTGATGACATAAGGATTCTTACAGGAATTTTGATAGAGAATATCCCACTTAAAGGAAATTACATGTGTGAAGGAAATTTCTTTTCCTGTGTATTTCAGGACTCCTTTTTAAAAATTATTATTTTGTTATTTTTTAAACTTACTTCAAAGGCTTTATTTATGGATAGGTCTTTGATTCTCCTTATCCCCTTACTCTGCTCTGAAATGTAAGGAAATATTAAACTCTGAAGTACTCTTAGTTTTGGCGGTTTTTTTTAGGTTTTGTGTATATTTTTGGATTTTCATGATATCGTAATCCCAGTGACTCCTGTTATTAATTCTGCCTCGATGCGTATGAGGGCTTTGTATCAAGTCAGTATAGTTGCAGCCTGCAGTCTGTTTTAACCAAAGAGAATGCTTTGGCAGCTAAATGATACTGTGTGGTTTACTCTCATCTTCCAACATTTCAAAGCCTTCTCATGCTTCTCAAAATGCCTTTGAATCTCAGAAAACGTTTTAAAGATTCCTTTTGCTCTTCAGTTAATAGGCAGGGCCCATTGACAGTTTGGCTTCAGCAAGACTTATTCATTCTAATTTGGATTTATTTATTTTCAAAACGAGTTTAGATATTTTTGCAGTTTCAGTAGCTGTTGGCTCCATTATTTAGCTCCGATGAAGAAATACTAAAAACACCTCCTTTTTTGTTTATTGATTGTGGAGGTAAGATTTTCCATTTTAAAAGTTCAAAAGATATTTACTGACAAAATACCTTCTGCAGGACACTGTGGTAAGCATTGAAAGTGATACAAAAATGCATAAAACATTTCCCTTGTCTACCTTGTCTTTGGCTTTGGTTTTCCCTGCAAGTTCAGACTAGGTCAGTTAGCTCACCAGTACAAAGCCATCGTTCCTCACATCCCAAGAAAGTTCACATCATAATATAGTTACTTTGCAAGTTTGTAAAGAGAAACACTCCTATCTGTGTATGGAGACTAATTAAACTCGCTGGCAAACAGGCATTGTGGAACCATCCATTTTATATCATCGAGGGCAAAAGTGAGAACATAAAACGATTGTTTTGTTGTTGGAAACATCTTCATAGCCGCATCTATAGCATGTTTTCTGGAGACTTCCCATTTTGAATTGTGGTTAACTTTATGTCATAAGGTTACTCTGTGGCCACATCCCCCATGTGCACGTGTCCTGTTTTGCATACTTTTGGCACCAAGAGGACATTTATCAGTGGCTAACATATCTTCAGGAATTCACAGTCCCTCAGAATCAGGTCCCTGTATTTCTCTACTAATAACAAGATTTCATTAAGTTTAGAGACGTGGGTGTGATCTAGATTGCTTATTGATCGTATTGGGAAGGGCAGTTAATCATTTCTAATGGATAGGACGAATTTCAGGATACTGAACAGAATGAAGAAAGCCTCCGAATTTTAAAAGGAATCATCTTCAGAAAGATTTGGCTCTTTTTTAAAAATAAGAAATAGATACACATGGTTCATATGTAACTCTTTTCTTTCTGATGGAATAAAAAAAAGCCAATGTGGATAAAGATACTGAATATTCAGATTGGAAACTAGGCCTCTGCCCACCTGAATCTGCTCTGGAGTTTGGGATTAAAACCTTGAGCAGAGTATGTAACAAATAGTTCTAGCCTGGCTCAGCAAAAGGGGAGAAAGCAGAAATACTTTTTTTTTTTTTTTTTCCCCAGTCCAATTCAATGGATCTGTCCTGGGATGATTCCCACAATCCCATCAGCTGTGTCCACCCTCTACTGTTTATCCATCTCCTTCCTACCTTGCCCTGCCTATGAGAGGAGAGAGAATGTTTTCCCTTAAATGAATAAATACAAATGGGAAACCTACACTATTTTTCCTAAGAATGGGATGGGATATTTAAAATTTGGTAATGAGAAGCATTAAGGCCCATTTATCTTAACCTTTCTCAAACACGCCACTTCCGTGCTTACTCTCACACTTCCTTGATTCCCAGGTTCATCCTCTCCAGTTGGGATTGTCATTATTTGGCAGATGAGATGGTAGGAATATCTGAGTCAACAGGCTACCCACCTAGTACAGCCTGCACGGGGGTACCTCAGGCTGGGATGGCAGGACATAAGTTGCTACCAGCTTTCCTCGCATTCTCTCTGCTTCTCTACATCATGCTTTATGCCTTCCTGGTATCCTTCATTATCATTTAAGAAGTATTTTTCTTGGAGAAGCAATCAAACAAATGTTGTCTTTCACATTTGTCAGCAGCCATCAAATATGTCTAGTTTGTGCCAGATAATTTGCTAGTTAATGCCATGAGAATGAAGAGGTCCAAACACATAAATAGAGGCATTTATCCCCTGCCTTCAAGTAGTAAACTGTTAAGAAATTAAATCTCATTTATTTGATCCAATAGGTGGCTTTTTGTTCTTCTTGCTTGCTGTGCCAATTCAAGAAGAGTAAAACTAGTACCATGTATTCAGGATTTCCTTGGACCAAGTATGAGCTCAAAATGCAAATATTTGAAGAGTGATGCATTTGACCCTCCAAAAATCTGTGTCCTGGGGATTCTGTCAGGAATTCAACCAGACTTCCTCCCCTATTACAAGTATATTTTAAAATGTCATAACAGATTAAGTTTAACACTAGAATTCTGGTCCAGTTATTCAGATTGCTGTCATAAGTTCCCTTTCTGTTATTATCAAAATCAATGATCCTTTTTTATTAAAAAATAATAAAAAAAAACTAGTTTGGTACAATTTATAAATAGGAACAAGAACATCCTCTGCGGTGACGTCCGCAGAACCTTCCCACCCCCTCCATACACCCAATAGCCCAGAATTGGCCCGGAGAAAGAAGAAATTAATCTGGCTACATTAGCAGAAACTAGCAACAGTTATGTGTTCCAGCAACTCCATGTACCCGTATCTAAAATTCATTTTGTTGTAGATAAACATGCCTGAGCTGACTTTAAAGGGCTAACTTTTGGAAAGACTGAAATGAGATACTTATTGATGAAATCAATAAGAAAATCTACCCTTTCCTATTTCTCCATTAGTGTAAAACAAATGAATACTTTAAACAGAGGGATTTGAATTAGAAAATTCCAGAAATCCTAACCCATGAACAAAATGGCCAACCTTTTTTCTGCTAAGCAGGCTTTGAGGACTGAATAAGCCTAAGCGAGACATGCTGTTGCCCAAATTTCTTGGTAGATAGGAAGCAATTAATCATCCATCTAATAGCTCTTCAAAAATTGCCTCTCTCTGATTAGCACAGTTTACAAAGAGAACAAATCCCTTTGGGGTAATAATGAATTTGGGATGTGCAGTATAGTTTTCAATAATAAAGAAAAGTAATAACAAGTCATTCAGCCAGTCTCCAGGCCAGAATGCTGCCCATAGTTATCTAAATGAAGCTTAGGGGGTACTTCAAAATTAGCCATGGATCTTCTCTAAATTTTCCAGATTGTAACCTCCAGGGTAAGGATGTTTTCCATATTTACCCTTTAATCATTTGCTGGGTTGAGCTCCAAATATTTCCTCCCAACATTGTATTATGGAAATGATTAAACTGAAGCACCTGTTTATTTCAGTGAAATATACTCTCATTTCAGAGTACATATAAATGGATGCTATAATAAGTAGCTAATTTCCTTTTACACTGTTACTAGTTTTTGGATAAAGTTCATGTCAACTCCCATGGGCTATATAATATTTTCATTATTCATCAATTTGCCAAAGTTAAGAAATAAGAATTTTAACAATGCCATCAGTTAAATCAGAATTTTTAAAGAAAAATCTTGTTCATGACATTTACATATTTCAGTAGAGGGAAATGTAAATCACATTTGTGACAAGATTCAATATCCTTTACTTCTGAGTTTGATGTCTTTGACATAATTTACATTAAAAAAACACTTTCAAGATTATTATTTTTATAACTAAGGATAATATAGACATAAATGGTTTGATAATAAGTCCAGATGTTATTCAAAGTTCAAGCCAATCTCCAACTTTATAGTGAAGTTGATGGAACAAGGCATTAGACTCACTTTTCTCCCCCTAAGACATAGCAGTTTGTGTTTCTCTTGCCTTTGTTACCTTAATACCCTAATGGAAGGGGAATCTTCCATACTGTTTGGTTAGCCCATCCTGCAAACCTAACTGTTAATACCAGCTCCCCTTAGAGAACTGAGGGTTGATTGATCGAAGCCAACCAAGACTCACAGTGCTTTGCAGAGAGGCTTCTGGCACCAGTAGTAAACGTAAAACTAAACTACTCTGCTGTGCTCTGTTCACTCCTTGACTCTTTGGAAGCTCTGAGGCCATGGTCATGGGCTACTCCCTTTTCTTGTGCATCGTTTATTACAGACTCTCTTAGAGAAGCTCAGAGACTAGAAAAGAAATTTCAGGCACAGGAGTGGACAGCCACATGGAATTAAGAAAGGAAAGAGGCATAAAAAGAAAGAAGGAAGGGAGAAAGGAAAGGGAAGGGAAGGGAAGGGAAGGGAAGGGAAGGGAAGGGAAGGGAAGGGAAGGGAAGGGAAGAAATAGTGGCATAAGTTAAAAGTTTTATTCTCTGACCTAAACCCCCAATAATTTAGAATTTACCACCTGTATTGGTTTGCTAGTGCTACTATAACAAATTGCCACAGTGTGGCTGAAACAGCAGAAATGTAATTGTCTCACAGCTCTGGAGGTTAGAATTCTGAAATTAAGGTGTCAGCAGAGTCGGTTCCTTTGAGGACTGTGAGGGAAGCATCTGTTTCAGGTTCTCTACTTCGCCTATAGATGGCCCCCTTAGTCCTCTCTTCATATCGTCTTCCCTTTGTGCCAGATTTCCCCTTTTTACAAGAACATCAGCCATATTGGATTAGGGCCCACCCAACCTAATGGTTTCATTTTAACTTGATTATCTCTGTAAAGAGGTATCTTTAAATAAGTTTACATTCTGAGGTACTGGAGGACTCCCACATATCTTTTTTTCAGGAGGACACAATTGAACCCATAGCACCACGTTACTATATTTAAAACTCTTCATCTTTGCACCAAAAAACTTGGCCTTCTTTCAGTGTTCTCTACAGTGCTAAAAGGTACTTCCAAATATAAATGCCAGAAACCTAGAAGCCCCAGACAGCTCCTTCTCTCAACAGCCCACCATCCAACACATCACAAATTTCTATTTTGCTTCCTAAACATCTCTCAATGCCATGTATATCTTCTCTACTGCCACCTGAGTGAGTGCAAGCTCAGTCACCTCTCATGTCCATTTGTATCTGCCTCTACTGGAGCCAGAATGTTCTTTTCAAAGACGATGGTCATCTGGCCATCCTCCTCCTTAACACCCTTTACTGGTACCCATTGCTCATACAGTAAAGACGTTCTATCACATGGCCCCTGCCCGCTTCCATGACCTCCTCTGGCACCATGATTTCCTGGGCTCACTCCCAGTCTCTCAGACCTCATACTCTCCATGCCACCTCGTGCAAGGAACCCCCGCTACTGCTCTTTATTCCCCCTCACCGTCACGTCCCAGTCTCACTTCTTCAGAAAAACCTCCCTCACAGGCAGTCCCTCTCCTAGAGCATCATGGCAGTTTTCTGCTCGGCATTCATCACACAAGCAATTTATAGTTACTTGTGAAATTATTGGATCAATGTCTTTCTCCTCCTCTCATGTATAAGCTCCATGAGAAAAGGAATATCCTTTTTTGTTGTTTTGATTCACCATTACGATACTCCAACCATTAACACAGGTCCTCATACATTGTTGGCACTAAAACTATATGGTGATGTTAAAAATCTGATTTGCTGTCAGAATCATTAGAAAAAATCATGTGCAGATCATTCCTTGGGTATCACGGAAGAGGTCTGTAGAACTGTGCTAGAACTATTTCAGTTAAGCGTGGTAATAAGAAATGTAAACAGAAAGGTAACTTAAGGTACCAGAAGTACAAATGAAAATAAAAGGAAAGGCCCCTTGTGTTTACAAAGGAAGGAACATTAAAATTAGGTGGGTTCACAGATCTAAAATGAAGCAGGAAGCAAGGCCAATCCTATTTCCCATAAGAACTATCAAGGGCATTGAGATGTTTGCCTCATTGCAATAATATTCACAATTTTGATACCTCAGGGGGGCTGGGAAAATGCTGGCACTTTGTTTTGACCACTGAATGCAATAATGTTGTTTTGTACAGCTGTGCACGAGGCTCTCCCTGTGCTAACTTGCCATCTGCATTATCTGTCTCTTTACAAGCACTTTTAAAAGACGTTTTAGACACACACAGTTGACCTTGCACAACTTCAATTCCACAACCTCATTCTACCGATGAGGAATTGGGGCCCAAAATAATAAAATAGTTCACTTTGTGCAACCAGTCTACTATTTTATATTGAGTAAGTTGCAGAAGTCCACTCCAAGCAATAACTCAGCAACCCAAATGTCATCTCACCCAATGCATCGTTTCTCCTTAGGATTTCTCACTTTATGCTCATTCACTCTTCACTCCAAACAGAGCTTTAACTCTAATGATTCAGCTTTTACTGCTCCACTTACAAGATGGCCATAAAAGTTGTCACCCAAACCAGGGCATCTCTATGAGTGCATGGGGACCCTATTTATAATTACGTTGGGACAACAGGTGTCAACCAGTGCTGTCCTGAGCAAGCCAGGATGTATGGTCACATTACCTCTACATCTTCAGGCAAACCATGTTACAGATGTTCAGTAAGTTACGAATTATATCTCTCAAGAGTGTGCTTTGCAGAGTCAGACCCTTTTAGGGAAGCAGGCATCACTCTTGCCTTGCCCCCTCACAGCTCATACTAGGGTAACTGTAGAACTTGGCCATTTCCACTCCTTCGATCCGCCATGCTTACCTGACAGACACAATCAGGAAAAAGTGAGCCAACAAGTAGATTTCACTTTCTTACTAAAAAGACATCTCCGCGTTGGACATGTGGTGCTTTTTCTTCACAAGTTATAGTGCATCATTCACTAACCTCTGTTAATTCTGAAGAGGTAACAACAATAGGCTCCCTAGTCTGCCATTCTTTGTTTCTTCTAGAAAACACAGACTCCTGACACGTATACATACACACACACATACACCTTTTTAGTTTTTCTTCAGTAAAAAAGCTCAAAACTAGAAGCATAAGGACAATTAATTTACTCATCTGATCAAAAGTGAAATCACAAATGCCAGGTAACCATTGTGTGCCAAGCTATTGCTTTGTCATTGGGGACTTTAAGGGTCCAGGGCAGAAAGCAAATAAATAAGATTTCTCGGGATTTATTGGACTGGATTAGAGTGAAAGTATGGAATCAAGGTTTATCTAAATCCCTATCTTTTGAGGAGTTCATGGGCACTGAAATTTAACCTGTATTCAAACTCATTAGCCTTTACCACTCCAGTAGGCTGACTTATCTTTCCTGATGTTAAAAATATAAAAAACTGTATGTTCATTGCAGCGTTATTTACAATAGCCAAAATGTGGAGGCAACCTGGGTGTCCATCAAAGGATGACTGGATAAAGAAGAGGTGGTATATATATATTCCACTGTATATATATATATATATATATATATATATATATATATATATATATATATATATATATATATATATATACAGTGGAATATTACTCAACCGTAAAAAATAATGAAGTCTTGCCATCTGCAACCACGTGGATGGACCTAGAGGGTATTATGCTGAGTGGAGTGAGTCAGACAGAGTAAGAAAAATGCCATATGATTTCAATTATAAGTGGAATCTAAAGATAGATAAACAAACAAAACAGAAACAAACTCAAAGATACAGAAAACATTTGCCAGATGGAAGGGGGTTTGGGGGATGGATGAAAAAAGGGAAGGAATTAAGAAGCACAAATTGGTAGTTACAAAATAGTCACAGGTATATAAAGTATAGCATAAGGACTATAGTCATAATATTGTAATAACTATCATGTCAGATGAGTACTAGATTAATCAAGGTGATCACCTCACAAGTTATATAAATGTCTAATCACTATGTTGTACACCTGAAACTAATATAATATCGTATGACAACTGTAATTGAAAAAAACAACACACCTTATTTAAAAATATATAAAGACCCGCTCATAGGATAATAGATTACAAAATTAACTATGTGTAGTATAAAAAGAACATTCCCACCTTTTCTTTCTGTCACTGCACACTTCATAATCTCAGGAAGGGAGGCAGCCATGATGATATTTCAGGCAGTCCTTGGACCATTAAATAAGCAGTTCAGATGCCTTATCTTCTATTTTTTCCCCTGATTTTCCCACTAACTCAAGACATGCTCTGACTACACATATACCAAAAAAGAAAAAAGAAAGTAAAAGAAAAGAAAAATTGTATAATAATGTCCTCTCAATACTATGAGATTTGGGAGAAATTTTTCAATAGTGACTAAAAGCATATAAGTGCACTACTGTTAGTATATCTTGTTTCCATTCTTTCTGGAAAAACCAATGAAACTTTCAAATATATACGGTGGAATATTACTCAACCGTAAAAAATAATGAAGTCTTGCCATCTGCAACCACGTGGATGGACCTAGAGGGTATTATGCTGAGTGGAGTGAGTCAGACAGAGTAAGAAAAATGCCATATGATTTCAATTATAAGTGGAATCTAAAGATAGATAAACAAACAAAACAGAAACAAACTCAAAGATACAGAAAACATTTGCCAGATGGAAGGGGGTTTGGGGGATGTTTTCATTTACTGGTTGAGAAGTAGATATCAAGTTCTGGATTATCTTTAAGGCTTGCTATGTTTACCATCTTTTTTTTTTTAATTAAAATTTATTGGGTGACAATTGTTAGTAAAGTTACATAGATTTCAGAAATACAATTTTGTAATACATCATCTGTATATCACATTGTGTGTTCACCAGAGTCAGTTCTCTTTCCATCACCATATATTGGATCTTCTTTATCCTTATCTACCACCCTCCTCCCTTCTTACCCTCTGATAACCATTAAACTATTGTCTGTGTCTGTGAGTTTTTGTTTTTTCATTTGTTAGCCTTGTTCTTTAATTTTCAGCTTTATATACCATATATCAGTGAAATCATATGGTTCTTGACTTTTTCTGTCTGACTTATTTCACTTCGTATAATAATCTCAAGATCCATCCACATTATCACAAATGGTACTATTTCATCTTTTCTTACTGCCATATAGTATCCCATTGAGTATATATACCACAACTTCTTTATCCAATCATCTATCAATGGACACTTTGGTTGTTTCCATGTCTTGGCCACCGTAAATAAAGCTGCAATGAACATTGGAGCACAAGTGTCTTTATGGATAAAAATTTTCAGATTTGTTGGGTAGATACCAAGGAGAGGGATTGCTGGGTCATATGGTAATTCTATTCTTAATGGTTTGAGGAATCTCCACACTGCCTTCCATAACAGCTGCACCAGTCTGCATTCCCACCAACAGTGTATGAGGGTTCCTTTTTCTCCACAGCCTCTCCAACACTTGTTATTATTTGTCATGTTGATGAAAGCCATTCTGACGGGGGTGAGGTGATGTCTCATTGTTGTGGTTTCCCATCTTATATTGAGCTCCCAGGTCTCACCACTGACCACTGTGGGACACTATTTGAACTTTAAAAGCTGTCTTCCCCCCAATACAGCAGCATCCAATATAATTAGACCAAATTAAAGAAATAGTCCAATGGAACATTTATTTTTGGTGAAGGAAAATTTAAAGTTTGTTTGGAGAAAAGAGCGTAGCTCTGTATTATTCATGATGAGAGACTAATTATTACATAAAAATTAAATCGAAAAATGTCAAAGGCTAAAATGAAAACCAAGTTGAATATAGGTCAAGAAAATAGAGTTTTTGCCTTAGAAAGCATGCATCTTTCTTTCAATAACTACTATTTCAGTATGTCTCCTCACCCTATTCTAGAAAGATATAAAGGTGTCCATGCCAACATACAGCTCTCAATGGGATGCAGAGAATGCTTCTGTGATATTGTTAGTATTTTAATAGTCAGTGATATTTAAAGGTAGACAAATCCTTTTTGAAGTAATCAACCAATCTTACCAGCGAGAAATGTGTAGCTATGTAATGGTCACAAAGAGCTCACCATGCACAACTTTAGCAATGGTTACGTTTTACCACTATGCTGTTCTTATAAGACAGATTCCTTAAAAGGTAAGAAATACTTGACTTGATGTAGCTATTCAAGTTGGCATGCTTCCTTAGTCTTAAAACTGTGATTACAGATGTGGCAATCTGTTGAGCCAGTAGTTTTTTAGAACCATCTCCTTTCTCTCTTCTTTCCACATCAAGTTTATAGAGACATACTCAGTCGACAAAGTGTGGACTTGATTGCCTTCTTTTAGAGCTGAAGTTCTCTCTTGATATTCTGACTCTGGCTCAGACTTTCTGTGTTGGTACATTGGGAGCTGACTGAGGGCAGAGTCTGTGACATCCATCCTGTAGCTCCCCAGTCTAGCACAGAACATCACAGAGTAAACCCTTATGCACTGCTGTTTAGATTGGCTTTAATGGATTGGATTAGTTCAGATCAAAGTGAATAAGAAATAAAACAGGTCCGCCTTTCTTGCCATTTTTAAAACAATTTCTTATTTGAGAATAAAGTGAAAACTACATAGCATGACCTTTATATCTTAAATGGTCATTCTCTGTCATCATTTTTTTAACAAACTGCCTGCATATAGACTACTGTCAACAGCCTGGATCCAACCAAATAGATTTGATTAGAAAACTGAACGTGATATTTCATCACGGTAGGCTGATAAATTATAACAAATAAATTCCATCAAGGTGTATTACTTAAAGTATACTAATTGAAAATGAAAAGCTTTAAATAAACCCAGTTTAAAAATAGCTCATTCTGTATATGTTAAAAACTTTTTGTATCACAGAGGTAGACCCAGAAAGCCTTCTTGTAGAAGAAATATGTGAGACTTTCAGTGCAATTTGTTTACTTTAGGATACAGAAAAAGAAACCAAGCTTATCATACACCAAATTGATGTAATACTTAGATGAGTACATTTATGTATTTGTGTCATGGAAAAAGATTCTTGAAGTGTAAATAATATGCCACATTCAGTTGTTAAGTGACTACTTCTACCAATTAGCAAAGTCTTCCTAAAAGAACAGTCTTATAACCAAGGGATATGCTGCAACTTCTGATTTTTTGACCAGTGTTGTTTAAAGCCACACACTGCAAATAAATAAAAGTTCTAATATTAAGTTGGTGCAGAAGTAACTGTGGTTTAAAAGATTAAAAATAATTGCAAAAAGCGCAATTTCTGTTGCACCAACCTAATAGTTTCTTGGAAAAGAACAATAGCCTTTATATGCGTCACTGAAACAATTCAAAAGTAGTTAGAAGTAAGATAGAAAATAACTTTTTATTTTATATTCTTCCAGTCCCCTTAATATTGCACACAATGATCGGGAAAGTCTTCTTACTGAAATTAAAACTTGGCCTAATATATCTAAAGAAGAAATATAACCATGTTATTTATATCTGAAGATATTTCCTAAGAGACAGTCACACATGCAATTCAACAGAGTGTGTCTAGAAGCTGTATGGTTATGCTTTCAGTTCTCATTTATTGATAATAATTATTCTTTATGAGCTAGCTGATACTCAAAAAAAAGGTATATTTTCTCTAAATTGATTCCCGTTTTGCCTTTTTCTGTCTATCTTCGTGGATATAGCTAAGGAGTATCCTCTTGAGCTGTTGCAATAAGTCAGAAGAGGGAAAAATATTTTATTCTAGTCTTATAAGACCTTGGAGACAATGAAGGTTTGAGGATTATTTGTTCAAACATAAAACAGAAGAAGCCAGACATAAAAGAGTACCTACCGAATGATTGTACTTAAGTTAAGCTCAAAAACAGGCACAACTAATCCATCCTGCCAAGATAGCAGTGACTTACTCTTGGGTTCAGGCTTCTGGGAATCTGGGAAATGGTGATTTTCTGGAGGTGGGTCCTGGCTACGCCAGTGGGTTTAGTTTGTGAATAATTCATTAGCTATTCATTTATCCTGCGGGTATATGCTATACCTCACTAAAACGTCCAAAATAAAGTAAACATAAAAATAGAAATGAAACGCATTCAGATTGCCTTTCCCTAATTCCAACAGTATATCCTAAAAGGCCTCATGCTAGTCAGATCATACTTGTCCCAAATCCTAAGGCTATTTAGCGACACAACCAGAATTTCCGACCTTCTGCTTCCCTGTCTTGTGATTTTTATTTTTTTTTAATTCACAAGCGGGGCTGACCTCTAAGGCTCACAACACAGCCTATCCCCCTCTCTGTGAACTAACACTGTTTTCCATGTTCACAGGTGAACTGTGCGAGGAGAAGCTGGACTTCTGTGCTCCAGACCTGAACCCCTGCCAGCACGACGCCAAGTGCATCCTGACACCAAAGGGATTCAAGTGAGTCAGGGGCAGCCTCGGAGCTCAAGCATGGGGGCAAGGCGACTTTCTCTAAGGAAGCTCTCTTCTCCACCCTCCTTTCAGAACCTACCTTAACACCTTTGCTCACGATTAAAGGCACAGATTCTAGTGTCAGTGGCATTTGTGTAAACATTCATATACACCGTGGAGTTTTTTTCTTAGTACACTAAAAATCAATAAAACCAAAGAGAGTGTTTCCTTTTGTTCCACCATGACTCTTCCTGGGAAGTCATGTATGAAATAAAGGAGGCTTTGACTGTATTTACCTAAATTTATTTGAAGGCCAAATAAATGTGTAACACCTACTAGGTGTTTTATTATCTGAATGTCAGTCTGTGATAAAATAGGGAGGTTAATTTAATTTAACAGCAAATGTGTTAATTTGCAACAACAGTACTTTTAACTGTCCAAGGGGAGGAAGATAGAGTGACCATATGTCCCAGGTGGCTCCGGGACAGTCTAAGTCTAGGGCTGCTATCTGTGTAATTATTACTTACCTTCCCTTACAGATAGATGTCTTGTGTGGGATGGTAAAGGACACTGTCACTCTAGATAGAGGGCTCCCTCAAGTGAACTCAGAACTTCAACATCATTTGTTAGGTCCTCCACAGGAATCTTCCTGAAATGTATTTGATAACAAGTTAAATCACTCCTTTGCCACAATCCTGAAATATTTTAAGGGTCTCTTACTATCAACTACTCTTGTTAGAGATGGCAGTCGTTCAGAAAGCATCTTGTCCAAATTCTTCCTTTGAAACAGGAGAAAAACATGGCCCACAGAGGTCAGTGGCTGTCCAAAGATCTCAAGATTACTCATTGGCAGAGCTGAAGCCTGGCTATACTCTTTCCAGCTGGGTGATTTTTCTAGCACAGGTTACCTGTAAGAAGTTGTGTAGTTTATTAACATTACAGTTGGTTTGTTAGGGGAGGTAAGCTGGATTCTCTGGAATAACACAGTCAGTTCAGGAGTTGTGCTGTGCTTGCATCAGACGACTAACAAATATCATTCGTTCCTTCACATAACGTTTATTGAACAGCTGCCATGGGTCCATGGCAATACTGTCATCTTATGATTTTATCATGCTTTGTAGCTACTCCCTTTCACATTAGCTCTCAGTGAAATGGCTCAGGCTTAGTTGACATAGGATTCAGAGAATTAAAAATTACTGCGGTCAAGAACAGCTTTCAAAGAGGAGATGGGATTTGAGCTAGGACTGGAACATATCGAAACCTGTCAACAGATCGTCAGGCATTCTAAATTGGATGGAAGGTGGGGTCAAGATTACCACACCTCCACTGCCTGTAAAGATCAATCTGAATAAAATATTTATTCTCAAGTTTTATTTAGAGAATTTTTTGGATGCAACTTGGTTTACCATTCATCATTTTCAAATATATAGATACAATTGCAGCACTTGACGATTCCATTTGATGCCTTATTGAGAAAGAAAATATTTGATTGTACTTTTCATTCTATTTTAGTTCCAAATCCTGTGCAAAAACCGCAGGTCTTACTGAAATCTTATACAAAATTCTGTATCGCCTTTTGTTCCTCTAAATAGTGTACATAAATTATTTGCACTCCTAATGGCCTTGATCTGCCCACAATTGAATTTGGCACATTGAAAGTCTATCACTCACATAACATATATTATCATTTCTCAGATAAATTAGTCAGTAAAGAAGGTGGTTATCCACAACTGCTTATTTGTTACACCGGTTTCACAGGATACTATATGTTGTAATTATAAAATAAAGAATTAGTAAGACTTAATGGAAATCATTAACAAATGAGGGAGCTTATGTTCAAAAAGATGAATCCCTAATTCAATATTTTCTATTACTGTCCATTAGATTTCACACTCTTAAAAGCACATCGTACTGAATTATGGGTTAGATGATTTGGGAAGCCATTGTTTTCAGCAGTAATTTGTAAGCTTGTTTTACAGTATGAATACAACTTAGCAGAAAACAGGTTAAGTCATTGTATATGCTGTTACGCCCAAATTATAAATAATTGCACAGTGTGGGAAAGGAAGTTGCAAAAAGAAAATGGACTTAAAAGCCAAAACCATATGAAGCTGCTAAAGAAAAATTCCTACAGACAAATGTTATTTGGACACATTGTGCTGTTACTTTAACTTCATTTTCTTATTACTAAGCCAAGAGAGCTGGTTTACTTCTCTTGCTTTATTCTATACCTCATAAATCTCCTAAATTGCTTTAAGATATTTTTAGACCATGATATGCCATAAGCAGTATTCTCAAGCATGCATCTTACTTAGTCAGCTTTTGGGCTTCTAAACAGTATATTTTATGGGCTTTCCTTTCTTCCTCACTCCTTGTCAGACAGTGGAGTTGAGGGAAAATGATAGGTTTTATTGATAATACAAACTTTATGGAATTCCTAATTAAATATTTTCTTCCTGTTTTAAAATGAGGTTTGAGGAGCAAAAGAAAGGCAAAAAGTGTTGGTCATTACGTGACTCCAAGTTCTAATGGGCTTGGAAAATGGTTATTTGTAGGGAAGCGAATATAAAATATCTCTTAGACAGCCACTGTGGTGATTGTATCGTTCTCTTATCTTTTACTTTGATTTGATTTCTTTTCTCAGATAAATAATTCAAAGCATTTCTTCTTTCTTTTAAAGCCCAGCACTTTAGCAGCTCTGCTCACGTTAACATCCGTGGAAGCTCCCTTCCCGGTGCTCGTCCATCTTTTTGCAAGTGTCTGTGGCCACTTAGAATCCATTTAACTTCAGACTTGTTTACTTTGCTTTGTTATGATTTATCTTGAAAACCACTGGCTCCGGGGCAAGCATGCTTATGCAGTGAGCTCATTTTATTTCTTAATTCATGCATGCAGAGCAGAAAGTCTGTGTGTTACACTCCCCTCCCCCTTATTTTAATTTATCAGCTCTCCAGTAATGCTTAAATCCCGATTTTGCATTTTCAGACAAAACCCCTGGTATTCAGTAATGTGCACATGCACTTGGGTATTTTTAATTATCCTCATTCATTTAAACCCTAATGGCTTTGAAATAGAAAAGTGGATAATTACTACAGACTAAACCATAAAGACTATTATAGGATTTTAAAGACTTAATAGAATTATTTTTAAAATACCTACCATTTATTGATCATGCATTACATATCAAACACTATGCTAATTATTTTACAGATAGTGTTTTATTTAGTCTTTTAACAAACCTATGAGATGGAAATTATTTTACTCTGTATATGTTACAGAGAAGGAAATGAACATTTAAATTAACTTACTTAGTCAAGATGACATACACTTAAGCATGAAGCCAGGAAACCAACCCAGTTCTGTCGAAACTCAGATGCAGTCCAAATTCTGTAAAGCTCAACCATAGTGCCCTGTTTTTCTGTTTTTTGGTGTTTTTTTTTAAAGTCAGTGAACCCTTTCTTAAACTGAAAACCGAAATGCTCACGGCAGGCCAATATGTAAAACAAATAAATCACAACAGGGGAATGTTGGGGGGCAGAGGGAGAAGAGAGGGAAGCTACCAGAAATAGCCCCATGGCCATATCTGTAGGGTTTCCATGGTCCCCTGTAGCTCCACAGAGCCTAGCTCGAAAACCACTGCACTTTCCCTCAGGCAGCTATAGCATCCTGGGTCCTTGGTGGCATCGCTAAAGGTTCCCATGGTCAGTGCTAGAGAATGACAGTTTTTAAAGAAAGCCCTGAGGAATTAATTATCTAACAGCATAATGTAGTGGTTAGCAATCCAGGCTGTCTTATCAGATTGTGTGGGTTCAGTTCCTGGCGATGGCACTTATGAGTTCAGTGTCCTTAAGGGTAAGGTACTTAAACAACTTGTCCTTTAGTTTCCTCTCTATAGAGTGGAGTCATCATAACACCAATGCCACAGAGCTATAGGAAGGATTCGGTGAATCCATATCAGCCAAGGGGTTCGGGCAGGGTCTGGCACAGAGGAAGTGCTCAGAGAATGTCAGCTGTATATCAATCTCTGGCTCTTCCCCGCCAGTGCAGCTGAGTCCCCTCTACCCCCCATACCTCCAGCATGAACAGGATGGAAAACTATCCAAGAGATTGGCCCCAGGATTCTGTATCAGTTCCCCTGCCCTCATCCATTAGGGCACCCCTTTCTACCCTAATGATTATCTGCATTCATTATGAATTAGGGCATCCAGTATTAACATGTGTGTTTCATGAAAACACATTTTATTCCAATGAATCCATCCTCTATTAGAACATTTTTAAAGTGTCATTTATTTTAAAAACATGCTTAATATTCTTAGTAAATTTAACAACATAGCACTTGCATCATGTCAGCTGCTCAAATGAATTAGAGCTGAAAGTAGGGGAATATCAGCAAGTAAAGTGGGGAAAGAAAGGAGGAAGGGAGTGAGGAAGGAATGGCGGAAAGGAAATGGAAAAGAGGAGAGCAAGATAGAAGGCAGGATGAGCGTGAGGGAGGTACCCTGGTGCAATGATTCTATTCTTACTTGGCTATCATTAGAGAGAGAAAGCACCGTTCCCCTGGTAGATCACAGTGAGAAACCATGGAATGCTTCCCAGATCAGTACATTTCCTAGACATCTATTAATTTGGGGGCTCTCTGAGCCTGTTCTAAATAAGTTCTCGTTTTTAAAGATCGTGCTATTTTTTTGTAGATGAAATGCAACTAGTTTACTTATTTTGGCTCAGTTGGGTTTGACACCATTTCCGTGCTTGTCCAAACAGGTGTGACTGCACCCCAGGGTACATAGGCGAGCACTGCGACGTTGATTTCGACGACTGCCAAGATCACAAGTGCAAAAACGGAGCCCACTGCACAGACGCAGTGAATGGCTATACGTGCGTCTGCCCTGAAGGTTACAGGTAAAAGAAGAAATACACGTCTGTGTGTAGAGGTAGATCTCACCGGACGCAATTCACATCAGCGATTGAGTAAAATCTCATCAACATATTATTTCTACTTTTTCCTTAGTGGCTTGTTCTGTGAATTTTCTCCACCCATGGTACTTCCTCGTACCAGTCCCTGTGATAATTTTGATTGTCAGAACGGAGCTCAGTGTATCATCAGGATCAATGAGCCAGTATGCCAGTGTTCGCCCGGCTACCAGGGAGAGAAGTGTGAAAAACTGGTCAGTGTGAATTTTGTAAACAAGGAGTCTTATCTTCAAATTCCTTCGGCCAAGGTTCGGCCTCAAACGAACATCAGTCTTCAGGTAAGATTTCCCCCACCAGCAAGAGCTGACCTCCTCTTAAGCCAAATTCAGCTTCAACACAGAAACATGTAATTAACAAGTGGTATTATTTCTTAAATAGTTACAGGCTACGTAACACAATAACAAAAATCGTTCCTTGTGCGAAAAGCTTAATCTTCTTGCCAACATTTGTAGTGTTCAAAATCAAATGGGAATCAGGTATTTTTTTCATTACTTGATTGTTTGAAACACACACACACACACACACACACACACAGCAACAACATATCTATCTTTGGTTTATGCTTAGGTAAAGGCATTTCATTCATTTATTTGTATGGTTCTGCAGTTTAGGCTCTGCAGGGGGAAGGCTTTTTTTCTTAGGAACCCTGCATTTAAGAAGAGTGCAGGTGAGACAGAACAGACTTTGGCAAAATATTCAGCAAGTGTAGTTTAACTGTTTGACCTAAACCTTTAAGAAGTGACACTAAATTAACAAACTCATTTATTGTAAATCTTTCCACCAAATCATCGTACCTTTGAGCCAGATTCAGATCCATGCAGACAAGGTTAGACAAGATCAGACATAATAAATATAGGGTGCATGGAGCAAATTAGGGCTGAATGTTTGTTTTATCTGGTAAGCAAAATATTTTAATATGTTTTGAATTCAAGTGGCTTTAGCCTATTTCCTGTAGACCCCGCTCCTTATTGGGTTTACACTGGCGCTCCTTTGAGGGGCACTGTCAGGAGGAATGGAACTCTGGAAGCAGATGCCTTCTTTAAAAAGCCTGTCTCCCTACCTTCCAGCATTTGCCACACCGGGTAGTTATGAGACGTACCCGGCGGTGTTCAGGCTTAAGTCCTAAATTTTACAGAACTTGTCCTTCAAAAGCCCCCAAAAGCCAGCAGATAGGATAAAAACAGAGATTTCCTTGTTTTTTCATGCTATAACTATAAAGAATTTGCTTTTTGGTATGAAATATGGAAATCAATCTTGCTCAATGCAGTCACATTTCACATATGCCATAAATAAAGCCCATTACAGAAGCAAAAAAAAAAAAAGGACAGGTAAGTGAAATAATCTCCAGAAAAGAGTTCTCTAATCATAGCCAATGGTGTTTACTGAAGTATGTATTGTTCTTTTTAACAGAACAGAAACCTGATCATTTTATTTCTGGTTAGTTTCTAGCATTCTCTGCTGAGAAGTTACAGTTCAAAATCTAAGGGGAAAAGCTCGATTTACTTTAAATACTGTGAACTCTAATGACGTGGAAAATATCGTTCAACTTTAATTTTCTGAAGTATAATTTATGTACGTAAATTCCTTATTTTTGTATATTTCCTAGGACATGCATCTTTAAGCTTTATCATTGCCAACATCTACAGAGAGAATAAAAATATGTTTTTGAATATTAAAAAAAAAAAAACCTTTTAAAGTTCTTTATAAATTTATTTGCAACCAACTAATATAGAATAGGCCATCCTTCAAGCCATCTTTTCAACGCACGTTAGTATTTTCTCAGCGCCATAAGGAAAAAATAAACTACAGGAAAACTCTTCACGAAACAGTCTTGTTTCTCCTTGAGGACGTATTTTCGGGTGACAGTATGTCTTACTAATGTCAAGGGTGCTTCCTACTAGATTGCCACAGATGAGGACAGTGGAATCCTCCTGTATAAGGGCGACAAGGACCACATCGCGGTAGAGCTCTACCGGGGACGCGTTCGTGCTAGCTACGACACCGGCTCCCACCCGGCTTCTGCCATTTACAGGTGACGCTCTCTCAGTTACTGGGAAAGGTGAAAACGATTGTTTCATGAAGAGCTGCTCCTCCTCTTTTGTTCTGTGGTGGGGAGGGGAGGGTACAAGTTGGCGATCGCAGACTCTACGATCAGTGTGTTAGAGGCCGGGCCAGGACAGATGGCTCCCTTCAGGTGGATAACTGGAGAGCAGATTTATAAGAGCACTACAGGTCCCGCCCCCCCCATCCGAACATGAGCATTCCTAGGAAACCTCTTGTAAACTAAAATGGCAGAAAGCAAAGAAGCAGTTACCTTAGGCTACGTTGCCTTGCTAATAGATGCACAGATGAGATAAAGCCCAGAAGCTCACAGACAGTTTTCAAAGCTAAGGTGTTTGGGTGCTGAGACGCTGAGGGTGGTTCCCAGGGAAGCAGCGTGGCGAGGCCACTCGCCCTGTTGTAGTACAGGCTGCCTCTCTAGCAGATCGCTGCAAATCAAACGCCGGACACTGTTTTCATATTTCTATGTCTTTCAGAAAAGGGAGCCTCCTCTTCGGATTTCCTTTGGTTAGGGAAAACAGGTGCTAATGTAAGTCTTTCATAAAAGCAAACTTTTGAAAAGCAGGGGGATACCTGAATTTACAAAGATTGGTAGGGATAGCATATTAACCTAGGGCTAGTAAAGAGAGATGCTGCTCTGACCCATTTGCTTGAAGGAGTGAAAGGAGGCATCAGTTATGGAAAGCCAGGCTCAGAAAAGGAATTGTGGAGAGGAGACTGTATGACAAGAGCTGTGACCTTCAATGGAGGGATGCCGGCAGCCCTCAGGCAAGGAACTGGGTTTTGGGTTTTTTTTGTTTGTTTGTTTTTTTATTAGTTTCAGGTGTACAAAACAATGTAATAGTTAGAAGCTGAAGCTGAAGGAACTGGGTTTTCAATACCCAGACCTCGCTCTCTTCTTCCCAACAATCTCCCGCCTGTGCTTCCCTTTGGCCAAATCCGATGCCAGGAAACAATACTAGCCTCCCAGGGCTCAGAGCAGGAGGTTAGGTCTAGAGAAGGAGCTGCAAGACAAACTCAACAGTGAGTAACTTGAAGTTACTGTTCATGTATCATGTTTATTGAGCACGTACTAGGTGCCAGACACTCTTCTAAACTTTCAGGAACAGAACCAGGTAATCTTACTCATTTTGGAAGTTTTTGAATAATATAATGATGTTTATGACATACTGGAGATGTGAAAGGGATGGTACTGTTGGGGCATAAACTTTGCTGGGAGTGTGCTTTGTGCATAAGACTAACCTTCGGGGGCCATCCATTGGGTCTCAACACCATCTCTACCATCCTGCAGAAATGTTACCTGGCTCATGTCTTCAAATGTAGCAGCAGAGCAGGATCACAAAGTTTAGAACAGGGTCATAAAGTCACATGTGGTCAACTTTTCCAGGCAGGGAACTTAACTGAAGCAGACCAACTGAAAGAAAATAGTAGGTTTTCATTCAGTTTCTCTAGAAGAGATGTAACGTTTCGGAGAGGTATTCCTCTGTTACAAATAGCCTTGCTGTTGGCAGCATACCATGTTTCCCCCAAAATAAGACCTAACCAGAAAATAAGCTGTAGCATGATTTTTCAGGATGACATCCCTTGAATGTAAGCCCTAATGTGTCTTTTGGAGCAAACCTTAATATAAGACCCAGTCTTATTTTCTGGGGAACACAGTAGTCGGGGTGGCTGTACCTGGAGTGAACCAACAGCAAATCTTTGTCCAAATAGGACTAAGCTACATCTACTCAGCTCTCCCTGAATGCTGCCACGTGAAAATGTTGGTTTGCCAGAATAGGACTCCAGATTTTTTAAGCAAAGGCAGAAGTCTGAATTTTTTAAAAATATGAGCTATTCCCTCCTTTAAATATTGATTCACATTATATAAAAATACCATATGTGGTGAACAAAATGCCTCTATAGGCCAAACAAACCTGGCAACAAATCTGTCGGCATTGACTGGGACATAAAATGGAAGTATTACTGACATTATTCTTATATACATATATATCAATGAGTTTCAAAGCCTTCACATCCTATTTGATCCTTCATAACAGTTCCCGGAAAGTCGATGCCAATTGTAGCCATGAATGGAATTCAATAAATCCTTTTGGTGGAGAGCTAACCCACTTGGGAATATTTACAGCATGAAAACAAACACATAATTATTGGTTTCCAGGTGGAGTACAATCGTTATTTCATCTCAAAATGCTGATGAATCAGTGCCAACATTTTAGATACTGCCAGGCCTTAAATTATATAGCCTCAATTTGACTCAGCTCATAAAAAGATTTCAGAATATTGATTTTATGGTTCATTTTTCCTTTTGATTTTTTTTGTGTGTTTTGTTTTATTTCGTGCAATGAAATAGCAGAAAACTCTCAGAAACCATAGTAAAGCTTTATGTGAACATTAAAGCGAATGTTCACATAAAATATACTTATACTATTTCTATATAAGTTATAGAAATCCAAGTGATTGTATCCAAATGAGGACTTACTATAAAGAGCTTTTTTTGAGTTTATGTTCCTTACCATTTTTTGCCTAACAAACAATAGAGCATCTCTTGTGATATTTACAAAAAGGAATAATATCACGTCGCACACTGTTCATTATGAACCAGAAGTCTACTTCTGGTGCAAAGTTCTGTTTGCAGGTCATCTAATGGAGACATCTCTTTTGAGGTCAAGGGAAAACATAGCTTTCATTTAATTCTTGCTCTTTATTTAATGGTACAGCAATCAAGAGAAGTTACTACATTATTTTTAAGTAAAAGAAAGAAGCAGTACTTTCCTAACTTCAGATAGAGAGATGAGATTCATTGATTAATTGATCAATTAATATGTGTCACTATGTAAATATACAATATATTAATATTCCAACTTGGGATAGAAAAACGCTTTGGTAAAATATAGAGAGCAATTACATTATTGCAACACATAGGAGAATCTAGTGTTGGACACGTAATAATCACAGTAGGTAAGATGTGTGTTTAGATCTAGGCTTGGTCAATTACTAGTATATAAACTTAGAGAAGGTGCTTAATCGTTCTCTGCCTCAGAATCCATATCTGTAAATAATAATACAGAACCTACCCCATTAGGTCTGAGTATTAAATTCTAAACTCAACTCTGCCCTCACTCCTCTTTCAGTTGTCTTCTTTCTCATGTACCTTTTAGCAATACAGGAAAATATTTCTGGTATATCTGTAGTATAGCAGAGGAGTGGAAAGTGTACCCTCTATCCTAAAAATTAGCATTAGAAGTACCGATTGTTTACAGTTTCTATGGAGGGCAATTTGAAACTATCTGTCAACATTGCAAATACATTTACTCTCTGACCTATGAGATCCCACTTCTGGGACTTGATCCTACCAGATATACCTGAAGACATAGAAATGACATGTGCACAAAGTAATTCACTGTGGCATTGGTTGTAAAAACAAAAGTTAGGAAACAACCCAAGTTTCTATCTAAATAACCTGTGCTACATCCACACAGTGGAATGGACTGTTAAAAACAAGGTAAGGAAGGGAGGGAGGGAGGTGACGTGGAAGTTCTCTATGTATGACATGGATAGATTTCCAAGGTATATGGCTCGGTTCAAAAGAAAAAGCTGGTAACGCAGAACAGTGTCAAAGGTGGGTAAATAAATGAATATATTTTTATTTCCATAAAGACAAACTAGGGATACAGAGGAAAGAAGGAGTGGAAACAAGACTAGTATATGAATACCATTTTATATGTTTTGATTTTTGAGCCATTTGGATGGCTTTATAACGCAAACAAAAATTGAAGTAATAAAAAAGATCAGGTACTCCAAAGCCCATCTGCTTTGATTCAAGTCCCAGCTCTGCTATCTATTAACTGTGTGTCTTCAACTAATTGAACAAGTTCTCTGGGCCTCACTTGGTAAATGGGTAAATAAATCATAGTTCCATCTTTGTGGGACTGTGGTAAGAATTTTACAATTTGATACATGTAAAATATTTGGAACAATACATGCCAATAAGTAAACAACAGTAGCTATTGGGATTATATATTCAGAATTCCAAAACTGAGTTTATTTCCTTTGTTTCACCCAAATGTGTGTCCCTGTTATGTTCCTCATTTCACTGAAAGGCATCACCGGCTTCTTGGGCATCATAGACCCCTATGATGGGAGTTGCTCTTAATCTTTTTCTTTCCTTCACGTTCAACTTGAAATTTGTCCCATGCCTTAACTCTGCTCCTACTAATTTTCTGGCATTTATCAAATCCTTTGGCCCTTGCTCAGGCCTTACTTACTAGAATGTGAGCTCTGACAAAAGATATCCCTTCTCTATCATTAGAGCAAAATCCGTCAATAGCACTGCTAACCATCAGCTTTCCCATAAGTTGTTTAATAAACATTTTGTTTATTTAACAAATTTTCAAATCTTGATGTGTGTCCACTTTACACATCATTATTTATTTTTAGTTAAAGTTTATTGGGGTGACAATTGTTAGAAAAGTTACATAGATTTCAGGTGTACAATTCTGTAATACATCATCTATAAATCCCATTGTGTGTACACCACCCAGAGTCAGTTCTCCTTCCATCACCATATATTTGATCCCCTTTACCCTCATCTACCACACCCTTGCCCCCTTACCCTCTGGTTTAAAATACACTACACTAATGTTTTAAAAGGAAGTACTTTTACTTATTCTTAGAGACTTTGTTTAGTTTAATTCAGTTTAACTGCATGATTTGATGTTCTATATGATTGACTTTGGTAAACTTTGTTTTCCAAATGATGCATTATCTAATGTGCTATTGGAACGTCACATACAGGAATAATTTAGTATGTCAGGTGCATTTTTTCAGTTGTCTGGTTAGTTTTCAACATTGATGGAAATGGATTTAACTTTAGTAAAATTAAATCTGGTAAAATTAGGGGAAAATAATCACACATTAAGTTATTGTTTTCTTAGGATATTTTTTGGTTTAAAAAGTTTCGCTTTAGATGTCAATTACTGTCTCAAATGGATCTATCTATATGGGAACCATTATCTCCCGGAATTATGTCTAGAGGGAGTAGTAACATAGCTTTAAGCGTGTTTAAGAACACCCAAGATGTAGTCATGATTCCCTTTTCAGTAGAACTAAAGTGGCATGCCCATTTTCTCCTTTGGTTTTTCACACCTGCCAGGACATTGTGATTTCTTGTAGACACACTTCCTGATAACGGGGCCAGACACCCAGGCAGTGGGGTGGAGCGTTGTCTCCAAATAGCGTGCACCACAGTCTCCTGAACGGTCTGTTAGAATGTCGACTACTGGGCCCCCACCTCTAGCTTCTGGGATTCAGATCTCAGCGGAGCCCCCACATTTTCATGTCTGCACGTTCCAAGGTGACGCTCTGGTCCAGGGACCAGAATTTCAGAACCATTTTTATAAAAGGACTATATTTGAGCTGTGCTAGGAGAGCTTTTGGTGGGTATCTCTTCTCATATCCAAGTTCCCTGACAGCCTACTGACGTTGGTTTTGAAACCAGCCCTGTTGGGAGTATTTCCACCCCAGAAATCACTAAAATCCCAGGCTCTTTATCTCAGAGAGGCAGTTGTTGAACATCTGCCAGCACCCTGCTGTGTAGGGGTCTAATTAGCAGAGATGTCTGACACAAGCTACCTAACAAGTGGATGTACGTAGAGTATCATACATGTGCCTAATCGTTGCAGAGCTTAGAGAATGGCGTAAACACAGACTGCGCAAAAGTGGAATGAATGAACGGATGAATGAATGAATGATTGAATGAATGACAGCCCAAACTTAAAGCTAACATCAGCAGTAATCCCTCACACAGAAATGGAGTAACACATTTTTTTTCACAAGCAAGCTGATAACTGATTGTCCTTCAAAGTGACTTTCTTTTCATCTAGAGAGTAGTTAGAAACTTTTTAAAGAAATATTCATAAAAATGGTAGAGTTCTTTCCTTAGATTCAAATTAATGAAATTTTTCAAACCAGACAGCTTCTTTGGAAACATAGTCAATTACTATTTAAAAAATTAGGACATCTTGGGATGTCCGGTTAGCTCTGTTTGTTGGAGCGTGGTGCTAGTAGCACCGAGGTTGCCAGTTCGATCCCTTCATAGGCCATTGTGAAATGTACCCTCCTTAAAACAAAACAAAAGTAAAAAAATAAAAACTAGGACATAAGATGAACATCTGACAAATGTACAGCATTGTACCATGCTTTTACAGTGTCAGTATTTAGGGGACCTCTGTACCTTCAGGAGACTTTCTTGTGCTGATTGTAAGGCTTGCTTCACTACTGAGTGTCTGGGTAAATCGTCTTACAGGCTTAGATTTAATAAAAATAATAATAATAATAATAATAGATTGGGTCTCACTGGAGAAACAGACAATAGACAGAATCTATACGGCCTTCTCATTTCCAAGATGAACACTCAGCTGTTCTTGATATGTACGGGAAGGCACCACTATTTACCAGCTTATAATCCTGAGCAAGTCACTTCATCTCTTTATGCTTACATTTCCTCATCTGAGCCATTGAAGTTCTGGTTTTCGCATGTATCTGGGAGAATTGGCAGTAAGGAATGTAAAGCACTTAGTGCAGTGCTAGGCACAGAGGAGCTCACAGTGATTGGTAGTCATGTTAGATAAGCAATACTCTTCACGCTCAGATATCCGACACTGAAGAATAAATACCCACGTGCCAATGTTATCATCTTACATGTGACTCTTACTGTATGTTCAAATGTGGAAGGCCGTTTCTATTATAGTGCATTTTTATTTAAATTAGATAATTGGCTTCCAAAGTACTGATTAAAATGTAACTTTACTCGATAAGCTAACTACTTTATAAAATGTCCTTGTGAAAACTCTTATGCAGATAAATGCCTTCAATACCATTTGGCCTTCCCGTTTCATGGAAATTTATTTTTTACCCATCCCACTCAACAGTTGAAGTATCTTCAGCCCAAAGATATCAAAATGAGATGACCAGTTGAATTTGTCTGGTTCTAGATTCCTATTCCATCATGCAGAATACAGCAACAGATACTTTAAAATGTTAAGGCAAAGAGCTGGATCTCTTACATAAGCAAAATGAACTATTGATCTTTATTAAATTACTGAAATACGTTAAGACGAGTGGTTGAGATAGAAATATAAAAATGTCATTGTGAATGTGACATTTCAAATAAGAAAATCCAAGACAAGTTAGAGCCCTTCTTCTAGGCCCCAAGTTTTTAAACTCTTTTTCTGTAGCAAACCACAAGACATAGTTGAGTAACTGCTTTGTTTTCATACATGCATTTAGAAATTCAAGAAAATAAAGTCTCAGGTAATAGATGAGAGCAGTAACATTAAATTACATAATAGTGGTAATAAATGCAATTTATATTTCCAGTGGAAAGGCTCAATGTTAAGTGGTTCACTTGTGACATTTGTGAGTCATCAAATATATGGATATTTCCCCCTAGGGAGTGGTGAAAGCGAGTTTATCAATACTTATCAGAACCCAAAGGGATGTTATGTCTTTCAAATTGATTGGTAGGAGATGACTGTGATAGACTGTAAAATCGATGGTGGCTCAGTTTTACCATGTAACAACTGGTGTGTTAGCCCCTGCTTTTATTTTAAAAGGGTGTGTAGACAAAGCATCCCCCAGTTTATCTCATGCTTTACAAGACGGCATAAAACACCAATTTAGAATACTCTTATCTCTCACATAATCTCTTCAGGCCCCATACACACAATATCATTTTAAAAAACAAAGAACCTAAAAACATTAATTTCACAATACTTACCTGTTAAAAGGCCAGGATGAGACCTCACTTAATTCTAGGGAAATATAAATGGAATGAAGCCAAGTGGTAACTCTGGCCAAATCCCGGAATGATCAGATTCGACACTAACAGCTTTTGGACAGAGACAAACCTAGTCAGTCTAGATGTCACTTATAATTGGGAAAATAGAACCCAAATCCAAATTGCATATCTGTGTACTCCAGATGAATTCTCATAACCTTCAAACTCTCATGATATCACGTATTTTTTTTTTTACAATTCCTTAATTTTCAGTAAATGTATCTGTCAAGTTGTACCACCATCATATAAGGTTATTTTCTGCAGAACTTTATTCCTGGGCTATTTAGGAGAGAAATCACTTATTAAAGGCTGATTAGCGATGAGAACACATGATTGTATAGTACTAGGTACTCCTCAGGTGTTTTATTGTAAAAATGGTGCATAATAATTAAAAGCACGTACTCTAGAACCAGTCAGCCTGGCTTCAAAGCTGTTTAGACACTGGCTCTGCCACCTGGAGTACCCTACTGCCCAATTCTTAGGGTTGTTATGGGTCTTTAAATGAGTTATTAATAATAATACATGTAGAGTTCTTAGAACAGTACCTGGCTCATATAGTATGTGCTGTATAATTCTTTAGTCATATCATTCACATTTCCCTGATGAGGAAAATAAGGCAGAGAAAAACTACCTGAAATCACTAATCTAATGTCACACATCTAATGAGACCTAAACTAGCTGAACAAGATTTATCTCCCAGTATTATCTTTCAGGATATGGCCACTGAAAAAAATCTAAATTTTTAAATAAAATGCATCCTTTAGATGTCCTGCCTGAAGAATGCTTGAAGCCTCTTGACTATTCTGTAACTGAAATCCAGTTAGTATTACACACAAAAAACACAAAAACTAAAAAAACTATATGTCATTCTTTGTACATCTCCCTTATATTCTAATCATTTAACATGTATTTGTTGAGCATTATTTACCAAACACTCTACTGAATACATTAAGGAGCAGGGGAGTAAGTACTACATGGTTCCTGCTTTAAAGAATCTTACTCAGTTGTACCTCATCAAATACCTTCAGCAACGATAACATGCCTGGATTGATTGTCTAAGACCGGCGTGAGACCAAGAACGCATTCCCCAGTACATAAGTGTTTTTTCTTTGCAATTATAAAGGAAAAGGGGGCCTTTGTTAATGTTTATGACTTATTCAAGGTCAATGCTCATAGAACATTCCTCTAATACCAGTTAGTTGTTTATGATCACAAAGGAAAAGCAATTGACCATTACCTTCTTCATGTATATCTTTAATTGAATGTTTTACGTAAAACTTTTAGTAATTTAAACGAGATATGACCCCAAAGAAGTTATTATATTTCTGCCAGTCATTAGTATTATCTTACAATAATTAAAAATAAAACTGGACAAATTTCTTCCCGAAAAAGATTTTGAAATAGTACTGGATTATTTAGGTGGTGGTGGTGGTGGTGGTGGTGGTGGTGGTGGTGGTGACAATGATAATGATACTAATATCTCACTTTGCACTTTTCCATATGCTGGATGCTTTGCTCTGCATTTAAAAAAAATCATTTCATATAGACCTCAAATTAACCATGAGAGGGATAACTATTTATTAGTATTTACCGAAGAGAAAACTGAAGTTTATTAGCAATTAAGCAACTTATCTGAAGTCAAACATTTAATAAATGCAAGATCAGGATTCAAATCCAAGCTCATCTGACACCAAAATCTGTATGCTTAACCAGTATTTAATATGACTATTCAACATGTCACCTTAGAAAACAGCCATATTTAAGGTCACTAATAGTTACTATGCATCTTAGAGAGTGATTTCCTTGTATATTATTCTTTCTGTTGATTTTAATGGTATCAATATTGGGATAATTAAATGTATAAAAGGAAGAAATACTGATCGGCATATCTAACATTGATTTTTTAAAAAATGATATTTGAGGCAGGTTAGCGAAGATCCCTGCACACGTGGGCTCTTCTAACCACTTAAAACAGGAGAAATTTAAATGTTTTCACAGTTCTGCAGAATACTGTATATTGTTCTCAAATCACAAAAACTTTCTATTCTACGTAGGCAAAAACTTTCTATTCTATGTAGGCAAAAAATGGAATGAGATTAGGCTTTTGTGGTGAGAACCTTGCAGAAAAGTCAGTACATTTTTCTGTTATTTTCCAGACTTGACCTATCTGCAAATTTAAATATATCAGCATCTGGAAATTTAAGCAAATACTTTGTGTAAAAATATTAGGTATTCACAATCGCTCTATCGTGTGCTCTCATGTTTCCATTTTTGATCCTTTATTGCAATCTTTGCAGTCAATATACTAGTATTTTAGCTCTTTAATATTCACTATTTGCTTTTGGCCCCAACTTGCGTTATGCCATATTTTGCCTCTACAGTAACCAGTGAGCATATTCCTGACACTTAACTGTGTCTGATCCTGTTTTCTTCATTAGTCCTGTTTCACCGGTTCTGTTTTCATCTTCACCTGTCGAAACACTCCTGTTAGATTTACAACCACACTCTAAAACTGTATAGCACCTACTTACTAATTGTACCTAACTTCGTCTTATTTTTTGTCCTCATTTTTCATTTACCTCAGTTTCTTAATCTCCTTGTTTTTATCCATTTTATGAATTTCCATAAGCTCCCTACATTTTTCTTTTTAGAACAATTGTTAGACCTGGTCCTATAAAGTTATAAAAGAGAAACTGAAGAACCACTGTCATCACTAGACTCCCTGGATATGACTATGTTAAGCTTTCTATTTAATCTGTTATTTCCAGCCCTCCATTGAAGACAGACTTCTTCACAGTAATATCATTTGATGGGTGGTCCTCTGAAAAATGCAAGAGTATAGTATTACTCTTGAATTTATACGGTGGTAGTTAAGTATATAATTCAAGAGTATAGTGTAAGAGTATATTATTAATCAATAAATTTTAAAAGGGCAATTCTACCAAGTTGGTTCTTACCATATTTGTATGTATGTTTGATTCTAATAAATCTTAATGTATCGTGTTGAAGAGAGTAGAAGCAAGTGATCTATAAACACTCATGTTCATGGAAGACAGTTGGCACAGGTGTAGGTTCCTTGTCTTCTAAATACATTTTGGAGTAATAGTATCTCAGTAAATGGAATTCTGTGGCATTTAAAAGCAAGTACATCAAGCGTATTCTGTAATATCTATGTGTGAGGAGAATGTGACTGGATAATGATCAAATGCACTCCTTTCCTCTTTACCCAGTGGAAGAATAAGCTTATTTTGCATCTGTTGCTAAGAAATAGAAATTGCATCTCCTTAAAATATCTTTTATTTTTAAATCAACTACTGGTTTTTGTCTTTATTGTTGTTAGATAGTTGTATCTTTTCCCTAGAAAGGCTTATTGGAGTTTATATTATAATTTCTTTAATGAAAAGAAAATAGAAGCATCACCTAAGTTTTTCGTTTGTTTGTTTGTTTGTAGCGTGGAGACGATCAATGATGGAAACTTTCACATTGTGGAACTACTTGCCCTGGATCAGAGTCTCTCCCTCTCTGTGGATGGAGGGAGCCCCAAAATCATCACCAACTTGTCAAAGCAGTCCACTCTGAATTTTGACTCTCCACTCTATGTAGGCGGTAAGCTCTCTTCCAAATCCAGTGGGTTCCCAGACTAATTCTGAAGTTGCTGGTGCCTGGCAGCATGGCAACTGACCAGTAGTGACCAGTCATTGAAAGATGGACGACTAGGAGAGTAAAGAAAGAGCCCTAGATGGGTGGTAAGGGACCATTTTATAAATCCAGCTCTGGTTTTAGCTAAATGTGTGGTTGGTGTAGAGTAGGACATTAGTATTTTTTTGTGTGGCTATCACATGCCAGGTGATTTACATATCATGTAATTTCATCTTATTATTTGATTTGGTTAGAAAGTTGGTGATCAGTCAAAAATGACAAACACTGTGAAGTTACATGACCACACCCCAACTCCCTTGAGGAGGCAAGCACTACCAGCCTCCATCAAATGTCACCTTGCTGGAATGTCTGGGCTACCATTTGATACCATGTTTCCCCGAAAATAAGACCTAGCCGGACCATAAGCTCTAATGTGTCTTTTGGAACAAAAATTAATATAAGACCCAGTGTTATATAATATCATATTTATTATATAAGATCCACTATTATATTTATTGTGTTATATTATATTGTATTGTATTGTATTATATTATATTATATTATATTTATTATATCATATTATATTATATTATTATATTATACCTGGTCTTATATAAGACCGGGTCTTATGTTGTATTAAAATAATACTGGGTCTTATATTAATTTTTGCTCCAAAAGATGCATTAGAGCTGATGGTCTGGCTAGGTTTATTTTCGGGGAAACACAGTAACTCATGTAGATGACAGTATAATTATTAATGAAATTGAATGAATGAATGAGCAAACTAAGTGTACAAACTGTATTCTTGTTTAGCTGTAACCTTAATGTTTATGAACAAGAGAGAGGTCTGGGAAGGTGGATTAGGGCTTGAAGTGATAAAGATTCTGGAGTTTATTTTCATTGAAGAAGTCAGATGAGTAAATAGATGAGGAAGGAAGTATAAGCAAAATTCTGAAGTAGCCCAGAGGAGAGGGCTTATACTTTTGCCCATTTCTGGAGAAGTCAATAAAAACTAGAGACAGAGAATTTCAAATTTAGGCAAAGGAGCAAGAAAGCATGTGATGTCGTATTGAGGGGCAATGAACCAAATCACATTGAATCAAGTTGAATGGACTGATAAAATTCACTAATTTTACAGATAAATTAGCTAAAGGTTTTGAACACGTCAATGTAATTCATTTCTTCACTGTCACAGACAGGTATTTTCATGAAATGCATGTCATTCCCTTGAAAATCGTAACCTTTGGCTGCTACATGGTTTTCTTAAGTCCTCAAAGCCTTCCCTGACGGCATTTTTTTTTTTTTGCAATTGTCCTGAATATCCAGAGCACTTCTGTTTTTAATAATTTCTGCTGTAGTAAACTCTTAACTTACTGATAGAATTTAATTGTTGTCAGCAATAGTTATCTCTTTGGTTCAATTCTGTAAATATTTATTGAACACCTCCCTTATGCTGAAAACTAAATTAATAGGTGCATGAAGGATATGCAGTTGAAGAAAATTACCTATCTTCTGTGCCCAGGGGAGTGGGGAAGGCAGACGTGTTTTCCAGTAATCGAATGCATCACATGTTGGGTCTGTGCAGCAAGATGACTGACCTAGATGCTTCATGGAAATCATAAGTATGAGATTCCTTAAAAGGCAGAAGCCTTCCATTCTCCCTGTGCAACAGTTAACAGCCGTTGCTTTGAGATGGGTGAAGCAAGGCGTGGGTTTACTTGTGGTCTAAAAGGAATTCTCTTTACTAAGCACATACTATGTGCTCAACACAAATACTTCTTTTTCAATCGTAATCCTCAGAGACTTTAGGAAGTAGGTGTGAGTTTTTTGTTCAACAGTCCTAAAGGGACAGTGTCAGGGACTTCACAAAACCAGTCCAAGTTCACAGAGCTATGAAGTGATAGCCACCTTATCTGAGTCCAGGTCTGTCTGACCCTAGAGCTACCTACATTGCTATTCACTTCTTAACATAGTGTGGAAAGAGAAGCAATCTAAGTTTTGTGGCTTTTTGTTGATGTCTGGATTTGTCCTTCACTTGATTTCATTATGCTTTCAGTAGAAACCATTTCATTAAATTGTTTGAAACCCCTTCAGAACGCAGTGAAAAGGGACCCTTTCCTTCCCACTCAGAGAGCAGTCTCAAGGATAATTCAGATTGAAGAGCTACAGGGCATTTGTAACACCATTACCCTGAATTCTGTCTAACAAAGGCAGGAGAACCTGAGTAAGCAAAGGAGAGCAAGGTAAACTAGCTCTCCTTTTTCTCCAAATTTGAAAACAGGGACGCTCCCCAAGGAGGACACAGAAGGTAATGCGTCCAGGCCTTAAGCCCCTTGAAGTATTCTCTAGCAAAGCAGGGAAGTAGCTTGACCTACCCTTTGGTTATCAACTACCTATGATACAGACTTTACTAAATACAAAACAATCTAATCCTTATGCTTTTCTGTGTAATATTCAAACCAGAATGTGTAGTATTACCTAATGGGATTTAAACAAAAAAGTTGTTTCTGTGTCTTGGCTACCAGGAATAATGCTGCAAGGAACATAGGGGTACATGTATCTTTACGAAAAACTGTTTTCAAATTTTTCAGGTAGATACCTAGAAGAGGGATTTCTAGGTCATATGGTAACTCTATTCTTAATTTTTTGAGGAGCCTCCATACTGTTTTCCGTAGTGGCAGTACCGATTTACATTTCCACCTACAGTGTATGAGGATTCCTTTTTCTCCACAGCCTTTCCAACACTTGTTACTATTTGTAACATTATCAACAGCCATTCTAATAGGTATGAGGTGGTATCTCTTTGTGGCTTTGATTTGCATTTCCCTCATAGCTAGTGATGTTGAGCATTTTTTTCATATATCTGTTGACCGTTTGTACATCTTCTTGGAGAAGCGTCTGTTTAGGTCTTCTGTACATTTTTTAATGGGATTGTTTTGTTTTTGTTTTTGTGTTTTTTTTTGTTTTTTGCTGTTGAATTGTGTGAGTTCTTCATATATTTTGGATATTAGCCCTTTATCGGAGGTGTTATTTGCAAATATCTTCTCCCATTTGGTTGGTTGCCTCTCTATTTTGTTGATGGTTTCTTCTGCTTTTTAATTAGATGTAGTCCCATTCATTTATTTTTGCTTTTATGTCCCTTGCCTGTAAGGTCAAATTCATAAAATCCTCTCCAAGACCAAAGTCTTTAAGTTCACCACAAAATTTTTCTTCTGTGTATTTTATTGTTTCAGGTCTTACATTTAGCAATTTTATCCATTTTGAGTTAATTTTTGTGTATGATGAGTTTCATTCTTTTGCATGTGGCTTTCCAATTCTCCCAGCACCATTTATTGAAGAGTCTTTCTTTTCTCCATTGGTTGTGGCTCCGTTGTCGAAAATTATTTGCCCATATACGTGTGGATTTATTTCTGGGTTCTGAGTTCTGTTGCATTGATCGGTGTATGTGTTTTTTGGCCAATACCATGCTGTTTTGATTTTTGTCACTTTTTAGTATAAATTGAAGATAAGAGGTATGATACCTTTGATGGATGATCGGATACAGAAGATGTGGTACATGTACACAATGGAATACTGCTTAGCCATAAGAAAAGATGAGACACTGTCATTTGCGACAACATGGTAGACTTTAAGAAGATCAGGCTAAGTTAAATAACTTAGAAAAAGTAAAGAAGCATATGATTTCACCCATATGTGGGATATAAAACAGAAAGTAACAAAAAAAAATCTCAGACAGCACAGTATGGTGGTTACCAGAGCGTAAGGGAAGTGGGGGGGGGGTGTAGAAGATGGTAAAGGGTGTCAAATGTATGGTGACGGGGTCAAATATAAGGAGAATTGACTTTGGGAGACAAACATAATGCATTACTCGTATACAGATGACTTATTAGGTTGGTGCAAAAGTAATTGCGGTTTAAAAGGTTAAAAATAATTGCAAAAACCAAAGTTACTTTTGCAGCAACCTAATATTATAGAATTGTACACTTGAAACTTATACAATTTTATTAACCAATGTCACACCAATAAATTTGATAATTTTTTTTTTAGAAAGTTAAGACCTGCACATAATGCATGTCACAAATGCCCCCATTCCACAGAGGACCTCAGCTTTGACACTTGGTCCCTTTATTGTCATTGAGCTCATGAATTATCTATTATTATAGATATAGTATATGTATATATTATACATTCTATAATTATCTATTGATTGATAGATTGATTGAATTCTGGCTCTGGCTCACAGCATAGAAAAAAGAATAAAATAAAAAAAAAGAAAAAATAACAGGGATCTACTTCTGCTTATTAATTAAGACCTAATTATCTAGTCAGACATGTGCCAAGCACATGGAAAGATTGACTGAGAATAGTCCTTGATTGTATGATATCCTATTAAAGTAAATATGTGTGTGATGTCTCAGTATTTTCATTCACAAATTACTATAATCCAAACTGGACCTTTTACAATTGTTAGCTTTGGGAATAAAAGGAATACATTCCCTCACTATTTCTCCTTGGTGTGGAATATCACTGGTCTGCATTTAGTCTTGACATGTGCATATATATGCGCTGTACTCCCATCAAAATGAGCTATTAAAGTATTTTTGGGAGACGTTCCTTTTTAACTTCCGAAGAAAGGACCATAAATAGTGGAAATTAAAGCCCATATATTTGTGATGGATGGATAAGATTAAATTAGAGGAATTTATTCCAGAGCCAGGAATTTCCTGTCACTAGTCCTCTCCTGGAAATGGCACATTTCATCTTTCTGACTCCATTCTACAAAGAGCCCAGTTTCCAAGGCCCGGTGGACACAGACTAAAAGCCTGCACTCCTAAAACTTCAACCCCGAGACGCCTAATTCAGAAACTGTCGAGGTGTGACCATGGACCACAGGTGACCACAGTCACCTGAGATGCATGTTATCACTTAGATTTCTGCACACCATTCCTTCCTCCCGGTCAGAATCTCAGGGTGGGGCCTGGGAGGCTGCCTTCTGAATACCCACTTCTGATGGTTCTTATGTGAACCAGCTTGGAAGCAACTGTTCTGGTCCATCCACTGACATTGGAACTGGGAAAGCCAAGCCCAAGTTCACACAGAACCGACAATACAGACTTTGACCTTTAGCCCAGTGGTTTTGTGCAGCCAGCTTGCTGACTTTGGTGCCTGTGGGAAAGCAAGCGGGGCTCCTTTGAATGGGAAAGAGGATGCTGCTGAGAGGCAGGGCCCAAAGAGAGCTGAGGTTCCTGGTCCTTAGAACCATTGAACCCCCTGGAGAATGAGAGCCGGGCTGTCCCCAGCCTAGACCCTCCATCCAGAAGCTCAGAGTCCAGGTACAGCGAGGGCATAGCACTGGAGAGGGAAGTCAGCTGCTCCGAAAGCCTCCTCCTGCCTCTGCATCTTCCTCTGTGACCTGGACGGTTGCCTTGTGTGGGATCCTATCCAGCAACTCTTTCAGGGTCTGGCTGAGGCCATGGAAAGATTCCTCAGTTTTTCCAAAAGAGGGTTACTAGACGACTGTCACTAGTGGAATGTGTGTATACAAAGATTGCACATTCTGCTTTTGGAGGAATTTCTTTTATATTCCCGATTTCTTAGAATATGAAGGCTTCACTCTCAATTAGCAAGAAAAAAAAATGATGTGAATGAGGTGCTGTCTGGATAGAAAGCCTGGGTGAGTGTTTCAGGGACTGACATCCATCACTGAACGTGGGACGTTGTCACTAGTGAGATGGATTAGGTGCTAACTTAGAATTTGGCTGGGCCGGGGTGAGTGGTCACCGTGAACCCCCGCTCTCACCCTTTGAATCTTGATGGACTGAACCGAGACTCTAGGGATTGCAGAGGCTCCTTTCTCTGCCTAATTCAAACTCGGTCTTACTGGGTGATACTGACTGTCCCTCCAAGCTCTGAGGGCACTGGACCCTTCACTATTAAGGGGCAAGATTGGTCAGGGGGTAGATTACTAACCCTGCTTCATGCAACTCCAGACTTCCAGGGGAGTGTGTCCAGGTTGGGGGCGAGTGGCTGTGCAGAGAGGAGGGAACACTAACCCTTCCCTCATCCCAATCTTGCCTTTAGGTACAGTAGCTCTGCTTTGTAGGTTTTATATGTTTATGTCTCCATGTAGGTTTGGTTAGAAACAATTATTAAAAATTAAAGATTGACCATCAGTGAACTAGGTTCTTTATTCTAGTTATTCGTGAGAATTGCCCGGAGCATCTTCTGAAAAACCAACACGGAGAAACACACATCTCTCCTCCCTCCCCCACCCTGCCCGGCAATCAGATCAGGAGGTCTGAGCTGAGGTCCCAAGCATCAGTATTTCTTCAGAGATCCCATGTGATTCTTACGTGCATCCCGGTTGAGACCCCTAGGCCTGGATGCTCGTGATATCCGTTTCTCTGAAAGAAGTATCCCGCAGACTGCCTCCCTGCTCGAAGAGCTGAGGGTCTGGGTGGCCAATAGCCAAGGAGCCCCCAAAGAGCCTGACCCCTGACCTCCTGTCCCTCCCCAGGCATGCCCGGGAAAAACAGCGTAGTCGCAGCTCTGCGCCAGGCCCCCGGGCACAACGGCACCAGCTTCCATGGTTGCATTAGGAACCTGTACATCAACAGTGAGCTGCAGGACTTCCGCAAGGTACCCATGCAGACCGGCATCCTGCCCGGCTGTGAGCCATGCCACAAGAAGGTGTGTGCCCACGGCACGTGCCAGGCCAGCCGTCAGTCGGGCTTCACCTGCGAGTGCGAGGAAGGATGGATGGGGCCCCTCTGTGACCAGAGGACCAATGACCCCTGTCTTGGAAATAAGTAAGTTTGGGCTACTTAATAGTTAAGCATACATCCCCTCGCTCTCAAAGCAAACCCTAAGAAAGGAAGGGAGGAGTGGAGGGAGGGAAGAGAAAATGTCAGCCCATTAGTACTATCTTGTATTCCTTCCATCATCCTCCCTCCATCCTTCTCCTGTCTGCTGACACATTTTCTTTCCTGCGTCGCTCGTCTCTGTAGGTGCGTGCATGGCACCTGCTTGCCCATCAATGCATTCTCCTACAGCTGTAAGTGCCTGGAGGGCCATGGGGGCGTCCTCTGCGATGAAGAAGAGGATCTGTTTAACCCCTGCCAAGCCATCAAGTGTAAGCATGGGAGATGCAGGCTCTCAGGACTGGGGCAGCCCTACTGTGAATGCAGCAGTGGATACACTGGGGACAGCTGTGATCGAGGTAAGCCAACCCAGCCGGGCACCAGCCTCTCTTGGAAAAGCAAGAGGGGGCTCCATCTTTGAAAAGAAAGAGAGAGCAACAGAAAGAAGGGAGTGATACGTGGCATGCCAAGTCTTTGCAAGACTTAGAGTTGCTGCTAGTGATCTATTTCCCTGTGGTATTAAGGTACTAGATGTGAAATGTCCTAAGCCTGCCCTGCGAGATTTTACATGGCTTTCAGATGTCTCCTTGCAGCTTGATTTGCTGTGAAAATACTCCTCCTTACCTTACATAGAAGCACACTTACTTTACTCCCTTCTTACTTTTACCTGCTGTTCTCATCCAAATATATTATTAATTCATCTTCTGGCACCGAGCAGAGGGAGCTAATAATTCTGCTCTAGTTTTAGGATAAAATCACCTGTGACCTTAGAATCAAACTGTTTTATCCCAGCAAATTGTGCAGGTGAGAGGGATGGAAAGGGGCTGACTTGTTAGCCCACCTTTCTCCTCCTGTGTCTGCGTGATCAGGACGCCCCTTGCTCCAGCTGGCGTGGATTTCATTGAGTGTATCAGAGGGACGAGACAAGGGGAATATGCCCATGGAAGCTTTAAGCAGGTGTCTCTTTTTGAACTAGCTCATACTAGGGTAATTTATGAGGCTAGTGGAGGGTTCCTTGTATTAAGTAACAGACTGAATGATATTAAACTTCAGATCTAATAAATTAAATCGCGTCCTCTCTGAAACTGCTCCCTGCGGTAAACAAAACCAGCTGTTCTGAGTATAAAAACAGAAGATGTGCATTTTCGCAATAAAGGAAAATATGTAGGACTCCAATTTTCTTGTCAGTCCAATAGCATAGTATTTATTGTTCACATACATAGTATCCACTCTGCTGAAAATAAAGGCCAAAAAGAAGCAGTTTTCAAAGCACAGAGGGCTGTGCCACCAGCCCATCATGTGTCATGTACACAACCTTGAAAATAGAGCTTACAAACTGGAAGCAAAAGCAACCCCTCCTGCAGTGAGTAGTGGATTCTTGGTCCCTCTGTGTGACTTATCCCGACTGCCCTTAAAATGTTTGTGCTTTCTGTTCTTCTCTAGAAATCTCTTGTCAAGGGGAACGGATAAGAGATTACTACCAAAAGCAGCAGGGCTATGCCGCCTGCCAAACCACCAAGAAGGTGTCGCGCCTGGAGTGCAGAGGGGGCTGTGCAGGTGGGCAGTGCTGTGGCCCGCTGAGGAGCAAGCGGCGGAAATACTCTTTTGAATGCACTGACGGGTCTTCCTTTGTGGGCGAGGTGGAGAAGGTGGTGAAGTGCGGCTGTACCAGGTGCTCCTCCTAACCGCCTCCCCACGGCTTTTGGTCTCGGGAAAATGTTGTCTGCGTCTTGACCACGTTGGACTAATTAATGCTTCATAGTGGAAATATTTGAAATATATTGTAAAATACAGAACAGACTTATTTTTATTATGAGACTAAAGACTTTTTTTCTGCATTTGCAAAAAACAAATTAAAAAAAAAATGCTTGAACCAAGGCTTCCCGGGCACTGGAGAAGTATGAAGGATGATTAGATCTGGAGGCACGACAGCAACAGATCCCATTCAGCTCGGGTTCACCTTTGCAACTTGCTGAAGACACGCTGAAGCACATGCAGGAGGAGGGAGGGGCAACCGCGCTGATATGAACTTGCCCAGAGCTGAATAGCCGTGTACCCTCGTCCCCATCCCTGTGGTTCATGGGGACAGACCAAGCACATGTGAGTGAGTGAGAACGAGGCTGAGGAATGGAGCTCCAGGATTCACAGACAGGACAAACGGATGAGAAACGTGGTGCAACATATTAAGTGTCCTGAAGAGCTGGGTTGCATTCAGGAGAGAAGATGGGAGTGCTAAAATTTTATCCTGTTTTTCAAATGTCAGCATGTTAGCAGAAGAAGCACACAAAAGTGTTTATCTACCGTTTTCCAGTATTAATTTTTTGTAATATAAATGATAAAGGAGATGATAAAGAACCAATAGATTATTGATAAATAAATTAGTAATAATATGAATTTTTGTTTCTATGAGTTCTAAACAGCCCTATACAGTATTCAGTTTCAATGAGAAATATTTATTGTATCAAAGTACATTGTACTTAACATTTTAGACCATCTTTTTGCTGTTTCTCGATGCTTTAATATATATTAATTTATAATTGTCCTGATATTTTTGTATATTTTTCAAACTTAAAAAAAAAAAATCAGGATGTTTTTTTTTGTTTTTTTTTTTGGCAAGTACTAACATAGGGTGTTATCTTGGGATAAATATATGTTGGTCTGTTTGTTTACTTTGCCATCTGACCACTGGTGTCACTGACCTACTGGCCTCATTCGGGACACCTGCAGAGCATGGGGAAAGTCTGTGTGTGACATGGTCACTGTACAGAAAGAAGTGGCCACTCTGCAACCTGTCCTTACAAAACGCAAATGCTGTGTAGCAATCGACACTAGAAAGTAGATCTTTTACAAATTAATATTCCCTTGACCTTTTTGGCCCTTGTTTGGTGGGTGGAGTGGCAAGAAGAAAAGGCTATAATGTCAAGAACTGTGATTTTTTTTCCCCCCAAACAATAAAGCTCCTTTATTACCTTAATGTCCCCATGTTAACATGTTTGCTGCTAAATTACAGTGTAGAATTAATAATGATTTATAGTGGACTGTGCTCTTCCCTTGTTAAAATCCCAGGGTACCCTGTAAAGATGCAGATGTTTCTTTCCAAAAACTTTTTTTACAGAGAAAATTAGATGTACATGTATAATTCAGTGTGCTTTGTCTTTCTCCAGACTAATATCAGTGACACTACTGATGTTTGTAAATTAAACAGATATTTACTTCATGAACAGCTTGGTGATTTTCTTAGAAAGGGCACAATATTTAGAGTTCCTTCCTTAAGAATTCCTTAACCAAAGTGACACAGAAAAAAGGAGAAGAGAACCATACTTTTTGTTGTCAGAAATTGATTTGACATCAGTATATTGTCACATCTGGGGAGTTGGGAATACCATATGAAAGAGATGGATTCAAAAACAGATTCTATGCTAAGAAAAAAAGTGCATATTCAATTAATTTCATCCCTAAAAAAGTATAAGGTGAAGTCTAACTAAACCCTGAATGGTATTTTTTGTTTTAATTTTTTTTTTTCACTGGGGAGTATTGGGGAACAGTGTGTTTTTCCAGGATCTATCAGTTCCAAGTCAAGCCGTTGTTTTCTATCGTTGTTTTTAACCTAGTTGTGGAGGGCACAGCTCACGGTTGCATGTGGGAATTAAAGCAGCAATCTTGGTGTTATGAGCACTGCTCTCTAACCAACTGAGCCAACCAGCTGCCCCAGGAACGGTAGTTTTTTGTTTCATTCTTTTTCTCTCAATCGCAACCAGATGGAAAACAGCAAAAGAGAAAGGGCCTTTCTCCACAGGCACTCTCAAACAGGAGCTGGTAATACCAAGGTACCATCCAGAACGGAAATAATATTGACTGGTTGGAATATTAATACTCACCCACCATGCTAAGATTTCTTCATTTCTATGTAAGAAAATTATGTGTGTATGTGCACACACACACACTTTCTCTCACAGACACAAATGTCCAATCATTTATTCACTCTTCTGTAAAATTTCTATCTACATTTTAATTATATGAATATTATGTAATCATTGTGAAACCCCCTTTTTTTAAATTCCCATTGCTTTCTTCTTTTTTTTCAAGAGTTGGAAAACATTCATTAAGCAAAGAAACATGTGCAAGGATGACGTGACTTAGATTTTTGTCTATATGTATGGGTTATCTGAATAGCCAGTGTTTTTTGAGGGCTTATTATAAAAAAGGCACTTATGCCAAGGGCTGTATATGAAATACCTCATTCAACTCTCACTCCAAACTGATGGGATTGTGTGCTTCCTATTTTACACAGGCATAAACGGCTCAAAAATGGAGCTGAGTTCTGCTTAAGCCCTTCAGATGTCTGCTCAGGACAAACAGGTGACACCTCAGTAACTAGTACCTTCTCCCAAGGGACGGTTAGGCCTTGGAGCTTTATGTCCATGGCACGATTATTCTCTCTACGGATCGTGTTGATCTAAGTCATGTAGATTAGAGGTGTTTTTTGTTGTTGTTGCCTTTTTGTTTTTAAGGGGGAAAAAAGTGAAATCTTAGTAGTTTAGGGACTGTATTCTTTCTCTTTCCTACTTATAAAGGCACAAAATAGAATTATGTTTGCCTGGGATTTGGGCTGAGTTAGCAAGTTTCTTAGGGGATAGTTTGCTTCATGATGGAACTGCTTTCTGCACATGAGCCCTTCTTGGAGAAAATCCGATAGCCAGATAATTACTAGCAAATGAGACAAATTAAGGGCAATCATTCACGTTATAAAAGCCTCCTTACTTATAAAGCCTTTACCGTAAGATTGCTTTATTCTACAACATTTCCGACAGATGCCAATATGTTGAAACAAGCAACCAGAAAAACAATTGCACGTTTCAAAATCAAAGTTACTACACAGAATAATGTACATTTGTCATCTGCAAACATAGAGTGATTAAACGCAAAACGTGATCCCTAATGTGTTTTCTTTTAAATTCTCACATAAGTGAAGCACCATCAGGATATATCACAGAGATCTGACATGTGTTCAATTTAATAAGATGTGTACATTGAATAATAACTATCTCAATCTTTGGAATTGTTTTCACCACAGACTTCCTGATATTATTTCTGAGCAATAATAGACTAACCCCAGTTTTAGAATTGCTCTGAGCATTTTCTCTTTTGGAAGGAGCAATTTGTCAGCAGCAATTCTCTCTGGAGAAATGATTGAAAGATAGTTAAAGATCTTGAGTGTTACAGTGTCATCTGCCTCCTAGAGTGACCATTATTTCAAAAGGAATACTTGTGCAAATACATAAGCTATAAAGAGTCTGTGAAGCTTTATGTAAAGCTACATAAAATACATAAGCTATTTTCATTCTTGATCTTGTGTACTCAAAATTCATTTAAAAACACGTTTATTTCCTATCTGCTACCATGTGTAAGAAACTATGCTGAACTTTGATGTATACTTTCTGATGAAAAACATTGCTTCTGCCACTTTAGAGCATACATACGCTCCATGCAGTTGGAGTTGAGGTTCAAGTAGGTAATAGATTGTCATACAAATAACCAAATTAATGTTCATTTCAAATTATTATAAGAGTCGTGAAGGAAGTTGTGAGAGGCTAGTAAAAAGTATAACAGCAGAACCCAATCAAATACGTAATGGGAGGTTAGGGACTGCCTCTGTGAGGAAGTGACATTTAAACTGAGTCCTGAACATAATGTAGTATATAGGATGGAGGAAGATGGAAATACAATTAAGTTCATGAACACATCCTAGAAAAAGTGCTCCACACCTCATTGTTAAATATCATTACGGTCACCTTCGAAGTGCTCTCCTTGGAAAGCTATGCACCGAAGCCAGCGCCTAGTCCACCCTTCAAAGCAATGGAACTTTTTCTGGAATGGCCATCAGAGCTGTCATCGTATTACCCTGAATGTCCTGAATGTCATCAAAATGTCTTCCTTTCAATATTTCCTTTATCTTCAGGTAAACAAAGAAGTCATTGGGGGCCATATCAGGCGAATAGGGAGAGTGTTCCAATATAGTTATTTGTGTACTGGCTAAAAACTCCCTCACAGACAGTGCTGTATGAGCTGGTACATTGTCGTGATGCGAGAGCCATGAATTGTTGGCAAAAAGTTCAGGCCGTCTACTTTTTCACACAGGCTTTTCAGCACTTCCAAATAGTAAACTTGGTTAACTGTTTGTCCATTTGGTACAAATTCATAATGAATAATCACTCTGATTTCAAAAGAGGTTAGCAACATCTTTGCAACAAGTTTGCAAGCTTAATATCAGACCTCCCATATGTGGGTGTCAAGGGTGGGGGTCTATGAAGAAAGAACAGCCTATATGTGGGCCTGGAGGAAAAGAACTCTTACGTGGTCAAGGAAACAAAAGAAGTTAGTGTGTCCAAAGTGAGGCATATATGGAGGGTGCCAAACATATGAATACAAATTTTAAGGAAGGAAAAAACTACTAAAATTGTAGTACTCAATGTATACTGATAACAAAAGTTGAATACAAGTCACATTTGACTTCTGCAATGACAAGAGGTGATCAACATGGTTCCCATCAGTGTCCAGACACTTCTGATTATGGAGAGCTACTGCTTGAGCAACGTTGACCAAAGTGTCCACTTGTCACTTGTATGTATGTATGTATATATATATATATGTATGTATGTATTTTGCACCCCTGGTATTTACAGAGGCTGCATCTCTCAAGATGCCGTGAAACACTGCTGCTTTTCCCTAGTATTTCTTGAAGTTTGAGATTCCTTGATAAGATGGGAGCCTCCTAGTAGATGAAGAAAGATTCTACTTCATCGGTTGGAGGCACAGCTCTCTGGCATCCTCACAGTGTGTCACCCTTAATGCACAAATATTGGATGGTTTTCCATTTGACTCATTTCCGGACTCTCTAGCCTTGGTGTGCAGCGAAAGGAAAGCATGTGAATTTTCAAAGCATGGATGGGTTGGCCAGCAGTTACTTTCCTTAATCCAGTCTCATCAGCTTTTGAGGACATGGAAATCCCTCTGAGATTTCAGAAATATTATTCATAATTTTTAGTGTTATTGTGAGTACTCATATTTTCTTTGTCTTCAGAGGTATTTCATTTGAAAGTTGAGGAACTGCATTAAAACACAACTAACTAGGTGCTATTTTAAAACGGAAATCCATTTTTGTTGACATTTTAAAAGTTCACTGCAAAGAGATGCTCAAAAGAAAGATATAGATGATATGAAATGAGTTTATAAGCCAGAAAATGTCCACTGTATTCCATACATTAAATAAATACCAGGGTTGCCAAAAAAAATGTATACAAGTGGACACTTTGGTCAACGTTGCTCAAGCAGTAGTTCACCGTAATCAGAAGTGTCTGGACGCTGATGGTAACCACTTTGAGCATTTCTTATAATTGCAGAAGTCAAACGTGACTTGTATTCATCTTTTGTTATCAGTATATATTAATACAGTTTTTTTCCTTTCTTAAAATGTATATACATTTTTTGGTATGCTCTGTATATGCAAGAGTTCTTTGTCAAATAGATTTCTCTATTGCCTTTTTCTCCCTCCCACAAAGGGGAAATGGAGGACACGAGGACACTTAAAGTGCTGTGTCTAGAGATATAAAATTCAGCCAAGTGGAGGCATTGCCATCCTACATTTGGGACTTGCTTTGTCTTTGTGTCAATATGTGGGTGGTTGAATTTGGATTCTAAAGAAAATCAAACATTAAAAAAAAATATGCACCAAAAACAAGGGAGTGGGAGAAACTGCTGAGACAATTCTCTAAAAATCTTTCTGTCATTAATCTTACTCTCCCTTCATGAAGTGGCTAGAATTGCTTTAGTTTGTTCCCATAGATTGTGGCAGAGAGATTAGGTGACTTGCCTAAGGTCACACAATCTAGAGCTCCCGACTCCAAGCATAATGCAATATTGATTTCACAGGAATTGATAGACAGAGTCTGCGAATGGCCTCAAATGAGGCCATGCGAATGGGGTCATGCTGGAGAAATGAGTATTTCTCAAGGGAAGTTATTTTGGTTTCTAAGAAAAATGCCCGTGAATAGCACTCACTTTCCCAATAACGATGCATCAGAATCTTCTTTGTATCTCTTATTTGGTAAAGAAAAATAAATAGTTCCTTTAACTGGCATTGTCTTCCAAGACCCGAGACGGGAGGGATAGAATGGGTTTCCTGTAGCTGCTTCAGGATTTCTGGTGATCGTCGTGGTCCAGCGTGCCTCAGTTGAGTGAGTTGACTGGGAGCAATTGAATTATTTTGCTGAGATAGTCACAAGGACGGGATCGATCATGCCCTGGTCCAGTTATATGAGTTGCAAAGTAACAGCCTCATTCCAGGTCTCAAGGCGTCTTTTGTAAGGGAGGGGGGGGGAAAGACATAGGAAAAAAAAACTTAAGAGGAACTTCTCTTTGAGCACGTCTGATTGTCTCTCTGTCCACCAGCTCTGAGGCCCGCATATCCCAGAAAGGGGAAAGACGCACATCTCGAAATTGCCTTATCTTACAGTTACTTGATCCTACTGGGTTTCTGCTCACAATATTACCATTCAATTACCTCAACCACCAGTTCTTACTTTCGATTACATCTCCACATTGATTTTTTTTCCTTTCTATTATTCCTACGCTAGCTACAATTCTTCTCTTCTGATGCCTGTCAACTTCTTTTTGGAGCTGTGAAATGAGCAGGGACACGTTTCTGAATGACACACACAATGCTCTGTTTGATTAGGAAATAAGTGTCCTATCGTTTGGTGGTCTCAGTGCAGAAAAGGAAGTAGAAATTCCTATATCTCTGTCTCTTTATTTAAGCTCATTTTCCTCTTCCCCTTTCTTCTAAATGCTTCCATGTTTTAGAACACTAACACACGATTGTACCAACAGAAAGGATAATCTGAAAATGAAGAGTGGGAGTGTAGCAATTCACATCACAACTGCCATCACAGCAGAGCACACTCAAAGGCCAAGCACACAAAGGGGTCGTGGGGGGGATGTCAATTCAACTCAGACAGACCTTGAGGTGCTCCTCTGGGGCCTGATGCGCACGCAGCAATGAGATGCCCCTTGGAGGTATAGAAAGTGGCAATTTTCTGCTTCACAATGGAATCAGGGAATCAAGGTGGCATTTCTAAAATGAGAGATGATAGGAGCGTGGCAGCCTACGTGGATATCATAGCTGCCTAAGACCCCATGTGCTTGGTGCTGTAGAATCAGCAGAAAGTACCTTTATGTCTGTCCTTTTCTTAGTCCACAATCTCACACCAAACCTCAACAAGGCAACTTACAGACTCAGAACCCCAATACCTTCCCTTTTCTGGTCTTCCTTCAAGATCCTGCAATCTCCTCATTCAGAATCTCAAACATAAAAAAGGAGATTGTTTCCACCTCCTCCCCACAAAATAGAATTTCAGTTTCCCAAGGATCCTGTCTTTGACAACCCAAAGGCCTCCAGTGACTCAGGTTTTTCATTCTTACAAGAATAAGAAAACAATCACCTGGTATCTTAGTCAGCCCGGGCAACTATAGCCATGTACCATAGTTAGGTGACTTAAACAACAGGAATTTATTTCTCACCATTATGGAGGCTGGAGAAGCCAAGATCTAGCTTCCAGTCAATTTGGTATCTGCTGAGAGCTCTTACTAGCTTACAAATGACCATCTTCTATGCCCTGTCTTGGCCTTCCCAGTGCATGCATGCTCGCTCTCTCTTCTTCTTATGAGGCCTCTAATCCCGACATGAGGGCCCCACTATCCTGACCTCATCTAACACCAATTACCTCCCCAAGTCCCCCCCTCCAAATACCATCCCATTTGGTGTTAGAGCTTCACTATATGAATTTTGAAGGAACACAAACATGCAGTCCAAACATCTGACATCTGGCATCAAGGCAGAGACAAGAACCAAGTTCTCTCTGGCCTGATGCAACCTACAACAGGTTGTGTTGGGCACCAGTAGAACAAGAAATGAGGAAGGATAGAGATTCTCTATGTTTTTTTCTGTCTGGTCAACCAGATAATCCCAAGAATGAGTGGTGTTTAGTTATCCATTCTTGTGTGGCAAATTGCCCCTGAACTTAGTAACTTAAAGAAATCAGGCATCATTTTTATCTCTCCCAGTTTCTACTGAATAAGATTTGGGGGAGGAGCTAGGCTGAGAGCCCTCCAAAGCTGGGGCTCCCATCATCTGCAGGCTTGCCTGGGGCAGACTGCGGGCCAGAGGCCCCAGTTTTTTCTCCATATGGGCCTCTCACAGAGCTACTTGAATGTCCTTGTGTGCTGGCTGGCTTCCCCCAACATAAGCAATTCGAGACATTACCGTGCAAGCTGCCTTTTAACATCTACCCTTGAAAGCCACACACTATCACTCCTATAATATTCAGAATAGGTGCAGCTCTGGTGCAATCTACAAGGAGACTACAAGGTCATGAATACTAGAGGTGAAGGTCACTGGCACCATCTTGGAGCCTGACTTCCATAAACAGTGTCTAAGACAAGAGGTAGCCATTTGCAAGGGAAATGGCAAATGAGGCACTAACCAGTGAGTAACCCTGGAGCAACTTCTAAAGTAAAGAAATTGTGTCTGGCATCTTCCATAAAACATATAGCTCCAATCCATTAGTACTTAATTCTAATTCGAATGTGTTTCTTGCCCTTAGCTACTGAAATACCAGTCTTCCCTGGTAGACTGTATGTATGTATGGTCTTTGTCAGTACATATGGTCTTTGCATCCCCTGAAGTCGACACCAGCAAAGATGTTTTTAAAAGGTTAATGTACTAGATCAGGGTCCTGCAAATTTTTTCAGTAAATAGCAACATACTAATAGTAAATATTGTGGCCAGATGGTCTCTTTTGCAACCACTCAAGTCTGCCATTGTTGATATGTAAATGATAGCCACAGGTAATATTTAAATGAATGAGAGTCTGTATTCCAATAAAAATATTTATAGACACTGAATTTTATATTTCATGTAATTTTCATTTTCATGTGTCATGAAATATTATTTTTTGATTTTTTTTTCCAAACATTTAAAAATGTGAAAGCCATACTTAGCTCACAGGCCATATAAAAATAGGCAGCAAGCCAAATTAGGCCCTCAGGCCATAGCTGACGTACCCATGTGCTAGATGATTGGGATACAATATAAGAAAGCTGTTGTTCTCTGTTCTGGAAAAACTAACAGTTACGTTCAAGACACAGTCACTTGATCAAATAATTGCCCCATAAAGTGGCAAATAAGTGTCATAACCACATCATGGACAAAGAGCTGCGGAAGATGAGAGAAAGAATGACTGAGAAATCCAGATGGAAGGAACTGGGTCTCTGGTCACATAGAGTAGAGCTGACCCAGCTGGCATGGACCCGTTTCATCAGCACTATGAAGGAGAGAGAGAAATAAGCTTCTATATCTTTTAAGTCATTATATTCTGGGGTCCTATGTAACCTCACCTTTCCTTTCATTACCTTCATCAGTGCATTCCTCCATGGGGTCAGTATGGGTAGAGAGACAATCCATGGAAAGTGCTTAGAGCATTGTCTGGCACCTGGTACAGTTCTAATAAATAACTAGTTGCTATTACTGTTTATACCTTTGCCAAGGTACCTTCTTTTTGGTGTTATCTGAACCATTTATGAACCGTTGAAACTCAGAGTGGGGAAGAAATGGAACCATACACCCCCCCCAAAATAAAATTAGAGGTGTTGATATAAGAATTACAGGAACTGGATTCAATCACAGGAATTAGATTCTGCAGAGATCAAAACAGCCCAGGTCCATGACATGTAATAATGATATGTGCAACAATGCCTACCATGACTGAGGGCCTGCTATGTGCTAGGCCCTGCACTAGGAGGTTCATCTATGTTATTTTATTTATTTTTACAGCCTTCTTATGGAATAAGTATCCGTATCTTTATTTTCTTGTTGAGAAACAAAGACCACGGAAATAAAGGAGCATTAATCTTAAAGGAAATCATCATTTGGGGAAAAGAAAAGAAACCCTATCTTAGTCACGATTCTCACTAAACTTTTCAATAGTTGGAACTGTGACTGACTTTTAAGAGGATATAACAAATGACCAACTTGGAGGGAGATTCTGAGCCATCTGAGAGAATGTTAAGTAACATGCAACATTTTAACTCCATTTTGTCTGGCTCTTCCAAGAGCTCACTCTTAAGGGATTCTAATCATTAATCACCCACAGACTTTGTATCTGCATTCAAGCTGCCTTTTCTGGGAAAGTGATATGTCTTGAATTTTTAAGTCACAGTAATGGTCCCCACACGAGGCCAGAGTACTGATTTTTACCATTACCCACACAATCAATGTGTGTAGACCTACAGGACAGTAGCAGTTTTCTCTCCTCGATTATGACTTTGTAGAAATGTGCATGCAAACATAATAGGACTTTATATGGGGAAAGTTTCTACAAAATCATTGCATAGACTCTGTATTGTCATGAAGTAGATATCCTGGGAGCATGAAGGAGGCAGCTTTCAACGCTGTGGAGTAATTCCTTGATATTCAGGACTCAGGAAGTATTTTCACAGAAAAAAAAAAAAAAAGGAAAGAAAATTTACATCACATGGATAAAAGCTCAGCTAATCCTCCTCTCTCCCAGGCCACCATCAACCACCCCCACTCTCCTTCTTCTTCCTGGCTTTAGACCAGCTGAGGACAAATAGAGCAGCTGCCAAAGGAAGTAATTGCTCCAGGTTGCAAACGTCTTAGCTTCCAAGATGGAGGGATATGAAAAAGGAGAAAAGTACCAATCTCAGTTGGAGAGAAATAAGGGGAGCCCAGGGGTTCCTTGAACCTCATGGCAGTGGCCATGACCAGGAATCTTTTATTGGCCAAACTTTAGGCAGGCTCCTTTGAGTTCTCTTCCTGACTAGATCCTGCCTTTTGTCAGCTGAGCTCAGCTTTAGCAAAGAATCCTACTAACTTAGTTTATCAAGAATCCCTCCCACCCTTGATAGCCAATGTGGTTCCTGTTCCCACACCCTTAATCTATAATCAAGTTCCTCTTATGGCCCCACCCATTAATATCTAACAAAGCTTCTCTTGGTAATTTTCTATCCAGTTCCTCATCCTGCCCATTGGTGAAAAATCCCTACTTGTCCCTTTTCTATTCCGAGTTGAGTTCAATCTCTCTCTCTTATTGCAATAGTCTTGAATAAAGTCTTCCTTGCTATTTTTAATAAGTGTCCTGGCAAAGTTTTTCTTTCACAGCCTTGAAATTAGGGCTGGAAATATCTGTGTATTTTGTGTAGATTTTGTGTAGACTATCTAGATATGTATCCTCAATGGGCACTCTCAGAGCCAGGTTTTCATACAACTTGAGGTGATAACCTGAGCTTGCTTGTTTTCTCTTATTGACCTTCTCTTACCCTTTGAGTTGTTTAACCTGGACAGAGGTGAATGCTTCATTAAAGTAACATTCGTTAAGTGGAACACAGGGTCGATGGTGACTGGAGTCTAAATACAGACCACAAGAGAAAGTGAAATAAACTTTATTACTCATAGGTCCGGGAGGAAGTACACAGCATGACTCATGGGACCACATGAGGAGGTCAAGGAAAGGTACAGGCAGACAGAGAAACAGGACCTGGGGCATCTGCCTTTCTTAGGGTCTTTATTAGGTTTAGTGCCTTGGGGTTCCTGGGCTAAGTCCAGTTTGGTCAAGTCAAACCAAAAACGCCCTGAGAAGCAGGGGAGACTGTTGCTCACAAGAACTGTTGGGGGTGTCATGTCAGGAACTTGTATTTGCTGGCTGTCACTGTGCAGGCTGTTCTCTAGGGTACGTATGCATGATGGGGGCCATTTAAAGCTCCTGCAGGCTGCTTGGCCAAACAAAATGGATGCCTAGGTGGCCATGCTATAGTTTAGCCTTGCCAAACTCTGACAACAGGCCAAGGTTTCCTCATCAGTTAGGCTAGGTAAGAATAGCTGTGTTCCCCCACCCCGACCCCCCTTTCCCAAGTCAAAGAGGTTGTCCTGAAGTTCAGTAAGGAAACCAAGTAAGGATGCTTTGTGAAAGGTCAAGACATACCAAGAGAAGCTGTGGTGTTTACTGCAGAGGGGAAAAATGATTCAGATGATACTGACACATTTGGGGAAATGCTCACAGCATACTAAGTGAAAAAGCAGGCAACAGAATAGCATAAGCAATATTATCCTAATTTTGAACTGTAACATGTAAATTGTTAAAGAGAATCCCACAGGCCCAAAATGGTGTCACTTGTGTCGAAGCCCATGATAACGAGCCTAGATTTAATACCTGACCCAACTGCTGTTGTCAACTTCTCCCAGAAACATCATCTTAGCAACAAGTCTGGAATTTGCTGGTCAACACCAATGAGGTAATCTGCCACAAGGGCCCTTTCCATCCCTCACAGAAAGCAAAGTCAATCTGTATGACAAAAACACTTGCACTTCCCTCCGCCCAAAAAGATGTCCCAGCCTAAAAAATTCCTTTCTTTTCTTTTGTTAAAAGCTCCCTTGCTCCATCCTTTTCCCTATGACAACCCCTGGGAGCACCCCGGTAGTTGTTGGATGGGATGCTGCCCTATTCATGAATTGCTTAAGAAAGTCAATTAGATTTTCAAATTTACTTGGTTGAATTTTGTTGTTTAATGGAAGATAAAGGTAGGAAGAAAAAACAATGAAATGTAAACAGTGATTTTCCATATTTTGTTCGCTGCACATTTATACTTTTATAATTAAAAAATAAGAATTAAGATTATGAGAATTTGAGTCTGTGGTTTGAAAACCTGTTCGAGGGTCACTTTGCTACAGATACTAAGGCTTCAACGAGAAGGTTGTATTACAGAACTGGCCTTCAGTTATCTCCCACTCCCCTCCCCCAGGATTTTCTACCCTTTCCCTCTTCCTTCTCCTTGCCTCCCTCTCCTTCTCTTGCTCCCTCTCCAGAAAACAAAGCAAATGTATTTGTCTAAAACAAACCATTCCCCCTACACCGAGGCCCTTTGTCTGGTTCATCTTCTAAATCTGTCTGTTTTCTTTCCAAAATGCAATGCCCTTCAAAAGATGAATTCTGTTGAATAAATTTTCCCCATCTCCTTGTACAGGGATATTAATCCACGCCCTCTCTGTCTCACTGGGATCATTTTGCGTGTGACTCTTAAAACGGATATTGCATGTGAAAGCACTGGCCACACTGCAGGTCACTATGGATATAAAAATGAGCCATTTCTTATCATTCTTTGTTACTCTTACTGGAACACTTGCTGTACTTCATCAGTTGAATTAGAACTGATAGTCTGCTTGTCTTTTTCCTATTCCAGACCACAAGTTCTGTGTAGGCCAAAGGTGTCTTCCTCTCCATGACATGCTCAACGCCTGGCCTGGAGTACCTGTTCAAAATATCCGGGTAATGTAGGACTCCACATGTTTGATGAGAAATGGAAATTGAATCAGAGGATCATTTCCTTGGTGAGAAATAGGATTGTAGAGCAGGTCAGAATCCACCTCGCCAGGGTTCAAAGTCTAGCCCTACTCACACTGAAATTGTGACCTTGGGGAAGTTATTCAAGCACTTTCATTTTCTCACATGCAAACTGAAGATAAATAAGGATATCAGCTGCCATGCAGACCACTGTGAGGTTATCGATTAAAACACCTGCACAGTTCCTAGCACCTGAGTAAGTCTTTGTGAAGTGGTTGTGCTTGTTTTATGATTATATTTAAGATTCTGGTACTTTCCCAGGTCAGAAACACAAAGACTCAGATATGCTCCGACATGCCCTCACCAGCCCCCTTCCTTTCTTAGCCGGGAAGGCTTCCTCAGAAACCAGAATCATGAAAGAGAAATATAAGCATAGTATGGAATGTGCCAGCAGCTTCAACCCCTTCCTACTTGGCGTTGGTGCTATTCTGTTCAGCACCATCCCTCCGACCAGAGGGTCAGTGCAGTGGAGGTGGGTTTTACATCTGACTTCTGCTTATATCGCCAAAAACATTTAGCTTAGTGGTTCCTCCGTAGTAGACTTTTAAGACCATGTGAAATAGAGAAAGTGGTGATAACAGGGCTGATCTGAGAACAGAGAGCAAAGCAGTAGTTCTGGAATCTGAGTAGGTAGGATTACTGAGTGGGTGTCTGCAGGTTGATATAAGTCGGTAGATTTCAAACTGGCCATGGGGGTGGCAAAGAGATGGACGAGGAGTGAGGAAGGGACTGAGAAATCGGTGTCCAGCCAACTACCCCCACGCTCCCCACTTTAAGTGAGGGCAGACTCGTTTTTCTCTTATCTCCCTTTATACAGGCTTTATATGTGTATAGGAGTCTCCTGCTTTTTTAAAAAAATGGATGAATAATATTTATCACGAACCTATTCAAGTGCTGGTTCAATGAGATAATGTGACATTTGTGATTCACTTCAAGTCCCCTTTTCTGCCTGTGTTGATTCGTTTCAGAATGTGGTAAGCATTTGTTATAGTGGTCCGAATTTAAGAGTGATGTGTGTTTCCAAGGAGAAGCATATCTGTTATATTCATTATAGACCTTTCATTGTAGCTACAGAATAATTTTCAAAACTGAAAATGCAAGTGCTAAGGTCCAGCTGCCCTCCGCTTGAAAAAGTTAAAAGTCGAGAGACAAGGTTGGTGGAAAGAAAAGCAGCTTTATTCAGAATGCCGGCGTTCGGGAGAATGCAGGACTCCTGTCCAAATGCCATCTCCCAGTTTCTAGACCGGTCAGAAGATTTTATAGGTGCACAAGAAGAACAAAGGAAAGGGGGAGTCAGGCAGGCAGGCAGGTCCAAGGGCTGACATCATGTAGGGACAGAGTCCCAGAGAGCACTTTCCAGGCTCTCACGTGGAAAGGTGCTGGCTCGGGTAGTAGATGGCCATCAGCTGTAATCAGATGGCCATCTTCTGTGGCTGGGTGGCCATCAGCTGTTACCGGTTAGCCATTAGCCACTAATATAACTGATGTGGCTACGCTGGCAAGGGAGTTGATTGGCAGAGTGTGGATGACGGATGGTCGATAGCGGATTGCGGTTAGCAAGTGCAGATCGCGGCTAGCAAGTGCGGTTAGCAAGCGGATTACATTGCAGATCGTGTTGATCCTACTTCCTGTGTCTCCCTGGCCTCCAGCAAGACTGGGGTGGAAGAAGACCCCTTGTCTCCCCTGCTGCCAGTGAGACTGGGGTGCAAGAAGACCCCTCGTTGGGGTGCTGGCAGATGTTTGCTTTTGTGTCTCGACCAGCTGCTAGCGAGACTATAGTGGTATGACTCCCCTATCTATGGGAATGGGTGTTCCTTTTTGGCCTCACCATATCCTATGTTCTTGTGCAGGGAGCGGGAGCTGAGACCCTGCATGACACGTCACTTCCTGGGGTCTGGTTTGTTTTAAGATAATGTTATCTCCGGACTGGGCCACCAAGGCCTGGGGCGTTAATCGTCACCAGTAAAAACCGCAAGGGAGTTGCAAAAGGGATTCTGGTGTGCGTGCGCTTGAGAATTAAAAAAATTGTTCTTTTTATGTTAGGATTCTGTTGATTAAATAGATTAACAAGGTATGTGTGGTTTTAAGAAAGGGAACGAAACAGAGTTCATAAGTCAATCAGTGAGGGGAGAAACAGCTGACTATCAGTCTAACTACGTTATCAATTGCCCAAATTTCACCCTTACACAAGTGTCTCATATAAATATAAAATGACCCCTTGACAAAGATTTTATTCCACATGTTAGTTAATGAGCGAACCTGTAAGATCCTGAACTAAGCACATTCCAAGTGTTCCGTAGCCCCTTGTGGCTTGCCACTATCAGATAAAGAACATTTCCACCATGACAGAAAACTCTACCGGAGAGCACAGCTTTAGGTAATGGCAGGGCCTATGAATAACAAGATGGTAAAAGTACAGAGCATGCCCAGATGGGGCAACCTACAGAACCGACACAAATGGAGGGAGCTGCGTGTGGTCGAATGACCAAGAGCGGTTAAAATCTGAAGGACGGCTGAGGCTCATGGGTTGTGCCAAAGCTCGAGTCAAGAAGAACAAGAGAGCTGGAGTAGAAGGAAGGCTGGCCAGAGGGACAAAAGGAAGATTCGAAAACTGCATAGAATTTGCTTGTGATTCTCGAGGTGGAGGCCACGTTTTTCTTTCCCTTTTTCTAGAAGGGCTCGTTTTGGCAAATGGGTAGCTAGTCTCTCTTGCCTTGAGCGACCATCCTTGTGGCTTATCTAGGAATGTCAGAGGAGGATTTTGAAATGAGATCTCTCGTTTATCTGGACTCTACACAACACTGCTTACACATTTAAGTTTATAATTTGGGGATTGTTAGGTTTATCCTCATTGATATGATGATTTATCAGTCTCTAAACTGATTTATTAGTCCAGTTTCTAAAGTGGACTTGAGGTAGGTCAACAAGTTACATCTGCAACACAAGTGGATAGAGAGAACACTAGCTTTGGAGTCAAGTAACTCTGATCTTCCTTCTCTGTACAGTTGGACAATAGTTATTTTTTTACTGTGTGATTGCTACTAAAGCATAATGCACATAAAATTCCCTTAAGTATGCCTGGTGCGTAGTACAAGTCCAGTAAAGAGTAGCACGTCTGATGTGATTTCCCTACTAAGATAAACAAATGAGATAACTAATAAGGTGAAATGAGGTTTGAATAACAAGAGAGGGTCAAAGGAACACATGACTGTCGTAAAGCTTTAGAAAATGGAAGAGAGCCTGGCACATTAAATTCTGAGAAACCCTGTGGCCACAACAGTGAGAAACATAATCACAACCCATGTCCAGGACATGAGGACAAACCACTTGTCTGGAGAAACCCAGAATTTCCTGATACTGAAGCCTGAGAAAAAAATCTTAGGAAAGGGACAATGGTTTAGAAAGTGGGTCACATTCTCAACCAAAGCCCTCAAATGAGTAACAGATGTTCTAGAATCATCTCTTATTGCCGTCATTTCCTTCAGGGGCATATTACCAAAACCAAATTTGAAAAGAAAAGAATAAAAAAAACAAAACCACAACACCCAGTTCTATAAGGATCAACAAAATGAACTCCAAGTAAGCAGCATTTTGATTATTTAACTTGACCCTGGGATCCACAGGAATGAATGAACACGTCCTTTATGCTTGTGCTCCCCAAAAATGGGTACAGATGCCCCAGGATGTGTGGAAAAACAATCCAAGGGACAACGGGAGAAGATATCCCAATCCCAACGCTCAGCTATATTTGGTTTTATGCCTCCTATTCTATTTCTAGTTGTTTCACTACGTATATATTTTCCCAGTACTACATGTATATGATCTATTAATAAACGAATATACCTATATTGGTCAGATATGTTCAAAAGTGTTTAACTTATATCATCAAAAAACTTGGAAGGCATCTGCTTTAGTTCATCACCCCTGAATACTGAATTTATTTTTTGTCATAGTGCATATGTAACAGGCATTGCAGAGCAGGCTACTAAGGTTGTATGCTCTGACCAGAGCCTTTAAGACTCATTTTTTTGCGTTTTCCCTTCCTTTGGAGTCACCACAATAAATGGAAAAGGCACCAATTATTCAATAAACTACAGTGTCCATGTTCAAATACCACCAAGGTCAAAGAGAGCTGAGTTTCAAAGTAGAAGAAATAATGATACCATCCATTTCTATTTTCCTCGGGGGTGGATGGCATTTGTTCATCTGAGCAGGGCTCTAACTTGGGTGCTTTCAGCACAGTAGATGCTCAAGGTAGGTTGCTTCCTCTCCTTATCAAGGGTTCTCCTTAGGGCTCAGATACTTTGTCCCCAAACACTGGGCGTCCAGTTCATTCATCCCTGAGAAGCTTCTCCCCAGAGAGAGACCTAATGTTTGGTCAGATTTGGCTAACGTGAGTCCCTTACGGCAAATACGTAAATATCAGGACTATGGTGAGATCTTTAAATTCTACGTTCTAGAAACAAACATCCACACCAGTTAAAAATTAAACACTGTGATAAGGGACTGTTCAGTTCCCTTCCTCACCTTGAAGTGAAATTCCTTAACGTGTTGGAAGGAATGCTGATTGAACAGAAGCTGAATACACCACTGCTCTGAAACGCACCATGAGCTGCTGTGATCGGGTGACTAGCAGGTGATCTATGGTGCGCAGTGTCTCACTGTCAACCCCCAGGTGACCTTGGGCGAGTCAGTTTAGTGCTCAGTGTCTCAGTTTCTCACTTGTACGTAGCGCCCACGTTACACGGTTGCTGTAAGGGTAAATGACGTGTACTCTATGGTGTACTTCACATATGCACTTATTAAACATTCAGTAGATATTAGCTATTATTAGCAGTGATTCTGTCTCATTACCTATGTGGAATGTTTATGCTGAAAATTGATTTTTCTTTTCTTTTTTTTTTTTTTTCAGTTTTTTGTTGTTGTTTTTTTCCTGGTAGGTGCTCTATTCTCAGAAGGGAGATTCCAAAATCCAAGGAGAACTTGGGAGCACATCGTCCCCAGTGCTTTGTGCTGTATTGGAACCACTACCACTCACTGGTCTCCTCCTGGATCATAAACCTCAACCATGCTCCTCTTCGTCAGACTTTCTGGTCGGTTCAGTTGCCCCGCTGACCACACAGACGTCTGCCTCTTCCAGTGTCCTCAATGCTCCTGGCCCTTAGTTCCTCCCACATGTGCTGGGAAGGATGACTCCTTATGGGGGCTCTTGCCCTGTCCTGCTCTCCGGACCACAGTCCCCAAGCCACTCAGCCACACCCTCTTCTTTTCCAAGCCTCACCCCAGACTTTCTGCTTTGCTTCCCATGATGATGGAGCTCCACTCTGCCCATGCGGACTCTGCATAGAGTTCTGAGTCTTGATTCTTCTTGGAATTGGACTGAAAATCTATGTTACTTACTTTGCTCTTTTGTACTTTTTCTTTCACTTGGTTTGACAGTATTTAGAACCAGTTATTTGAAAAAAAACTTCTAAATAATGCTTGGCCTTTTTCTACTGGGAACAGCTTCAGGAAATACTTCCCATACGAAACAAGCATTAAACAGAACAGCCCCATTAGTGTGTTGGTGCCGGCTTCATGGAGATCCCCTGGGTATTCACCTCCAGGTCAAGGGCTGGCCACAGTGATTCAGGGAGCTCCCTTCATCTTGCAGAACTCTTCAAATTGTGGAAGAACCTTTAAAGAACGTCACTTTTTCTTGAAGTCTGTCGTGGTAGTCCCCATATCAATACCTCCGCAGTCTGGTTTCTTGAACCTTCGTGCTCTAACAAGATAATCCACGACTATCCAGAAGCCATGTAAAGGTACTTGAGATTCAAGTCTAAGTTCCCGGCTGAGACAGACTGAGGTGCTTTTCCCCCTTATTAAGGCTGGATTCTATGTCTGTGGAATGGGGCTAGAAATGTCCATGTCACAGCACCTGGGAAGGATTAATGACTAGATGAGCCAAGACTGGCATATGAGAGGTGCTTCATAAAGAGTTACCATTATTTTCAATCTGTTAGAACGATATCATTTATGTTCCTGCGATGAGTCTGCACTTTCTTCCATTTCAATTGGGAATTTATGAGCTCAGGGTCCTGACTCTGGTTAGCTCATGCTGACCGAAAACTGTGATCAGCAGTTATAGATGTCTGAACTTGAAATCAAGACAATAAATTATTTCGGGGCTATGGTGGAGCAAGTCTTCCACAGGATGGAGCCCACAGGTGAAAGATGACACAAGTGAGCGATGACAAGTGGGTGTTATTAGGGAACTGGGGGTTTGCAGTCTCAGACCACGAGCAAGTCTCTGAAGTGATCTGAGACTTTGGTTCCTCATCTGAGGACGTTGATAATACAGCATGCCTTCCCCAGGGTCACGGTGATGATGGGCAATGAGATAACATGTGACGTCCTGAGACACAGCAGACCCCCACGAACGATCATTTTGAACTCTCCCTTTGTGGCAAAATGATGGGAACTGCCATTCTGTTCCCACATCCACTCACGAATGCACACAGGCCTGGGAAGGAGTTTTATTCCTGAGAATGACAGCATCGTATATCATTAATAGCAGGCGACCAAGTTAGACTGCATCCTGAGTCCAGGAGATGTAGTGCCAGCTCCCCTCTATCTAATTAATCTCACAGCGATGTCCTGAGTTCCTAAACAGGAGACCACTCTCCAAATGCCTTCAGCAATTGTAGTTCATGTTTTTCTCCTACCCACATTTTTAACTTTTAAAATGGCCTCCATTCTGGCTGAGTTTACCCAGGCATCCTCAGCTGGCCTCCACCTTGCCTGTTATCCTGATGGGCTCCTAAAGGCCTCACGAAACTTTTTGTGTGTGTCCATCCACATTCAAACTCTCCCTTGTCTGGCCTTGAGAGAAAAATGCTTCTAAGAGCTGGGGGCGGAATGTTCTGGGGAAAAGCGTCAAAATTATTCTGGCTGAATATGGTATTTACTTCAATCTTTGATCTCGGATGCAGTAAAGTGTCAGCCAGACCAAAGTCATTTTTATATATAGGCCTGCATAAGCGAAGTGGAGGGACTTCATGGTTAATTGATTAAATCGTTCCAAAGAAGGTACAAGATCAAAGGACTGCTGGCTGGTGTTATATTTCTCTGGGGTCCCACAGGCCATGTGGGTGACACAAATGACCTTGGGCGTGAGAGTATTCAAAGGCTGATGTTTGTTTGTTTTATTCTGAAACATGATTTGTGTTTCCCAGGGCTGCCTGGTGACAAGTTGTATTGTGGGCTCCCCATGGCCGCAGTCTGTGTTGGGGGGGGCACCTCAGTGGGAACAGCAACCGTGGGCAGGAGGGCATGACCCTGTCATGTTGCCACCAGTACCTCTTTCTGCCAAACCCCAAGGAAACCGACTCCATTATATTACTGGAAGGCAAAGACCACAGACTCTCTCTCTCTCTCTCTCTCTCTTTCTCTCTCTCTCTCTCTCTCTCTCTCTCTCTCCCCTTCACTCCCTCTCATTTCCAGTAAGAGTCAAGAAGAGAGGTTTACAAAAAACTGCAGGGTCAGTCTTTGGAACTGAGACAAAAGAGAGTCTAGAAAACTTCCCACTGTCCCAACTGCCCTGATAACAGGGGTAGGAATGCTGGGCACACATTTCTGTGAAGGTCCCTCACTTACAGGAAACTTAGCAGAGAAGGAAGAAGCCACAGGAGGGGACCTGCTGTTCAGAGACGCATCATCAACTATTCTGCTGACATTGAGCATTAGCAACAGAACAACAGCTTCCATTTATCAAGCAGCTGCTCCTTGCCAGGCACTAGCTCGAAGTGCAGCACACCCCTTGCAAAGTCTCATTCGTCCTCCTTTATGATGGACATAATGGAGGCCAGAGCGTGGAGATGACACCCTGAGATAACATGGTTCGAGGTGAGGTTTGAACCCATGCTGGTCTGGCTCTGAAGCGCACACCTCCTCAATCACCCTGTGACGGGCTGAATTGTGTCCATCCAAAATTCCTATGTCGAAGTCCTAACCCCCAGTACCTCAGAATGTGACTATATTCGGGATAGGGTATTTAAGAGGTCATTAATTTAAAGTGAGCTCAGTAGGTGGACCCTAATCTAAGATGAATGGTGTCCTTATACAAAGGAGAAATTTGAACACAGACTGTGTTCAAAAGAGGAAAGACCATGTGAAGGCAGGGCTAATCATGTGACTAAGGGATAGAAGGAGAAATGTGCTAAGTAGTAAGGAAAATCAATAAGTGACAGTCCTGTCAAGAAAGGAGGATGCTCAGATCAGGGAGTAGAAGAAAATGAGATGAAAAGATTAGTGTAGTGGGGTGAATAGTATCCCTCCCACCCCGAATCCATGTGTACCTGGACCTTAGGACGTGGCCTTATTTGGAAATGGGGTCTTTGCATATGTCATTTGTTAAGATGAGGTCAGACTGGAGTAGGGTGCAACCTTAATCCAGTGAGTGGTGTCCTTATGCAAAGAGGAGAGGACACACAGAGTCTCAGGGAAATAGGCCACGTAGACATGAATGCAGAGATTGGGTGCTGGGTTCACAAGGTGAGGAAGGTCAAGGATTGCAGGGAAACACTAGAATCTAGGAAGAGGTGAGGAAATATTCTTCCTTGGAGCTCTCAGAGGGAGCATGGTCCTCTGACACGTTGATTCTAATCCTCCAGAACTGTGACAACACATTCCTTTTGTTTAAAGCCACCAGTTTGTTATAGCAACCCTTGGGCACTAATCCAGTTAGGTTAGGACAGACTGATTGTCACCCTGGAGTCAAGAACTCTGGGGTTCACATCACAACTCTGCGGCTTCCTGGCTTGGAGACTTTGAGGAGGTCGATTTTATGTCTTCAAACTTTAATTGCTTAGCTCCAATATGGATCGATAATGATACTACAACATATGGCTTCTGTGAGAATTAAAATGAAACATGTAATGTATTCAGCACTGCACCGGACACAGAGTAAACACTCAATCCATGTCTCCCATCACCATCAACATTTAGTATTTTTAATAATAATATGCTGAGTGCGCTCAACATTTAAATCACTAGGACAGATGATACAGACAACATAAAAATTAATACGATATTTCTTACTCTTAAATTACTGTCTGAGCTTGAGCTGCTATAACAGAAATACTACTGACCGGGGGGCTTAAACGGTAGACATTTAGTTCTCACAATTACGGAGCCTGAAAATCCAAGATCAAGGTGCCAGAAGATCTGCTTCCTGATGAGGACCTGTTTCCTGGCCTGGAATACAGTGAAAGCCTCGACATACTCATATTTATCGATCTTTTACTATAAATGTTAGACTTTTCTAGAAGAGAACACAGAAAATGACATTTCCCTTTTAACAACTGTTTCCCTTTCACTTTGTGCAGGAGACAGCACTAGACACATTAGAGACCTATTGTCTTGGGAAAAGCAGGATGATTTGCCTATAATGCTAGTTACACGGGCAAAGAGACAGGAAGTTGAGACCTAGCAACGTACAGCCTGTGTAAAGAAGACACGTGGGGCAGGCCAGCGCTACCCCTGTCTGTGTCCTGGGAAAATTGTCCAAGTCTTTCCAGACAGTGCCTCTGTGGATAAAGTCTTCAACTAAACGTTTTAACAAGTGGTTAAAAACTGAATTTTCAAATCTGTTAAGTCATTGCCTCTTCCCAACCGGGAGAGACTGGGAAGCAGCTCTCCTGTCAGAGGGTCCTGGTGAATTCCTCGGGGCTGATCTTACAACTCACAAACCTATTCATCACGTTAGAGAGCATCCTCAGAGGGGGGCCCCCAGTGATTTACATGCTCCAGATAAATTATGATGCCTCTCATGATGTTATCATCATTTCAGCTCATGGATTCACACACTTTCTGGGAGATGACTTTTTTCACCCTTTCTTAAATGATGAACAACTCCCAGGCAGATTATATTGTAGTTGTCAAGGAAAATGATCTAGGTATGTTTTCTTAAAGATAAACAACTCAGCCACTACAGCTAGTCAGCCAAGCAACTGGAAAACCTTGTCCACTGAGAGTTCACTGTTTAGCCCACCTGGAAAAGATCATCAAACTTGCTGGGTCTTTTATTCTTACTCTATTTAAAGGTGATTTTTTTTTTTTAATAGTCTTAGCAGGCTCTTTCATCCCTAGCTGGGGATAACCTAAATAAAGCAAAAAGTCTGCTTCTCTATTCCAGTAAATCTTCAAGGTATCAATGCTCATTTTGGACTTCATTTGATGAGTGAACCAGGCCTTACATTCTGCCCTGTCGTCAATGGAACAGGTATTTTCCTCTCTTTCAGCCTGTCTTGTGAGATTTATGTGGCTTCTGTGAATAGTGTGTCCTACCAAAGTCTCTTGGTCCTAGACCACAGACTTCTATGATGAGTGTGGTAGGCAGAATAATGTCCCTTCCTCAAAGACGTCTAGGTCCTAATCTCTGGGACCTATGAAAGTTTTATGTTACATGGCAAGGGGACTTACAGTTGCAGATGAAATTCAGTTTGCTAATCAGCTGACCTTGAGATAGGAAAAGTATTCTGGAATATCCAGGTGGTCCAGTGTAATCACAACGGTCCTTAAAAGTGAAAGAGGGAGCCAGGATTGTCTGTTTAGAGTGATGTGATGTAAGAAAGATCTGACTGGCCATTGCTGGCTTTGAAGATGGATGGGGTGGCCACAAGCCAAGGAAATCAGGCACCTTCTAGAAGCTGAAAACAGCAAGAAAATGGATTTTTCCCTGGAGCCTTCAGAAGAGAATGCAGCCCTGCCACCACCTTGATGGCAGCTCAGTGAGATGCATTTGGACTTCTTACATCCAGGACGTGAGCTGGAAAATTGGTGTTGTTTTAAGTCACGGTTGGGGTAATCTGTTAGAGCAGCAATAAGAAAGTAATAAAAAGGGACCCAGTGTTTTGTCTTCCATTTCGAACATCCATTCCAGTGTTGTCATATAATAAATGTTTGGTGGATGAATGAATTGTGTCACAAAGCAAACTCTTTCCAATCTCTTTCAAAGTCACATATCCCTCTAGAATGTCATGGGTCTACATTCCTCTCTGTAGATACTTCTAGTCCTCCTCTCACGAGAACAACAGTTGACTACCTTTCCTGGAGCTCCCATGAGCCACCCTGCCCCCTTTGACAGCTCAGCTGCTGCCCCTGGATTTTCTTAGATGATCCATCATCATTCCAAAGGACCCTTCTCACTTCTATAGCCTCATTCCTACTCTTCACTCCATACTTGGTGTTCCAACCTCCTAAAATGCCTGGAATTTCCAAGCACAACATTTTTTGTCATGCCTCCATGACACATATGCTGTTTTGGGGGGAGTTTGGTGGGAGGGTCGTGTTTTTGACTTTGTTTTTGTGATAGGTATATCTTTGTTCTCTTGGTTCAGGGAAAAGCTCATCTTCATTCTTCAAATCATACAGTACTTCCAGGAGACTTCCTCAATTTCTGAGATATATGTAATTATTCAAATCTTCCCATTGGCTCTACTTTTAAGATTTCCTTACAATGGCTTGTGATGCACTTGGCACTCACTCTAAAACTTTGCTTCCTCCTTTTCTTTCTCCCTCATTTTAGTGTCTACAATCTCCTAATCAGTAACAGTATCATTTACACAACAGGCTTTCAATCACTATGTAGTGAGTTCATGCATAAGTGATATTTAGGAATCTGATCTTTGCAATTGTAAAGTGAGAAGATATTTACATCTGTATTATGACAAGCAGACATAATTTAACCTAAGAGAAAAGAAACTTCTACTATTGTGCCCAGAAATGTAAGAAGAAAAAAACACTTAACTTTATTTTTTAATAGTGGGTTGTGTTCATTGATACAAATTACCAGTATATTGATAGAAGGAATTTTAATTGTCTTGAGTTATGAAATTGGGGTTGAATTACTTAGTGTATAGTATTCAGTTCAGAGTAGATGTTTTAATGTGATTAAGATTTTATAGTGTGTGTTCTTGTTTAGTGTAAAGGAAAGTAGCAGGAAAAAACAAAAGGATTCTTAAAGCTGGTAAATTGTGTTTAATGGAATCAGTTAAAATTATTGGCTTTTTAGACAGCGGATTCTGAGAAAAGCATTACTTCCATAACTTTTATTTTTCTTCTCATATCTGTTGAAATTTCTTTGAAATGAGCTTAGGTTGAGAGCAGGAGGTTAAGGTCAAGTTTATAGAACTGAATCAACTGACTTGATGATTATTTTGTCTGTCCTCATGATTGATTTCTCTGTGTCATTCAGAATTAATCAGGAGAAAACTCAGGAAATCAGATCAGCTGAGCCCAAGTCTGGTTCGATGACCATATGTGACATGGCTCAGGAGTTATTTTCTTCACATGCCATGTCCACTGATCATCAACGAGAGGAGGAATCATTGGGTTTTCCCTATGGAACTGTGATTAAGGAGGGAGAGGAGGACTGAGATGCATTAGAGCATGAAGGAGACAGCAACTATGCACTTTGCAAATGGTCGCCATCACAGAGCCTGATTTCAGGATATTGGGGGTCCATAATTTGAAACTAGAGTTTACGATTGCATTGTTTTCAGTGATGTAAACATTCCTATGGATTTTAATTATATTGGGAGCAACTCTTAAAAGACAAGAGTCCACGAATCACATAAAAAATATTCTTACTAATATCACTTAAAATCAATTTTTATTACAAGAGTTTACAGAGATGTAGGCCTTAGCAGAAAGGCAGTAAAATTGTTGTAATGAGCAAATAAAAGTACAGGAAACCCAGTTAAACTTGAATTTCAGATAAACCACCTTTTTTGTTTTGGTACAATATGTCCCACATATTACATGGGACATACTTATGTGGGGGAAAAAAGCACTGTTTATGTGATAGTTAAATTTAATTGGATACCTCTATCTTATCTGGCAAAAGTCACAAGTAGTCACTGGGATATGTTATTTTGAATACCTTTGAACAACTGCAGTTTTAGCAACAAATACGTGAACTCAACTAAATGTCCTTTTAATGACCATCTATAATTATCTAATTGGTGGAGTTACAATTTAAAGGATGATAAATAAGGACAAAGGCTCAGATCTGTCTACTAAAAAGTTAATAAGTATAGTTCGGGAAGAGGATGACACTAAGTCATGTCTCTGGGAATTGTACTGAAAAAAATTATGACAGTTGCATAGTACTTTGTATTTCATTTGATATATTAGATGGGATTCCTGCCATACACTAAGAAGAAAAATATACCTCTTGGATATTTTGGTAGCTAACATGATAGAGTGAACTTATTCAAGGAAGTGTGGGAGTAGAGGAAGAAGCTTAGATTTGGAGTTCATCAGAATAGCAATTACCCAAGTGGATCAATTTTTTTTTTTAAGAAAATAGATTTTGATAATTGAAGTCTAGGAGGAAACCACCTGGTTCATCCAAAGTGACCTTCAAAATGCAAATACCCAAGTGATTTATGTCATTTTTAAACTCTGTATCTCCAGTTAATGGCTATTCTCTAGATTATTTTGGGGAAAAAACAGCTGGCTCTTATAATTATTATTATGGGATTTGAATGGATAAAAAGAAGACACTGTTCTTTTAAACATTTCTTATGCACCTTCAGAAACAACCCACTGCCTCCATCCCCACTCCATACCCCTTCCCCTTCCTTCCAGCTAGCATATCACCACCCGACTTTAATCACAGGATCTGTCTATATATCTCTAAAAAGAGTCCAGCCAAAGAGCCAAATATTTAGCCAGCCATCTGGATATTCTGTCTACAGGATTCCAGATATCATATTTTAAGAAGACATCTGGGTTTTTGGCCATGATCAAGCGAATTGTATCTTTTTCACTGAGAATACTTGGCCTCGTATAGACAAAGAAATAAATTTATAGGACCAAAAGTTACCTGTGCCTGTGGGGCTGGGATTAAGTTTTGCGGGAGTTGGGGATGAGTGACCGGCTGTACATAGTATCTCCTAGGGGCAGGCTAAAGCTAAGGCTGCTTCTGAAACTATGGAACAAATCTGTTCATTGAAAAGAGCGGCTGAGCTGGCTGACACCAACTGGAAGGAACAGCAAGCCAACAAAAATGGACAAGTCTCCTCCCCACCTAGGGGGCCTTCCAGTCGCTCCCAAGCGCCCCCTATCGGCAGAGTTTAATAGGGAGCCATCTAGTTCCGGGAAACCCTGTCTGCAGAGATGCAGCCGGGGCTTGGCAAAGGTGAGTATGGAGGGAGGGTGAAGCTGAGAGAACCTTAGAACCAGCGTAGGGGGGCTGTTATTTTATACAGGAAGTCCTTGGACCCTGCTCCACCCTGCTCCAGAGAGTGTCTTGGTCACTTTTCTCTGTGCATGGCTGAGCTTCAGAAGAATCATCCACCATCCTGTAAACTCCTTTACGGCACAGGCTGACTGTTACCTATCTCTTATTATCACAAAATGTTTATTAAGTGACTAAATAAATGAAAGGATACCTTTAAGATAATGTGATTGTTATTTTTCTGAATCCATTCAATCTCAAAGTCATGTTTTATGCTGTTAAGTTTAAAATTGAACACAAATATACCAGAAATTAAGCAACTATACTTGCCCACATCTAATTGTAGCCTTAGTAACTTTACAGCTTGTGTTCTACTGATTACCAGCCCTGTGCATATGTGTGTGTACGTATGTGTGTGTGTACTTGTGCCATAGTCAATCTGACTCAAAAAGTATTAAGTAGGCACCTACGAAGCACAAATGTTTGCATCAAATGCTACATGGGACCTGAAAGAATTAAATCGTCCCTAGAGGACTTGGAATATTGATTTCTATGTGTGCCATCTGGCTCATATCACTATTTTTAAAGGGTCTTTTCTTTGATTTATGGAAATCTCTTGAATCCCATTCTTTTCTGTTTTTAAAGATATTAACAATGCACATTGGCCCCCACCTTACTTCAGCATCTAGCTTCATCTCTTCGAAAAATGGCTTTCCTCTCAGAAGTAACCCTTTGGGAGTAATTGTCTAAAGAGAGAAATTAACTCTTTCAGACTCCCAGGGCACCATGGCTAAATGTTCTGTAAAACTCCTCCCTAATTACTACCTGGAGAGAGAGACTTGGCATCTGGAAAACAGCATCCAATGTGTACACGATTATTTCCTTCATTGTTATCTCAAAGAGGGACATGAGTTCATCCCTCTAAAGAAAAAGAAGCCTCACAGATGCTTATTTATAAATAATAGGGTGGAGCTGTGGGCTGTGGGCTTATAACCCCCCAACCTATTTTGAAAATTTGGCTCCTTAGATAATGTGAACATGGAGTCCCCCACTGAAGGACGCAGGCGGAAGGCTGAGGGGTCACATACTGCTGGTAGGGCTCTTACACCGGATTTGGTTGTTACAGGTGATCTTCCTTAGCTGTCTCCAAAAATACATCCAATGTTAAATGTAACCAGGTGTGGGGATAGAGCCCCAGAGAGCAGTTTTCAGGCTCTCGCCCTCACATAGGAAGGTGCTGGCTCATGTAGTAAATGGCCATCAACTGTGATTGGATGGCCATCAGCTGTGGCTAGTTGGCCGTCAGCTGTAACCAGTGAGCCATTGGCCACTAATATAACTGCCATGGCTACGCTAGCAGAAAAATGGGGGTTAGCAAGAAGATGGTGGCTGAGCTAGCAAGTGCGAATGGATTGCAGTTAGCAAGTGGGGTTGGTTGGCAGGCACAAAAGCGGCCAGCAGGTCGCACGTCGTATGAATCCAGCTTCCAGTGAGACTATGGTGGTATGATTCCTCTATCTATGGCTCCATAGGTGTTCCTTTTTGGCCTCACCATGTCCTGCATTCTTATTTGGGGAGCGGGAGCTGAGACCCCCTCAGGCCGTCCTGCATGGCACCAGGTATCTTGTCCCTTTCCCTTCAGAGAAGCCCTCTCTTGAACATTAATACTTTCTTGCCCTGTTTCCTACACACGGTTTTAAAGCCTACAAATACCTTGCTTAACAATTATGGTTTTTAATGGGCCCTCGTCTTGACTTTTAGGGAGGAATGCCTACAGTGTTCTTTGGATTGCTTCATTATTGATATTCTCAAATTTTCTCCACATACAGAAGATCCTGATGCATTAAATTCAGGACATTACCTCTGAAAAGGTTGTTTAAAGTAATAGCATAATATTATCCCTGTCTCACATGATGCCTAATCATATCTCCACCTTATAATCAGGCCATCACCTAGAGACCACTGCAGAGCACACTTAATGTTTTATACAGGTTAGACAAATCTAGTGTTAAATGTAACCCACAGGGACAACCACTGATCAAATTCCTGAGCCCCCAAGCAAATTTTCATGCAGGGATCTTGTGGGGACAGAGTCCCAGAGAGCAGTTTCCAGGTTCTCGGCCTCACTTGGAAAGGTGCTGGCTCAGGTAGTAGATGGCCATCAGCTGTGACTAGTTGACCATCAGCTGTTACTGGTTAGCCATTAGCCACTGACACTGCCATGGCTATGTTGGTTGGTTGGTTGGTGGTTGGTTGGCAGGCAGATAAGCGGTCGGCGGATTGCGGATCCTGTGGCTACTGCTTCCTGTGTCTCCAACCCAGCCACCAGCAAGACTGTAGTGGTATGAACCCCCCATCCATGGCTCTGCGGGTGTTCCTTTTTCGCCTCACCATATCCTGCGTCCTGGTGTGGGGAGCGGGACTAGAGTCCCTGCATTATAGACCCTTTTTCTTTACTTTGAGATAAAAATTTCCAGCAGAAAAAATTTCTCTTGACATTTGCAAGCCCTACTATTGTCTTTGGGTGCAGTAATCATGAAAATGCAAATAGTCTGGTATACATGGTCAAAACAATTTTTCAAAGCAGCTCAGCAGATGTGTTATGTTTAAGTCATTCCCCTCCACTTATTAGTCGGTCAAGATAAACATTCCCAGTCAATACTGATTGCATTAACCTGGACGTATTTTGTGTAGATGTTTCAACGCTGATCCTGTTTTCTGCTTTTAACTGTACAGATACATGACAATAAAGAAAATAATTTTGCTGGCAATTGAATTACAAAATGTGATCGGTTCTCCATTAATGAAACCTCTGTCTTGTTCAACATCATCAGTAAATAGCCCTTATATTTTTCCTCTCTTCAATTTGCAATCTGACAATAGAAAGAAACATTGACCAGGGTTGAAGGCCGCGAAGCAAACAAAAGACAGTTAGTCAGCGCCATCTAGTGGTTAAAACTTCAAATTTGATCACAGTTTGTGGAACGCCCTTTCCCGCATATACTGGAGAAATAAATGGTGATATTTTATCTATCCATTTTGAAATATTTTGATTCTTTTAAAATTTTGAATAAAAATTTTAATATAAAACAAATACATTAAGTTAAATTTTATTTCAATTCCACTATTTATACCTCAACAAAATAAGTCAAGTAAAATTATCTATGTGGAGCAGTGAAAGCAAGAATTAGCAATTATGTGGTAATCTTCCCAGTGAAGACAGCTAATCAAGAATGTGTCGTCCTAATTGTACTTGATCGTAATTAGAAAATATATAGACATCACTGATGAAACCTATTTGGTCATTTACCTTCACTCTGCTCTTTGGAGCTACTCAATTTATTGCCAGTACTGATTGCTTTTATGAAACAAATGTGGGAGCCAGAGACCAAACTCAGCTAGTGCCTCTCAACATGGCACAAATATTTTAGAGATTTGGGGTTAAGAGGTAGAGATTGGGAATGCAGATTAACCTATATAGAGAGCTTTATACTGCTTTTTAAGACTGCTATGTTGGACAACTGGAATTTACTCCACAACATAGACATGGGGTGTATTATTTTCCAAAGAACCATAAACAACAGTATATGTTAATATATAGAAATAGTTATTTTGTGGAATTGGCTGATTCAGTTATGGATGCTAGCAAGTCTAAAATCTGCGAGGTGGGCCAGTAGGCAGGGGACCCAGGGCACAGCTGAGGTTGTAGTTCACGTCCAAAGGCTGTCTACTGCAGAGTTTCCTCGTGCTCAGGGCAGGCCATTCTCCTAGTCTACTTGGACCTTCAACTGATTGGACAAGGCTCACCCACATTATGGAGGACAATTTGCTTTACTCAAAGTCCATACAATAATGTTAACCTCATCCCAAAACTCTTACAGAAACATCTACAATACTGTTTGACCACATATCTAGGCACAGTGCCCCAGCCAAGTTGACACATAAAATGAGCAATCACATCAGGTGGAGTATGCAGGTGGAAATAAATGAAAGATATGGGAGAATATGTGAAAAGTTTTAAAACCTGCTGATCATTCACCTCAACAAAATGACTGCTTTATGTCAGAGGTTCTAAACAGTATCTCCATCTTCCACTGACACTTTAAGCACCATTGGATCTGCTGGATTCTGTGGCCCACATGACAGAACGGTTTGCACGGCAGCCTGGACCCATTGAAGACCCTTCTCTTCTGGGCCCCACTCAACACTAGCAGATTTTTGGCTCACTCAGTAAATGGGCCTGAGTAACACACCACAAATGACATATGTTGCCTCCCAAATTTAAAGAAGCCCACTAGTCACTGTGCCTCTTTTATGCTTGTAGCAGGGGTCAGATGCAACAAGTTATCCTTCACTTTAGAAGGGATATCTTGAGTGCCCCACACCACTGGACCCCTAGACGTTTCCCTGAAGCGAAGTCCCTGAAAGTTGGTTAGACTTATATCCCACACAAACAAATGTCTGACCAATAAGTCCAGAGTAGTTGCTGCTTCTTGTTCGTCAGATCCAGTTAGCATGATATCACCAATGTAAGGGACCAGTGTGATATCTCATGGAAGGTAAATGACCTACTTGGTCATTTACCTTCACTCTGCTCTTTAAAACTACTCAATTTATTGCTCAACTTGATATGCCCCTGATGTAGGACAGTGAACGTGTACTGCTGGCCTTCCAGAGCTGCTATAGGACTCACCACCTGGTTAAGTTTGTGATAATCCACTGTCATTCTCTAAGAGTCATCTGTTTCCTTCATAGGCCAAATGGGTGAGCTGAATTAGGGTGTGGAGGAAAACCTCACCCCTACATCATTTCAGTCCTTGATGGTGCCATTGATCTCTGATATTCCTCCGAGAATGTGGTATTGCTTTTGATGTACTATATTTTTAGGTAAAGGACGTTATACTGGCTTCCACTTGACTTTTTTACTATAATAACCTTCTCTTCACGGGTCAGGCAACCAATGTAGAAAATCTGCCAATTGCTGAGTATGCCTATTCCAATCATGTATTCTAGAACTGGAAAAATCACTAACGATGTATTTGGGGATTCACTGCAGCCACCGTAGGACAGATCTGAGCTAAAAGTCCACTGACCACCTGACCTGCATGAGCCCCTCCTCTGACTGGTGGGCCCCAGTGACATTCAGATCTCCTGGAATCAGTGTCAGTTCAGAGCTAGTGTCCAGTAGCCTCTGCAAAGTATAATTTTTTTTTTCTTTTCTACAATACACAGTCATCCTGCTAAAGGGCATAGGTCTCTTTGGGGGAAGACTTGGAGAAAGATTAAAGTTTAGATTTGGGGAGTGTGGTGGGGTCCAGGATGGGTGAACAGATCTGAAATGATGGATCCTCTGTAACTATGAGTCGAATGGCATAAAGTTTCCTCTACGAGCCGTGGAGCAGAAATTATGCCATCTGGAAACAAAACTTTAAAAAACGAACAAACAAAACAATTGCCTTAGCAAAAGACTATACCCAATATTCTTAACTACTGATGTTACAGAGAATGAAATCATGTGAACAGGTTTTTTTTTTCATTCTAACCTGATATCACCACCATGGACACCCATCAGAATATACAGAGAGACAAAGTCAAGGATTCTTGTTTCTTATAGCTCTGTTGCAAATGACTTTGTGAAAAAGGACCCATTAACCCATGATCAGCAGGACAAGAGTTAATTACCTAGGACTTAATGAACTAATTTAATTGTGGTTAATGTTCTATTTTCTAACGGACAGATGAGAAACCCATTTTTTTTCTTGTCTGTCTCCAACTCTCAATTTAATAGGCTATAATTGAACTAAATGGAATGAAACACTCTTTAAATGGAATATTATTCTGACATTTCAGAATTTTAAAAAATCCTATAAATAATCCTAAAATGAGTTATAAACCAACATAATAAAAACATTTTTGTAAAAGTAATATTTTCTACTACCCCATGATACATCTTCCATGCAGAGTGCAGCTGGACTGTTTTATACATATTGCCTCAAAGAGGAGGGTGTCATCATAAAAAGATACTGACAACAATCGTCAAATTCTTGGCTTTTAAGTTTCAAAGGCCAAGTTCAAGGATTAGTCATTATTTGGAAGAGTTGATAGAATATGCCATTATTCAGAGTCTGGGTTCAGATCTGAGTGCAAAGAGACAGTGAGCCCTGTCCTCCCCACCCTCCATCCTGACCCCAAGGCAATTAGTTATTAGAACTAATAAGTGTCTAGATACCCCTGAATCTAGCAGGGTTCAGGATCAGAAGTAATGACTACGTGGGGTGCCTAGGCACCTAAGGCTGTCTCACAGGTTTCCATTATCTCCACAGTATGGAACCCAACAGCTGGGTTTCTCTTACTTCAGATGGGAAGGATAGAATATTTCCTGAGTGCTTAAGAGGAGATCAAAATTTGCTGTGAATGAGAATCTGGAATGAGTGATATGCATGAACAATCTACCTGGATAGAGGATAGAGGACTGAGGACCAGCAAGGTCAAAGTCCGTTTCAGCAGATAGCCGCAGAGGACCAAATGCTTCACCCCTCCGAGCTCCCTGGCTCCCTCTCCGACACTTTTCCAAGGAGAAGAAGCTTATGTTTCTTCACAGACCAAAAAGGCATTTGTAAAATAAAACATATTCAACTATGAATCATAAAAGAAGCTCTTAGTTGCACTGATTCCATGTCAGAAATTCATAATTAATTTAATTAGTTTTTCCTTTACATCTTGCATTGATCTTCCAATACTTAATGATATGTTCTACATATAATATGTACTCTGTAACTATTTGACACATTTATTCACTCGGTTCTATGTTTGTACAACTATCTGAGGATATGGCTCTTTCCACTCGCCAGTGGTTGTCACTAGCCACATATTAGTCTGAATTGAGATATGCTGCAAGCATAATGTACACGTGAGATTTTGAGAACTTAGCTTAATACCAAGAAAGTAAAATATCTCACTAATGTTTCTATAATTATTGCACATGGATAGTATTTTGGACATATTGAGTTAAACAAAAATATATTGTTAAACTGAATTTCACCTGTTTTTTTTTGTTTTGTTTTTTCTTTTTTTTTACTTTTTAAAAATGTGCCTACTAGGAAATTGAAACTTTCCCTTGTGACTCACATTATATTTCTATTGGACAATGCTGCCCTATATGCTCATTCATGTTGATCTCATTTACTTTGACTGGAGTAACCACCATCACTGCTTAATTCTTTCCATGTGAAAACAATCGAAATTAGAATTTAATTTTTCCATGTAAACACTCAATGATTATATGTCTAACATTTCCTGACAGGGTGTACTGGAAATTACATAGAAAATGTCTTACATCTCATTGCCTGATGATTGAGAATGACCAGTCAGTCTATAATTTGTACAAAAAGAAACAGATTTTCTTTAAAGTAATTAAGGCCAAACCATTAATACCACTGATATTTTCTTTAAAATGCTTGATGACTAAACGGATATAATTAAGAAACTTTCACAAGTGAAATGAGAATCAAAATGAGGAGAAAAAAATTCTGAGATTTCAAATTTTATTCGATTTATTATGTAATTCATGATTTTATACATGTAGCAGTGACACCTTAAAAATAGGGTAATTTGGCAAGGTTTTATTTACCAAGGGGCTATTTTTTAAAGGAGAAGGAACTACAGAGATGGTGCATTAATCAAGGGCTAATATAGCATTTGAGATTTTATAGCTTTAGTCCTGAAGTTGGCCATTCAGAAAGGAACTGTGACCTTCATTTAGGTCAGCTTCAACTGGAGGTCTCACAGGCTTCTCAAATTGGTATGTCCAAAGACGTATCCAGCAGTTACCATGTGATTAACCAGACAAGTCCTCAATGCCAAGGAGCCTGTTTGTTTGTTTTCTAAAATGAAGATAGCAAGTTTACAAGAGGCTGACTTAATTATAATTAGGAGAAGCTCACACAGTTCATTGTTGTTTTTACAAAATCTGAAAAATCCATGCCATTATCCGTGGTCCCATATGAATCCCAAGACATAGCTTGAGACTTCTGCAACTTACAGTCCAGTCTACACCATGTAAACCTGAACTTGCATTGTGCTAGACATTGGGGATAGAAAAGTGATGGAGGCAATTTCAGTCTAATGTGGAAGACTGGTAAATACTTTGTAATGAATTTTAAATTATGATAGACTGGTATGTGAGGTCCACAAAACATTAGAGATATTATAGAATTCATTCATTCATTTCGTTTATTTAGAGAGCATTTCCTCAGTCCTCACTACACTGGGCTGGAAGTAACCTAGTGAAGATGCTTCCGGGGCAGCGATTCAAGTAGTGAGGACGCAGACACAAGGGCAGGGAGAGATTACATCACCTGGAGTGTTCAGACAACACCAATCGAATCGTTAGCTGTTACCTGAGCAAAAAGTTAAAGCGAAGGACTCTAGAAAGGAACGCAGTGGACAGGTTGAAAGGGCTTGGGCTTTTTACGATGACAACCTGTGGCGACAGAGTCGCAGAGAGCAGTTTCCAGGCTCTCACCCTCACCTAGGAAGGTGCTGGCTCGGTTATTAGATGGCCATCAGCTGTAATCAGATGGCCATCTGTTGTGGCTGTGTGGCCATCAGCTGTTACCGGTTAGCCATTAGCCACTAATATAACTGCCGTGGCTGTGCGAGGGGGTTGGTTGGTTGGCAGAGAAGCGGATGGCACATCATGTGAATCCTGTCCCATAGGCTCGAGACATAGTCTCGACCAGCTGCCAATGAGAACATAATGGTATGACTTCCCTATCTATGGCTCCGTGGGTGTTCCTTTTGGCCTCACCATGCTGTGTCCACCCCCGGGGGTGTGAGCAGGACCAGAGACCCTGCATGACATAACCCAAATCGCTTTTGGTGGAATCGCAAGTGGACACATTTCCCTGCAGCATCAGTTTTATTAAAATAATCTGGAGTACAAAAGCACACGCTTTTTATTATTAAACTATGGATGTATTACGTAGTCGCGGATGCAATAGCATATGACTTAGTAAGATATGACAGGAAACGGAATTCCACAGCTGGGCAGGCAGATGGCTTTGGCTCTATCTCCTCTGGGGCAGGATAGTTGGAGCACACTGAGTATTTAGAGTGCATGAGGTCAGTGTGAGGGTTAGTACAGGGACTGAGGCCAGGCTGGGACGCAGGGAAGTAGGGGCCTGTGCGCTCCTCTGCTCCCTGGACCTCTCATTCCAAACACGCCGTCCACCAGGTGCCCCTTTGTTACCAGGCAGGCTCTAGCTCAAGAACTGCCCTTTCAACGCCTCGCGCCTCGTTGCCTGGGCAACCCCCTAGCGCCGGCGCGTGTGCGGCCTCCCTACTATTGGCTGAGAGGGCGTCGCGGCGTCTGTCGTCAATGAGCGGCGCCGCCAGATCCGGGCACCGCGCGAAGCCTCGTTTTCCCCGAGCCCGGGTGGCTGGTGGTGGAAACCACGGTTCGTAGTCGAGTGGGCGCCGAGCAAAAGCCCCACGTGGGGTGGCGGCCGGTGTGCGGATCGCGGCCGGAGAGAGGCGCGGTAGGCACGGGCCCCCGGAGCCGTGGGCCGCGGATGCTGGGTTCCCGGCGCAGCCCGCGCTCTCGGCCTGGCGGCTTCCTCGCCGGCCTGTTGCTAGGGCCGCCGGAATCCGTTGCTAAGGATCCTGGAGAGGCTGTGAGCCAAGAGCCCTTTTTTTTCCTAGGGTCGGGCATTGGCCCAACGTACCTTCCTTCGTTCGCATTAGTTGAAACCAGCCGTCTTTCCCTCCACCCCTTAAAAAAAAAAAAAAAATGTTTTTTTGTTTTTGTTTTTCTTTTTGTCCTAGATGACCTCCTCATTTTCCAATTTTGACCACATCCTGGCCGTAACCGGTGTTAGGTATTTAGAAATGTATGGTTTTGGAGAGGAAGAGGCTAGGAAAATGGAAAGCAGATTTCAAGACCCTAAAATACTCGCCCTTTGGATTTATTTTATGGTAAAAGGGGATCGAGACAGGTGGATTTGGGGCTGTCTCTGCTTTGGAATTTGAAGGCGCTTTAGAGATGGAACATGGCTTCTTTAATGGGGTTCCTCTTAAACACTTGGGGAACTTTCCAAACACCGGATTAGAGAATAGGAAATAACGGGTGTCTGGCCCCCTGAGAATTTAGCCGTTTCATATGCAGGTCTCAAAGTGGGGTGCAGAAGTAAAGTGCATCTAGAGGAAGATGGGATTCACGCGCCGTCCAAACCAGTGAAAGAAAGGCACGCGCCCCCAGCACCGACGCCGAGGCCTATAGCCCCTCGTCAGGCACCTGCAGCCGCTGAGCAAGCCCTAGGGAGAAGCGAGGGTCCCCCAGTGGGGCCCTGCGTGTTTGCGCGCTGACATTGTGACGGCGTTCGGGTGTCTGGGTTCACTGGGTTTGTGGAGCCCCGTGTCTGTTTAGGATCTTTATGTTGTTTTGTAAAAGAATGAAGGGTGACCTTGTAATATTTATAGCAAAATAATTCTTAATTTTTCACTTCCAACATTACCCTTTTGCACCACCCTCTACATGTTATTGAAGGAAAAAGCACTCGAAAGGGTGGTTGAACATAAGATGAATGAAGTATATTTTTAAAAATTTTTTTTACAAACAACTCATGCTCCAAGTTTGTTGTCAGTGGTATGCTCCCAGGTAGATATTAATTTAAAGATTTGAACACACTTCGTTTGTCTTTAAGGCAAAGGGTGATACTTTTAACAATAAAGTGAACAACCAATTGTTTTGGAACGAAACTAGGGTGTTTTGAAAGTGGACCTAGAAATGTTTGCAACTCTGTGTGTGTGTGTGTGTTGATGTTGCCGAAAATTACAAAAGTATATTACACATAAAAACTGTCCTGCATGCTTAAAACCATTGGAAGCTCAATTTTCTAGCATATGAAGAAGTCAGATGAAGGGTTTCATTGGCTTTTTGAACTCATTCATAATGCAGCACGTTCCCAATAGTGCCTTCAGGAACAACTTTTTGACATAAAAAAAAAATTGTAGAAATTTACTTGTTTCAATAAAAACTTGCAGAATTGGTAGATAGTGTTGAAAAATGTGTGTCATGATTTTTTGTGGCAGACTGTGCACTTGTTATGTTTGTGGGTAGGCGTCTTTGTGATGTATGTTTTTCAACTATGTCAGCCATTAAAGTTAACGATCAAAAGAAACTGAACTTAAACTGAATGTTCAGATTGATGTAGCCCAAGGTGTCAAACCAAATTTTTCAAAAAAAGGGAACTGTTCAGTCACCTGGACCTCGCTGTTAATAATGATACTAAAAACCATTTTGTACCATTATAAAGAAAATGCTAAAACTCCTAGAGCCCTTACTACGTGCCAAGCACTTTTCTAAATGTTTTACGTTTTACATATATTAACTTAACTAGTCTTCATATACAGTTAGAATACTTACTGTAGTTATCCCCAGTTATAGAGTTGAAAAAGACGCAGATTTTTTTTTTTTTTTTTTTAAAATAGAAACTTAGATTGTGTTGGTCCCCCTCAGGAACTTCTCAAAACAGAGGCCAGATACAGTAGTAAGTACTTGCTAAATGATCACCGAAGCGTGATATTCAGTCAACATATTTCAAGCTTGCCTTAGCTTATCTCCGAATAAGATATCTGACAAATTTAATGAAGTATTCATGGCTGTATTTCCAGAAAACGCCTTGAGGATGAATGTGAAGTGTGAGATTGGGAAGTAAAGTAAATCATCTGCTGGTCGTAGGATGAGAAAATTAGGTCAATGTATTCAATCCAGAAAATTGAAATTTAAAATTATTCTGTGTACAGAAATAATCTTATATTTAGTTTATCTTTACAAGGCAGTCTGATCTGGTTACATCGTGTTTGAAATATTTTCAGGCTCAGTGTTATTACATGGAGCTTTGTCCTTATTGTGAAGCTTTCTAATTTGCAAAGCAGATTAAAATCATCTCGTGGGAGGAATCATTTAAGAAAGTATCAGTGTTTATACTGAAGAAGAGGAAACTGAGAAGTTGACAGTCTTTGTCCTTAAATATTTGAAAAGCAGTCATTTGCAAGTGGAAGAGGACTTTACCCATGTTACCTTATGAGAAGAGCTGTAATAATATGTATATAATGACTATATTAATATATTTAATTAATATATGTAATGACACTATTAATACATCATTAATATGCATATAATGACTATACTGAAGGTACAAAGTGGGAAATGCTCTAATGGAAGAAGAACTGGAGTGTCATGCAAGTGAGGGAGGGAGTAATTAAGTAGAAGTAAGGAAAAAGTGCAGAAATTAGAGTGCCATGGAAGTGAGCATTTGAGAAACAAAGAAGATGGGGCAAGGCTGAACTTGAGATTGGAGCTAGGCCTAGAAACACCAGCAGGCAGTTGGGTGTATGAGCCTGGGTGTGTGTGATGGAGGATTCCTTGGTAGAGAAATTTAGAAGTACTTTGATTAGACAGGAAATCATGGGCTATGAAACTAGAGCCCTTCTATTAACAGGAAAGAGGGAAATGTGGAAGAGGAGAAGTGAACCACCATTCATGGGGTGAGTAACTTGATATATGATCATATTTACCCAGCAACAGCCTTGACAGGCTTGTTTTACCTCCCCCTTTTAATAGATTAGGAAGCTGACGCTTAGGGAAATTAATGTACCTGAATTCATAAACCTCGTAATTGGTAGAGATGAGATGCAGATCTGATCCCACAGCTCTTCCTACCTCCTCACACCATGTTGACCACATCTGTAGGACTAAGTGTAGGAAATGAAGGAAAAGGGAATAACAGTGATCTAAGTTTTTCAGCCTGACGGACCAGAAAACCGGAGGTTCTTGAATTAACGAGGGGTTCATAACAGCGTGATAACCTTATTTTTGGTTCTGTTCAGTTTAAAGAGCTCGTGGTACACTGAGTAGGAGAGTTCATTATGTCACCGGAAAAGTAGGACTTGATATGCAGACGCTGACATTTGGAACTTTGGAAGTACAGAAGCCGGAGAAAATGGGGATGATAGTGGATGTGGCAACCCCTCCTTTCATAAAGCCAGTTCATGTTTTCTGAATCTAGCCAGAGATTGGAATTCAGTGTCTTAACAGTTATTTGGATACTTTGAATGGAAAAAAAAATGTTTCCTTTTATACATCTTATTTTCTTATAGCTAGTTTTTAATTTGCTATTAATAGATATCGAAATTGATACAATTTTATATTTTCTCATTAGTCTTTTCAGGTGTCTTGCTCCATACCATGCCTTTTTTGTGTGTCTTTTATTGTATTCTCTACTCTCTTCTGTTTTGGTATTTATACTGTTAATGAATTCCAATCCCCACCCTGCACCCCCTGCCAATTTTTGAAATCAAGTTTTATTTAACTACAGGAATAAAAGGCAAGCGATGCAGAAACCAGAGTGCCATGGAGACGTACAGTTGAGAAACAGAGTGACAGGTACAGAATGTTGCTTTTTAAATGAAGAAGTGAACTGTATTACCATGTTTCCTCGAAAATAAGACCTACCCAGACCATCAGCTCTAATGCATCTTTTGGAGCAAAAATCAATATAAGACCCGGTCTTATTTTAATATAAGACCTGGTGTAATATAGTATAATATAAAATATAATATAATAATTAATATAACACTGGGTCTTATATTAATGTTTGCTCCAAAAGACGCTGATGGGCCAGCTATGTCTTATTTTCGGGGAAGCACGGTAACAACACGTTCTATTATACAGATGAATGAGGGGTAAGCTCTGTTGTTTTCACCTCTTTTTTTGTTGAGATTTTCTGCTTCTTTCCAGGTAACTGTAATCAAAGGGCATCATCAGGTGCACAAATAAAACATAGAACTACAGTTCAACGAAGCAAATCCTCCTCACCAACCAGTTCTCTAGAGTCTGCAGGAAAACTTCATCCTCGACCAAGTGATAAACTTAACCCTAAAACAATTAACCCGGTAAGTACAAAAGAGATTCCTGACTCCGTAGACTTCAGAGTAACGTGCGCTTGGCGCACTATGGAACCATCCGAATGCTGTCTTAAGTCTCTTTTGTTTGTTAGTGTTGAGGTACTGATGAAGGAAGGGCATGTGGTCGCCGTGATGGAGAATGGAGCTGATGTGGGAGTGAGTGTCCAGGTGAGAAGGTGTAAAGTCAACAGTAACCAGTGTTGGTGTGCTCTGTCCCATTCCCGGGTGAATATTGTAGGATATAAAGTAAATTGTACATCAGCTTTAGTTTTTATTTGCTGTGGTGGTTTGACTTCCTAATACAGGATCAGTGATTAAACTTGTAGTTCGTTACCATAGGATGAATTACATGCCTCTAGAGTTGCGTAAAGGTCTCTAGCCATTTTGCTGTGATCTATAAATTAGCTCCAGAAATCCTAACTATGGTACTATCCTCTTTTTTTGCCTTTTCATAGCAATTTAGTCAGACTTAACAAACATGAGATTTGTGCACATAAAGTACATAACTGTGTGTAGGTCAGTGAATTATCCAAAAGTGAACACAGCTGTGCAATACACCTGGGTGGTGTCCGGCCCAGTCTTCTTGTGTAGGTGAAGAGGATAGTGGTTTCAGCCCTTGAAAGGGATTATGAGAGTGGCCGAGACATTGATTTTGATGGCAGATGAAATATGGCAGATACTTAAGCAAGGATGCAATGAACTAACTATCTGAGGGCAGAAGGAGATTGTCTGACTTAGAAAAGAAAAATGAAAACCAGTTTGAGTATCTGTGTTCCTATGCTTTTTTCAGTAATCGACAGTGTCAAGGAAATTGAAATCCTGAAGGGTACCTTGATATCTTCTTGCTGTTGCTCCTTTTCCCATATTTAATTGTGGGAGTTTATAGTCCTCATTTGTCTTAATATTTTTCCCCAATGAAAGCAACACTTTTTCTAATTAATTTCCTTATCTGATATGATTCTTACTTGAAAACAATTTTTAAAACTTATGTTTTTCTTAGCAGGAATTATAACTAGATGAGTGAAATATTTCTATTGCTGTAAATTACTGTGCAGAACATGGATTGACTTTGCAAATAAATCTTTTGTTATAATATTTTAATGAAATTTCATGTATGTATTTTTACTCAAAATACTTTCATAAGCCACTTTCATAATTTTTCCAGAGGAAAGGGCGAATTCTAAACTTATACTCTGAAGTATATTTTTAAATCACTACATGTGTTTAAAACATTTTTTAGCCAATTATATATAGTAAGTTTATATTTTGTAATTTAGACAACTGTATTTCGTCTGATTATATTCAAGTTACCATGTGATAAAATATTTACCTTCTGTGCCTCTAAGTCCCTGATCAATTATATTGAAATTATGCTGTGATTGTTTAACTGTTGTGATTGATCATCTCTTAAATCGCCTTTGGGAGTAGATACACAATTAATCTTTTCTTAAGATAATGATGTGTAGCAAAACCAAAAGCTGTGAAGTTACATGTCTAAGCAGACACATCTGGGCATATGTTTGTGAGAGTCTTGCTCAGTGTCCATCTCTATCAAAAACCCCTGCCAACCTAAGCCTTTGATTTTCATAGAAGCATAAAGCCAGTCTGGAGAAATTAAGATTCTTTGACCATCCAGACCATCTGTATTTAGCTGGAGGACAAATAGGAAATGTGCCGAAGGCTGAAAAAAAATATGTTGCCCTTTACTTAACACCTCTTCTCCATTCAGCTCTCACCTTGGAAAGTCACAGTGGGCAGGGGGTGGAAAGATGTTTTATCTTCGTTATATTTATAATATTTATATTGGTCTATATTATATTTATTGCGTATATAGTTTCAGCCCCCTTCAAGCCTTCTGAAGCTGTTAGTGGTGGATGGAAGCACCCAGTGTGCCCTTGGCTGTGGCTTCAGTCCCGTGAGAGTGCGTGGTTTTCTTAGCCACCTGAGTAGAATGGTGACTGGGTACCCACCTGGTGGCTTGAAAGTCAGGGTGACCGTTTGCCTCTGACCTGAGCAGGATTAAAATTGATTAGACATCACAAAGTGGAGGTGATGGTAATATTTATTGTGTTCTTGTCATTTTTTTATTTCAGTTTGGCGAACAGTCACGAGCCCCTTCTGCATTTGCAGCTATTTACTCTAAAGGAGGTATTCCTTGCAGGTAAAATCAATACAAGTTATAACTGACCGTGTCACTCAAAATAATTGAGGAAAATCAATACAGTGTTCAGTTTAAATGTGTGGAAAGTTTTATTTACGAGGGAGGTTGAAATAAAGGTGACTTACACTTTGGATGTTGGATTGGCATAGATCCTGGGACATTGTTGATCAAAATAATTTTAATTCCAAAATAAAATTACTAATAGAACTGCAGTAAACCACCAAATGATTTAGGAAATCGATTCAAGCAGTTTCTAAAACAATTTAAGCATTCACTGGCTTGGGCAAGGTGCAAATAAATAATCCAATTTTGTTTGTAAACTGAAAGTTGACAATTTAATGAAATTGTTTCATTTTTTGAAATTATCTTTCAAAAATTCAAAATTTCATAAATTTCAAAGTTATATTTGTTGAAATTACATTTCTTAATGAGTACATATGTCTGTTTTTGCTTATTTTAGATGTAATTCTTGCCACATTTCTGGACAGACATCAGGACTATTTTAAAGAAAATAATATAGGTTACTAATAAAGTGATATAATTTTCAGATTTTACTGTCGAGAAACATTTATTTCTTCTAAGTATATCCAATTTAAGCCTGTTCTGGATGATAGAATATTTCATTTTCATGTGGAAAGAATAACCACAACATTCTTTTTGTTATTTTTCTAATATTCAAGAAATGTTTTTGGTGGTATTTTCAGATTTGGAGGACTATGAGTGAAAAATAAGTTCCAGAAACATTCTACAATTTATTATTATTTAATATTTATGTTCCAAATCAAAACCCTATTTTAAGGTTCTTTTACTGCCTTCCCTGCTCAGAGCAATTTATTGTTGCTAAAAATGTAACAAAACAATGTTGCAAAAATAACACTAATGAAGGAGTCAGGAAGTTCAGAACATTACAAAAGGGATGTGAAGACACATTTGGGGATGATATTATTTATCATAATTCATTGTGTTTGTGGCCGTGGTTCACTGGATGTATTCATACATGAAGACATATTACATTGTGCACTTTAAATATGTGCAGTTTATTGCATGTCGGTTATACTTCAGTAAAGACTGTTTAAAAAGAGAAGCAGCAGCAGTAGCTTTAATTCAAGAGGCTGCCACTTTGTTACCTTGCCTGTGGCATCTCACCTTCCTGGCCTCAGTTTTCTTCTCCTTAACAAGGATAAAACCTGGCTTGGCTTCAGATCATTTGTGTTAGGGTTCAGTGATCTATATCTGACAGTGTTCCTTATAAAACAAATTATTGTTTCTAATGATCACATTTGTTTGCATTTTTTTATTTTCTGTAGAGTGCCTATTTTGTTATAATTTTGACTGAAACATATTAATTGTAACATTTGTATTAAGACACACGGATAGCAACATGCTCCAATTCCAAGACTGTAGATTTATAAATGTGGGGTTGTTTAGTTTTGGCACCAAAACAATTTTGCTGAAAGAGTAGGAATTTGTAGGATTATAGATTGCTTTATGAAATGTGTTTGTAATATGTTTTGAAGTCATGGTTTTCCTATGTTACAAAATTCTAATATGGTTATGTTCTAGAAAGAGTATTTATATGTTAGATAATCCCTGTTTAACGTAATCCTTGTTACGTTGACTGCGTTTTATATTTTAGATTGGTCCATGGTTCAGTAAAACACAGATTACAGTGGGAATGTCCTCCTGACAATCTTCCATTTGATCCTCTTCTTATTACTTTAGCTGAGGTAATTACTCCATCTCTCCTGAGTGTTTATTTTTTTTTTGGGGGGGGGACATTTAAAATTGCATTAAAGGTTATTTTGTAACTCATCAGTAAATTGCATTATTTATCCACAATTTCTTGGTTCAATTTTAATTACTGAAGTCATATATCATGATAAGGAAAACAATAATAATAAAACTTAATTTTCACTTAGACCAATAAGGATTTGATGTTTTTGTTATTAACTTAATCAAATGAGTAGTAAATCATGTTTTTTGTTTTTTTTGTGGTTTGTTTTTTTTTGTTGTTTTTTTTTTTTTTTTTTTGTCTTTGGCAGGGTCTGAGAGAGACTAGACATCCATACACCTTTGTGTCAAAGGAGGGTTTTAGAGAATTACTTCTGGTCCAGGGTGCTCCTGAAAAAGCTGTGCCTTTGCTTCCTAGACTGATTCCTGTGCTAAAGGCAGCTCTGGTATGTCCTTTATTCCTGTGGACTTTCTGTAGTACATGTAGGATACTTTATGTCTTTATTTTCCTCCAAATTAATACGCAAATTAGTCCTTTACCTGTGGTTTTGATATGTGTGCAAAATTAGGCCACTAATTTTTTAAGATAAAAAATCAGAGCCAGGTGATTTACTTACTTGAAGACACCTTGAAAGGATGTACTAAAGGTAAAAAGGGACATTTTGTGGGTTTAGAGAAAGTAATGAACCTCAGAGGAGTCTTGCTGCTTTGGTATATTTTAATTAATGTTTTGATCAAGCTGAAAATGTGTTAATTGCTCCGGCATGTCCGGCATTAAAGATTATATTTTAAATTCTGGGTTTGGTTGATTATCCTCTAATTTTGAATGCTCAGTCTTACTTTCCCCTTCACTGGCTTGCCCTTTCTCCATCCCATCCTTCCTCTCCTTTCTCTTCTTTCCCTCCCTGTTCCTACATCACTGCCCAATCATCGCATCACAGGTCCATTTGGATGATGAAGTGTTTGAAAGAGGATTGAATGCTCTGGTGCAGTTAAGTGTTGTCGTTGGTCCTTCTCTAAATGACCATCTGAAACATCTGCTTACAAGTGTGAGTACTAAAAAGACGAGACAGCGGTTGTGAATATGTATCATGCCATATCCATATTTCTTCATAATTTAATGGCTTCACATTAATTATTAAAGTGATTCAAAACCTCAAAATGAAACTCATCATCCTAACCAAAAAATACAGACATCAGACCTAGTAGTTCATAAAACATTTTACTAATGGACAGTATAATCTTTATTTTATTTTATTTTTTATGGAAGGCACCTACATGAGCAGAATTTAGAGTTGCAATAAAAAGTAGGCAAAAGTTGAGTGGACAAAAATTAATGAACAGTGTAGTGGTATCATGCTCATGTTGATTAGTTATGAATTAGACACAGCACTTATACATACTCATGTAATTATATATTACCACAGTCATGTTTTTCACCTTTCTTCTTTTTGTTTTTCATTGTAAGTTGTTTTTATTATGTTTTAATTTATTTTTTTCTTTTCTTTTCCTTTTTTTTTAAATTAGTTTCAGGTGTACAAAACAACAATGATTAGACATTTATACCCCTCACACAGTGATCACTCTCCTCCCCCAATCTACTATCCCTCTGATATTGTATACAGCTGTTAACAATTCCACTGACTGTATCCCCTATGCTGTACTCCACAACCAGTATTGATATGACCATTTGACTTTATTTTTCATTTTGTTAATGTGGTATATCACGTTAATTGATTTGCAGATGGGACCCAACCTTGCAATACCAGGAATGAATCCCACTCAGTCGTGGTGTATGATATTTTTAATGTATTGCTGAATTTGGTTTGCTAATATTTTGTTGAGTATTTTTGCATCTTTGTTCATTACGGATATTGGCCTATAGTTTTCTTTTTTTGTAATATCCTTGTGTGGTTTGGGGATCAGGGTGATAGTGGCCTCATAAAATGATCTTGCAAGCCTTCCTTCCTTCTGGACTTTTTGGAACAGTTTGAGGAGAATAGGTAATAGTTCTTTTCGGAATGATTGGTAAAATTCACATTTGAAGCCATCTGGTCCTGGGTTTTTGTTAGTTGGAGCTTGTTGATTACTGATTCAATTTTGTTGATAGTAATCGTTCCGTCTAGATATTCTGTTTCTTCTTGATTCAGCCATGGAAGATTGTATACTTCCAGAAATTTATTCATTTCTTCCAGATTGTCTAATTTGTTGGCATTAAGTTGCAAGTAGTATTTTCTTTAAAATTTTTGTATTTCTGTGGTGTCTGTTGTCACTTCTACTCTTTCATTTCTGATTTTATTAATCTGGGTCCTCTCTCTCTCTTTCTTGATGAGTTGGCTAAAGGTTTGTCAATTTTGTTTATCTTTACAAAGAACCAGTTCTTGGTTTCATTGATCTTTTGTATTGTTTTTTGTTTTCTTGTTTTCTGTCTTTATTTCATTTATTTCTGCTCTAATTTTTATTATTTCCTTCTTTGTACTCCCTTTGGGCTTATTTTGCTTTTTTTTTTTTTTTCCAGTTCCCTTAGGTGTAAAGATAGTGTTGTTTTGAGATTTTTCTTGTTTCTTTAGGTAGGCCTGCATTGCTATGAATTTCCCTCTTAAGACTGATTTCACTGTGTCCCATTGATTTGGCGTCATGTGTTTTCGTTTTCATTTTTCTCAAGGTATCTTGATTTCTTCCTTGATCTTATTGCTGACCCATTTATTATTTAGTAGCATGTTATATAGTCTCCATGCGTTTGTGTGTTTTTCACTTTTTTTCTTGTAATTGGTTGCTAGTTACATACCACTATAGTCAGAGAAGACATTCAATATAATTTCAGTCTTCTTAAATTTGTTGAGACTTATTTAGTGGCCTAACATGTAGTCTGTCTTGGAAAATGTTCCATCTGCACTAGAAAATAATGTATATTCTGCTGCTTTGGAGTTAAATGCTCTAAAAATGTCAATTAAATCCATCTAGTCTAGTGTGTCATTTAAGACCATGTTGATTTTCTGTCTGGAGGATCAGTCCATTGGTGTAAGTCTTCTGGGGTGTTAAAGTCTTCTACAATGATTGTGTTACTGTTGAGCTCTGCCTTTATGTCTGTGAATATTTGTTTTATATATTTAGGTGCTCCTCTGTTGGGTGAATAGATGGTTTACTAGGGTTATGTTTTCATGTTGAATTGATCCCTTTATTATCACGTACTGTCCTTCTCTGTCTGTTATTATAGTCTTCATTTTAAAGTCTGTTTTGTTTGATATAAGTATTGCTACTCCAGTTTTCTTCTCGTTTATTTGCATTAAATATCTTTTTCCATTTCTTTGCTTTCAGTTTGTGTATGTATGTCTTTCGATCTGAGGTCTCTTGTAGACAGCATATGCATGGGTCTTGTTTTCTTAACCACTGAGCTACCTACCTTATATGTTTTGATAGGAGCATTTAATCCATTTAAATTTAAAGTGATTATTGATAGCTACATAGTTATTTCCATTTATTATTAAGATTTTTGTCTTCCTTTGTTTGTTTGTTTTCTCCTTTTTTCTGCTTAAAGAACTCCTTTTAACATTTCCAGTAATACTGCCTTGGTAGTAATGAATTCCTTTAGCTTTTTCTTGTCTGGGAAGCTCTTTATCTGTCCTTCAATTTTAAATGATAGTCTTGCTGTGTAGAGTAGTGTTGGTTGTAGGCCCTTGTTTTTCATCAGTTTGAATATTTGCTGCCACTTCCATCTGGCCTACAAAATTTCTATAGAAAAATCAGCTGTTAGTCTTATGGGAGCTCCCATATAAGTGACTACCGTGTTTCCCTGAAAATGAGACCTAACTGGAAAATAACCCCTAGTATGATTTTTCAGGATGACATCCCCTAAACATAAGCCCTAATGCATCTTTTGGAGCAAAAATTAACATAAGACCTGGTCTTATTTTGGGGGAAACACGGTAGTTGTCTTTCTCTCGCTGCTTTTGGGATTCTGTCTTTGTCTTTCATCTTTGCCATTTTAACCATGATGTGTCTTGGTGTGAGCCTGTTTGGGTACATCTTGTTTGAAACTCTCTGCACTTCCTGGGCTTGTATGTCACTGTCCTTCACCAGGTTAGGGAAGTTTTGGGTCAGTATTTCTTCAACTAGGTTCTGGATCCCTGGCTCCCTCTCTTCTCCTTCTGGTACCTCTATGATGTGAATGCTGTTAGGACTGGTGTCCCACAGGTCTCTTAAACTATCTTCATTGTTTTTTTATTATTTTTTTTTCTTTCTGTTGTTCCATTTGGGTGTATTCTGCTAAATTGCTGATTCAGTCCTCTGCTTCATCTAATCTGCTGGTGATTTCCTTCTAGTGTATTATTCATTTCAATTATTGTATTCCTTATTTCTGACTGTTTTTTTTTTTTTTACGGTTTCTATGTCCTTCTTTATGCTTGCTATTTCTTGTTGAAATTCTCCCTAAGTTCCTTAAGCATTCTTATAATCAGTGTTTTAAACTCTGTGATAGTTTTGTTGCCTCTATTTCATTTAGTTCTATTTCTGGAGATTTCTCCTCTTTTATTTGGGACATGTTTATTTTTTTTGTTTGTTTCCTCATTCTGGTTGCCTCTTTGTGTTTGCTTCTATTTATTAGTTAGATCTTCTATGTCTCTCAGTCTGTGCTGGGTGGCCTTATGCAGTATGTGTCCTCTATGGTCTAATGGCACATTTTCCCTCATCTCCTGTGTTTGTGTTCCAGGAATGTCCCTTGAGTGTGTTGTGTGCGTTCTCCTGTTGTAGGTGAACCTTGATTGCTTTTGGCATATCAGTGGGTGGGATTGACTTCCAGGCTGACTAACTGTGTGGATTGGCTATGCTCACAGTGTATGACCTACTGTGTAGGGGCTGACCCCTCAGAGGAAGCTTTGCCCCTGCAGGTTCTTATGCCTGTTGAGACCCCATTTTATGTGTGCTGCTTGTGGGACTATCCAGGTAGTGCTCTGGTGTGGTCTGAAGCTGGCCTCTGGGTATGTTGTATCTGGTGTCTCTTGGGAGGGGCTCCCATGCAGGCCAGTTTCAGCCTTGCCTCTTACTGGCCTGTGGATACCTGGTGGGAGCCACAAAGCTGTATGTGGTTGTCTGCTGCCTGTGCTGGACCTGGAGGCATGTGGGGGTGGCCTCAGTGTGAACTGAGGCTGGCTGCCACCAATAGTGGGCCTGAGGCAGCTTAGCAAAAGGCCCAGAGCCCCCTAGGCCACCTGCTGCCTGCCTATAAGGCCCAGGCATTGAAAGAGCCTCCTTAGGTGTGTGTGTCTGGCCGTTTGACCCAGTGTTGAGAGTGCCCTTGGCGATGCAGCAGGGTGGGGTGGAGTTCAAGGGAGTCGTGAAATGTGACCAGTGATTTTTACTACGTTAGCACAGATTCTGTTCTTATGCCAATGCCTGTCCTGTGACCACCTTGCCCTGTGCCCAAGGAATACTGCACCCCTCAGAAATTTACCGCCTCAGACTTGCAAATTTCCGAGAGCTATTTCAGATTGGCTGTGGTACAGTTTTTGGGTCGCTCGCCACCATGAAAATTCTTGCAGGCTGGCACGGATTGTCTGCTGCTGTAAAAGACCCCCACAGCTTGTGGTGTGGGGCTGTACGCCCAGGTGCCCAGAGTGCCCCTGGCAGTGCAGCTGTAGGTGGGCAGGGTTCCAGGGACCTAAGGGGTGTGGTAGGTGGTTTCTACAATGTCAGTGCAGTCTTGGCTCCTGCACCAGTGCTGGGCCTGCCACCACCGCGCTAAAACACCCTGAGACACTGTGGCCAGCCACCACTGGCCTCAGGCCTCCAGGTTCCCAAGAGCCGCCCAAGAGAAGCTACAGCGCAGTCTTGGGTTACCGCGCGCCAGCAAGTGTTTCCCAGGCCTCTGCAGGCCCTCTGCCCGCTTCAGACAGGTTTCCACAGCCTGCGCGGCGGGCCGGCAGCCTAGCAGTCAGGAGTTTCCTGGGTGACGTAGTACCAGGTGTTCGCTGTGCAGGGACCTGGGGCGTCACCAAAGCAGTGCACACGCGTGGATTCCACAAGACCAGTGCGGTCCCAGACCTGGCCCTTTCGGGGAGGGCTTACCCCTGAAAAGTTGGTGCCCTCCTGTAGGCCACACGTGTGCAGGCTCCACACAGGGACAACACTGGCTCTTGTCTCTCTATCTCCTGCACCAACGCCATGCAACTCAGTTCTTCCCCCACGACTCTGGGCCTCCCGAGCTGCCTCTCCTACACCAGAGACCAGGCAAGTGCCCACAAGCTAGCACGTCCATGTGCCGGCTCTACAAAAGGGCGTCTGGGTTTCCCGCCGCCTTCCTCCCCCTGGAAGGGCAGATAAAGTCCTCACTGATTTTCGCTGCCAGAACTCCTCTTTCCAACACCAGACCCCTCAGCTGGGGACCCCGGCGTGGGGCTGGGCTCTCTCCTTCTTCAGGGGGGCCCTCTGCCACCAAGGGGTCCCTCCCGGCGTTCAACTACTATCTGTGGATTGGGAGGCAGCTTGTTTCATGTCTCCATCCCTCCTACCAATTTCGATGTGGCCTCTTTATATCCTCAGTTATAGGGATTCTGTTCAGCGAGTGTTCAGATGATTCTTGAGGTTGATTGTTCTGTAATTTATTTGTAATTTTGTTGGGATCCTGGGATGTAGTAGGCATAGCATTTATCTGATTCACCATCTTGGACCTCCCTTCGGTGTAAGTGTTTTAGTGAGTCTGTAAAGCGCCTCAGGATGGGAGTTTTTCCTGTGACATGTAGTATAATCTTTATGACAATATATGCTGGGACACTGTAGCTAAGGAAGTTTCCAAGACAACCCTTAGGCTGAACAATTTGCTCTAAGGACTCACAGAACTCAAAAAAGCTGTGTTGCAGTTTATTACAGTGAAAGGACACATTAAAATCAGCAAAGGGAGGAGGTTTCTAGAGGAGGGTCCGGTAGAGACCAGGCGAGTACTGCAGTCATTTGATGGTGGAACAAAGTTTCAGGTTGTCCTTTGTACCTGAATTGCACTGTTTGCTTCTGTGCTCCTGTGATTCTGTCCTCATTCACCTTGTACCCTCCCCCCCTTGCAAAGACCACCCATCCAACGGAGGCCCATTCAGGGCATATCTAGGGACACATGGTCTTGTGGTTTCTAGTCCGATTCTTCTGTCACTGTTACTGAATTATTCTTGTAAATGCTCTCTTTGTTGGCTCTTCCCATTTTTACTGTAGGAAACAACTGTGTTTTAGAGGCTTAGCTTTCCATAATAGTCCTCCAAATGCTCTTGCAAATTATAGAACGGAAAAGTATGCAATTTCATAGAAAACTTACTCTGGATATCACACTGTAGAGGATTTTGTAGGATTGGTTTTTGAAATAGTATAAATTCATTGTTGTTTTTTTTTACTAAATAGAGTGGCGTCTACTATATATCCATTTCAATGAGACATTTCATTTCCTAAAAGAAACCTTGAACTATAAAATTCAGTGGTGTTCATGTACTTACTATACAGTAAAGCCTCAATGACATTATTTCTAGTTAGCCTATTTGTTAGTGAAGTTTTAGTAATGCTTATGGTGAATATTTCTACTTTTTCAAATCGTTTCATTTTGCCAATCTTATTTTAAAAGCTTTCCAAGAGACTAAGGGACAAGAAATTCAAAGAGCCGATCACCAGTGCCTTGCAGAAACTGGAGCAGCATGGTGGAAGTGTGAGTAGGACATTATCCCTTACGTCATAATTGTTTTCTTTTTCTTTTTAGTTGTCTTACAAAATTGGCTGTATAACATACAGTATTTCATTTCAGCCGCGAACAACCATGTGGAGTTGATAGGATTATTTTCATTGGAGAGCTCAGAGTTTCAGTCTCGCCTAGGTAGCCCAGGTTTTCAGCTGGGATTCAGACCCAGCTTGTATAAGTACAGGGCCTGCGCCCTCTCATTGTGCTTCCTACATGGCAGGTAGTCTGTGTGGTGCAGCTTTACAGTGTTTTTGTTTGTTTGGTTTTGTTTATTTTGGATGTCTTTGCTTTGATCAGTGGAAAGTTCAGAAAACAGAAGGACTAATGCAGAGCGCTCATTGAAGACAGAGTACCTTTTTCTTCTTTTCACTTGCCATCTTTTCTATCAAAAAAAATATATATATAATTTGCCCATAATCAAAGGTTGAAATGAGATTTCCAGATGCCTGCACTACTACATCTGGAAGCGCACGTGTGCTTGAACGTGCGCATGTGTGCATGCACACACAGGAGTGAGTCATTTGATTATTTTAACTTGCAATAATGTAGCAGATTTCATTATTACTGTGCTATGTCAAGTAAATAGGTTGAGTTTTCATCTTTTGAAAGAAGTGTTCAGATAATCTAGTCTTGGAAGTATTTCCATAAAGCAGTGATCCCATCTTGTTTTGGAGATTACGTTTAATCAGATCTTAATGAAAGAGTTGCATGTGATTATCTTAACAATGCAGAATATAGTTTCATTCTTCTAAAGGAATTAACTATCGAGAATGATTGTATGCAGTTTTAAAATGGCAGATGTTTTCGTTTAAGCTTTGCCTAAATTACCTAATTTGACCAGTGTCCGTGACTTTTTAAATTGATATTCTTTCCATGATGAATGCCTGGAATGATGTTTGAGGAGAAAGTAAGTCCCAAGGCTGCTAGATAATAGATTTCTTCTTTGTTGTGTGCAGGTGCTAGGCAGAGGATTAGCATTCAGACATCTTGTGGTGATGTGTACAGAACCATCCACTAGCCAGTCCACCTCCCTTCTCGGCAGAAAGGAAATTCTTCTTGCTTGCAATGTGGTTGTTGTTCTGAGAATTGGAATGCAAGATGAATTTGTTCTTTCCTCCCCTATGAAATGCAAGTAAACCAATGCTAAATAATGATGGCACAGCTTTTCTATCTGAAACTCTTCCCAGAATGGGCATGGGGAGTGGGGCAAGTAGAAAGGGGTGTGTCCTGCATGTTAGATTTCCTGGGTGTGTGTGCGGAGTTGGCGATGGTTTGCGTAAAGTTTAGAAATAGCGCACTATGATTTGGAGGGGGAATACTGAAGATGTACATGACCAACCCATGGTCCCAGAGACAGCTAGCCAGGGAGTTCCTCTCTTACTACTTAATCTTTATTAGTTTTTAATCAGGCTGGTACAGAATAAAAAAATATTCTGAAGTCATAAGGGCTATTAAGTACTATTTATTCCTTCAGATTTTTTCCTCTGCTTGTCATGTCCTAATATTTTAATAATAATTAATGTAATTGCAATAGGAAATCACAATTACATATCAAAGACTTTCCCTTGGCTTAATTGTTATTATTGCACTTGCTTTGGGTACTTTGTAAATCCTTCATGAAATTAATGAATGTTCTTCTTTCCCTTCTAAAATGTTTATATATTTTCTCTTTAAGTGCTTACAGGTAAGTCTTTAAAAAAGATTCTTCTCAGTATTGCAGTTTCTTATTTCTTAAGGCCTGTGTGTATTACCGTGATGGACTCAACTTCCGGGAAACAAAAATAATCAGTTGCAGACAGTCACAGTGTCGTTTTCTTATAACGAATCAGTTTACAACCTGCCTTAAATGGGAAATGGTTCATTCTGAGTTTGACTTAATTTTTTTCTAAGTGATATGCACCTTTGTCTTGGGAAGGATACATACTTACACACCCGAGCTCGATTGAGAGCACGTGGGAACTTAATACCTGCCAGAAATTCTCTTGAGTACTTTTTAGACTTTAACTCATTTAATCTCTACTACAACCGTCAGGGGGAGGTTTTGTTCTTACCGCCCTTTTAAAAATCTAGAAACTGAGGTGCAGAGAGATAATTACCCCCACATTTGATAGTGAGGTGACCAGCAGAAGGTGAATTCAAATACTGGTCGTCTGCTTCCAAACTACCTTCCTAGTTGTATATTTTCAAAAAAACAGTAAGAGACAACAACCTATATTTGATTTAACTCAGAAAAAAGTTTGCACTTCTCATTTCATCCTTCTGCTCTTATCCCATTTTATTTGTTTTGAGTTTTGGACACTTTGTTTTTTAGGCATGCTCCTGCAAATGGAACATCTGTTAGGGGAACCCAGCATGATACTAATGAGGCTACTTTTTTTTCTCTTGCCAGGGAAGCCTTATCATCATCAAATCTAAAATTCCAACATATTGTTCCATATGTTGTTGAAGAAGGAAGCCAACAAAAATCTTACCACCTGGTGACAGGTATTCAGTGCTGACCATGGGTACCTCTGGGACCTTTGCAGGTTCACTTCAGTTTATTCTTTTATACATCACAGCCACCATTCATTATTTACTAGTTTAAGACAAAAATATAAAATACCATTGAATCATAGTAAAAATGATTCGGCAACAAAAAAGACTGGTTAATGATGGAAAGCTATTTTAAAAAGTTATATAATAGTACAGTTTTGTGGGTTTTACTTTTCATGTTTAATCTTTGTGTGAACAACCATTATTGGATTTGCAATGGATGTTTGTATTTATTTTCTAGTGCCTTTTATTGGTAACATCGTTTTTGCAATCAGTTTGTAACTGTATACGTATTTCTAGACAGTTTGCCATTTCTGGATTTTATATTAAGCCTATGGAAATTTAAAATAGTGGACAACATTTGTGATTTCCCTCTTAATTGCCATTTATAAATATGTATTTTATAATGTAGAATGCTTGGGGAAATTTCTTTCCAGGGTATTCTAGTTTAAGAAAAAAAAAAATTTTAATGTGTAAATTCCCTTACGAGTATGTTGTTTATCCCAACTCATTAAAACTACCTAAACTTTAGGTGTTAATTGTATTTAAATAGATGCTATTTTGTATTTTATAGTCTGAAAAGACTAAGGATATTCAGTACATGAAGATATTCAGAAATTAAAATCTTAAAACTCATATGTAGTCAGTGATTTTGTTGTACTTGCTTATGTTGTACAATTGATTCAATTGAAAAAGTTTTTGCAACAATTTATAGGCATCATTCTGAGTGTTGATGTGGTAGAAGCTGCATCTGGATCATTCTACAGAGAAAGGCATAGAAGAGAAACAGAAAACAGGAACAGGACCTCCTGTCTTCTGGGCAAGAGAAACTTCAGGGCCCACAGCAGCTTGAGCCGTCACACCAAATCCAAAGCAGCCTGATGGGTTTGAAGGGATGGACAGCAGGGGGCATTCCTATATAGAGGCAGCAATATGATAGTCCAGAGCGTCGGAGAACTCCCTTTCTTTGCAATTCTTCAGATGTAGTCTCACAGGTTTTTAATTACTGAAAAGAATCCAGGTAATCTCTGAAGAGCCTTAATGCTCGTCCTCCCGCAGATCTTTTGTGCTTCCTGGTCCCCTGTCTGGTCCACTGTGTCCTCGGGTCTTCACTCACGCTCACATCCTCAGGTCATATTAGCCCCTTTGCCTTTACCCTTCGTCATTGCACTTAGCACCACCCAAGGCAAAACTATCTAGAAAATGCCATAAGAAAAATGTCATTTTTTGAAATCTAGGAATGATCAAATTTGGAATAAAGACCTGTAAGATACAGTAGAGTTATAAACATTTTATTTGCTTTTATTTGTTTCTTTTTGAAATACAAAATGTGCACATTGAGTCTACACAAACACGCGATGGCAAATCTCAGTGTACATGTATTGTACTACTCTTAACGTCTACACTGGTGATAGCAAGGCGGCTTTCAACATCCTATCTCTACACCAGAATAGATACCTGATTTATTGTGGCAAAGACAGCTGCAGGTTTCCTCCCACTATATGTAGCCTCGTAGTCTTGTGATATTTCTGCAAAATAAGGACGGTGTGTGTATCTTCGGTAAGGTGGCAAATTTACAATTTTGGCTTAAAAGCATTAAAAAGGATCGGAATTATTGGAGTTTTAGGATAAGCTAAGTCCTAATACAGTCCAGATGAGTTGCTCAGCATTTATGTTCATTTTCTACTAGATTTTGGTATTTAGAGTTCTCAAGATAATGGAATCACTGGTGCTTTCAGAGTGAGTCCTGCTTGCTGTTTGTTCCTAGTGGGCATTGGGGTCATCAAGATTTCCTTGTCCCTGAATGGTAAGGTACATAAAGGTGCAGTGAGAGAGTTGGGGAAGAAATGGACTAGGCCTTCCATGCTGGTAAAAATTACTTCTTCTTCAGTGTTACCAGTACTGGAAGGCAGGTCCCCTTACCCTTTGCGTGTGCCTAAAAACACCCTCACTTCATTTCATACTTTCTTGGATTTCCACTTAGTGACACAATAGAAAACAGTCAACCTATAGGATTGAACAAATCCAAAATTGCATACATCTTGTAGGCCTTGGCTGTAATGTGTATTTATGAAAAATTAAATGCTTATTAAATAAGCTTTGTTAGGCATATGCTGACAGCTGGTGATAAACTAATTTGTTTCATATTATTTAAAAAAAATGCCAGGTAAGTAAATGTCTTCAACAGGCAGCAAATCCATAGAAACTGGAACTATGTGGTTGTTTTCTTAAATTGTGGTAATCTTGTCTATTTAAAGTATATAAATGGAATTACAGCATACAAACATGAAAATTAATTTCCGGAAATTAAATGCAGATGCCAATATTTTAGAAAACCATTTAAAATCCTGGGGCTGAATACATACAAATGAGTAGCAAAATAAACATTTTAAAATCACTGTTAATGTGAAAGCATCGATAATCCCATGGCTAAAGAATCAATAAAACTATACGTCAGCTTCTATTAGGTTTGAATATTCACAGGGTGTGAAATGACTTAGACCATCCCGTGAACTCAGTGGTATTATGAAAAGGATGCAAATTTATAACTGGAAAACTCAAATCTGTTGGGGATTGCTTCTTATTAAAACAAAGCTTGTTTGCATAATATGCCTCAGTGTAAAAGCTGAGCAATCTATGCTAAAAGTGGTAGCTCCAACTTTAAGTGTGGTAGAATAGTTCACATTTGTCTGTTTGATTGAGGACACATTCAACAAGTTAAATCACATTTTCAAAGAGCTGCATGGAGCGCATTATGTTTTCATCCTGTAAGGGAGAAACAGTGGGATTAAATTCAGCATGTCTGCAGGGGAAAGTACAGTAAACCCTCACTTTAAGTTGTCAGTTGGTTCTGTGCCTTTAAGCGAAATGATGTATAATGAAACCAATTTCACCATAAGCTAATTGGTAGAAACAAGAGTTAAGTTCCTGTGGTATCTTACCAACATTATAATGAAATGATGTTGAATGAATGACATTGAATGAAACGACATCATTCAAGAGCCTGCTGCACACCGTTTTGCCTCTAAGTACTGCCTTTCCCCACCAACCAACCCCTGTGCCAAAAGCTCAAATACTGTTTGCACATGTACGTGGCATTCTGTCCATGTTACACACACAGTAATGCGGAGCCCGTTTTATGTTTTGTTAAGACAATCAGGCTTTTAACGCTTCATGTAAATCTTACTTGGTGTTAATAGAGGATATTTCTCAAATCAGAATGCCAGAATGGAAACTTGGGGGGCGGAGAGGCTAAATGGAAACAGGGTTTGTATATGAGCTAAGAGCCATCAGGTTCCTGAAGATTGGAGGTTGAGGCTTTGGGACGTGTTTGCGGTAATTACACCTCTTTCTGGATATGCTGGAGCTAAATCTGTGTGGCGTTTAAAAATGAATGTTTCCTCAACGCCAGAGCAAGAATTGTTTGGGAAAAACCATTGCCAGGGCTGCGTTCAGTTTAGCATATTCCTCAGAAACAGGAAGGGAACAGACTGGGCATTATAGGGGCACCTGGAGATTGTGAATGCCACTCAGTGAGCTTTTTATAATAATGCTAAATGGTAGCTGAACTGATGACGACTTCCACTCCTAGAAGCCAAGTAACAACATCACCATTAACGCAGGCGGGATCTGAGTTTAGAAAAAAGTAGGCCATCAGGAAAAGGAATGTATACCCATATGAAAAGAGAACTAAGAGCTAAGAGCTAAAACACCAGCGATCTCCTTTGTCTCAATTTTTAAAAAAAATTCTTAACTGGTTCTGCCAAAACATCTGAACCAATTCTTAACTGGTTCTGCCAAAATCAAATCTAGGTAAGCTAAAACTGGTCTCCCACCAGATGGCAGAAAATTACCCAATTTCTCAGAGAGAATTTGCTGCTCTTCAGTTTTTGTGACTGAAGACCATTATTGCTTCAGCCAAAAAGTCATTCTTGTCCAAACACATTAAAACAATCGTTTCTCTTAGAAACTGGCTATAACCTTGGGCTGTGACGCATACTTAGCTATACCAGAATTCTAAATCTATGCAGATAAGATGGACGATACACATGTCATAGGCTAAGTAAGTCTAAGTAAAGAGCAATTTAATTCTCCCTTATTTTATCCTAAATGATGAATATTCTCTAAGGATTTAGGGAACAAAAACACAGTCCCATGGACAACTTTTGTGTCTCCGGGGCTTCCTACAGAGCTTGTAGGCACTCTACAAATGCTGATCAATTGAGTGTATACATTGGTGATTGTTTGCAGAGCAGTGGGCTTACAGGCTGCGTAAAAGTGGTAAACTTAGGCATAGGATTTTCATGTTTTGCTCACTTCATGGTGGCTTGCTGGCAATACTCAGTCTGGCTGTGATGAAAGCAAAAGGGATGGTTTAGAGTCATTACTCACTTTCTGGCAACTTTCGATGAACTCGTCTATAGTAACGACTCCATCTTTATTTTTGTCCATTTTCTGTTCAAGAAGAAAAGAATACAAAACTTTATTCAGATATACCTCTTGATACCCTCGTACCTGAACACAAGGAGTTGAAGCCGATGCAAAGAAAGCCTACTGCTGTGTAATGGGAGGAGCTGTTTCAGAGCATGACTAGTAATTTCTTAGCGATCAGAATAAATGGCTGACTCCTTTTAGTCTCTTCCCTTTGGAATAGAATATGATGAAGATCTAGAGTCACCTACCTATGTGCAGTCCTGCCCTCTAGCTAAGCCAGAACTAAGGCAATTTGCTGCAACTTTCACAGCCTTGGTATTCTTATCTGTAAAATGGGGCTAATAAGGATTTACAAGTCTAACCTCGTGGAGTTCTTGTGAGAATAGAATGCAAGCAAACAAAACCATGTAAAACATGGCAATTGCTTACTGTTCTATCTAGGGTATTATGAATGTTCAATACATGTAGTTATCAGCATTATCAATTCAAAATCAAAATTATTAAATTGGTAGGATGGTGCCTATGCTATGATTTTGCCCCTTTCAGGAAAAATTATTTTCCTTTTCATTCTTTGGAATCATGATGAGACTTTGCAAACATCAGGAGATTTCCTCTTTATTCCATTGTCTCTCTGACTTCCGTTTGCATTCCTACCTGGAAAAATGTTTCCACGTGTTGTCTGGGAGCGTCTTCTTTGAGGACAGGGTATGTGCATTTGCCCATCATATCATATATCGCTTTCATTATGTCGAGCATTTCCTGAAAAGTCAAAGGCACTCACATGAGACTTCATGCAATGTGTGGATAAACCACTTTGAGAAACTTTTGACACTTCATTCCTACTCAATTTTGAATTTCTAATTGTTCCTTGCTTCTTCATTAAAAGCCTTTTGCTTGTCCCTGAGGAAAATTCAACTGCTTTGTTCTTGAAAAGCAGCAGAATCAAAATGTAAGAATCATTTCTGATCTTTGTTTCAGAATGAAGTCAATTCCCATATATTTAATATAATCAGAAAAGCACATTCTGGTTTAATGTTTGAATTTCCATAGATTTCACAGACTATCTTTGTTTTATTGAGTTATTATACATAGTACATGTTGATTATCAATTTCTATTTACTGAGAATAACATCACAGCATGAGCATTATGCTAAAACTAACTGATAAGTGTCAAAGCTCATTAGGATTTTCATTGTCTTTTACCTACTATGACTTTAACGGAAAAGTCACACATGTAGATTAGTCAAAATGTTATGACTCCGGCAAACACCTTAAAATTTCATTCTTTTTCATGTCAACAAAATATAGCTTTTACTTGTCATTTTCAATCTAAATAAAATTAACATTGGAGTATTTAGACATGCAGATTTATTGTTTCACATTTGTTTCTTTCCTGTTGAAGTTTCCACATAAGTCTCTGAATTAAGTTGATAATACAGATGTAATATACATTTACTTTTGAGAGCACTCTACTATGAATGATAAACTGGTTTGTAGTTTATAAGTTATAGGTGAAATCTTTTAAGATATTTTGAGTTTAGATAAGTAGCAAAAAGATCCTTTGCTATATACACAAAATTCATGAGGTGTATTAGGTATGAGCAGTAAGAAAAGTACATTTGTGTTCAACAGAAATAGAAAGGGATTGAAGGACCAAGTGATACCTAATATTCCTGAGGCATATGAGTATGAAATGCTAATTGTATAGCAAATACACAAGAGACACTATTCAGGATAGTCTCTATAAACATGAACACTTAATATTCATGAGATCCTAATTTAGCCACCAATTGGTGAGAAACAGTCTGGCTCCATACGCCCTTTGCTCAAGAAATACAAATAAAACCCATGGCCACTGATCAGGCTAGTTGTCATGCTACCATTGTGGTCACATGGACTTGTCTTTTTGTCTCCAGTAAAGCAAGTTGATGTCATTGGCCCAGGGTACCTTTTGTTTGAGGAGACTCTTGCTCAAAACTCACCCCTGGGAAAAGGTAGTGAGGCAGAGAGGAAGGCAGGACATAAGAATACTGAGGCCTCCCAGGATTCACGTGATGTCCTGCAACCTCACTTGCACCCTTTCCTAAGATGGTTAACTTACTCCATACCTTTTCCTTTGCTTTTCATTGTGTTTTACATTGGTTTAATAAACTGTTTGATGTGAGCATCTTAATTTGATCTGTGGGCCTTCTTTCTCAGATAGCTTGCCTGGAAGGGTTTGGGGGAACCTACCATTCCATCAGGTCATTTTCCAGACAATACAGGTCAGTGCATAATCTGTATGATGTTAAAATTCTATTTCCAGATGGATCACATTATATGGCGGGGGGAAGATCACAGGCCAAGTATGGATACATTTTCTCCCTATCTGATTCCAACCACAGTCTTTATTCCATTTATAGCATTACTAAAATACCATTAGAAAACAAGGGTATAATCCTTATATATTTTGTATTTACTTTTCAGATTTACTATTAGTTATTCCTATCCATTCCAGATTTTTTTATTAAAATATTTTCCCACCACCACATAAAATGTTTTAGATTTCCTGAAAAGGTGATTTTCAAATTAATAATTACAACTGTTTAACATTTTGACGTTAAAAAATGAAAATGGCCCAAATGATAGCTGCGTTGGTAAGGTGTTTCTTACTTCTTTAGTGATATAGCCATCTTTATTGATGTCATACAAATTAAATGCCCAGTTGAGTTTTTCTTGTACTGTCCCCCGGAGCAAAATGGAAAGACCCTTGATGAAATCCTAGAAAGAAATAAAAATACAATTAGGTATGTTATTACTAAAAAAGTAAAACACAAACTCTGACAAAAATTCTCCCTCAAATGATGGAAGCAAAAGCTACAAACCCTTTGGATTTTGAACCATTTATTTAGCAAAACAATCAATATGCTCTTGGTCATCTGTTTCTCAGAGTTCTTTGTGAGAATAAACCACTCACCTGCTTTAACATTCTCATCTTCTAATTGCAAACTGGAACTTAAGTCCATTTTGGAATTGGAAATGGTATCAGAACAGACACCCACAAACTGTAAGAGGCATGCTGTAAGTGGTAATGGCTTTCCACACATGTACAAAATTCTTTTACTAAAAAGAATCTAAGAACACTTTATTTTTAAAATACAAACACATACATAACATACTTTCTATGAAAAAGATCAGTTGCTAAGACACCTAGGCTGTCCTTAAGAGATGGGCCAACTGTAATCTTTCCTTAGAAATTGAGTTATCACGTTCACATAGGCAGCGCTTAAGAGCATGGAGATAAGCCAGACTGTCTGAATTCAAATTCCAGCTGTGTCACCTGATAGCTTTGTGTCCTCAGACAACTTAACATCCATTTGCCTTGGTTTTCATATCTGTACAATGGACACTGTAGCATCTTCTTAGTTGGGGGTGTATATAAGGTTTGAGGTAAATTGACAGATTGACTTTGGCAGAGTTGACAACTGCTTGTGGATGAGTCTTCCTACTGATGATTGTAGATTTTTCCCTTGTCCAAGTCATTTTTGTCACTGAGAACATTGGTTTTATATTACTGTTGTAAAAAATGACCACACACTTAGTGGTTTAAAATAATACATGTTTATTATTTTGCAGTTCCAGAGGTCAGAAAGCTAAACTGGGTTTCACTGGGCTGAAATCAAGATGGAGGGTGAGCTATGCTCCCTCCAGGACTTCTAAAGAGGGAATATGCTGCCTTGTTTTTTCCAGCTTTTAGAGGCCACCTGCATTGCTTGGCTTGTGGCCCCTTCCTCCATCTTTAAAGCATATCACTCCAACCTCTGCTCCTGTAGTCATTTTTCCTCTTTTTTACTCTGATCTTCCGACCTCCCTCTTCTAAGGATTCTTGTAATCACAGTAGGTCTATCCAGATAACCCAGGATGACCTCCCCATCTCAAGAATCTTAATCACACCTGCAAACCTTCTTTTTACTTCTTTATGTAAGGTAACATAGCCTGAAGTTTCAGGAATTAGGATGTGGACATCCTAATGGGCTGTTCTTCAGTGTGCCAAAAATCTGGTATGTTCTGGATCTTTTTGTTTCTTCCAAAATGTTCTTTCACATTTCTTAGTCATAATTATGTCTAGATATTTTAGTCCTTCTGTTGCTGTTGTAAATGAGGGATTTTCTTCTATTACATATTCTAAATTTTGTGCCATATGTATGAAAACTATTGATTTCTGTACAATAATTTTGTATGCTGCCACCTAACTGAGTGTTCCTATTGAATATGATATTTTTTCAATGGAATATCCTGGGTTTTTCGTGTGTGCAATCGTATTTGGTGCAAACGGAGTTAATTTTACCTCTTTCTAATTTTTAAAATATTTTTAATTACATTCTTTTTCTAACTATATTGAATAATACCTCCAGAACAATATTACATAATTACAATAATAGTAGACATCCTAATTTTGTTACTGAATTTAATGAGACTATTTCTAGTATTTTTACTTTGAGCACGATACTTTTATTATGTTAAGAAAGTATATAATTCCCATTTTATTAAAATAATTTATCAAGAACGACCATTGACCTTTCTTGCAGAAATGGAAAAGCTGATTTTCAAATTCATATGGAATTGCAAGGGGCTCAAAACAGCCAGAACAATATTGAAAAAGAAAAATAAAGTTGGAGAACTCAAACTTTCCAATTTCAAAATTCACTACAAAGCTCCAGTACAGTGTGGCACTGGCATAAGGAGAGATATATAGACCAATGCAATACAATTAAAAATCCAGAAATAAACACAAATTCCCTGGGCATTGATTTCCAACAGTGTACCAAAACCAGGCAATGGAGAAAGAATAGTCTCTCCAACAGATGGTACTGTGACAACTGGAGAACTATTTTGCTTCCTGTCTTTATTCAGGGTGAAATATAGAGTAAGAAAAAAAGAGGACTCAAGGCCACAAAGAACTCCAATATTTAGTAGGAAGACAGGAGAGGAGAAACTGGCAAAAGATCTTGAAAAGAAGTTGCTAAAGAAATCAGAGATGTCAAGAAGAGAGCATTTCACATGAAGGGATTTTCACGCTAACACAAGACTGAAAAGTGCTGTTTGGATCAGCAACATGAAAGTTCGCCAGTGACTGATGGGAGACGTTTCAGTGGAGCAGAGGGAGAGGAGTGATGGGAACTGGACGTAGAAAACTCACCAGTCTTGGCTGTGGGTGTAGATTGAGGGAAAGGGCTCTAGGTGAAGAGGTATACGACGGGATCCCAGGAGTGATCTCTGAAGAAGAGCATTTTGAATACTTAAAATAATTAAAAATAAAAAATAATAAAAAAATATTTTAGTTCTTTAACTGCAGGGGAGAGTCTAAAGAAAGGAAAATGCTAAAGGTTGTGCGTGTGAGAGAGCATAAGGAATGGACTGATGCTCCCGAGAAGGTGGGAGGGATCCAAAAGCAGGTGGATGGTCCAAGCGGTGAAGGGAGGAGGTACATTTCCGCAACTGGTACAGAAGGAAGAAGGAGAACTTGGTACAGATGCCAGTACCTGATAAGAGGTGGAAAGATGAGTGCATCCCCATCTGCGAGTTTTGATGGATATCTCCTTGGGAGTGAAGGACAGAGCAGAAAATATAAGAAAAGGACGTTTGAGCAGAGAAGAAGGGGTAGATCTGTCACTAGAGCAGGGGTGTCCAAACTGCGGCCCACGATCCATTTTTTTATTGGCCCGCAGCAAATTCCAAAAATATATTTAGTTTACTTAAATAAACCAGGTGAGGCAATACGTACTTCACCTCGAGTGAGTGGCCCGGCTGTTTGTGTATTTTACCGCATATGGCCCTTGGTGAAAAACGTTGAAAAATGTTTGGACACCCTTGCACTAGACAATGACTTGTGCAAATTACGGGAAGGTGGAACGCCCTCAAATTTTTTTCCTGCCATGTCCTAGAGAAATTGCAGTCCATATATAAACCTGGAACATATGACATACTATAGTTAAGAGGTAATGACACCCTCTTTGCAGTCGTGCAGTATACAACTAGCATACTATAAGCTTTAGCTTTTTAAGAAGGTATAAAATAATCACAGCAGAGCATGGGCAGGTAAGCTTATAAGAGAAAAACTGCTGGCAAATTTGGAAAGCCAGATGAGATTGATAGTTATCAATATAAACCTTATCTGTTGCTTCAAATCACAAAGGAATAATTATATGTCCTTAGTTGAAAGTGGGGTGGCGCTGGATACAAGGTCTTTGTGGACATGTTTATAGCATCGCTTCTCAAAATTGAGCTTGCAACAGAATCACCTGTGGGGCTTACTAAAACACAGATTGCTGGGCCCCATCCCCAGAGTTTCTGACTCATTGTCTGGGTGGCGTGCCAGAATTTACTTTTTTTTTTTTTTTTGTAATGAGGGGGTTTTTATTTTTAATTGCTTTATGAATTATTTTTTTCAAATATATAATACAGTACTATTAACTATAGTCTCCATGCTGTACATTACATTCCCCTGACTTACTTACTTACTTTAGAACCGGAAGTTTGTCAACAGGCACAAATAATTTACATTTCTAACAAGACCCAAAAGATGATGATAGTATCGCTGGTCTTGGGATCGCACTGAGAAGCACTGGCCTACAAGCACCATCACTGGCATGGGCCCCATCACCAAACCCAACAGTCCAGAGCAACAATAAAAGGTTTAAAGAAAGCACTTTCAAAGTCAAGTGTGGACTTCAGTTGTTTGCCTCCCTAATTAATAGGGTCTTAATTTCCATTTGGTGCTCCATCCAGTTCTGTAGAAGCACTTCCTTTCTGGCTCTAGCAATGGAGCCAGGACCTGGGTAAAGTCAGGAAACACAGTTTACCCTTTTGGTCAAGGCAGTTGGATCTGTGGTTGGCCTGGGACTGCAGCCAGGCACATCTGAGTGACTCTCAGGACTCCTGCTAGGAGTGGTAGGTAGGACAGAGATGTTGTCTCTCCCCTACTCAACCGGAACATTCAAGCCTGGAGGCCAGGAGCTGCTGACATGTCCTTGTGACCACAAGGGGGGCTACTCTTAGGTTGTAGCCTGCCCTATCTCTGGACTTTTTATTCCTAGGAGCCAATAAAACTATCATATTGTTTTGGTAATGTATGATTTTCTATTTCTTGTGACCAAAAGTGTCTTGATTTGCAAGTTGTCATCTAAATCATATGTTCTTGAATACTATATATCCTCCAACTACTTACATTAAAAGATAACTATGGACTTTGAGAATCCCTCTCATACCATCTTGCAGGATAATATTAATAAACAGTTATTTCAAAACAGGAGTGATTCCTTATTTGTGCTAAAGAAAATGAGAAACTCAAAGTATCACACATGGTTTTTACTCCATGTTTTTCTGAATGGTAATTGAAATCTGTCAAGCAGGAGTTGCAATCTTAAAAAAAAAAATCTCAAGAGAACTTTGCACAGTTATCCTACTTTGATCTGTGAAAGCAGGTTACATCTGTTCCCTAATGTATAAAAATGATAAGGGAAGATCAGTACTGAAGTCTGGTTTCCATTCTCCCATGATCAAGCAAAAGAAGGAAAAAGGCACAGAAATTTGACTTTATGATAACCTAGTTGTCTTTAATAGTGAGCTTTATTGACTACAAACCTTTGTCAGGAAGCTTAGTCCTCCTGCCTCCCCACATGCCATTCAAAAAGCTCTATGGCTTAGAATCATGCATTTGGGGATTTTTGCAACAAGCAGTCCTGTTTAGAGATGGGAAAACAACATTAAGTGACTCTCCAAAGGTTAAAAAGGTTAATTTAGGTAAGCAGTGGCAGTTTGGGAAAGTCATACATGTGTTTAGCAAATTTCTAGTTTTATACTGGCTTACATATTTTCATTAATGTTTTTAAGGTTGTTGATTTTCTATAGTAGGACCTCCCTCGTTTGGCATTGAACTCGATAGTGATTGAGCTACTATTTAAAGTATTTGAAAGATACAATTTCAGGTACTACATAAAGTTTGCATTTGTTTGGAACTAATAAAGGCTATCAACATGTCTGAAAAATAATAAGTATATTTTCCAAGATTGGAAGCTTGATTTTTATCATGTAGAAGAGATAATGTACTTACCTTGATTGATATGCAATACTGTGTATTTAGGTAATTTAGTGTCTTGATAGCTGATTACAGCCACATAAAATTAAATTAGATGAAAGTTCTTTGGTTTGATTTCACTAGAGGCCATTGAAATTTAATGTAATTTTAAACAAAATCATAAATGCAAACATAAGAAATATATACATAAATATAATGCTTGATTTATATAAAATATAGAAAACTGTACTGAAGAAAATTGCAACCACATATAATCCTATCATCTATTTGCATTGAAATTTCCATTTATTTTTTTCATGTGTTTCTTACCACATAGTTATAGTAAAGGTCATATGATACACACACACACGCACACGGTGCCAAAAAATGCATACACATTTTAAGAAAGGAAAAAACTCTATTAACATTGTAATAGACAATAGTTCAGTGGTTACCAAAGGGTAAAGGGTGAGGAGGGAGGGTAAAGGTGATGAAATATATGGTGATGGAAGGAGAACTAACTCTGGGAGGTGAACACACAATGTGATATATAGATGATGTATCACAGAATTGTACACTGAAATTCATGTAACTTTACTAACAATTGTCACCCCAACAAACTTTAATTTTTTAAAAAAAGAAAAGAATTGTGATACTCAATATATACCAATAACAAAAGATGAATACAAGTTATGTGTATATATTTTTTGGCAGCCCCAGTATAAATATATTTCTGTATAGTTCACTTAAAATTACAAATATTTTGCCACATCACTGAAAATTTATTATGACGTCATTTAAATAACTACATACTAAGTTGAACCATATGAAATTGCTGAGTTTTTAAATCATATTTGTCAAGAATAGTAGTTTCATATGGTTTAAACATTTTGGACCCAAAACCACACTAAGAATTATATTTTAAATGGCAACCTAGTACACACACACACACACACACACACAATTATACACTAGAAACTAAAATCATGGCTCTGTATCCAGTCTTCTATTAATTTTTAAATATTCTTGTCATTAATCTCTAAATTTATTTTACCACTTATTAATGGTTGCAATCTGGAGTTTGAAACACTGCTTTGTCATACAAATATATTGTAATTTATTTAATGATACTTCCTATTGATGGATATGTAAATTAATTTAAATTTTTCTTCATTATAAGTATCACTGTGGTAAATACTTTTCTCAATTTCCCATTTATTTGGACATATTTCCTTGGGAAAGAAGTGAAATTCCTGGGTGAAAGAGCCTTGGGACACTGAAATGTAATAGTAATTATGACTACAGATTATTGGTGTGTGTGGGTGCTGTTTTTGGACTATTTCCATGCATTATTTCATGTCAGTCTCACATAACCCTAGGAAATAAGTTTGTCTTTATATAATAGACGGAGGCTCAGAAAATATGTGACTGAGCCAGGGCATACAGCCAGTGAGAAGTGGAGCTGGAAATTGAACCTGGCCTCTGACTCAAAGCCCAGGCTCTGATTTTGACTAACAGTGAAGCAGTGGGCTATGGTTATACAGAACAACATACTATAAACATATGCCACATCTTTTTTGTTTGGTACTTTTGGCCATAATTAGAGGGTGATATGAAACAGTGACTCATAATGTATGCAATTCAGTCACTTACTGACAACATTTGTAGCACATTTGGAGGTGCCAGGAATTCATAATTCTTGCTATAAAATTACTGAATAAATGCATAGAAAATGGCCTTAGCTTCTAAAGACAGAGAGTCAGTATATGAATATACATGTGACTATGAAAGCTACAGGAAGATAAGATGAAGTAAAGAAGAATCTCAAGTCACATGTCCAAGAACATTCACACACACACACACACACACACACACACACACAGAAATCAATTTTCTGAGACTGACCAGATGTGAACTGGGATCGCTAACATTAACTAGTCATTTTCTATGTGCCAGGCAATTTTCTAAACTTTTTAGATCCATCATTCAATCTTACAACAGCCTTGGGAGGTATAATTATTTCCGTTTGACACTGAAGAAATTCAAGCCAGAGAGATTGAGGAACTTGCCCCACAAATCACATGGAGAAGTGGTAGAGGCTGTGTTTGAGCCCTGTGACTGACAAGCATGCGTTCCTTTAGATGAGAGGAGATTCTGGAGCTGCCATGGAAGTTGGCGTTTTAAAGAGGAGACTGGGACAGGAAAGATATAAGGTGAGCCTGGAGCATCTCGGAGTGCCAGAAAGTAATCAAGTGATTGAAGAATCAAACAAAACAAAAGAAAGAAAGAAAAAAAGAAAGAAAGAAAGAAAAAATAACCACAATGATGGCAGTATATTGAACAGACACTGGAGCCAAATGAAAGAGCTCCCAGTGGCCAAGCTGGAACACTGAGCAACAAAATAAACAGGGCCATATAAGATTATAACTCAAAGTATGAAATAAAAATCCATTAACCAAGATCACTAACAGTATGAACAAAAAGTTCATATTGATATAAATAACTTAATAAATTCATAAATGGAGGAAAAGAGACAAATGACCCATGCAGAAGAATTCCAAATAAATTATGTAGGTGGGCAGAACTCCCCACTTCTTGGCTGTGGGCTGTGCATAATAACTTCCTTTCAAAGAATACAGTTGGAAAGAGGGAAAAAAAGAATACAGCAGAGAAATGACCAACACTGCTTCAACCAGGAGATCAAGGACAATGTCAACAGTCATAAATCATATTGATAGTATGTACTCTCGATAGTACGATAAAAAAACACGCCACTTTACCTCTGTAGCCTTCCTTCCCAAATTCATATCCCCGGACTAATCATGAGAAAAAAACCTCAGACAAATCCCAGCTGAGGGACATGCTATAGAATACCTGGCCGCTATTCTTCAAAACTGTCAAGGTTACCAAAAACAAAACAAAACAAAACAAAGTCTGAAAAACTGTCACAGCCAAGAGCAACCTAAGGAAACATGGTGAGTAAATGTAATGTGGTGTCCTACAGAAGATCCTGGAACAGAAAAAGGACATTAGGTAAAAACTAAGGAAATCTGAACAAAGTGTAGACTTTAGTTAATGTATCAATATTCATTAATCATAACAAGTATATTATGTTAATGTATAATGCTAATAATAAGGAAACAGGGTGTGAGGTATATGGGAATTCTGTACTATCTTTGCAATTTTTCTGTAAACGTAAAACTAGTCTAAAATAAAATTTTTATTTAAAAATGAATTAAAAAAAATAAATAGGAACCTGACCTTCAGGCTGTAGGAGCAGATAGATAGTTATTGTATGCTTTTCTCTGGTTTTTCTTGTAATAATCTTTTGCTACCCCAGCTTTCAGTAACCGTTACAGTTTGCCACTTGGGGGCAAAGTGCGGTTTAGAACCAATCATTTCTGGATCTAGAACCTCTCCTATTTCAGTCACTCTGCCCTTCAGTTTTAAGCAAATTAACTAGAAAATGTCCATTTCCCTTTATTGTGGAATTAGAATGGTCACTGCTGTACCTCTCAGGATGCAATTGCTACTCAAAATATGTTCGTTGCCTAATCACTTCTGTTTTCTGGAGACTTCCCACGTAGCTAATCAATTTAGAAAAATAACTAAAATAACCTCATGTTAAATTTGATTTTAATATAACATTTATTAATTTAGCCATTAGCTTGCCTTTAAAGGAAAGACATTTACCAGCATGCTTATAGTACATGGCCATTACAAGTAATTTCCCAAATTACAATCAACATTCACCATAATTACTGGTATTTTGCAAAAATATTACAACACCAATGTTATGTATGGCCCTGTATCATTAACACTAAATTTACTTATGAAATTGGATACAATGTGCTATAGGTGATTGATGGTACATTTCTGTTACACAAGTAATTTCAAGTAATGAGATCACTCGTATTTTTTGCCTTACTCATTCTGTGCAAACCGGCTATGAAAGATTTTATTCGGTGAACTAGAATCTTTGACTTCCATATTAGATAGAGCTAAACTAAGACTGTGCTGCAATTAATTAACCTTGTCGGTAAAAGGCATCAAACGCTAATACATTATCCTGGGGTGATTATCCGCTGCCCTCAGTGGAAGAAACATTGCAGGGAGGGGCCTGGTTCCTAAGACACCGTCACATGTACCTCTGTCCCCCTGCTAACTTGCTGCCACGGTTACTTGCCCAGGTAAACCGCACTGCCGTAGGCTGGACCACTGCCGCCTTCTTAGGCTACCCCTTGAACTCAGCCACCGCCAGCTTGCACTCTCCTCTCCTCGTTGACATTTTTTGTTTGAGTTATGTGAGATGACATGCTGATGTTCCTAGCCCAAAATCTTCATTTTCGTAGCACGCAGTCTGCATCAGAGCCTCATAGGTGTGAGGAAGCCCTCTGCTGGCCTGTTGCCTCTGCCCCTGGGGCCACCAACTGGGTGACAGCTCAGAAAGCCACGCCTTTCTTTGTCACCCTGACTCCAGGAAGCCCCTGCTTCCAGGTAGCTGGCCATGAATAAATGAAGGTTTCCCCCTCCTAAACATGACAGGTTGTGTTGAAACATAACTCTATGGATTTTATGACTTCTTGATCTTGTGTCCTCCTCATCACCAGTTGCCCTAATTCCAGTTACGGCTTTCATCAGCTCCAGTCTGAATTATTGGAACAAATAGTGCTACAGTAGTCACCCTCCATCCATGGTTTTGCTTTCCATGGTGTCAGTTACCTGAGGTCAACCACAGTCCAAAAATATCAAATGCAAAATTCCAGAAATAAACACTTCATGTTTTAAATTGTATGGTGTTCTGAGTAGCGTGATGGAATCTTGCACCTTCCAGATCCTTCTTCCCCAGACATGAGTTATCTCTGTGCCCAGCATCTCCACTTGTACACTCGCTGTCTGTTAGTCACTTAGAAGCTATCTCAGTCACCAGGTTGACTGCTGAGGTGTCACACTGCTTGCGTTCAAGGGACCCGTATTTTACTTAATAATGGCCCCAAAGCCATTCACATAACTTTTATTAATAAGAGTATAGCATTATAATAGCCCTATGTTATTAGTATTGCTGTTAATCTTTTTCGGTGCATAACTTACAAATTAAACTATACCATAGGTAGGTATGCATAGGATAAAACATAGTGTATGTAGTGTTCAGTACAATCCACAGTTTCAGGCAGCTACTCAGGTCTTTGAATGTTTCTCTCAAGAATAAGGGGGAATACTGTAATCACACTTCTCTTTTCTAGAAGCAAAGTCCTGATACCTTAACTCCCCTGCTGAGAATTCCTCATTCCTCAAGGATTCCTCACCTGGTCTAAGATGGCAGCCTGCTTGGCCTCTGCCTCAGGTGTGTCAGGATCTGACCTCTGCCTCCTTGCCCAGCTTGCCCTGTCCTCTCTCCCATTTTGTACTCTGTCTTCTAGGTGATTTACGGAAGCTTTTGCTTCATTCCCAGGCCCTGTTTACTCTGCTCTGCCTCTGCCTCACTCCCCTCTCTTCCCATCCTGAGCCCTTATTCTCTTGACCAGATCCTGCAAATCCTTCAGATCTACTTTATCAAGTCCGTGGTCGGGCTTCCCTTACAGAGCCCAGCCGTACCTTTCCCCGTTGATCCCATTCCATCATCTGCTTTCCTTTATCATGGCACTCACTGAAGTTTCTGCTCACAGGCAAGATGCTACACTCCTCTACTCCTCTACATCCAAAAGCAAAAAAACTGCCTGGTTTCCATTATACATAATAAAAAATTTGCACCCAATTGCAGTGTGTGTGTGTGTGTGTGTGTGTGTGTGTGTGTGTGTGTGTGTAGGAACTTCTCCACACCAGCAATCAGTTTTCAAACAACAGTTGGGTATCTTACAATTTAACTCAATTCCGACACTGTCTACCCGGATATAGAGCCAGTCCCAAAAGCTGGGGGCTTAGTCCTACAAGACTACACCCCCACCCCACCCCCCACACGTTAGATGCCAGTCAACCGGAAGTCTAGGTAGTCACCTGTGTTTCTGCTTGATGGGATACAGAGTAGAGGTTCCAACAACCCCCTCCTTGGATTCCTTTACTTTGCTAGACCAACTCACAGAACTCAGAGGAATATTTTACTTACTAGATTACTGGTTTTTTTATAAAAGGATATACTTTAAGAAGGGCCAGATGGAAGAGACACATCGGGCATGGTATGTGGAAGGGTCGTGACACTTCTATGACCTCTCACGTCACATCACTCTCCCCAAATCTCCACATGTTCACCAATCTGGAAGCTCTTTGAACCCTGACTTTTGGGTTTTTATGAGGGCTTCATTACATAGGCATGGTTGATTAAATCATTAGCGTTTGGTGATTAAACTCAACTTCCAGGTTCTTTCCTCTCCCCACAGGTCAAAGAGGTGGGAATGAAAGTTTCAACCCTCTAATCACATGGTTAGTTCTTTTGGAAATCAGCCCCCATCCTTAGGTGAGGTCAGATATACTTTCCACCTTCCAGGACAGGGAATAGAGTCAATGGAATTGTAACAGCTGTAAACAATGTCAGAGGGCCAGTAGACTGGGGGTGGAGGGTATCACTTTGTGAGGGGTGTAAGTGTCTAACTATTACATTGTTTTGTACATCTGAAACTAATAAAAAATATGGGGGGAAAAAGAAGTACACATTGATAGTTACAAAATATTCATGGGGATGCAAAATACAGCATAGGGAATATAAGTAATAATATTGTAACAATTATGTATGGTGCCACTTATCAGGGGGATTACTTTGTAAGTTATATAAACATCCAAACACTGTGCTATACACCTGAAACTAATATATTATAATATTGAATGTCAACTGCAATTGAAAGAAACAAAAATTAAAAAGAAATAATCTATCAAATACAAAATAAATAAATAAATAAATAAATACATAAATAAAAAAATTGACATAAATCAGACCAAAATATAACCTCATTAACATAAAAAAGACACCTTTATTACTCTCAGCACTTAAAACTGTGTGTTTTAGCTCTGTTCCAGAAATTGGGGACTAAGACCAAATATATGTATATATATATAATCAGTCACAATATCACACAGATATCAAAGAAAGAAAACAGAATTAATTATAAGGTGAACTAATGGATAATTCTATTCCCTAGAAACCAAACACTGCCATTTAGAATATAAGCAAATAGATAAGTTATACATTCTACCCATAGTTTTCCTAACAAAAATAAAAGGAAACAGTCACAGTTGATCAGAGTTAGTGTTTGGTTTATTCTCCTAACATGTAGATTTAAACATATTATTATCTATGACACACTATGCATTATCTGAATTACATTAGTGGTATATATATATATACATATACCACTAATGTAATTATGTGTATTATATATACCACTAATGTAATAATGTGTGTGTGTGTGTATATATATATGTATATATATATATATATACACACACACACACACACACACTAATATATATATATATATATATATATATAATTGCTATGCAGGTGAATACAGTATTTTCTTGTCTCCCCTATTTATTGGGCCTTAAAAAATAGGGTTTTGACTTTATCATCTTTGTATTTCCAATGCCTACCACAGTTGTTGGGCCACAGTAGATGCCAATAAATGTTCTTTACATTGTTAACCTTCTGGTATTGTTGTCATGTAATTGGGGAAGTGTAATTTACTTGTACAAACAGATAAATAGTACTAAAAAGCAAATTAAATGTGTGTAGTAATTTTCATCTCTTTTGAAAGATAAGTACAGATTTGTGACAATATAATGACGTAAAGGAACCATTTTTGGTCATTCCACCCCCCCCCCCACTCAAAAATTACTAAGCAGTACTCAGATGGAAATTTATAGCAATAAATGTCAACATTAAAAATGAAGAAATATCTCAAACTATGTAATGTTACACTTCAAGGAGGTAACAAAAGAACAAACTAAGCTTAAAATTAGCAGAAGAAAGAAAATAACAAAGATTAAAGCAGAAATAAATGAAACAGAGAATAGAAAAACAGTAAAAAAAATCAATAAAACTAAGAGTTGGTGTTTTGAAAAAAAGATAAACAAAACTGACAAACTCTTAGCTAGACTAAGAAAAAAGAGAGAAACAAATAAATAAATAAATACATCTGAAATGAAAAAGGAAACATTACAACTGATGCCACAGAAATAAAAGACTCAAAAGAGACATAAACAATTCTATGCGACAGACTGGATAATCTAGAAAAAAAAATGGGTAAATTCTTAGAAACACACAACTTATGAGGACTGAGTAAGGAAGTAAAAAAAAAAAAAAAAAGCCTGCCTACACCTGTAACTAGGAGATTGCATCAGTAATCAAAAACCTCCCAACAAAGAAAAGCCCAGGACCAGATGGCTTCACTGGTGATTTCTGCTAAACATTTAAAAAACCAACACCAATCCTTGACAAACTCTTCCAAAAAATTGATGAGGAAGGAATACTTCTAAACACAGTTATGAGGCCAGCATTATCTTAGTACTAAAGCCAGACAAAGACTCACAAGAAAAGAAGACTACAAGCCAATATTGCAGATAAACATAAATGCAAAAATCCTCCACAAAAGACAAGCACACCAAATTCAACAGCACATTAAAAGGATCACACACCATGACCACTTGGATTTATCTCTGGGGTGGATAGATGGTTCAACATATGAAAATTAATAAATGTGACATACCACATTAATAGCATAAAGGATAAAAAAACACCTAACCATCCCAATAGATGTAGAAAAAGCCTTTGATAGAGTTCAACATGTGTTCATGATAAAAACTTTCAATAAACTAGGAATAGAAGGAAAGTACCTCAACATAATAAAGGCCATACATGAAAAGCCCACAGCTAACATCATGCTCAATGATGAAAGACTGAAAGCTTTCCCTCTAAGATCAGCATCAAGACAAGGATGACCATTCTTGCCTCTTCTATTCAACACAGTACAGGAAGTGCTAGCCAGAGTAATTAGACAAGAAAAAGAAATCAGATGACATCATCTTATATATAAAGATCCCAAAGACTCCACCAAAACCAAGAAAACGCTAGAATAAACACATTCAGTAAAGTTGCAAGGTACAAAATCAACATTCAAAAATCAGTTGCATTTCTATGTATCAACAATGTACTATATAAAAAAGGAAATTAAGAAAACAATCCCATTTACAATAGCACCGAAATGATTAGAATAAAACACTTAAAAATAAACTTTAAGGAGGTCAAAAACTTGTATATCAAAAACTACAAAACATTGATAAAATAAATTAAAGAAGACACAAACAAATGGAGAGTTACGTGGATTACAAGGCTTAATATTGTTAAAATATTCATACTACCCAAAGCCATCTGTAGATTCAATGCAATCCCTCTCAAAATTCTGAAGGTATATTTTCACAGATAAAAACAATTCTGCAATTCTTATGGACCATAAAAGATCGCGATTTGTGGGGAGCTGATGCATAAAGAGTTAAACTAAATGAGTCAAGGACAACTTGACAGAAAAAAGCCAAAGGAGAACTTGGCTAATCAAGAGGTACGAATAGAAAACTCCCAAGGGGAACTTATCTAAACAAAAGAAACAAGTAAAAACCAACTGTTCTGGGAACAAGGATTTATCTAGAGGCTGGAGAACAGTCAGGACCAAACATCTAAATACAACAGGGTTACTTTATATTTGCTGTCTCAGCCTTCTGATGTAATCTTCCTGTCCTTGTGCACATAAAAGAGAGCTGTAAAATAAAGTAGGTGCAACAGTCTAATGAGAACTGCTTGCCCTCCTGACCCCATCTTTGTCTCTTGTCTCTTTTTTCTAATCCTCACTCCCTACTCAGGGACCCTTCGTCTCGTCGGCAGGCTCCGACAGCGATTATTCAAATAAATCCTGATAAAGAAGAACAAGACTGGAGGCATTGCACTTCCTGATTTCAAAATATATTACAATTCTATAGTAATCAACATAGTATGGTACTGGGATAAAGACAGATATACACCGATGAAACAGAATAGGGAACACAGAAATAGATCCACACGTAATCGGTCAATTGAACTTTGACAAGGGTGCCAAGAATACACAACGGAAAGTGAAAGGATAGTCTCTTCAACAGATGTGTTATCCACTGGATAGCCACACCCCCAAAAATGAAATCAGATCCTTACCACTATCCACAGTTATCATTCAAAAATAGATTAAGACCTGAAACCATAAAACTCTTAGAAGTAAACATAGAGGGAAAACTTCATGACATTGGTCTTGGCAATGATTTCAGGAATATGACACCAAAAGCACAGGCAACAATAAGGAAATCAATAAACAAGTTGCATAACATTAAACTAAAAAGCTTCTGTGCAGCAAAGGAGACAATCAACAAAGTGAAAAATCAACCTGTGGAATGGGAAATAATATTTGGAAACCATATATCCGATAAGGGGTTATCTCCAAAATATATAAAAAAAACTCCTATAACTCAATAGTAAAAGTAAATAAATCTAATAACCCAATTTAAAAAATGGTCTGAGGGTGTGAATAGGCATTTCTCTGGAGAAGATACACAAATGGCCAACAGATATGTGAAAAAATGTTCAGTGTCAGTAATCATCAGTGAAATGTAAATCAAAACCACAATAAGATATCATCTCACACCTATCAGATGGCTATCATAAAACAAAAACAAGAACTGAAAGATGATACATTTTGACAAGGACATGAGAACGGGCAAAATGAGAACACTTAAATACTGTTTGTAGGGATGCAACATGGTGCAGCTATTACGGAAAACAGTATGGAGGGTCCTCAAAAAATTACAAATAGAATTACCACATGATCTAGCAATCCTATGTGCTAAGATTTGAAATCCAAATGATTTGAAATCAGGACCTTGAAGGCATATTAGCATTCTCATGGTCATTGCAGTTCTATTCACAGCAGTCAAGATGTGAAACAACCTACATGCCCATGGATAGATGACTGGATAAAGAAAATGTGGCGTATACATGCAGTGGAATACTATTCAGCCTTAAGAAGACAAAGAGCATACCGCAACATGGATGAACATGGATGAACAGCATACCACATGGATGAGCCTTGAGGGCATCATGCTAACTGAAATGAGCCACCATAGAAAGATAAATATTGCATGATTCCTCTTATATGATGTATTCCAAACAGTCAAATTCATAGAATCAAGGAGTGGAATGGTGGTTGCCAGGGGCTACGGAAGGGGGAAATGAATCAACGGACATAGAGTTTCAGTTAAGCAAGATGGCTAAGGTCTGGAGACCTGCTGTACAACATGGTACCTGCTGTCAGCAATAATGTATTGCACTCTCAAAAATTTGTGAAAAGGGTAGATCTCATGTTGAGTGTGCTTACCACAAAAAAAAAACAACAAAAAAAAAACAAACAAAAAAGAGTACAACACTCAAAAAGAAAAAAAAAATAAACCATCAAACTCAAATTTTCCAACTAAAACCATTGATTCCCTTTCAGTGTCTAAAGTCAGATCACATTTAAAAAAAACAGTCTAAGACTTACCTCAAAACTCACAGCTCCATTGTGGTCCGTATCAAATGCATTGAACAGAAAGTGTGCATATGTTGTAGAGTCTGAAATGTTGAAAAGGGAATATCATTAAGTCAGTGTTTCAATATCCTACATAAAAAATATGTATAGTATGTCCAAGCCTCCTTCTACTCAGGAAAATTTACCCTGTCTCCTTTAACTTATGCTTTCTTTCCAGCTGTCCACTTTCTTTCAGTAGAGGATTGAAATTTGAGATTCACAGGCGTGAGCTACCTATGTAGACGCCACGGATGACAGACATTCTCTAAGTTTCTGGCAGGAAAGGCTCTGAACACACGGGAGTGTGGGGGGATGTTACTGTCACTGGGATGAGTACTGTACCATAGATGGGTGTGAGGATTAAGGGAGACACACATCTGGAAATTGCTTAGTGCTCGGTGGGGACTGTCTGTAGAAGCAGAATGATAAAAATCCTACAAATGAGACACAGATGAATTGCTATTATACGTGTTATTCGTCATTTTTACAAGTTAGATTCGGTATTAGGACTCAGAGAGGTTGAGAAACTTGCCAAAGCCACACAGTCAATAAGGAATAGAGTGGGACATAACTCAGGTCTCTCTGACTGAAAAAACAGCTCACAGCCAGGGAAGTTGCCTGATGAAGTAGAGACAGCAGTGATGTGGAGAGTTTCTGTGGCCATGTTGGAAGGGTGGTCCTAGAGATTCTTGGTTACAAGCAGCAGGGAGCCCCGGCTCTGCCTGGGTCCTGGGTCAGATTCGAGGCTAGGAATAATGGTGGGCAGCTTTGGACTTTTCTCTGATGACACTGAAGTGTTCTAAAATCCAATACTTCGCCTTAGTTTGCGTCTAGTAGGTTTTCTCCCTCTAATGTTGTTTTCCTTCCTCTTCCCTTTTCTCCTTTGTCTCCCTAACCTCCGCACTTTCTGCTTTTTCATTTTAAAAACATATACTTTTTCTTATTTTCTTTTTTCAGTGTAGTTTTCATTTTTAAGTGCGTTTGTGCTTGAGCCTTGATCAAATCTACCTGATTATTTTAAATGTTTCATCTCGTGGGTGTTAGTTTTTTATCTTAACCTTTTTTATAGTTAAAAAAAAATGTAACCTTTTAGCTCATTGGCTCTAGGATTTTATCTTTTGTTTAAAATCCATTTTTATTTTATAACTCGTAACCTTTGTTTTTATTGGGATTTTAACAAAACTTCGATTCACCTTTGAGTTTATGAATTGTTTTCTAAAGGTTGTCAAAAAACTAAGTCAGAGTAGCAGGAGTAGAGAACTGTCCACCCAAACAGGAAGGTCAGAGGTCGTACAAACTTCCCTCCTAGCTCTCAAGGGTCCATGACTTCCTTATGGATCGTTTTTCCTGAATGCTTTTCCCCAGTGGTTAATGGTAGTGAAGGCCATATATTTCATGAGGTAGGCTGTACACTCGGTTTCTCAAAAGGATGGTGGCATTTTCTTTCACCTCTTACCTTTAAATATGATATGAGAAACCGCATATTATCAGACATATGAATTATTAACCCTGCTTTCAATGAACTAAACAGGCACCATAGTTCTAAATAATATGTAAAGTCCCATCTAGAGTGGATGTCCATCAAGTATCGATGGGTTGCAGGAAGGAATCCTTGAATAAGGGATCAGGGACTCAATCCAATCAACTTAGTGCAATTGTTGGGAAGTTGCTATAGAGGTGCCAGGAAATGGCAACCTCTTTTTATTCACAAAGTTGTTTTGCTCTCAACAGTACTCTTACACAGATTTCTTGAACTATTTATTGCCCTGTGGAGATATGAGCTGACAAGTGGTATGTTAGACTATTTTCAGGAGGGAAGAAAAATAAATTTTGCCTAATTTATAATGAGCTTCATTAAGCAGATCTTGTGTTACTCTGTTTATATAATCAAGGTGAATACTTTTACCTTAGCAAACAAAATTTACCATGAATAATGGCTCAGAACAAACATTGTTGAGGATTCTTTAATATTTAGAAAAACAAGATAATGAGGGCATAAAATAATTACCATGCTTCTCAAATGGAGTTGCTCCAGCTTTATACCTTGACAAACGGGACATAAACTCCCAACGTTTGCCCTAATGTGGTACAGAGTACTTCTTGTTCCTCTAAATGTATCTTGTCAATTCTCCTGGAAGTTCAGTTTTCCAGCCTGGGTACTGTGCAGAGAGTGGTTGGTAATAATGTAGTGAAGTCAGACTGCCTGAACTTGAATTTCAGCTCCACCAAATATTAACTGGATGACCAGGAGCAAGTTGTTCCACCTCTTTGTGACTCAGTTTCCTCATCTACAAAATGATACGTGCTTCATAGAGTCAACGTGAAAAGATTAAATGAGATACTACACGCAAAGTGGTTAGAACAGTCCGAGGTACATATTAAATTAAGTGTTCAATAAATATTAGCTATTCTTCTTCTTTCATAGACAAGACACTCTTCTTTCAACTACTTTAAAGACATGTGATCATTTTTTTTTACAGATATAGTTTCACCTGAAAAGGTTCCTGTTGTTGTTGTTTTTTTTTTTTTTGTGTGTGTGTGTGTGTGTGTGTGTGAATTCTGTATTGCATGTTAAAGTGATTAGAGTTCTAATTTGATGCTACTTTATGCTCAACAGACTAGTAGAATTGTCATGAAAAACACTGAGTTTTCTGATGGAGTTTGGATTTCTTCTGGCGATCATTTGGAGACAGTGAAAGTTTTTAAAGAAGAGGAGTGATGCTACTAGCTTGGATTGGGCAAGAGGAAGGAACTAAGGCGCTGGAAGTATCAGGCTGGGCACAGAGGTGGACGCATGAAGAAAAGGGAAACTGTACAAAAGCTTCTGTGTTTTGGGTTCATCTGATGGCGTTCTTAGATACTCAGGAAATATTTGCATCAAGGATGACTACTTGAACTGGCTCCCTGGATTCTAGAGTTCAGTGCAGTTGAGGGCTCAAAAGGTATAACAATGATCTCTACTCTGCTCATACGGCATGATGGTCTTTTTTCTTCACATTTCCTTACGTAAAACGAAAATAATTACAGTTTAATATGCTGAGGTAGCTTCAGTTTCTTAGGATTTTACTTGTGTAGTTGAAATTTTACAGTTGGGGGAAACAACTTCTGGCTTCTTAGGATAGGACGTGATCTTGGCTATCGCTTAGCTATTTATCTGTGTTTAACAGCAGTGGCAAATTACTGCAGGTACTCTTAGCGGCTTAGCTGAGGTCACCTAAGTTTATGGTGGAGTTGGTAATGAAATCAAGACATTCCAACACCACCTGTTAGAAATAAAGAGTGTTAGAGAAGAAAGAAAACTGAGAATTCCTGTGTTCCACATGTGTAGCTGTTGTAAAAATGCTGTTCCACATTTTATAGAGGAACAGCCTGAGGCCAAGAGACATAACTGTCTGAGTCACATGTCCTGCTCGTGGCATGGTTCATCCACAAACTCAGGACGCATGACTTAGTCCAGTGTCCTTCCCCAGTTGCTTCCAAACCCCAGTGATGATACCAATTAACCCCTTCGTTGAAGATGCCATTGATATGCATACATTTCAGAGTAATTGATACTCATGTTTCAGATCTGTACATTGAAATCAATCTGGTTGATTTCTTTCTTCCCATCATATATCCCTCCTCCTACCTGAATTCAAGCACAAGTTACAGAATTAGCCTAAAGCATTTGAATATACAATTCATGGCACTGTTACCATGATCTGCATAAGGCAGGCTCATATACATGAATAGTAGTTTCTGTTCAATAAGTCCTTTAAAAATCACCCTGGCAATTCTTACAAATATTGTCCTACATATTGTCCTACATATTCAGTGGTGGAACTGTTTGAAAAATTTAAAAAACGTCTTTATGTTCGTGGAACCCATATAACTGCATCAAGTGCTCTGAACACAATGGCTGCTCAGTAAACATTTGTTGACTTAGAACCTTTGGACTGGAGCTCATTCATTCATTCCATTAATTGCTCTTGATCCAATGAGAGTAAGTGAAAAATTCTTACAATATGAGCAAAAGTAGCCCAGGAAATTGCCATTTTTATGAGCTTTAAAAATGCTTAGTGAGCTAAGAGCTTCCATACTGAAGCTTCTACTGTACGTGGAGTTGAAAAAGTATTTCTGTAACAACACAGGTGAGGGCACCAATAAACCACATCCTCTCGGCTTGTTTTATAGTAAGTAGACTTTATCCCTTATAAAGAAGAAGCTTCTGTTCAACCCAGTTTTGTTGACATCCAGAACACCAAACAAGTTGTGCTTGGTAAACCATCTTGCTAAACAATACAGAAAACAAAGAGCCTGACACAATACAAATTGCAGGAGGTTCTGCAGTGAGGCAAAGCATTTTCCTGGAGGAAATGGTGAGACATTGTGATTTATGGAACCATCATTCTTACTGCTCATAATGAGAGAAACCTGTTCCGTTAAGATCATCAACCTAAATAAGTGACTTCATAGAAGCATGAGGATGGCTATAACATGAACTTGCTTGCCATTGGAGGTGATGTTCTTCCTTAGATCATTTCCCCCTTTCTAGCAGCATTGCAAAATACAATTTGCATGCATAACATTAATTTTTAAAATTACAAGTCGTCACTTTTTACAATATTTCATTTCTTTCATTTATACCTGGTACTTTTAGATTTATGCATTCAATTAACATGAATAGTCAAAGAATTTTTAAGAGTGCAGAAGTAATTTTTCTTCAAATCCCTTTGGATCTTGTAACAAGAATCCTGGGCAAAGGATTGTACTTAACTAGATGTTCTCGAATGCCGAAATGTGATTTTTCAAATAAAGGTAAGTTTTTAACATGGAACTGTATCTAATCTGTAGTATGTAATAACTTTCATTTGAGATAATAAAAAAATGACTTAAAGATTTCCATTTGTGCTAGGTGCTTTGACATTAATGCCTATCAATATGTTGGCAGACAATTAAATATATAGTAAACATGAATTCTCTTTAAAAAGTCCATGGTTTTTAATAATTTAGAAATATATGAGTTAAATGATATTCTAAATTCTTTATTAATGCCCACACTGGATCCATTACAATCTGGCATCAGATCCTAGGACCAATACTTGTCTGTGGGCTTTGAGATACTGGGTAATGAGATACCGTAGAGGAGTTGTCACCATGATATGTCCAAATTCGTGTAATAAAGGGTCACCCTGTGTTTTCTAAGAATTGAATTCTAACTAACATCTTTTAAAAGGCCATCTTAAATGAAATTTTCTATTTTGGCAACCCATGCACAAAATTGTTTTCAACCCACTGAAATATCTAATACCAAATGGACTGATAAGCAAAAGAGAAACTAATTTTTGTATAGCACAAGTAATATTTAGGTGTTGCATATTTTCAAAATGACTTTTACAGATATTATTCCATCATATTATATTAGCCACCAGGTGAGGTGGATGTCATTCATTCATTCACGCATTCACTCATTTACCCAGTGAATACTTATCGAGTGCTACTACTTGTCAGTCACTGTTTTATGACCTGTGGATACAGCAGTGAACAAAACAGACAAAAACCTCTGCTCCTTTGGAGATGACATTCTCGTGAGGAAAGAGATAATAAACAAGAACAAAAATGGGTTACATATGTATATTATCAGGTGCTCTTGAGTGCTAAAGGGAAGCATAAAGCAGGGGAAGGGCATGGGGAATGTGTAAGGGGTTGCCATTTAACATAGGGTGACAGCTGAATGAAAGCCAAGGTTGTGAGGTATTGAGATGGATATGTGGGAGAAAAGAATTCCAGGCAGAAGGAACAGCAAGTCCAAAGGTCCAGAGGCAGCAACATGACCGGGCTGTTGGAGGAACGGTAAGGAGGCCAGTGTGGCTGGAAGAGTGATGACTAAGGAGGCAGAGAGGGGACCTGAGACCGGTGACCACCGGTGTAGGACACTGTGTGGGCTGTGGCTTATAATCCGAGGGGATGGGAGGTGTGGGCAGAGCAGGGACGTGGCCTGGCTTCCCTTCTACCAGGATCACTGGGGCTTGTGTGGAGAATAGACCATGATGGGGGAGTTGGCAGGACAGTCGGAATCAGAGACTAACTCAGACACTACTGAGTTATTTTGGTGGCTTTTTTAAAGAGGAAAGCAGTAAAAAAAAAAAAAAGAAAAGAAAAAGAAAAAAGAAATATATATATATGTGTATATATATATATGTATATATATACACACACACACATACACACACACACACACACACATATATATATGCAAGGAAATGGATGAACTTCCCTGTACCTTAGTTTCCACATTTATTAAAAAGGGAGAATCAAATTAGGGCTGTTGGAAGGTGAGGGGAAATGCATGCCAGGACCCGACATATATTAGACACCACATGAATGGCCGCTATTTTCGTTCAGGTTCGATTTGTCTGGATAGCCTCTTTTTTATTTCTTCCTTGTTCTCCAGCTGGTCTAATTGTCCTACATTGTGCTTTCATAATAGCAGTTTTTTAAACCTCTATCTTCACACTTATACTTTATTTTGACCTTGACCATCTGCTGCACTAGAATACAACATTGCTTTGTGCAGGTACCACAACTTATTCCTCTTACATTACCAGCGCTTAACATACAGCTGGGCACAGCGTAGCCTGTGGGACAAACTTGAGCTGCGCATCCTGTTGGGTGACTGAAGGAGAAACAATACTGTCCAAGCGCCAATATATCTCTTCACTCATCTCTAACATATACACATTATCATTATGCTCTCCTGTTTTCTTTCTATTATTAAAATAATATCTAGAATGGTATTAATTTCCTCAGATGTGGGGTGTGATGGGGTGGGTCATAGCAAAAAGTAACCTAAAGCGAGAGAAAGAGCCCAAAGAACGCAATGTGAGGCTCCAAAAAATCTAGGTTCGAACCCAGATCTACCATGTAATGAAAACTGTATTTCCCTGAAAATAAGACGTAGCCGGACAATCAGCTCTAATACATCTGTTGGAGCAAAAATTAATATAAGACCCAGTCTTATTTTACTATAAGACCGGGTCTTTAATATAATATAATATAATGTAATGTAATGTAATATAATATAATATAATATTGAGTCTTATATTAATTTTTGCTCCAAAAGATGCATTAGAGCTGATGGTCTGGCTAGGTCTTATTTTCAGGGAAACACGTGTCCCTGACCAAGCCATTTAACTTCTCGAAGCCCCAGATTTCACACCTGTAAATTGAGGATAATTACATTTGTCCTCATTTTGAGAGCTGGGAGACTCAAATGAAACCTACATTGCACGTGAAAGCTTTGTGTCATATCCAGGACCTTGTCAGAAAGCACTGTACATCTGAGAGCCACAGTACTAGGCACAGAGCAACACTGTTTGTGCTAAACTGAAGCATGAACTTGGATATTTGATCATTTGTTCGTAGTTTACTGATATATTAAAAATCATATGCACTGGCGTGCTGTATAGTAATTCTTTTACATAAAGATCGAACATGTAGCATCATGTTGTGAAAGACTAACCCAAACTCAAGATTGCAAGCATAAGTAGTCCAGCAAGGAAGTGGTATGCAAGATCAACACACAAAGTGAGTGACCTCACCAAATGGTGACATAGGTCATTGCCAACCTTACACCTCTTCACAGGGAGAACAACTAATAATTATTCATGAGCAAAAACCACTGAGAAACTCCAAGAACATGGGGATGAGGCTTTAACATCACCCTATCCCAGAGAGACCAAGAAAGAGTGCACGTGAATGGTAAGAGAAGTCACTATATGTTTATCACACTGTCCCTTCCCCAGGCCAGTGCAGCACCATGTGGAAGGAAAAGAAAAAGATTGCAAGCATAATTCTAACTGAGAATACATTAAAAAGCCCACACTCTTACTTACCTCCCTGTGGAAAGAATTGTGAATAAATCTCTTTGAAGGTTTCTTCATTAACAACACCGCTGGGGCATTCCTAGAGAAAGTGGTAGAGAAGCAAGTTGAGAAAAGTGTTCAGAAAACTAATTTTTTGCACATTTTTAAACAGCACGGTCTACGATGCAGAGCTGTGCCAAGAAAACCAACCACCCATCCATTATTACAAAGAATGTAAAAGCACGTGATAAGGTTTTCTGTCCCAGTTCTCACAGAAAGAATTGCCCACGTAAACATCTTTGCATATAAATGTCCAAGCTGGTCTGACACATTCAAACATGCACTGCTGCTTGTGAGAACACATATGTTTATTATCAAAGAGGTAACAGGAAACTACATTGTTTTTCATAAAGCAGGGATTTTGCAAGATGCTTATCATATGGTCTTTGCTGGATCTTGGTGCTTTGTCCTCAGCAGATTTGCTGGACCCACATATACTTTAGTTCAATTACAAAATGGTATGCTCCCTTTGGGTCTAAGGTGGCCCAAAAAGTTTCAACCAGGACTAGTTACTCATTTCTGTTAACAGTATGTTCAGAAGTGCACAATAACTTGGTTTGTAAAAAGTGATCTTATATGAGTCAGGACTCCAAGATTTTTTGAATTTCTGGAGACGAATGTCTGAAAAGCCATGGGCCTGCCCATAATGAATTCCCACTTTCGTCCATCGGTGGAGTTATCTGAGACTCCTGGATATTGATCTTGGGAACTCCACGAACTATTGACGTGGCTCTGAGAGTAGGTCGGGCCTTTTCTATAAAAGGAGCAGAAATCTAAAACGTTATTAGAAGGAATCTGCCTTGGTGCAGAAAATGAGGACTAAACAAGTGGGTCTTAGACTGAGGTATGGCTGAGACTTCCTCCACTCTTTGGAGTGCTAAGAAGAGTCTGGCCAGGAATCTGAGGAGTAGGGACTCTTGGAACTGTGGAGATTGACAATCACATAATAATCCAGCATCAACTCACATGTGGGATGCTAATTATACATTGAAGATGAGGAAGTGATGAGCTCTGTTCTTTTGAGTAGTTTCTCATGAGCAGTCCCCTCTTACCTGAGTTCCTTTGGGTAGGCTATCACAGTACCTCAAAACTACCTGGCAAATTCCCAGGATTCACTGGGGGAGAATCAGGGGTGCAGTAACTTCCTTGACTTTAGGGATGAATATCCTGTGTACTTTAAATTTGACACTGTTCCTGGGATCTTCAATAATCACTTGTTGTGGTCTTTAAAGGTTCTCTTAACCCTTAAAATCATTGTCCACTCATGGATGAAATGGATTTATTAATTTGATCTTTATTCCAATGAACCAGATACTTATAACTGTAGTGTGCTTCACATGAGGTATTTTCTATTTTCTCATTCATTGATTCGAAAGGTAGGAACTCTGATATATAAACACAATTTAAAACAATAGTTTCAAGGTGAACTTGTGTGTAGAGAGCCTCTCAGTGTATATTTCTCCCACTCACTTGTTGTAATAAACCTATTACTTAAGTATCTCCACTCACAAAGGCAGAAATTGAGGTTCTGTGCTAAAGAACTCAGCTGCTCAGCTAGCCACTGGGAGAGCTGTAACATGGGCTTAGGACTTTCCAGGTTACCATAAGTTCTGGATATATGATCCTCGTGGAAATAATGACCCAAAGAACCTGAGGGAATTGGAGCAAAGAAATGACAGGCAAAAAGAAATGAGCAACAAAGCAAGCCAACTGTGATGGTTAATTGTATGTGTCAAGTTGTCTGGCCCATGATGCCCAAGTGTTTGATCAAACAATATTCTACATGTTTCTGTGGGGTTATTTTTGGGTAAGATTTACATGTAAATCAGTGCACTTTTGAATAAAGCGGTTTCCTTCCCATAATGTTGGTGGACCTTATCCAATCAGTTCAAGACATGCATAGAACAAAAGGCTGACCTCCACTGAGCAAGAGGGAAATCTCCAGAAGACTGCAGCTCTTTCTTGAGCCTCCAATTTGTCTGCCCCTGCTCCTCCCCCACACCAGACTTTGGACTGGTTAAGCCACCACAACAGTGAGAGCCAATTATTTAAAAGAAATCTCCTTCTGTGCATATACTCGTCTATTGTTCCATGTTTGGGGGAGAATCCTGGCTAATACATAAACAAAAGAAAAATCAATAGCTAGAACTCCAGAAAGGAAAGAAGATGGCATGTACATAGCTAATCACTCCAAAGTTTTGGCTAAATAACCCTATCTAGTTGGCAGCATCAGAACCAATTTCACAGTAAATAGGCACTTTGTAGTTGGATCCTCTCACACATGGAAATTGTGATTTATGAGCTATTTAACTCGGAGCCATCTGCTTGGGATAGTGAGAAGAGGGCAAATAGATGGCCGTCTGCCATCAGGTAGTGAATTTGTGCAAGGTCAGAGCGGGAAACCTGTCTCTGAGTTAGTGACTCTAGCAAGAGATGGCAAGTGAAGGGACATTGGCACTCAGCAAATTTGTCAGCTGCCTTTGGTCTCCGGAGGCATTTGATAAACATATCTTAAAATATGAAATAAAATTTAGACATTGATTTTCATATTTGTATTTGTTTTATGTTTTATCACATGTCTCTATATCAGACAAAAATCCTTCCTCTGCCAGCTGAAAGCCCCTGGTCAAGTTTTAGGGTGGTAAGTCTCACCAGCTTACATTAATTTACATCTTCAACCAATATGTATTATATGTTTATTATTCTAGGAACCATTCTAGGAACTGGGGCATCAGCAATAAACAAGGCAAAGGTCTTGCCCTCATGGGGCCTACACCCAAATAGAAAAAGAAAGGTCAAAACAAGACAAAAGATAACAAAAATAACAATCCAGAGGGTACGATCTTTTATGTTTTCTAAAGAGTTGTTATGGGAAACAAAAGCATTTTACTACCTTCACGTGAGAAAAATTCACTCAATTCTATAAGACTCTAGTCATTTTTAAAATGACACCAACGGTCTAGTCTCTAACTTTCTCCTCACCCCTTTTAGAGAATGGTTTATCCAGCAAAGTGGTATCTCCATCTATTCATCAAGAATGAAATTTGGCCTGGCCAAGTGTACAGCTAAGTGTACACAGTAAACGATATGGCCTAGGAGGCAGGTTATGTCCTGCTGCTATAAGAAGCAGGCCCCTAAATTGTAATACATTTAAAAGAATGTAGGATATTTCTTGCTCATCTAACAGACTTGGGTGGGTTTGCAGATCCCCTGATGGTTCTTCTCCTCAGAGTCATTAAGGAACGGAGGTTAATCTGGCTGTCTTCAATGTGTGGCTCCTGATTGTCTGTGATTCTCTGTGATTCTCTGTGATTGTCTCATTCAGAAGGAGAAAAAGGGTATTTGAATACTGTGCATGGGAGGTGTTTACGGGTCAGGTCTTGATAGTGGTAGGCATCATTTCCACTCTCACTGTGTTGGTTAGAAATCACTTAACAGGTCCACCCCAAACAGTGAAAGTCTCATGTGCCCAGGAAGAAGATATGAGCACATATTTGGTGACCTGCTAGCAATGTCTGTCTCAGAGTCTTATTTGAAATATACTCCAAATGTCTCTGCTCTGAAATCGTTCTCCTACTGAGGCTTTATTATGATTATCATCAAATCATGTAACATTATAAGTTATTTTCTCCTGGTATTATTTTCAAATGATGATATTTTCAAGTCAACAAGTCCAACAAGGCTTAAACATCTCAGTATGCACTTGTTCATTGGGCTCTCTTCATTCTAAGAGGAAGGATCCAATAAGCAGGAGAGTTCCCAGGTTTAGGAAAAGTGAGGAATGCCTTACTCATCTATACTTTGAGAAGAAACTATAACCTTCTGTAAGCCCTATGACTTGCATATTATATTTTCTAAAGACATTTTGTCTGATTATTAGCGAATGATTATTCTGTGAAAATGTGCTGTCTCTAGAAAAAAATTAAAGCAAGTCAAAATTTGCAATAATTCTATCACTGTAAGACCTTTTGGTCATTTATTTAAGCATATATTAATATGCTCTACAAATAAAATTGGGATAATACAAGAATATAGTTTTTTTTTTAATTTACAAAATATTCTGAATGTTTTCTATGCCATGATTTTTAATGGCTGCATAATAACGTATTCATTGAATTTACCATATTGTTGGATATTAAGGGGATTTCAGCATTTTTGTCCACATAGAAATAATGATGTAATTAATATTCCAGTGCATACATCTGTGATTCCACCTGTGGTTCTTTCTTTATGGCTAATCCCAGTAGGAGAATCACAAGACCAAAGGGTTTCAGCCATTTCAAGGCTCTTCCTATGCACAGTCACGTTGCTTTCCAGAGAGGCTCTTCCAATGTGTGCTACCACAGCTCGTTTATGAAAAAGTGTCGCATGTAGAGGGGCTGCTGACCAGAATCAGAAATGGATTTGAAATGCACCGAATCCCATGAATAAACAGCAATAATTTGCTTCCCTCATGAATCTACTTGTCATTCTGAAAATTGCCAGGGGACATCAAGGCATTTGTACAGGTTTCTCCAAGGGATAACATGATGTGTATTCGTGTAGATAGGAGGCTTTGATGCCACTCTGTAAGACCACTTTATCATAGTAACAACTGTTTATTAAGTGCATATTCAATGTCTTCTTACATAGATCACCTCTTTGATGGCTTTTACTTATCCTGAGAGGTAGGGATTATTTATACATGAAAAAAAAATGAAGCTCAGGCATATTAAAATTAAGTAACTTGTTGGAGTTACACAACAGTTTTTCACAGAGCCATCCATTTGTTCATTCTTAAGAAATAGTTACTCACACACGATGTGATATATAGGTGATGTATGACAGAATTGTATATCTGAAATCTATATAATTTTACTAACCATTGTCACCCCAATAAACTTTAATTAAAAAAATAAATAGTTATTCAGTGCCTACTATGTATCAAGTGCTGCTCTGCACACTGAAGATATAGGAGTGAGTTTTTAAAAATTCCATTTTGTTTCTATGGAATTAAAGTTCAGCGAAATCAAACTCATATACTTCTGACCCCATTAAATGTAATGTTATCTTGTGTCTGGATTATCATCTGTTTTTCCATTGGAAGTGGCCTCCTGGTGAACCATCTGTGGAAATACTTCTTTAGGAAGAAACACAATGTTTGTTTGCTCCCACAGACACCATCATGGCCATCCTGGAGAGAGCTACACGCAAAAACAAAGCCACTTCAATTAAAACGGGGACATTGATTCAAATATACATATGATATGAACAGGATGCAATAAATGTGGAATGAGATTTTCTCAGCACATAACTGCCATACATTTGTCAGGTGGTGAAAAAATACTTGCCCTTTTGGGCCTTACGGATGTGTTCCCTCATGATTCTTTCAGTCTTCTCACGTAGTATCACGGTACCCGCGAGCGTCAAGATCAGGTGTTAATGTGCAATGGATATTTTTCTATTACTAACATCAAAACTAACAAAATAGTGATTTTCATGATGACAACATGATGATCATGGTGATGATGATGATGATGAAGCTAATACGTATGACCACTTTCTACTTTGCAAGCATTGTGTTAAGCACTTACATAGATTATTTCGTGTGAATGATTAGATGGCTAGCATTACCTCCATTTTACAGATGAGCAAACTGCCTTAGAGCGAAGCTGTTCATGTTCTCATAATTAGAAAATGGTAGTGCATAGTCTATCGATCACAGAATCGGGAAACTTGAGTGTTTAAGCAACTTTAGAGATATTTCATTTCAATGGCTTCATTTTAAAGGTGAGGAGATTGAGGTTGAAGTTACAGGAATTGCCCATAAACCACACAGTGGGTTGCTGATGCTTATCTTGTGTCCAGTTTCCCGACATCCAGACTGATGCTTCGTTACCACAAACACCTTCATGTCCATACAATTGCTGTTGTTCTGCCAGGTAGTATTTAGAATAATGTAGTAAAATGCTTATGGCCCTGGGTTCTGGAGTTAAATAGAAAAACTGGATTGAACCCCTGCTTTCCACTTTAAAGTTGTGTAGCTTAGAAGAATGCTATAAAAATTAATAAGATAATGCATGTTATGTTATATCTTAGCTCTCTTTGTGCATCATGTTTGCTCATTATATATTAGCTGTTATTACAATAGTAATAATCTAGAATTTGTTAGGCAGAACTCCATTATACATAGAGTCATTGTAACATCAATGCGGCTATACCAGGGTTAAATTGTATTCATCAAAGCAGTTAAACCCAGTAGAGTGCAGGTCTGATATAAAACAATGAGCTTATAAAGCAGGTATGAGTTATGTCTGCTATTCTAGCATTATAAATTGAATTTACTCTACCTAATATCATCAGAGCTTGCCCTCAAAGGCACGGGGATACTGAAATTGTAAAAGACAGCGGAAAAGAATAAAGGCCACCGTGCTGGAAATAAATGTCAGTAGAAACCCAGGAGCCTTGTATTCATTAACTTAAAGGAAAGTTTTCCCTAGTAATGCTGAGGTGAGTACATTGGAAATACCGTGGTCCACGTAAAGGGCCTTGGAGAGAGATCCATGTATGCATAGGAAATTGCTAAAGAAATTATTTTTTTGAGTTGCATCATGAATCCTTATACTTTTACTTTGTAAGAAAGCTTTTCAGTATTTCCTTGAAAGTTGTCAGAATTCTGGTGGAATTCTCTAGAAGCAATAGCAGTGATATGCAAATCAGATGTATTCCCTCAATAATATTTGTTCACTCCACTGGCTGAAATCTCTTCCCACAAATCATCCTATTCTAGTGTATGTCATCTCCTTAGGTTCAGAACTATTATTAAACATTTAGAAATACCTCTTCAGAAATCCAAAAAGGATTGTGGTACAAAAATATCATGGGGAAAAGAACTGAAAGTCCTTGTGAAGTAAATAGTTTCTTGGGAACCCTTTTACAAGTATGATATCTACAGTGTCACATTTTTTAAGCATCTGTGTATTTCATCGTCTCTCACAACTACCCCTGTTGCTAAGGAGGGCATGTGGTTACTATATGGTAGTGGTTATGAGGTGCTTAAACTGAAAACCTGAGTTTCTACCAACAGAAATGTCATTGCATCCATGTTGTTTCCAACGACTGTTCTTTCTGTTATTCCTCCTGACAAAGGAAGTAGACTAATACGTCCTTGACAGATAGCACAGGCAGGTTGTGGGCAGAACTACACAAAGAGAACACAAAGACTGGTCTCTCCAATCAGAGAAGAGAAAGATGGAGACACATATCACTACTCAAAGGGAAGCATCCATTCCCCTGCCAAAAATAGGTGGCAGGTAAGTTGGTACTTCTTAGAGGAAGTTACCTTCTTAAACAGTACGATGGCTAGAGGAGACCATACTGAAAGTGAGCTGTACACACGTTCGTAAGCAGAGATCAGCAAACATCCTGGACACTTACAAGATCAAGCAGCAGTAACCCATGAGATACACCAAAAGGGAGCAGCTAAATTGGACAAGGCAAGGAGAACCGATTCTATGTGTGGCAGTCTTTAGTGTGATTTATCAACAAGTTCTCCCTGCTTCTGAACACGTGGGAAGACTGCATGTCATGGGTCCTTAACGGTTGGCTGTGAGCACATGACAAAGCAGAAGTGACACTGTGATATTGTGATTTATAATAATAAAATTATATAAATATATGTAAAATTATAATACTGGGGGTGCCAAAGCAATATATACACATGACATGCATTCATCTTTTGTTATTGGTATATATTGAGTATTACAATTTTAATACAGTTTTTCCTATCTTAAAATGTGTATACGTTTTTTTGGCACTGTGTGTGTGTGTGTGTGTGTGTTTGTGTGTGTGTGTGTTTGTGTGTGTGTGTGTGTGTGTACATTTGGTTTCCTTCCCCATTTCTGGCACAGAGCTCCTCAAACCATTGGAATTCCCTAAGTGATGAGAGGGATAAAGGTATCTCTTGATATGTAAATGAGGTGACTTTTGGACCCCACCTAAGCATGTCCTACTGGTTACCAGGAGAACAAACCGTGTGATTAGAGGGTTGGAATTTTCAGTTGCCCCCAAACCCCTCAAAGGAATAGGGTTGGCAGTTTAAATGAATCACCAATAACCAATAATTTAATCAATCATGCCTATGTAATGAAGCCTTCATAAAAACCAAACAGGATGGAGTTCAGAGAGCTTCTGGGTTGATGGACACATGGAGATTTGGGGAGAGCAGCCTGCTCTGAGAGGCTGCTGTATGCATCTCTTCCATTTGGGGTTCCTGAGTCGTATCTTTTATAATAAACCAGTAAACTAGTGAGTAAATTAGTTTTCTGAGCTCTGAGGGCCACTGCAGCAAACCAAATCCAAGGATGAGGTTGTGGGAACCTCTCATCTATAGCAGGTCAGTGAGAAGTACAGCAAATAACCTGGGCTTGTGATTGGCATCTGAAGTGGAGGACAATCTTGTGGGACTGAGCCCTTAATTTGCAGAATCTGATGCTAATCTGGGTAGCCAGTGTCAGAATTGAGTTGAATTGTAAGACACCCAGCTGGTGTCCCAGAATTGCTTGGTGAGGCGAGAACACCCTGTTCCCACATTCCCATCTGGAATTGTGATCAGAACCCATCTAGACACGCACCATTTTGGGGCTGCAGTATTTGATTGCTGATGCCAGACATGCCAGAGCTCTCTTCTCTTTCTGGCATGGCAATCACGTGTGAGATGGTGGCTGCTCCATCTGCAGGACTCCTGGAGCGACATCAATGAGCAAAGCACCTCTACTGACCAGAGATGAGCATGGAGTATGAATGAGAAAATTTATCTTTCAACATTTGTAGCCACTGAGATTCTATGATTAAATAATATTGTCATTGATGCACCAGGAAAGGACAGAAAAGGCCTTCTTCCTTTGTCCGTATAGCTGGTAAGTAGTTTTACTGGTTACAATGTGAAGAGATGTTTGAAATTCATCTGAGAGCATCACTGCACAGATAATAATGAATATGTTTCTTTATACCTAAGTGAATTTAATCATATACTATGAAGTTTTTATTTTGAGTATGAATCTAACTCTTTCTTAATCACTTGCTATTTTATACAGTCATAATTTAAAACTACCTTCAAATTACCATTATGTATATCACATGGACGCTATCTAATTATTATAGTTAAGATTCTCATGTCTGGGTTGCCTCCGAATCAGATAAGAAATTGCCTTATAGAAGGATGCTTTGACAAGTTGTATTTTTGTCTGATCGTGTTCTATCCACAGATATATCATAACTGTATATATTTAACATTTGGGAAAGACTGGCTTTTTATTTTCTTAATTTTCAAGATGTGAACATGTGAAGCTGAGTTACAGTATAATTATTTCATAGCCAAGAGAGTTTTTTCTGTCTTTTGAGATTTTCTTTTATGTATCCCAATAATTAGTTCATTAAAGTGTGAAAACAAAACAAAACAAAACAAAACCCCACCACCTCCAGCAAGGATGATTTTCACAAGACAGATGAAGTGAATGCACTGATACAATCAGATGATGGATGGAGTATTTCATTCTCAGAGATCTGTAATTGGAAAGCATGACTGTCTTTACATATTATTCCACCCTACTTAAAACCTAATCCAATTGGGAAAGCATAGGTTCTTTTAAATTAAATTTCCACTTCCCACTTCACTCATTTGAAACCGAGATTGCTCTGAAAAGCCACTCTCTTAGTAGCATGACATTTTAAAGACGACAAGGCGTTCTACAGTTATAGAATTTACAAAATTTAAATGGCACAGTTCCACGACCTGGACTGCTGATGAAACTAGATTGTGTTTGCAGACTTCTTGGATCCCTTTAAACTTGGTAAATACCTTGAAGGCAGGGACCGATCTTTACAGAGCCCAGCTGTGTTCAGAAAAGAGAATACAAAAATTGTTTATCCTGAATGGATGCGTACCCAACTAGTTCTTAGCTTTTAAAATATTAGGGAATAGATTTGCTCTGGAAGTTTCCTCAAAAACTTGTGTGCAAGTTTTTAAACTTCATACACTCCCAAACAAGGTTTTTTTTTTTTTTTTTTTTTTCCCCACCTTGTGATTCCCCTTTTCTTCTCTATCCAGTTGGCCTGAGGGAACATTTTGGATGCCTTGCGCTATATTATTGAATATCACCACTTTCTCTTACACGCATCTCTGTCCTTGGTCATACCGGAGACCATGGAATGCTTATGAAGAACTTCTGAAGCCAACCTCTTGGTTCCACCCCAACTCTCATGGCTGCTTATCATAAACGTGATCACAGGAATTAAGGGAGAACGCCAGGGTCAGGAGAGGACATTTCTTACGTCAATCCAAATTTTATAAACCTTGCTGTATTCAACATTTGGACGTAAGAAGCTCATTTAAAAACAATAGGATTTCAGTTTTTTATACCAGATCAAAATAAATAAACAAACAAATAAATAAACAAACAATAGAATTAGCCCTTCAGTTTTCACAGTGTAAAAACTGATCACTAAAGACAAGAACAAGCTTTAAATTTCTGTTCTAATGTTTCCAGGTGTTTGAACCCTTAGCAAATCAGTTATTCGCTCTTAGTGTTAATTTCCTCATTTGTAAAATGACCTCTAGGAAATACTGACATCACAGGCAAATAAAACAAATTAAAATTAAGATAGACAATCTATAAAAAGGGAAAAAAAATACGTTAACAACTGGTGACAACTAGCATGTTGGGTATTTTGCTGCTTCCAAAATTTGCATTAAGAATCTTCTTCATTCTCTGAATATACACCTTGGACCAAAGTGGTTAGATATGAATTTCAGATTGTTTGTGAACTTAATTGTCAGACTTCATACATTCACGAGTATATCAAACAATAGAATCTACTCATACTTGTATAGATACGAGGGTATTTTCACCACAACCGGTGACTATACTACTCGGAGCCCTAATTTAACTAGATTTGAAGGAATATATCCTGTGAAGGCTGTGTTCAGCAGTGTATAAGCCTGCTGTGACTGAAAAATCAAATATTCTTTTCATGAAAGCCATGAATAGAATTCCACATGCTGAGCTGTGCCCTGTCCTTATTTATTTCTGCTGGATATCACCAAGATCTTGTCACAAATTTTATGAATTAATTAGATCACATTTAGGTTGGAAGGACATGAGACTAATGAGGTTAAAAAACACATACAAAACGACTGAATAAAAAATTCTACTTATAGAATCATGCACTATTTCAATCAGAAAGCACAAAACACTAACATGATGATACACACGTACCCCCACAGACATAATTGTAAAAGGCTATCTTTGTCTGCAGCTTTGCAAACATCTTATTCTCAGTCTTATTTTTCTCACCTACTGAATGGGCTCTATTCTGGCTCTCCGCTGACCTCATTGTACCCATCGTCCCCTGGCTTCTTATGTGAGAGCATACATTTTCCTCATTGTGTAAGCCATTTTTAGTGATTGGTTTTCTTTTTCTTTTTCTTTTTTTATTAAATTTATTGGGGTGACAATTGTTAGTAAATTTACATAGATTTCAGGTGTACAATTCTGTATTACATCATCTATAAATCCCATTGGGTGTTCACCACCCAGAGTCAGTTCTCCTTCCATCACCATATATTTGATCCCCCTACCCTTATCTCCCTCCCCCCACGCCCCTTATCCTCTGGTAACCACTAAACTATTGTCTGTGTCTATGAGTTTTTCTTTCTCATTTGTTTGTCTTGTTCTTTTGTTGTTTTTGGTTTATATAGCACATGTCAGTGAAATCATATGGTTCTCTGCTTTTTCTGTCTGACTTATTTCGCTTAGCATTATACTCTCAAGATCCATCCATGTTGTCACAAATGTTCCTATATCATCTTTTCTTACCGCCGAATAGTATTCCATTGTGGTATATATACCACAACTTCGTTATCCATTCATCTATCAAAGGACATTTTGGTTGTTTCCATGTCTTGGCCACCGTAAACAAAGCTGCAGTGAACATTGGAATACATGTGTCTTTAGGTGTAAATGTTTCGAATTTTTTGGGTAGATACCCAGGAGAGCGATTGCTGGGTCATAAAAAAATTACGAATAGTGATTGGTTTTCAGTTACTTATAGTCAAAATGTCTCCTTAACATACAGAATAACACTCTTGCCATTTTATCACATCTCTCTACTAAGTGGGGAAATGAAAATGAGTTCACTTCATTGTTTGCTGACACATTTGGTGGGAGGTCTGTTGGACAAAGAAGTATAATTTAGAGATTACCGTGATACGTGTGCCTGTGCAGCTGATTTGATTACTCTGGGTGCAGATTTTTGAAAACGTGTTCTAAGGTATATTCAAAGAAGCTTCGAGGGAGTGTAGAGGCTAGAGGATGAAGGAAAGTAAAGTTTAATCATCATCACGATCTGCGGACCACCAAGCCAGGTTCCGTAGGAGATGCATGTTCTCATGAATATGTGGAGGAGTAGATGTTTTATCCTATGATATATAAGAAATGAGCTCAGAGAGGTTTGAGAAAACTCCCCAAGTTCAGACATATATTAAGCAGTAGGACTGGGATGTGAACCTCAGTTTGACTATATAAAGCCTTTACTATATCCTACTAAGCTGCCTCCATACAAGGCACGTGTAATTACAGAAAAGAAAAATAAACTAATGGGGAACTATTATCCCAATATTTTTCAACCTCATTAATTCACCAAGTGATCATTAATTATTTATGCAACAAGTATTCCCAGACTGGCAAGCACCCGCTCCCCCATACAGTCTGTAGAGGAGATGGCATTATTTACATATTCACACAAATAAATATCATGTGAAACTCGTGGGGAAAAACAGCATGAGAAACCTAACTGCTTTTCGTAAGGCAATTCAAATGTCACAGATGAGGATCTCAAATCCTCAGGCTGGCATGTGCTTTCTTGGGGAAGGTGTATGGCATGGTCAAAGCCAGCTCTATACACATTTGATTCAACATCCCTTTGCCTTCACTTTCTCATTACCAGTTCTGAAAAAAGAATATTTTGTCCCTGTCTCAGCTATTTGCCTCTCAGAAAGCTACCTTGTCAGGAGCAGCACTGAAGCTCGGCTCTAAGTCGAGGGAATGTGAATTCTGTTTAATTGAATCAGGTTTGTTGCAAATACTTGAGAAGTTTCCACCCTTCTTTGCCTTGTAGCATTCTTGAGAGGTTCTCCTCTAATTAGCAAGAGTCACAAAAGCTGCCTGAGAGGACAGCTGTGCCTGCAACCGCAGTGCTTCCAGGCTCCCGTGGCTGCAGGGTTGCCTAAAAGGAGACCTGGAGCCTGGTGCCTCTGTCAGCGGCCGCAGCGCATTCCAGTGGGCTCTTTTGAGTTACAGGCACAGGAAAGGCCGGCGACGACGCTCTGTGTTATTACAACACGGAGGCACAAGGGGGCAGCGGTGCCCTCCACCTTAGCTAGAAAGTGGATTTCTAGTTCGAGCTCTGGTGGTTGTGCTTTCCCTAAACTTGCTGCAAGTCCGAGTAGATTTCTTTCCAGAAAGCTATTTTCCCTTTATGAAAGGTGACCGTGAGCTGCTGTTCTCAAGTTAGGTATATAAAGAAATTAACTATTTCAGAGAAAGGGACCTAGACATTACCATCTCCTCCATACTGGATACGCATTGCAGTTGGAATAAATCAGCTTAAAATTAAAAGCTCTTTTTATGGCAGTTGGGCCACCCTTAATTTTAGTCATGCAAACTCTGTGGGTTGCAGGTGGAAGGAAACGAGTAAATAAGCAAGAAAACAACAAAAATTCCAAAGTTTGAGTCTGAAAGGCTTACAACTTTTAAGCTCATGTGGCCTCTCGGGTCAAGCTGCTTGACTTTGCTTGCCTATATTATTGGGGAAAGTTCAAAAATTTAAAACAGGAATAATGATAATACCTACCTTAGAGTCATTATAAGGTTTAAATAAAGATAACCCAAATACAATGTTTACTGCCATGCCTGGCATTGGCTATGATGGGATTATTTCTATAATAGCGGAGGTGGTCATTATGAACCTGTTCACTTTTTGTTGTTTTTTTTTTTTCACTTAATGGAGGACATCACATTTACCCATATTCAATACTATTCAGTTGCTGAGGGCTTTTATAATCCTAAATCAACCTGTCATTTTCTTAGTTATTGTTCTAAATTGTAGCCTTTGGGATTTGATTGCCTCTGGTTTAAACATCCACTCATATCACCAGTTTTGGGGCTTTCAATGAGCTACTTAACTTCTGCAAGCCTGGGTTTTCCATCATTCATTTATTCATCAAATATTTTTGAATATATATTATGTGTCAGAGAGTGTAATAAGTGTTGGGTATAAAACAGTCAACAATACAAAGGAAGCCTCCTCATGAGGAGTTTAGTCCATCAATGAAGGTACACATAAAGACCTGCACAGATAATCATTTAGCTAGTTAAGTGCTACCAAGGAAGAGTGGGAGACCAATCTCATCAAGGAAAGGTTCTAGGGAAGACTTCCCCAAGGAAATCACATTTAAGTGACTTTTACACAGAGACCTGAAGGAGGAGTTAGGAGGAGCTGGGGGACAGTCGAAGGGCATGTATAAAAGCTGGATCTGTTCAGGGATTAAAGAGATGGCAAATGTGCTGAAAGGGATGGTCTCAGATCAAGTTAATTAATTCAAGGCTTGCTAGATCTCTTCAAGATCTAGTCTTTACCATTCATGTGATGGGGATAATACACTTGTTTTATAGAACTCTAGAGAGCATTAAGCGATGCTTTACATAAAGTGCCCAGAAAAAGTCCCAATCACAATCTACAATATAGTCCTCTTTTCTTTTTGTCCTACCAGAGCTGAATTTCTAACTCTGGTATAGTATTTATTCAATACGTAATTATGTACCATCTACTCTGTATCAGGCTCTCTGCTGAAGAAACAGAAGGAAAAAATAAAAGACTTGGTCTTGCCCCTAGTGGAATCTTTCCACTAATCAGCTATTACGTTCTTTGTGTGTGTGGATTTATTACAGCTGAACAAGAGTTTCAACATAGCTGGGAATTAAAGTTTCTTGCTCGCACCTCCCAAAACTGGAAAAGAAAAAAATATATCAAACATGCAGAATAAACTCACATTGCTGTGGATTATAATGTGAACAACTCAGGATTACTAAAATTTGTAAGTAGGATTTAATTCTAATTGTTTCTTTGCTTTAACTAATGATTGATAATAATGATGATGAGAAGTTCTACAATGCATACCTGTACATGATGTATTCGACTAGCGTGGATCTCTGTACCTCACTATTGGAAATGCTACTAAGGCCTCTGTGACATTATTTGAGGAGCTAGCATCTTTGTGGAGAGCTGGAAGACTGGCAAGCTAGTTGATGTAGCTTATGTCTGTGTGGATGTGTTTACCCTGAAAATAGAAATAGTCTGACTCTTATTCTCTGCTTATCTGTTTTAACATATTAAATATTTATTTATTTATTTATTTATTTATTTATTTATTTATTTATTTATTTATTTAACATAGAAAAATCTTGACTTCTCAAAAAAGTTCCAGGCATAAGGAAAGAGCTATCAAAATCACAAAAACTTCACCACTTTCACTCTTCATTCACATCTGTACATTTTTCATTATTAGAGCTCATAGATAGTCAAGAAATTTATTTGCCAATATGGTGAAGGCATTATTTTAATCAGCAAGAGATTCTCTTTCAAACTCAAGTTACATAAGTTGGTGATCCAAACTTTTACTCTCTTAGTGAGATATAAAACTACAGGCTTTATGTTCTTGCCACATAATGAAGGAAAAACAATGCATGTTTTCTTTAGTATCTCACAGATAGTTTCATTTTCTGGTTCAGCAGCTGTTAACTTTAGAGATGAGTGTTTAGATTTAAATTAAGGTAGCTTTGCCTCACATTTTCTCTGTTTCTTGTTATTTTTGCTGGTAGATGAGAAGTCTGAGTGGTTTGGCCTGTATATAACCTCTCAAAACATTCCAGACATCTTTTGTTTTTTAATAGCCCAGAATACCTAGTATGACAAGGAACATTTCCTCTGGTAGTGACAATACTCAGTTGAAAAAGGACATTTTTGTGTTTTTTTTTCCCCCAGAGAATGGGAATGCCTATATTTTATCTATTGTTTCTATTTACACCTTCATTCCCACAGCTAATGTTGTCCCCCTTTAAGAATCATTTCCTTGATTCTACCATCAGAAAATGATTTGTGACATCTCTTTCCATAAAAATATCAAACACTGTGCCAGGCGCTGTAAGTGAATTAACCCAGCTCATCATTTCATAATAAAAAATAACCAAGTATTATTGTAGTATATAAATTAATCAATAGGAGCACAGTTATTTCCATGTTTTATGATTTCTCCATTTTGTAAACATTATAATCATGAATGAATGGAGGCATCATTTCTTAAGATCAGGATACAGGCAAAGAAATAGACTTTCGGATGGTGTGGAGGAATGCAGGTTGTGGCAGAGAGGTACAGAGATGGATATTTTTTGAGAAATTGAACTTTGAAGTATCTCATGGGCATTCACGGGAAGATGGAGAGTCAATAACAGGAATGAGTCTGGAGTTCCGATAAGATCTCAGGTATAAACCTAAGCTCAGAGCTATAGGTTTGTGTTCCTTTAGCACAAAGGTATAGAGATCTCTCAAGGAAAATATAGCGTGGGGGGATAAATCAGGGAGATGAACGCATAGTCTTGGGGAATTCCAACATTTAAGGGATGGGAATAGGATAAGTGGTCCATGAAGAAGACCATGAAGAAGACCACAGACATATAAGGAGAAGCAACAGATTGTGATATCAAAGGAACGAAGGAAGAAGAGACTCAAGGAGCTCATGGCTTCCAGTCAGACTCAGCAGAAAGTTTAATTACGTCCAGAGAGGTCATGAGGATGAAGAGTTAAAATCCTAGACTCTGAAACTAGACTCTGTGGGCTTAAATCCAGCCTCTGCTATTCACATTAGCTGCACTGCCTTGGTCAGTATTTGTAAAACTTTAGACCAATCCTTGGCTTACATTGTGCACTAAATATGTTTACTAAATTTAAACCAAGCAATTAATTAATGTCAAGACTTGAAAGTATTCAGTAGATTTACAAAGGAAAGGTAGTTTCTCTGTCTCTGTCTCTCTCTGTCTCTCTGTCTCTGTCTCTGTCTCTGTCTCTCTCTCTCTGTCTCTGTCTGTCTGTCTCTCTCTCTCTCTGTCTCTGTCTGTCTGTCTGTCTCTCTCTTTCTCTGTCTCTCTCTCTCTCTCTCTCACACACACACACACACAAATACAAGGAAAGAAAAACTGGGGAAACTTGAATAAGATCAATGGGTAGCATGATGTCAACATCCTGATTGTGACAGTGTTACTATAGTTTTACAAAATGTCTAACTATTACATTGTTTTATATACCTGAAACTAATAAAAAAAATGTCATTATTAGGAGAAAAGCGTACATGGGGACCTCTTTGCATTAGTTCTTACAGATGCATGCAAATCCACAGTTAATAAAGGGGTTAATCAAAAAGTAAAAGAAAAAAACACACACACCAACACATTAATAACAATGAAAAAAAAGAACTCTTGGCCTAAGAAAGACGAGTTTGATGACATGGGATGGAAGCCCATGAGATGGAAGTTTGATGACAAGTGATGGAAGCCAATATCTGGGGCTTGAGATGGGGGTGAGGAATTAGAAGCTGAATTTAGACCATTCTTTTAGGAATTTTATAAGAAGAGTACAAGAATGAAATTTTCCACAACCTAGAGAAGACTGTGTATGTGTGTGAAGTTGTTGTTTGTGATGGTTTGGAGTAAGCATGCATTCTTCTGTACTTTTTTCCATTTGAAAGAGACTTGAGTAGATTTACAGAACATAAGGTAGCAGCCAGGAGAGAGATTGGTTGGGGGGAAATTAGAGATATAGGGTAAAGAGGGAGCAAGATATCAGAGGGAATGGGATTGAAAACACAGGGGAAATGGAACCTCGTTTTTTCTCTCATACTAGAAAGAATGAGTCAGTAAATAAATATGAATCAAGTGCCAACTATACACTAGACACTATTCTAGGAGTTGCAGATGTGGTGGTTATTGAAGAAGACAAAGTCCCTCCAACATCTGTGAGAGAACAGATGTTTCTGTGATGCATTTATGGATGCAATCAGCACTTTGAAGGATGTATAGGTTTCTAACTGTAGCTAAGGATAGATGGAGAGACATTTGGTCATGGGAAAGTAACGGGACTATCAAATTGTGCATGAAAATTGTGAATTTATTAGTGATTATTATGCATTCTGTTTTTTCTCTTTTCAGCAAGTAATAAAGGAGTGAAGAGAGATTACTGGCTAACTCTAGAGTTAGCTCTTTGCCACATGAGCGCTAGGCAAACACAAACAAATAAACAAATAAACAAAACCCCCCAAAAAGACATCAATACACTAATCACTGGAAAATAGGAATATTGCCTTATATTTTGCAGATGTAATTAATTTAAGGATCGTGAAATGGGGAGATTATCCTGTATCATGCAGGTGGGCCCTGCGTGCCATCACAAGTGTCCTTATAAGAGAGAGGTAGAAATATTTGGTAAACATGCAGAGGAAGAGCCAATATGAAGATGAAGCTAGAGAGTATTGAAGATGCTGGTCTTAAAAATTGGAGTGATACAGTCTGTAGGGTAGATGTTGAGGAAAATTTGTCTTCATTGGTTGGTATGAGCTTTTGTCTATTAGCTTTTATTTGTTCCTGTATGTGAGGTGATTTCTGTACTATGATCAGGGGTTGAATAAATTCCCCCTTTGGTCTCATTCTCCCGAGCAAGGGAGATATGATATGATGTTTGCTTTCTGTGCCTCATTCTCCTGAGCAGGGGAGACATGAGATGAGGTCACTTTTCTGCCTTTTCTGTTTGTGTTATGAGGTGATGGTAAGCTTAGGGTTAAAGAAATTCTTGATCAGGGGTTGAGATAATTCCCTCTGTTCTGTCTGTTTCACCCACATCAACAGATGAAGTGAAGAAGTAACTAAGTATATCAGGATGATGTGACAGGCACGTTGCCAGGCTTTGGAAGACCTTGGGCTCATGGTCTTTACTTTTTGTCATTAGCACATTCTATTAATTGCCTTTGTCTTTTGCATAGTGCAAGAACAGGAGAATTGCTTTTCTGGATGAATTGGCCTTTCCGCTCAATGGGCAGCATTCATATCAGTAACTGCTTGACCCTTCCGGAACTGGCCATTCCTTGAGAGGGGAGGCAGGAACATAAACCTTGGCTTTGGGGTGCATCTAAGGAGGTATATAAGACAGACCTCAGGTGGATTGATACTGATTGATTGCTGTTTCAAGAAATTGCTATTCAGAAGATTTGCTGTTTCAGGACTGCTTTTCAGGATGGGATTGTTTCAGAGTAAGAGATCGGAACTTGCCTCAGTGGACAATAGAGACTTCTTTTGTTGGTGAATTGTTATCATTCTAGCATCTTTGGGAACTTGTATGTAACTTGCAGCTTGCAGTATCAGAAGACTTCCTAACTTCCAACAACAACAACAATACCAAGAGCAGCAGCATTCTTGGGAACTAGCAAGCAGTGGTGTGGGAGATGCCTGAGGTTCTCTCAGCTACAGAACTGGCAAGGTTTTGATTTATGACTTTTCCAGTGCCGTTCCGCACCCTGGTTTGGTGAGCTTTCGGCATCTACTATAATAGTTACTATCCTATAAAGCTTATTACTGCTTTTGGATACTCCTTACTGATGTTATTTGTGTATTTAGCCAAGTGATTGTTGATCAATAGTAAACATATATTGGGATCTCTTAAACGTATATGTATGTGTACTCCTTTGACATGACATTGTTATCAATGTATATAGTTTAGTCTTAACCACCTTTACCTGCTCTCATTAGCACATTCTAGTAATTGCCTTTGTCTTTTGCATATTGCTAAATAAATTGATATAGATATTGATAAATAAATTAATTAGCCCCACTCTAGCATGTGTCCCCCCTCCTCTTTTCTTTCCCCCTGCTCATCATTACACGGTCACAAGCCACAGAACGATGGCACCCACCAGAAGCTGAAAGAGGCAGAGAACAGACTTTCTCCTCAATCGTCTGGAGAGAGCATAGCCCTACCAACACCTTGATTTTGGCTCAGTGCTATTGATTTCAGACTTTTGGACAATTGGACATCCTCATGCAAAATAATGAATCTAGCCACAGGCTTTATAGCCTTTACAAAAATTAACTCAAAATGGATCATAGACCTAAATGTAAGACACAAAACTATAAAACTCCTAGAAAAACATAGGACAAAACCTAGATGACATTGGGTAGGGTGATGTCTTTTTAGATACAACACCAAAGACATGATCCATAAAATAAAAAATCGATAAGCTGGACTTCATGAAAATTAAAAACTTCTTCTCTGCAAAAGACAATGTCAAGAGAATTAGAAGACAAACCACAGACTGGAAGGAAACATTTGCATAAGACTCATCTGAAAGAGGACTGTTATCTAAAATATGTGAAGAATACTTAAAACTCAACAGTAAGAAAATATAAACAAACTGGTTAAAAATGGGCCACAGACCTTAATAGACACTTCACCAAAGAAAATGTACAAATGGCAAATAAGCATATGGAAAATACACTCCATATCACATGTCACTAGGGGAATGCAAATTAAAATGGCAATGTGATACCAGTATACACCTGTTAGAATGGTCAAAATTTGGAACACTGACAAGACCAAATGCTGACAGGGATGTGGAATAACAGAGACTTGTCATTTCTGGTGGAAATGCAAAATGCTATAGTCACTTTGGAAAACAGTTTGGAGGCTTCTTACAAAATTAAACATACTCTTACCATAGAATCTAGTAATCGTGTTTCTTGTTCCTTGTTTTTTATCCAAAAAAATTGAGAACTTATGTCCACACAAAAACCTGCACATGGACATTTACAGCAGCCTTAGTCATAATTGCCAATACTTGGAAGCAACCGAGATGTCCTTCAGTGGGTAAATGGGCAAATAAACTGATCCATCCAGACATTGAATTATTATTCAGCACTAAAAAGAAATGAGCAATCATTCCATGAAAGGACAAAAAGGAAACTTAAATGCATATTACTAAGTGAAAGAAGCCAATCTGAGAAGGCTACACTCTATATGACTAACTATGTGACAAGCTGGAAAAGACAAAATTGTGGAGACAGTAAAAAGATGACTCATTGCTACAGAGGGTGGAGAGGGAGAGACAAATAGGCAGAGCACAGAGGATATTTAGAGCAGTGGAAATACTCTATATGATACCATAATGATGGATACATGTCATTATACATTTGACCAAACCCATAGGATGTACAACAACAAAAGTGAACCCTAAAATAAATGAAGGACTTTGGGCAATGATGATGTGTTAATATAGGTTCATCCTTGTAAGTAACGCTGATAATGGGGGCGGCTGTGTATGTGTGGGGACAGGGGGTATATAAGAAATCTCTGTACCTTTCAACTTTGTTGTGAACCTTAAACTGCTCTAAAAAGTACAGTCTTAAAAATACTTTCAATTAGGTTTTTATTACATGTACTCCAAAATCTCCCAATCTATGCCAGGTTGGTAGTTTTACTCCAACTTTTTGTTCTTTACAGGATGGCTACAAAGATATAAATGTAGTCCCTGTTTTCTTTATTGGTGTATTTTGGTGCTTCAAGAGATAACAATCAGATGAATGAGATATTTCATATTTTTCTTCAGTCTCTGACCCCAGGCACAAGAAATGATATATTACTTTATTTTATGAACTTTATTGCTTCAATCTCTGACCCCAGGCACAAGAAATTATATGTTAGTTTATTTTATGAACTTTATTTTCACAACCAAGTTTGAGCTGTAGAAAATTTTGAACTGTAGAAAATTATTTCAAAGACCAGCAGGAAGCTGAGATGATACAAAACAAAAACAAAACAAAACAAAAAAAACAAATTAATCTGAAAGAGCATCTTAAATTTCAAGAAACTTCAATTTCACAGTTCTTTCTACTCATTCAAATCAAATCTATTCAACAAATCTGTATTACATGCCTACTGTAAGCCAGGCACATATAAATAAGATGAAAAATTTGAATTGACTTCTCATTGCAACCTAATAATTACATTACGTGATGAACTTCTTCGAGAAGCAAAATGTGGTAGAACACTGAACTACAAGCTCCAGTCTGCCATAAATAAAGGATACAGAAATATAGTGTGTCAATATGAATAAATATTGAAGATTATATAAAAAAAAGATTCTGTAATAATTACAATTCAGGTGCCTCTGGCTTCCTTGCATTGCCCTCTAATTAATAGAGCCCGAGTTATCTTATTTGGAAATAACAAAAAATCTATCCCACTGACATTTTTTTGAAGAACGCTGCCATATGTATGGCACTGGGCTAGGCACCAGAAACACAACTGTGACGTAGGTGGGCCCAGTTCCTGCCCCGGGCCCCTTCGTGCAAATCAGGGGACCCTCGAAGGCATCATAGTGATAACCCACTACCCTCTACATTTAGTAGGTGATAAAACTCACCTTCAAACACAAGGATCCGAAAACAGTACAAAGGTCTCTCTGCTAAATGGTTTCATTATTATTATTATTTTAGTCACCCCAAATAGAATTCCTAATTCCTGCCCAGTTTGCTGTTTAAATAACTGATCCTTGTTCTCAAAACATTAGTTTGCTTGAGCTAGAAAGACTTATTGTGCAAGTGTCTCATTTTTAACCTAGGGAAACTGAGGCAAGGGTTGTCAATTGACCTGCTCAAGGTCCTATCCTGACAGAGCAGGAACAAAATCCTCTTTTTATCACTCTCAGCCCATGTTTGTTCCACTAAACCATGCTGTGAAACACAGACATCAGTGAAGAAATACAAGGTCGCCAGCTTTAAAATCCTCTTCCCTTCTTCCTCAGACACACAACTCATGATGGGAAATATTTTTTATTTTTTATTTTTATTTTTTTACATTTGTGGTTATGAGACCCCCGGAGTAGTCAAATGTAGGATGACTTTCCTACAAAATTAGGAACTCTCACTCTAGAAGTACTTCAAATTATTAAAGAAAAATTCCTCCTTCCTTTTCTTTTTCCTGCCTTCTTTCCTTCATTTTTCTGGCTCTCTCCCCTTCTTCCTTTGATTTTTTCATTTATTCCACACAAAGTTATTCATTGTGTAGGGTGTGTATGCTGGGCACAAAGATATAAAAATGAGGAAGACACGTTTCCTGCTTTCTATAAACTCACAATCCAGTGGTGAGGAAACATGTTTAGATGAAATATTATAAACAGTGTGAACAGTATTATGGTACATCATGGAAAAAGTGTTCCATCTACTGGGAAGATTAAGAGCTTGGAGGCTGGGAAAGATTTGTATGAAAAAAAGAAAATGCCTGAAGGTTTATTAGGAATTTACCTAACAAATAAGGGAAGGGCATTTCAGGATAAGGAAAGACCCCCTGAAAAGACAAATAGTATTTCCTGCAGGTTTCCCTACTTCTGCTTTGCAGAATCAGGGGCCATGTATCATGAGGAGGAGATATACTTGGTAGAGAGGAAATACCACAGGACTACTCTCCTCGCGTCTGTTTCTCTATTGGTAGGAAAGCACACACATCAATAGGACGATTAGGATGGTGGAGGAGGTAGAAGTAAAATAGGGAGAATAATTGGAGACTTAGGTAGGACCAAGTCTTAGCTGTGCAAATGCACACAGCTTCCTCTACAGCCTAACCACTTGCACTTTCCTCCCGAGCTTTTTCTGACACTATGATTCTTTGACTACTGCTGCCAAGCTTCACAATGGATTTAAGATCCACTTGCTTCTCAAATAGCTATATAAAAACTGCTTGGAAAGCTGGTAATAATGTCGCCAGATGGAGGAGGACACTGTCCAAAAAAACAGTGATCTGGGATGCTCTCTGCTGATAAATCGGACAACGATCTCACATCACTGGAAGCAGATTTGAGAACGTGTAGAATTCTCAAGTTACCCTGGTCATAAATTGAGTGAAAGATTGCAGAGTACAATGGGGTAATGTATTTTATTTATTTAATATGACTTTTGGATGAATTTGACAAAAAAATGTCCAGATTTTGGTTGCTCTTTGAAAGAATATCACAATAAAAGACAATGTAATTAGTGACTTTTAATTTTTAATTATAGCCTTGTATATTTGTCCGTCTTTCTATGATGAACATGAATTCGTTTTGAATTAGAAACACATAAAAGTGTTAAAGACATGAAAAGAAAGACAAAAAAGAATAAAATCATCAAACACATAAAATTGTTAAACACATATAAAGAATAAAACCATCACCACCATCAACAAACTCACCTTGGTAAGTTTCCATCACTTTCCTTTATGAAAATTGCAAAAAAATAAACGTGACTGTTTCTTGCTCATCTAGAACTTACACTGGGTTTCTAATAAGTCTGCTCATTGGCCATTTCTTGCAAGTGTTTATTCCAGGCTGAGGATAGTTGGTGGTTTGCAAGAAGAAGTACCATGTGGTGAAGAGGAACTACTAGATTTGAAGTCAGGGGATCTAGGTGATAGTTCTTTATCTTTCCTTATCAATTACATGGCCCTGGAGGACTCCTTTACTATTGTGGGCTTAGTAATACACCCTTCCATCTACCAACAAGGTGGCTGAAAACAAGTATAAATATTTTGCAAGCTGTAAGATGCTATAGCCATGGGAGTTGTTTTTAAGGAAAATCATTTATAGTCATAAATACTGCTTAGTGACTCAATGTAAAAGGCCTGGTTCTAGAGATCTGTTTATCATGCAATTGGCAAAGAGACCCTTTTGAAATATTGATGGATAGGTTGGCAGTTTAGATGCAGGTAACTGGAAATGGTCAAGTCATAATATCTATCCTTCCTCACATTTTCTATCTAAAATGGCAGTTTTCATGTTTTATAATAATAATGGCAGTTAAATCTATGAATTCTCTTTCAAATGCTCATATCTCCCAACTGATTTGCTACCAGAAATTTACTTTTTAGACAGTTTTATTCAGAGGACAATAGTGTATTTGAGCACTTTGGAATTGCTGTTTGAGAATGTTATATAAGAGTATTAAATACTGTATTATATTTCTGATGCTTTGTAAAGATTTTGTTTTTGGCCTGCAATTTAATTTTTCATTTTATAATTTTTCTCCTTCTCTTCTCATATTGATTTTATTTTTTAGCACCATTAAAGAAGTGTTCGATAAAAAAAACCTTTTGAAATGAAGGTAGATAACTATATATCTGTATGACCATGTATTTTTTCAGTGTACTTACTTTTAGTGTAAGGTTATTATGTAATGGTTAATTTGCTACCCAAATTCTAATACCTGTTGAATCAATAAGAACATTTTTTGAACATTTAGGTTATTAATAATTGAATGAATGTTAGTTAGCTATAATTCATCTTTAAGCTTATAATGCTAAAAGTGGTTAAAAATCATTAGTTTTGTTTCTGGCATAATTTATTTTTAATGGAAATTCTCACTTTGGATTTTTTGGTTTTCTTTTTAAAGCAATTGTGAGATAACAGTCTGGGTATCCAATTGCACTTTTGTACTTATTAGTCTTTAATATCTGGTTATATCTTAAAATGGGCTATTCTGCAAAGTGGTAGTTTTGCCTCCCTTATTTGTAGGAATTTTACTACGTACTTCCTTACACAATATTTTATTCTTCCCTTAACACTTTTCCTTTGGTATTGTGATAGCTCAATTACATACCAGGGTTACCAACAAATGTACAATAGTGGACACGTTGGTCAACATTGCTCAAGCAGTAGTTCGCTGTAATCAGAAGTGTCTGGACGCTGATGGTAACCACTTTGAGAACCTCTTGTAATTGCAGACGTCAAACGTGATTTGTATTCATCTTTTGTTATCGGTATATGTTAAGTATTACAATTTTAATACAGTTTTCCTTTCTTAAACCGTGTATGCATATTTTTGGCACCCTCTGTATATATTTCTCACTAGATTGTAAACTGTGGGGTAAGGAAGTTTTTTTGTATATCACGTTCATGGCTGTCTTCCTACATATAGCATTGTGCCTAATAAGTAACAGACCAGTACTTATTTTGAGTGAATTGATGAAGGAACTATAAACTACAAGAGAAGAGCTATGCACATGAATACATGATGATTTAATCCAAATAGCAAGGGACACGTTATGTTAAAAATAAAACCCTGAAGTACATAAGACAAAATACTTAAAAATATTGTCCAGAACATGTCATGACTGCTGTTTTTCTATATAATAAGGAATACCTTGGTTGCCAGTCAGCAAACTAATCTTTCCACCAAGAGTGGAATTCAGCCCAACCTATCATTGTAGTTCATGGTGGAAGGTAAGCAGAGAGAACACTGGGCTTACTTCTGAAAGAAACACAACTCTGAGAAAACAGAGGGCAGGCCCAGCACAGCAGACTGTGTTGGAATTCAGCACCTCACAGGGGAGACTGAAGGAAAATAGACTCCAAACAATTTATAAACTATACTTAGAGAGAACTTTGAATGAGTGCACAAGCAAAAATGATGAGTCTTCACCAAACAGTTAATAAGATTCTAATTGAAAAACAAAGGGGCGGGGGGATAGTCCAGTGTTATTTTCAAGAAGAGGAGGAAGAAATACCCAGAAGATAATTCAGTAAGTAGTTGGCAAATTAAGAGCAAACAAAAATGGAAAAATATATTTTCTCAGTCATGCAAAATAAAGGATTCCTAAGGGTTTAAATTAAGAGTTCCACAGGAGGAGAGGGAGGGAGGAAGAGGGAGTTGGTAGGAGAATTCCCTGCTCATGGAGTAAAATTTTGTTTCTATCAAGACTTAAGTTAATGAACAAGGCATGCATTAGGCCTCCTTCCACAGTGTACATCTAATCCATCTAAAAGAATCCATTTATTTTCATGTTAAATCCCCAAGTTAAACAAACAAGCAAACACAACTTCTACATTATTATAGTTTTCTACCTAGATTAGGTAGACAGATCCTGTCCATCCATCGCAATTGGTCAAACATTATTCTAGATGTGTCTTTGAAAGTATTTTTTTTAATGAGATTAACATTTAAAGTGGTAAACTTTAAGTAAAGAATGTTACCTTCCATAACATAAGAGGGCCTCATCCAATCAGTTGAAGTCCTTAATGATAAGACTGACTGCCCTTGAGAAAGAGGAATTCTGCTGGCAAACTACCATTGGACTTGAACTTCATCTCTTTACTGTGATATCTATCCTACCAGCGTACTGTGCAGATTTTGGACTTCCTAGCCTTCACAATTGTGTGAGCCAATTCCTTGAAATAAATTCCTCTCTCTCTCTCTCTCACTCTCTCTCTCTCTCTCTCTCTCCCATCCCCCCGACCACCCCCCTCCCCCACCCCCACAATCCTATTGGTTCTATTTTTTCTGGAGGATCCTGACTCTTGACTATACAACTAACAAGCCAAAAAAGGAGATAAAATTAAATAATAAAAATTACTAAATTAGCATAAAAGGTTCATAAAAAGAGAGATTTCCTTTTACATTCTGTGAAATGGGCATCGATAATTACTTGCAGTGTGGCTAGAAAATCAGGTGGTTACAGATCTGTTAATACCCTGTTTCCCTGAAATTAAGACCTAGCTGGACAATCAGCTCTAATGCATCTTTTGGAGCAAAAATTAATATAAGACCAAGTCTTATTATATGATATGATATGATATGATATGATATGATATGATATATGATATGATATGACCCAGTTTTATATTATATCAAAATAAGACCGGGTCTTGTATTAATTTTTGCTCCAAAAGACACATGAGAACTGATTGTCCAGCTAGGTTTTATTTTCGGGGAAACACGGTACATGTTTAAAGCCCTTAACACTAAAACATGTACCGATTCTTAAAATGATGCATTCACTACTATCATTAACTGTGTTCCAGTTTCCATTCTGTATTTTTATTTACTCATTTTCTATTCTCAGTAATGCAGCCTCTCTTTGAGTCGTAGCTTTAGTCTTCTTCACACAGTGACTCAATCTAGCATGTCTAATTTTTCAGATTTGGAAAAAACAAAAAACAAGCAAAAGAAATCTTCTTGATCTAAACAAGAAAGATAGAAATGATTAAGAAATGAAAGCCCCAAAAGTTCAGGGTTCCAAATAAAAAAGGGTTTCAAGTGAATAAATAAAATGCATAAAACAGATGCATGAATAGTAATAAATGGAAATAATCGGTATTGCCTCCCAGCTTGGTTTCCTGAATACCAAACTTTTCAATAAATAGATATTTTAATAACATCAGTGTTCAAAAAATCTAGTGCTTCGTGCAAATAAAAATTCTGAAATAAACAAGAGTTCCATAATTTCTATTTCTTCTGACTAGGTCATAAGATGACCTCTGTTGCTTTAATACAGAAGATATGAGGGCAGGCCTCCCACCCTAGCTAGCTAACTCTATTGTATAATAATGTTTCCCTTTGCTAACCTTTACCATGAGTATAAAAACTCAATTTTAGTGCTACAAGCTGAAAAGGACTCCAGCATCACAAGATTTTTCTAAGGGGATAGTTTTCTGTTTTTGTCTACATTTGTATTGTACTCATTTAACGGAGGGAGGTAATAGGATTTTCCTATCTGCTGTAGAAGCTATTATAAAAGTGCAAAGACGCAAGGTTCGAAAATACATTTTAAAAAACGACACAGGGGAAACGAAACGGTCTATTCGCTTTGAACCCTAAGGTCTTCCAACATAACAATCAACCATGCCTGGGAATATCAAACTGTGCTTTCAGGGAAATACAGTGGTTTATTCTGGAGTCCACTGCAGCAGAGTGTTTCGTGACATGGTGGAAAGAATTCCAAGGTGATTCTCAAGCTTTCCTGCCCTCCTGTGAATACGCCCTGCATGAATTTGATGGACTTTACTCTGTGATGAGGGAATGTTACATGGCAGTTAATTAGTAAAATAGGGAGATTATTGGGGTGAGCCTGAACTAATCATGAGCTCTTTAAAAGTAGAGAGCTTTCCCTGGCTGATTGAAGAAGAAGCAGCCAGTACTAGGATGCAGGGGAAGTGTGAATCACCATTTCTGGCTTAAAGATGAAGGGGGCTAGATGGCAAGGAATGTGCACAGTCTTCTGTGCACAGATGGAGCTGAGAGCTGTCCCTGCTTGTCAGCCAGCAAGGCAGTAAGAGACTCAGTAACATAGTCACAAAGAACTGAAATCCACCAACAGCAAGAATGAGCTTGGAAGTGGATTTTCCCACAGAGCCTCCAGAAAATCACTCAGCACGGCTGACACCCGGATTTTGTTGACTCCTTTAACATAGAACCCAGACTTGTGTTGGATTTCTAAGCCACACAACTGCCAGATAATAAAAGGGTGTTACTTTTAGCCCTAAATTTGTGATAATTTGTTACACAGTAATAGAAAACTAATATACATGGTTTGGATCTCACCCGAAGAATTTTCATTATTTCCTACTCATTAATTCATTTGTTCATTCATTTTTTCATATGCATTTATTAAGGACCAACTATGTGCCAGGCTCTAAGCTTTATCAGGAGCTTTTAACTTCCAAGGCAATTTCATGACCCAAATCCTAAAGATTGTAATTAGGGTACTGGAATGTAATATCATCCACTTTCTCCAAACATGACCAAATACAGGTAATGTAGATAATCTACAAACTGGGAAACCTTAAAATAATTCAATATATAGTTTTGTGGCTCATTTGGAAAGGCTGGTGGACCTCATGAAAAGTCGTAGGTATTGCCCATGTTTTAAAAAAATGAAGGTAGTAGATGACAGCATTTCAGCCTAATTATTTTGTCTGTTTTACAGGCGTATTGAAATTTCCTCATAGTTTTCCAGCTATCCAAGGCCCGGAAGTTCCAAACACACATAGGCCGATGCATCAATTTTCTTTCACAGACGTGGGAAACCAAACAGAAACTTGCCTAGGGTGTGCTGTCAGATAACTTCCCATCTGAGCTGATGTCCACTCTATCAGCTATGCAAATCACATGCCTTTGGGGAAATGAAATCCCTGACCTACTCTGGGTTCTGCTTATTAGATTAGGAGAGAGCAAATTAACACACCTCAGCTCAACATAAAGCTTTATTCTTTAGCAAGAGAAAAAATTTGGTGGCCCAAGGCCAGACATATCACGGCATCTGCAGGAGGCTGAAGAAATATCATAAAAAGTGATCCCTGCCCTGATACACTGTTAATCAGTTTTTACCCTGTCTCTTCACAGAAACATGGAATGTCTCCTCTTTCTTTCTTTTTCTCCCACCCCTCAAATTCCCTCCGACTCTTACATTCTCTTTCCTCTCTCCCTCCTCCCTCCCTTCGTTCCTCTGTTAGTGCTACTTACAGTCCCATTCTGAGCCTTCATTTCTTCTCAGTTTCACATTCTCTCTCATTCACCCATTCTAACTCCGGTCCCTTCTGTAGCAAGGACTCCTCAAATTTTATGATGAGTCTAGAAGTCTCTTCAACTTGGAATTTAACCCCAAATCATTTCACTCTGCTTATCCCCTCATGTTTTTTCTACTTGGCATCCAAACCTGTTTTATTTTATTTTATTTTATTTTTTATTTTTTATTGTTTGTTTGTTTTGTTTTTTAACCATTCTTACTACCATTACTCTAACCCAACGCTGCTCAAAATGTGGTCCCTGGAATACCAGCATCCACATTCCCTGGAAATTGTTAAAAATGGAAATTATTGGGCTTCATATCAGACTTAATGAGTCAGAAACTCAGGAGGTGGGGCTATAATTTGTGGGCCCATCATATGTCATCATATCTCACTCAGACTTCGCAATAGGCTCTAAATTGATCTCTCAGCCTCTAGAGTTTACTTTCCCCATTTGCAGTTCTATTTGTACCATTCTCCTTCTGAAAATTTGATATTGGCTGTCGAGTATCTTCTCGATAAAACAAAAAGGCATGAATTCAAAATTGCCAGGGATCTAGCTCTTGATTCCTCTTCTAGCTTTACCTCATCTTCCCTCTCCTTTCTCCCATCCTTCAGAGCACAAGCTTATCCCACACTCCTCCAATAAGTGAAGATGAGTATTTGAGTGGCCAGGCTCTCTTGAATCTCCGGGAGCCTTACAGAAAGCAATTCCTTTTCCTTCCTCTTTCATAACCACCTATATCAGATTTGGATTTCTTAGGAATCTCTGACCTTCTTTGCCCCACCAATAATTGCTGCATTTCTTTTAACTCACTTGGTTTCTAGAAAGATGTAAAGTAATTTGGAAATGCAAAAAGATAATATTTTTGCAAATGGAACAAAATTCAATGCTTTCTGGAAGGAAACAAGAAAATATTTAGAGTGGTTTCTTCTGGGGGAGGGAATCGGAAAGTAGGGTTAGAATGGGGAGAAGATCTACCACCTACATTCTTGATTTGTTACCATTACCATGCTTTATTTTTATTACCTAAAAATAAGTTTAAGAATCCAAACACACTTGTCACAGGGCATGTAGATGTCTGTGCAAGGAGGAGGCAGAGGTGTTAAAGGGTAAAAAAAAAGTGCAAACAGTAACGAAAACAAGGCTTGAAATAAATCAGAACTGGGGAAGAGGATAAAATGCATATCCTAATAATTATTCTAGTTTTTCTCAACCTTGAGAAATGTATGGCAGCCTTTTAAGCTTACAATTTTCTCTTGATTCGCTTTCTTATTGATTCATATTATTTTTATCGTTCCTTATTTAAATATGTATTAATAAATAAGGTGTATGAAGATGGTAGCATGATACTTCCTAAGAGCTTTTTTGTATAAAATTTGTTCATGTGGGCACTAGGTAGGAAGTGGTTGAACTGGGCTTTGAACCAAGGAGTAGCATTGTGGAATCTGCCATGTTCTTACATAGCTACAAGACCAAGACCAACTCAAACTAACAAGTTAAACGTAAACACAAATACAGAGCCAATTGATTGCAAACTAGCAATATTCACTTAATATGGCAAATGCTGCTGTTTTGCTGAAACAAATTTGCCCCTTACACTGTGAGTATAGACCAGAATTCCACTCCTTATGGAACAAACTCACATTCTCTTGAGTTTGCCTGGTTCTGCCGTGACTGTGGGCTGTGTGCTGAGGTAATTTTCTCACCACTTCTTGAATGACTTGAAATCTTTGTTTGTAGACTTGCCTTAGTGACATTTGTCCTTCACTTGGACCAAACATGTCATTTACAGTTAATGCTAACTTGCTTTATTTTCTCATTACCTCATGTCAGTGCAAACAGTACAACTTGGCACCAATACAAACCTCAGTGCAAACACAAGTATGATGACCCTGCAATCACCTGGACATTTTAGCAAATAGGGGTTGGTAAACTATGCCCTGTGAGCCAAATCTGGTATAGTCCTATTTTTATAGGGTCCATGAGTTAAGAATGCTTTTTACAATTTTAAATGGTTGAAAGAAAATATATGTCAGAGATTCATGTAACCCATAAAGTCTAAAACATTTACTCTCTCGAGGTATTTATAGAAAAACGTTGTTGATCCCTGACCAAGAATATGCTTACATCATTAAAAAAAAATGTTATCATGAAATGAAAACACAAAATGGAAAATGTCTTAGAAAGTTTCAGGACTTTCGGTCTCTTAACCTATCCTTATTATTATTATTTTTTTAAATTATTTTTTTTCTTTTTGCTGTTCAGATTGGGTGTTTCTTACTAGCTTGTCTTCCAAATTGCTAATTTGATCCTCTGCTTTATCTAGTCTGCTGGTGAATCCTTCTAGTGCATTCTTCATTTCAGTTACTGTATTCTTTATTTCTGACTGGTTCTTTTTTATGGTTTCTATGTCCTTTTTCATACATGCTATCATTTTGTTGACGTTCTTAATAAGTTCAGTGAGCATTGTTATAACCACTGTTTTGAATTAGGACCTGGCAGGTTGCTTGCCTCCACTTCATTTACTTCTTTTGGTGGAGTTTTCTGCTGTTCTTTTATTTGAGACCAATTTCTTTGTCTCCCCAGTTTGGCTACCTCTCTGTGTCTGTTTCTATGTATTAGGTAGATCTGCGATGTCTCCTAGTCTTGGCCAGATGTACCCTCTGAGGCCCAGTGGCTCAGCCGCCCTGATCACATGTGCCATGTGCTCTAGGAGTGTCCCTTGTGTGAGTTGCATTCCTGTTATTGTTGAGACTTGATTGTTATTACTTCAGACCACAGAAGAGCACCATCCAATTAGCTCCATATATAGCACACACAAAGGGTGGTCTCAGCAGGCACCACAGCCCGCTGGGGTGAATCCCACTCAGTGGGGTAAGCCCCGCCCCTGCACAGCAGCCCATAAGCTGTGGACATGGACAAACCCCACAGCCAATCAGCCTGAGAGTCAATCCCACCCACTAAAGTTTTAGGATCTTTGGGAATACATTTTCTGAAAGCAGGGAGGGAAACACATTTCTACTTTGTGGAAAAAAGTGGTCAGTTATTCATCGCCCAATATTTGCGAGATAAAAGCACAATAGATCATTGCCCAGGAGAAGCACAACCATTTTTGGCACTAAGACCAGACAGAAATTCCTCTCAGGATTGTTGTAAAGACGACACTACAGAATGTAACAAAGACCTACAACAGATCAGATGTAACAGCAAGCTTCACAGACCTGTTTTATGTAACGATCCTATATGGAGCTTGAGGACACACCAGAATGCGATGCAGTAAAGGCAATTTTCAAGGGACCTTCAAGTATGCGTCAGATATTTGGTTTTCTATCGATCTGGCTTGATGGAAGCCTGGATTGCAGATTCAGGAAGTATGGAGGGACCAGACGTTCTTGAGGCAATTTTCCCTCAGTATCCTTCTCTTGAACACATGGAGTAAAAACCTTGGTGCTGAATTGAAAACCCGGCGTGCCTATGTTGCCAGCTGAATGCGTGCCTACTTTATATTATGACTCTGGAAAGATACAACATATAACTGGGAGCGTGGTAAAGCAAAGTTCTAGGGATAAGATCAAACATAAATGAAACGGTGAATGAGGCCATGAACGCGAAAGATCTGCTCCTTGTGACCGCTCCTCTATTGACATAACACAAAGATGACAGGGGACACATCTGAGATCACCACCCAGCAATGCTATTCGTGTCAATAGGCGCTGAGATGACATCTCTGCCTTGATTTAATTAGATGCAACTGTATGTAGCTCTCGAGACCCATCGTGATAGTCATTAATCTTTGCGCCTTAAAAGCACATACTTATTTATTTATTTATTTATTTATACACAAAAGTACTTATATTTTTTGAGTAACTGTGAGTGGCCTGGCTCCTCACACTTCCTGCTAGTTCAGCCAGTATGTTCAGCCAGAAATCAGAGAGCCCGCAGCTCAAGTGCTTCTCTTGGCAAGTGGCCCGAGAAACTTGCTCTTTGTTAAGGTGTACCATTTATAGATGCTGGATGAGCTGATGATTCCGCCATTATGGATTAAAAGTCAACTACACTCTGGGTTCTATTCGACAGGTCCACAGGCAGAATTGATAAGGGTGAGCTAGTTAGAAGAGGATGTGGAGAGCCATTTGAAGCCACTCACCCCAGTCTCTACCTCTGCAAGCAATACTTTTTTGTTTGTTTGTTTCTGCAAGCTCTATTCAGCTTAGATTTTAAAATCAGCTGTCAGTGATTGATCTCCCATCAGCTATTTATGGCCTTGTCCTCTCTTACCTTCAGCAAAAGTGATGAGCTGTTTTGGGTCAGGGGCTGTTTGTTGTATTTCCAGCACACACCCAGAGATGGTGTGAAGAGGCTAGCCCACACCTGTACTCAACAATACCTTGAGCTAAAACAACTTCTGTCTCGAACAAAAGTAGCAAGCCCTTTGGTGGTGGCACACTCACACTTACTTTTTGGTTGTTTAACCTCCCCAGTGACAGCAATGGTCTATGGTCTGCAAATCACTGGCATTTCGAAGTCATTCTGACTGCGGCCAAAGCATTTTGTTAAGAAGAAATCAAGAACCAGAAAACATGTATGTGACTTAGTTCATTCAGTGGGTGAACTGTGAGATTCGAGGGGCTCAGGATTGGGATGGAGAAACACTTGGAGGCTTCAAAGAATATGTTTTTGCTGCTGTGGTTTGACCTACTAAAATCCCTTCACACTCTGAGAAGTCACAATACAAGCTACAAAGGGTGAGGTCAACATTAGAGGAACTTGCGTTCTGGAACTTCTCTGCCTCGATGTGGGCTGCAGGAGGCTTCTCTCGCAAACTCTTCCTCTCTCTCCCTCCCCCACTCCACCTCTGAAATACATTTATAAATTCCCAATGACTTGAATATATAGATTACCTTTCCTGGCCATCAATTGCATTACCAGGATGAGTTTCAATGGCTGTCATTCTGGAAGTCATAGAGTGCAATATCCTGCTTTCCTATGATCAGCAACATTGAGTAATACACTTACTCTTTTGCAATCATATAACGTTTTCTTTCAACAGACATCTAAAAGCATGGAACTACAAATTTAGGGTTTCTCGCTGACGGTGGCATGCAGCTGCAGCCCATCTCAAGAGCCTGCTGTACAGACAGTTTATCCTCACCTTCCTGCTCCACAGCAGGCTGAAACCCAGCCCTCACACCTAAATGAGAGACTCAGAGGCGGCAGCCTGCTGGAGTGTTAACAAGCACGCTGTTTAGGGCAAATACGCAGAAGCAAAGTCAGAGAAATCTGATGTCTTCAGCAGCAATGCTCTGGACGTGAACCTGTGTGAACTTGGCATGACTCCCTCAGGTGAACACTCTGGTGTCTACACCAACTGCTGTACTCAAGAATGTTCTCCCCTCTTGGGCACCTGGGGCCAATCTGCTTCTTTCATACTCCAAAATGGACAGTTCATCATAGGAAACAATTTCCTCGTTGTTGTTGTGATTAGAAAACAAAGACTGCAAAAGCAAATCGTCGTTCGCGCTGAAAGTCATTTTGTGGAGAAAATGAGATGCTTGGACCAGTCTCTTTGTCCTTTATTTTATCAGCCCCTCTGGCATCTGTTTATGGATCTGATTTGATTTCTATTTTCATTTTGAGTCTTTTCTCTGTGACCTCAGGTCAAAGACAATATCAAAAGCAATGTGTTTTAGTGAGTTTATTTGTCTGAGTCAGTGGAATAAGAGAGAGGGAACAGAAATGGAAGTGGGGAGAATGAGGGAGGGAAGAGAAAGGGGGGAGAGACAGAGAGAGAGAGAGAGAGAGAGAGAGAGAGAGAGAGAGAGAGAGAGAGAGAGAGAGAGAGAGACTCTCAAACTATGTTTGTACAAAAAGGAAAAATGACTACAGTTGGATCTGGAATTCTGGCCATCTTCCCAACTAACCCGACACTGTTTACAATGTATCAATCAGCTTCCATCTTTAACATCATTACGGATATTGTGTCACAGTCCAGTAATATTTTATCTCATACACATGGTCACCAAGATGAATAGACAGGGTTGGAGCTGGGAGGGGAGAATGGGGAGACAAACAGCAGCAAGAATAAACAAGATAGATTGCCTTTTGCCTCTGAAATAGCAAATTTTTATAGAAGGCGTTTGAGACAGCACATGTTTTTTACAAAGCTTCTGGATTTGCCTTTTGTAAAACTTAATAAAACTTTTAAATTGAATTTCAACTGGAAACTTGGCCTGCTTTCATCAAATGCAGCTGTGTTCTTGTCCCATAGCATTTGGTGTTTCCAAGAATATGGGAAGTCAGTATGCTGGGACTGGGGCATCGCTAGACATGGCTGTTGCATATGAAATGGGAGAATAAAATGACCTCAACACATCTGGGGAGTATACCGAGTGACCACTTGTGGCTGGTGTCACCATTAATGCCACCAAGCAACTTATGAGGATGGAACTTTCCCTTAATTTACAGAGGAAAAGTAAACCACAGGCCATCGTTTTTCTCAAGCATTAGGTACTCAAACTCTTTCATTTGCAAAATATCCAAAGGGGAAATACAATGATCTAGTGCACTTTGGTCCAAGGTAGTTAAAACAAGGAGGCGGAACACTCCTTCAGATGAATTAAGTTGTAATAGGGAGACTTTTTCATAAGCTTGTTGGCCTGGTAATACTTAGTCTAGTTTTGAACTTTACCTGGGAGACGTCTTTGTCCCATCCACATAGGAAAAAAAAAAAAAAAGATACAATTACTAAATGGGTATAATAAATGCTTAGAAAGTTTTAAAAATAGAGGTGGCCACATGTAATTGAATTAGTTTTTGCTCATTAATTATGATAGAAGTCCATGGCTTCAGACTTCAATACGCATTTAGGTTTGCCTAAGATGCGTGTTTATAATGTACACACCCAGCCCAGGCAATCCTTGTGATTCTGACTAAACTGGCCTTGGATGAGGCCCCATTACATTTTAAGCAAGTTTCCCAAGTGACTCTGACGGAGGTGGTGCATAGACCATTCTTTGAGAAACAGGATCTTACAACGTATGCATGGTGTGTACATGTGGTGTGTACATATAGTGTGTGTGTGTGTGTGTGTGTGTGTGAGTGTGTGTGTGTGTGTGTGTGTGTGTACAGGGGAGATATAGTAGGAGGACTCAAGTTAGAAAATTGGTTTAGGTTGTTTTGCGAAGGAACTTGACTGACATGCTAAGGAGTGTATGTTTTTTCAAAAGCAGTGAATGTAATCACATTTGAATTTTTAGAAGTATGATTCTGGTAACAGGATGGTTCAGAGAGGGAGAAGAGAAGAGTCAAGACCAGTTCAGAAGTTTTGCAACAGATGAGGGCTTAATCTAAAATTCTGTCCCACACATTGTACAGATAATGATGATGAGTAGGACGTGTTTCCTTTCCTCAAGTTGCTTACAATCTAGTTAGAGAAGATCTAATAAATGAGACAGAGATGGAGAAGTTAAGAGATGGGCTGCAGATGGGCTGCAGATGGGCTGGGTGCACAGGGCTGGGTGCACCCAGAGATGGGCTGGGTGCACAGGGGAGATGAACAGATGCAGGATTTTGCAGCGCTATGGGAACAAAGGGCAGAGTGAGTTCCCAGATGAAGATAGGTCCTGAGAGAAAGGTCATTAAATTGCCTTTGAGTTTGATGGTGGCACGTTCTTTTCACCAGTGGGGCCAGAAGCCAGACTCTGTAGAGTTGTATGAGTGAGTGATGAGAAAATGAAAGCACAGTGTATTGATTTCTTTTTGAAGATGTTTTTTGGTGAAAAGACAGTCAGAGCTAGGATAGCATCTCCAAGGCATTATAGGGCTAAGGAAAGGCTAGTTTTTGTTCTGTTTTGCTTTTGTTTTGATTCATCATCCAGTATCCTTACAGAGAATACTGGAATATATTTGAAGTAAGACGGAAAGAAAAATTGAAAACTGGAGAAGTGATCACTGATGGGGCAAAGAGAAAGAGAACAGAAATGGGAACAAGTGAAAATAGTGGAGAATCCTAGGAAGTAAGAAACCAGAAAGCTGAAAAAGATGGATGACTCCACATGGCGCTTCTGAGGTAGGAAGGAAACAGCAAGAGAGAAGAAATAAGAGGGAAGTGAAGTAGACACTGTAGGTTACCACCCAGTGGCCAAGCTAAACCTTAAGGAAGCCTAGTCAGAGGATGAACCATGGTTAATCTTAACCTGGCATGGCTGTCTTGTACCCCAATATTAGTGATTGGTTTGGAGGTGGGCAAATGACTAAGTTTGGACCAAATATACAACAAGGAGATCTTTGCTGAATTATTTTGCTGCGTGACAAATAAGTTTCCTTCCTTGCACTTGGTAGTATGAGGACATGATGACTGCAATGAGGGAGCCATCTTGTCCTGTGAGGTAGAACCAAAGGCCCCAAAGTTAAATGTTCAGGATGGAGTCGGAAACATCTAGATCTCAGTATAACACTGAGCAAGTGTGTTACTGGAGCTGCTTACCTTTGGAGAGAGATTTATGTTCTTCACTGCATACATCACAATGTATACATTTGAGTTTTCTGATAGTTTCAGTGAAAAATATACATAAGTGACGTTAGGAAAATGTGTCTCCATCTTTTCACTAGAGTAAAAGAGGGATGGAGGCATATGTGGGGTTTGGATTTGGAATATGTAGGAAGTGTCTGGAGCCATCACTGAGGATACCGAGAAGGGTAGCTAATGAAACAAACCAAAGGAAGGCAGCAATAACAGCATACCCAAAATAAAGGGGAACTGGGTGTGGCCAGAATAGCTTCACAATATTTCCTACCTCCCCAAGAAGGGCAAAAGAGGAGAAAGTCCACGTTGAGGATGAATTAAAAGGGGAGTATTAGAATGCAGCATCAACAAAAAGTGAAAGGGACAGGGTTTCATCAATGGGGCACAAGGGCAGCATGGAAATGTTTCATGAAGGAGTCAAATCCGTATTTGACAGCAGTTGTTCACCTCATATAAATTATTAGGCCTCAGTTTTATCACTAGTCAAATGAGAATAAAAATAGCACCTAGCTCTTAGGTTTTTGTGAGGACAAAATAGGGTAATACATGTCATTGATTTTACATAGTATCTAACATAGTTTAAACACCCAATAAATGTGCGGTGGAAATTAGGCCCTGAGCTCCTGACGAAGCCGGGAAGAGAGGCACCAAGGAGCCCACACACATCAGGAATAACGTCAAATAATGACTTCTGCGTGAACTATATATATATTTTTTAACCAGCAAGTTGTATAAAAATTCCACTTACTATGCCTATCAGTAAGTTTGTGTAAAGTTGGACTAGGGAAAAAACGCTGGCACAGAATAGTCTGTGTGTCTTAACAAGACAAACTCCAAATACATTGGCTGCCAGCAACACCCACTGATTATTTGCCACCTTTTTTTTTTTTTTTTAAGCCAGCACACACTTTTTCTTTTGCTGTACCAGCAAGCTACTGTAGGTGTAGTTACTCATCTTGTCACTAGACTGTGACACAAACACAGATGAGGGAGCTTGCCAAGTAAATAGCTCTCCGTGCAGTGGTGCATTACAAGAATCTGGAAACTTCAGATTTCCTCCTGCTTCAGTTTTCCCAGTCTTGTTCTCTAAAGTCTCCCCCACATAGCGTGTTCCTGGGACAAGATCCACAGCCAGAACATCACCTGAGAATTGGCTAAAAATGCAGACTTCCAGGTCCATCACAAAGCTCAAGGAAACAGTATGAACTTGGCTGCTAGACAGGACTTGGGTTTTGCCAGTGTCTGCCTCATATTCGTTCACTGACCTGTGACAAATGAATTCAACTCTATGGTTGTGCCTGCCCCACCCAATTCACAAGCAAGAGACTCTGCAGTCCTCTTTGTAACCATTAAGTCTTTCCTGATGGCCACCACTGATTGGCATAGAGGAGGACGCCAGGGGGCACTAGGGGAGGGCACCTAAAGCACGATTGGCCGGTTAGTTTTGCTCATGGGAACAGGAAGATCGGGAAATCAGAGATACTCGTTGTGTCTTTCAGTGTTCAAGCAAAGAGGAATTGTAGGGACACCTGAGGAAATTATTGCTCAGCTATGGGCTCAGACATGCAAAAAAGTAAATATAAACCTTAATTCCTGATAGCTTTCTAATTTTGGATCCTAATCTCTAATGAAATTCACTTGTACTTTTCTGTTTTGGGGTTTCTTGAAATACCTTTTATATATTCAGTAACTATCTCTCTCTTTCTCTTTCTCTCTCTTTGCCTACACTAACTTAAAGCTTAAATTCCTTAAATCCACACAGTCCTGACCAAAGAATAAATTTGAAATGAATGACAGTTATAACTATTATTGCTACTATTATCAAAATCATTATTATTGGAATACCTCCTACCCCAGCCTATCTTTTCATTCAAATATAGTAGCTTAGCATTAATCCTCAGAACTGTGAGAAAACCCATCATCTGAATCAAGAGCAAAAAATAAGGAAATACTACCTTCACATATATTTATATTTTCACTGGTAGATTGATGTTCACAACATAACGATGCCTATCATCGCTGAGCATGATGGCAGCTGCCGTTTAAGAGCACATTTTATGTGTCAAACACTCCCAAGGAGAAAAGAAATTGTCTCTGCTCTCTGGACTGTAACGCGCCATATTATTGCTCAGATTTCACAGGGCCTAACTGACGACAGAAACATAAACTCAGTGACCTAGGTAACAAAAATAGCAAATTACAAAATGATGTTGAGAATTCTAGGTCCCACTTGCTACCATGGTACTCATAAGAGGTCTGACAAGTTCACAAATTTGTTGCAATGATATTGCTAACCATTTTTTTGATATCAGAGGGATTATTCATTATGAATTTATACCAACTAAACAAACAGTTAACCAGGTTTACTATTTGGAAGTGCTGAAAAGGCTGCGTGAAAAAGTTAGATGACCTGAACTTTTTGCCAACAATTCATAGCTCTTGCATCACAGCAATGCACCAGCTCACACGGCACTGTCTGTGAGGGAGTTTTTAGCCAGGAAACAAATAACTGTGTTGGAACACCCTCCCTGCTCACCTGATATGGCCCCCAATGACTTCTTTCTTTACCTGAAGATAAAGGAAATACTGAAAGGAAGATATTTTGATGACATTCAGGACATCAAGGGTAATACGATGACAGATCTGATGGCCATTCCAGGAAGAGTTCCAAAATTGCTTTGAAAGGTGGACTAGGTGCTGGCATCAGTACATAGCTTCCTAAGGGGAGTACTTCGAAGGTGACCATAGTGATATTCAGCAATGAGGTATGGAGCACTTTTTCTAGAATGAGTTTGCAAAGTGAATTGTCCAACCTTCCTATAATATATCTGCAGAACTTAATCTCAGCTGGCAACCAGTCCTGGAAACGTGTCGGTCACACTAACCAGAATCCCTTCTTGAGATATGCCTACTGACACCTTGAAAATCTCAAACTCTTCATTAAAAGGCTGACCATTGAATATATGAAAGGTTTGACATTGTTCAGTAGAAGATATGTATTGCTATCAATGTTAATGATAAATAATTAACAACCAACATTTGGATTGCAAGGTTTACCATGCCCCTTTTAAAAACACCACAGTGAGTGAGGTATCACTTTCTAAGTTTTCATATTGAGATGCATGACACTTTGAAAGGTGAACTCGTTTTCCCAACATTTCTAGCTTGCCCTCAAAATCACATTACTCTGACAAATATAGATAGTTCTGCTTAGTGAGCAGGCTTGGAAATGCTCTTAGAAACCTTTGAGTAGAAGGCAGAGCCTTTCTCAAGATGCTGCCCAATGAAATTTCACATGCACTTTTCCCAGAAGGTGAGAAGAACGCTTTAGGGAGAAATTGCCTCTTCTTCAGAGCTGTGACTGGCAACAGGATAAGGGCATGGGGGACACTTCCCAACAAAAGAAGCTCTGTAAGAAGCAGATCCAGGGCAACACGAAAGACCACTCCACTTGCCATATTAAATCTTGTTTCCTCATCTCTGGCAGGTGCTGGACTGCAAACCATAACTCAGCATCATCATGATTTTCTAGTTTATTGAGCTGGGGAAATGTTTTCAGAGGAGACGGACTAGCTCTCAGATGAAGAATTGAACACTCTTTAGCAGTTCTCTCATTTTGAGAATTTAGTAACTCAGTGGTTTTGTGCTCAAGGAAAGACAGATTTTCCTTTTGAAAAAAGCTGGAGTTTACTCTACTTGAAAGTTACAAGCAAAACTGAAAGGACTGTGGAGGTTGTATAAACCATTTAGATTTTTCACAGACTGGCATAGACCTACTAAAAGGAACTCTAGCATGAATTTGCTATTTTTAATATGAAAGGGTCACTTTTGATGTTCAGTTAACCATCCTCTGTTTATTTTGGAAATTGAATTTGCATTGGCCTCGGGGACTTAGACATTGGATTGTCTAAATAATTCTATGAAAAAACAAAAATTGATGCTCTAATGTTCAGGCTAGCTTTGTAGAGAGTAGAAATTTAGAGGCATTCAGAACAGTTTTAATGGAGAAGGAAACGAGTGAATATTTTCTTTATTCCAAACCTGAATTGTCACTGTTAGGTCTGGAATCTTTCTGCTGAGAAAATGATGTCAGGAAGTTTCAACCAATCACTAGGTGAGCAAGGAAAATTCATAAAAGGCTTCAGAATTTTAAGAGTTGTAATTCCTCATGAGACCCACTGTGGAGCCTGGGGAATTAGCCCAAACCTTATCTTTGTGTGAAGCATTTTTTACTTCAAGCCAGTTTTCCAGGCAGATTTTAAATTCTGCCTTTAGGACAAATTCCTAACCCTTATTATGCATGTAAATTCCATGATATTCTGGCTCTAATATCCTCTTTAGCTGCTAATCAACACATTGTCACCATGAGCCCTTTGTTTGGCATAAAACCAACTCCATGCTGCTCCCATCATGCCTTCCTGGTTGTTCCAATGGCTACAATGTCCCTTCTCTGGCTAGGGAATGCTCTATGATCTTTTAAGTCTTGATTCAAATATCACCTTCCTCAGATCCCGTTTTCACTTCTCTCACTCTTCCTGGCAAGCTCAATTATTCTAATTTCTCTATTCTACCTTTCCTATTGCCTTGTGGTGCTTTATCATCGAAGTTCATCTTTTTTCTACCCCTTGATGCCAAGATGTTTCAGGTCCTCTTTATCTGCCTGGCTGGTGTCTGATATTTATTAAATGATTGCATGAACATGTCAATATGATAATGCAATTATTGTGGATTTTAAAAATCTAAAATCAAATTATTATATTTTCTATATAAACAGATATTGTCTTTGGAAAGTTATTCCTTTTCCAGCCAATGGCTCCCCTGAGGATGTGTGCCAGGCAACAGGGGAGAATGGGTTATAACTAAAGGAATATCTGTGTCCCAAAATTAGTCAGAAAACCAATCATCTGAATTGTGAACAAAACAAAACAGAAATGATTCCTCAGATCTATGTACATGCATTCATGGTAAGTTGATATCCATAGGATTAAGTTAATGCTATTTACTGCTGTTGAGCATTATGGACAGAGCACAAATTATACACGTAGCTTCCACAGTACACGATACTTTATGAATATGACTTCTAATAATTGCAGTGCCGCACGAGACATTAGTAGACTAATTTTAGAGATGGAGAATCTTAGGTCCAGAGGTGTTTAAGTACTGTTTCTAATGTCAAATAGCTAAATAAATGGTGAAACTAAAAGGGGAGTCCCTCAGAAAAAGATAATCTATATCTTAGTATGGGCTGCTATAATAGAATACCATAGACTGGGTGGTTTAAACAACAGAAATTTATGTCTTACAGTTCTGGAGGCTGGGAAGTCTGAGATCAAGGAGCTGACAAATATGGAGTCCAGCGAGGACCTGCTTCCTGTTTTTCAGGCTGTCTTCTTACTGGACCCTCACCCGGTGGAGAGCAGAAAGAGGAAAGAAGCTCTCTCATGTGACTTCTTCTAAGGGCACTAATATCATCATGAGGGCTCCATCGCCATCACCTAATTACCTCCCAAAGACCCCATTTCCTAAAATCATTACACGGGGAGTTAGGATTTCAACACACAAGTTTTGGGAGAACACAAACGTTCAATCCGTAACATTCTATAAATAGTGATGCCAGAAGGCTAGGTCGGTGGCATAAGTGTGAATTCCCGGGCTTTTAAGCTGCTATGGGAGTCTATGAAACAAAAGTAATACTGCTTAAGCAAAAAAAAATATGATAAAACTTTTGCCTCAAGTTATCAGAAGAAATGCAACCCTCTTCTAAAACAGCTGACTTTAGCCTCTGCTGTGTGTGGCTTGTAAGTGAACGAGCTTAGCTGTCTTGATTGTGCCCTCCCTTGGAGACACACGTCTTAGAGGCTGAAGTCCTCTTGACATAAGTAGCTGTTAGTGAGAGCATAGCTTCTCCAAATGCTAAGGCCTGTTTTTCGAGTGTAGCAAGCATAGAGCCTGAGCAGAAGAACATGTGTGGTGCTATTGTGAGGGGGCTTGTTGCTGCTCCCACCTGGAAGGACTGTTTTTCCTGCCAATTATAACATTCATCCAACAGGCTTGAGTTCACTGACTGGGAAATTGAATCCAATGTACATTAGGTACAAAGTGAGGTACAAATTAAGATTTAGCATTAAAGAACATGATGCATGGTACTTTCATGAACACTACAATGTTAAATGATCCAGAATAATAGCAGGAAGACAAAGTAACATTTTTGGGTGTTTACCAAGTGTCAGACATTGTACTAATCACTATCTATCTATCTATCTATCTATCTATCTATCTATCTATCTATCTATAGTCATTACATCCTCACAAAGAATTTATAATGTAATATAGGTAGGTGCTATCGTTATCTCATTTTGCAGATGAGACAAGAAAGTTACACTGTTAATAACTGAGAGAATTAGCACTCAAACTACACTATGCTGATCTATTCATTTATCACTTAAAATTCATTGAGGACTGAAGACCCAGAGATGAAGGGATATAACACCTGCCTTCACAGCATGGTAGGGAAATGGGAAATGAACCAACTACACTGCACAACCATGCTGTAAGAGATACAAAGAATGGTCTGGGAAGCTGGGGGAGGCCAGAGGAGGATTCATCCATATCTGAGACTTGGAGTAATAAATGGAGTACCTGAATTAGAAGAATCAAATTACAAAGTTGGCAAGAGAACATATCCCGTGCTTTGGAAAGGATGGTACCTAATCCTGTAGGACTAGACCATAAAACATGAAGCGTAGAGTGACAGGAATTGAGGAAGGGTGAAAATATAGGAAAAGGCCAAACCCTGAAGGGCCTTGAATGTCATGCAAATGAATTTAAATTTTATTTAAATAAAAGAATAGAGAGTTCTTGAAGTATGTAAACAGAGTTTACAGGAATAGATTTGTTATTTATAAAGATCATTTTGACAGAAGAGTGGTGGATGGGTTGGTGAGAGTGAGGCTGAAAATAAGAAAGTTAATTGAGACTTTGCAGTAGTTAAAACTTTGAAATTGAGTAGGGGGGTGGAAATAAAAAGCAGGTGACAAATTTGAGAGTATAGAAAGCATGGATAGTGGTAAAGAACATATATTCTGAGCTTACTGTTTAAGCTTGAATCTCAGCTCTGCCACTTCCTACCTGTGTATTTTTAGGTAACCCCATAATCTCTGTGCTTGAAATTCCTCATCTATAAATTTGAAATAATAATGCTATTTATCTCATAGTGTTGCTGTGTATATTAACATAAGACACTTCATATTTGATATGACACATTTTTGTTAAATGTTATTGTACAATATTATTGTACAGTTAATGCAAAGTACTTAAAACAGGGCCTAGCACAAAGAAAGGGTTATGCCAGAAACATCGGAAAACTGAGAAAATCCGTATAAATATTTTGATGATCCTCACCATGGACAAAATTAGTCATTTTTTCTTTTGTAAAATTGCATCTTAAAGCAAACTTAATGTACTTGAAACAAAATTCAGACTTTTCAGAAAGCACAAAAATCAGCCAGGCTTAGAACTGCATATTTGTCATAGAAAGTGACAATGTGATACATCAATACTTATATTTTTGTGACCTTTTGAAGTCATGAAGTTGGATGGTGTAATGACTTTGGAGTCAAAACATTCCAGGATAGGCGGCCTTGAAGGATTATCATGTGTTACTGGCTTTCATAATTGCTTTTATCCTTCTTATTGCTATCCAACACATACAAACAACACTTCGAACCACAGATAACCCAGTCCTCAAGTACGACTGATACATAATTAAATATATCATTACCCTAAACTTGCTTAGATACTGTATTTAAAATTACTGACTTCTGGATTCCGTATGCTCGGAAAATTTCAATTTGTTTTAAAGCAAAATATAAGAACATGCGCTAAAGAGTATTTCACTTCTAACGTGTGTTAGAGAAGATTCAGACTTTCATTAGTGTCTCATCTTATTCCCCATCGGTTTATCAGGGTGAACTTCCAAAGCAGAGTGCTTTGGCTCAAGAGCTTAAGAAATGTATTCTTATTGACATAAAATAGAGTCAGTAAAGAATTAATTTCAGATAAGAATTGCCCTGGTCTGTTTTCTGTTTTACTTGTAAGATCTGGTGTTGAGATGGAGAATAGATTCTGATGAAAAGACAGAGGTCTAGCGTCTACTTAGAACATCCTTGACTGCTTCATGAGCAGGATGACGTGGATCTGAGCTGTGGCGTACAGGATTGGGCTGAAGAGGGAAGGACCAATGTGAGAAAGTGTTAGAAAAAGAAATCCGACAGAAGTTGATGCTTGATTGGATGTGAGTCATGAAGGAGAAAAAAAATGGCAGGGATGATCACAGATTTCTAGGCTGGGTAATTGGGTGAATGGTCATGAAGCCCCAAAAGATAGCAAATGTAGGAGAAAATACAGTTGTGGGGTATGAAGAATGGCGTGTTTTATTTTGGACCTGTTGAATGCCGAGGAACTATGCCAGATTTAGAGAGAAGTGACAAGGAGATAATGGGATAGACAGCATGAGTGAGGCATGGGGGCTTCAGAGGATCTTTTATTCCTTTTGTCTTCTACGCAACATGTGTTCCAGTTTCTTCTACTTTATTCTTTATTTTCGTATACATCTTGTTCATTGAATTTTCATACACACACAAACATGCACATCCCTACCTACACATATAAGATTTCTGATGCATGCATGCAGACACAAAGAATAAAGACATAATTGTGCACTTGGAAAAAGAGAATGATTAAAAATAGGGTTTTCCAATGTCCAGACTGCTGGAAAGAAGGCAATACCCCAAAGAAAGTAAATATCAGAAACTATCCTTACTTCCTCTTTTGTTACTGTCTCTCAGTTTTTCAATATGGGAGGTAGGTTGTGCTGGTGATGGCAGGGGTAGAGTGAAGGCAAAACCAATAAGGAGTTAGAATATATATTCTAAGGATGGGAGTTTATCTTTAAAAGTGAGAGTTTATCTTTAAAACATTGTGAAATTTGTATTTGCTGAGTTAAAATGAGAGGCTAGTCTTCCCTCAGGGGGCCAGTGGCACAAATTCCAAGAGACAAACTAATCTCTGCCTTCTTTGCCTTCAGGTAACAAAAAATAAGAGGAGAGGCCCTGGCCCTTCTCGCATTTGTGCTGTATTTTTATTGTAACTAGTATTGTATTCATTTTTCATTACAATTGCATTGCATCATAATTCACTTTTGTTATTACCATGGTTACTGCTATTGTACATCATCCTTACTTATCCAAATTTGAACTACTACAGTAGGTTTCAAGCTGGTCTAACTGCCTCCACTCTCATTCCCCTGACTCTGCTTTGTCAGAGTGATATTTCTACAATATAAATACGACCACAGCTTGTGCTTGTTCCCTTGGTGATCTCATCTAGTCTCATGGAGATAAATATGATTTAGAGATTGAGGTCACCAATATTTATTTCCCAGCCTGCACATCTCCCCTTGAACTCCAGATATACATATGCTGCTACCAGCTCCATAACTCTCCTGGGATGTCTACAAGGCGTCCTAAATTCCCAAATAGGAAGGGGCTCATTTTCTGGCTCTCCAAATGTTTACAAGGTGTCTTAAATTTCCAAACAGGATGGGGCTCATTTTCTGGCTCTCGGAATGCAGTCTTTCTTCAGTCTTTCAGAATGTCAATTCCTTTTTCTGATTGCTTAGAGGAAAAGTTCAGAGTCACCTTTGAACAGGAACTGAGATACAAAGAAACTAAATGGCATCTTCAACTTCATGAGTCTACAGCAGAATCAAGGTGTGAACCAGGCAGTCTGACTCCAGAGTCTGTGCTCTTTATCCTTATGTTAGGCTACTTCTCTATCTTATAAACCCTTTGCACATAATCTGGATCTTCATAGGGCACCTGCATGACAAATATCAACTATTCACCTCAGGCAGTCTTGCCAGATCAAATAAGAGGTATGAATTCTGGTTTCTGGTTCTACCCAGTTGTCATATTAAACAGCTAAAAATGCCCTTTGTTTTGGTTCAAGATTTTCTTAAGAAAATTATTTGCACACTCTATTTTTTTAAAGTATTCTCTGTGTTCTTACTGGGATGCTAGGATTTTGAGATGGGAACTCAGGTGTATCTGTTATAAGTATGTCACTGCTACTAATTAGCTAAATGACCTTGGGAAGTTTCTAAACGTCTCACTCTGCAAAAAAAATAAAATAAAAAAATAAAAAAAATTGTCTTGCATGCAGTAGATGATCCAGGTTTTATAGTAATAATGTAGAAAAATAGTTAACAATTTACATGGTCCCTTCATTTCTTGACGACAAGAATCACATTTATTTGCTTATTATCCATTTTCCCAGTGTTTACTGCAGTTCCATCTTCTGCAGAAACTCAATAAATATGTGTGAATTGCTGATTGAAGATTTTATGATTTGGTATGTGGAATAGAAAAGGTGCCTTAGAATCTCAAAGGTTGTTTGGTATAGTACAGAGAATCCCAAATTAAGAGACAGAAGACAAGTTCAAAAGGCAAAGCAGGCAGAGATTTCGTTACTTCATTGATTATTTGACCTTCGGACAAATACCACATAGGTCAGGTCTTTACTCTTTGTCTGGAAAATTTGGAGAAATTGGGATTAGTGGTTCTCAAAGATGTATTGACAAAGCTCTGAATCTATAATTTACCTTCACCACAAAACCTAAGGGATGTCAGCATGGGACATTTTTGTTTATGTTGGACCTATGCAACCCAAAGGCTCAGGGCCTCAGCATTAGTACCTACCACAGACCAGCATCTCTATTTAAACATTATTTCTTTAAGATTCCTCAATATTGTGAATAGGTAATACTATTCCCTCTTACAAATAAGAAAGATGAGGTTAAGGGAGGTTTCCCAGGGTAAAATGACTAGCAATTGTCAGAGCTGGAATTGGAATCCAGAACTAGATGGCTCTCAATTATCCACGTGTGCACTGAAACATGTCCTCCCTAAGTCAGCAGTACTAGTGACACACGGAAGAGGGCAGTGCAGGGTGCTGCTGGAGATGTCTCACTTTAACACCATGTTCACTGGAGTCTGGCAGAGAGCGCTAAGATCAACTGTAGAAATATCCTAATCACCGAAGACACTAATTAATTAGAAAAAGCCAGTAATTAACTGCAGGCTCCCATTCTGTTTTCAATAAATGTAATCTATTCAATAAATCAGTAGCACTTTTACTAATGATAATACAAAGTGTGATCAGTATTAGGCTTGCCTTGCCTTCCACTAGGAAACTAACATGGGGTTTTCTGTGGAGTTCCAGAAGAAACCAAGAAGGCATTATTAGCATGCGCTTCAATGTGTAGATTACATGGGTGCCTTAATTCTGCTGCTGACTAGCAATAAATTGCTCAGTTGTGTACAGTGTATTAAAATATGTTTAATCTACTATTAGTTCCATGAAAAACATTATTGCCCACCCCACATCCAATCACCATGGATAACATGTGGGGAATCAAAGTCCTAAAATGATTATCAACCACAGGGTATAGCAATATGTCACAAAGGGACTAATCACAGCCTTTCCTAGAATTGGTTTATTTCAAATAATGTTTAGTTCTTTTCTCATGAAGAACCCTGTATTGGACCATATTTCTGGTAAGAAGATTCAACTTGGGTTTTAATTACAGAAACTGTGCTACTTACTTTCTTAGTGATAAGGCACAAAATTACTTTTTGGAGTATATATATATACATATATTTTTTTCCCCTTTCTCTAGACATCTCAACAGCCATTTTCTTTATGGTTTCCTTTTGGGAGAAGAAAGGGCATAATGTTTAAAAGGCTAGATAGACCAAATAAGGAGATAACTGCCTAACACTGAGTAATATCACCAGGAACTATGCTGAGAAAACCAAAAAAAAAAAAAAAAGGAAAAAGAGAAAGTGTTATTGGCCCATTTATGCAAAGCCAGTACAAAAAAGAAAAAAAAAATGACTACTTAGCTTCTGAGAAGTTAAGGACTACATGTGATGCCAAATAGCAGTAACTCTCTTGGCTTACATTTTTGAAAAATTAAATATTCTCCTTCCTCAATGTCGTGGAATCTACGATGTGTATTATATTCGTCATGTTATACATGTGTCTTATGCAAGTTTCCTTCAGAATATTTTGAAGATCAACAGGCGATATATTAAAAATGAAAATAGAAATTAGGTTGTTCATCGGCCTACCTAAAGTGGTTGAAAATACACACTGAAAAACAAAAATGGTTCTGTTTATTTCCTTGTTAACCTATTTGAATGCTTAAAAAATAAGGTCCACCAGCCCGAAGGATTCGATAGGTGATATTTTAGCTCACTCTAAACATTCTCTTTGTTAACTAAGGAGGGTTGAACAACAGAAAAAAGGATTTAAGAAGACAATGAATTAATTTTCTGGAGTAATGTTATATACTCTACTGGAATGATCCTTTGATGTTCCTCAGTGGTTTTAAAGGCATACCTTCATTTATTAGCTGTAGATTATATTGTTTAAAGTTTTCTGCGTGGTGGGTGATGAGGCAAAAAGAATTAATAAAAGTGAGCCTGAAGGGGGACTGCCCAAGCCTGCGTCCCCTCTCCAGGAACTGCCCAGGCTCTCCCCTAGAAAGAAATCAAAATGTCCAAGCACCCTTAAAAAGAGGAGGTAAGATCTAACGGGATTTAGCTGATTCCTAACACATGCGCAAACTGCTGCTGCCTGGCCACTATCTGAACTCTAGCCTCATTATATTACAATTAAAATAAAATGAACATTAAGGCTTGCCCCTCCCCCCCACCACGGGTTTTTCTGCATTCTAGGTAAGAGCATGCACAGAAAGAAACCAAAATATGTCAATCAAATGACCTTAGTCTATAATCACATCTCCTGCTGTAAGGAAAAGTACCTACCCTTTCCTTTATAAGAAAAAGTTCACCTAAAGTTTGATGCAGTTGTCTACTCCAAGGCTCTGCCCTGGCAACTTCTAATGCCAGCGTCTTTCTTTTTGAATATTTCCTTGCTCTCCTACTTTTCTGAGACTGTGAATTCTTTCACTTTCTGCAAAGGACCAGGGGTTTCCAATGACAAACAGTGAGTACATGATGCTATGGCAAAATGGGTTTGGCAAGGGGCCAAAACTATGTCCACGTTATAATTATACCTTTTCCTTTCTGGTTAATTTTACACTTCCTACACCAGACTCTAGAATCTATGAGTTGAGGACAATTCTCTTTTATTCATTGACATGTATCCAATACTAGCAATGTCCTTAACATACAGTTAGTATTCAGTAAAGAATTGCTACTCCATATATACTTGTGGAAAGGAATAACAACCAGAAGGAGCTCAAAATGAGAAGTTTTGACTCAATCTTCTAAAATTCTGGGGGAGTTGCAATGTCATACATTAATCATAATTTATACATTAGTATAATATGCACACATAAGGAAATTACTGATTCTATCTCATTTTACGTTGACACATTTCTTTGTATTTCCCTCAAGCTAAATTAATCAATGCAGATTTAAGAGAATTTATAGTCTAATACACTCAACTTAAATGTAGCATAGAAAGACTTCTAAAGTTTTGGCAACTTACTTTATTTTAATGAAGATTTTAATCCCTGCCAAGATCGCAGAATAATTGCCAGTGAGGCTTATACTAATGAACCCAGTAAAGGGATAAGTGTAAAAAAAATGGAAAATGATCTGACGTTATGGGGTAAGTTCACTGCCAGGAGCTTGCAGTGAGGAATGGGGCCTCTGATTTGTTTCTAGTTTTAACCACAAACCATCCAAAGTTGCACAGCAGCCTCTGTAAAGAACATGTCCTGAATTTGAAAAATTATTTGTTGGGCTCTCAGTGATATATTTATGTGAACCAATTACTTGTTCCAAAAATAATAAGAAGGACTAATGCCATTTAGGGAGATCATCAGTTTTACCACCACCCTGTTCTTGGGTTCTGTACTGTAAGACTGGGTTCCATGTACAACAAACTATATTAACAAACCTCCTTGGAGGAAGCTTCTCCTGAACTTGTTATGTATTCATTTCTGATGTACAGTGGTAAGGGAAATAGGAAACCTCAAAGCCTTCAGAAGATAGAGAGTAATTATTATTATTTTAAAAATCTTGATTCTCTAAGGAATATATGATTTTGAAATATCAATGGATGCATTGCTCCCAGAGTTAAAAAAAAAATGTCTTAGGGGATCAGCTGAACTCAGTTAGGAAATCGTTAGTATATTCTCTGGAAAAATTGAGTAGGATTTTTTATTGACTTTTGCAGAGTGCTAGTTTCTTCCTCCTATCTACTTTCTCCTCTATCTACATATCTTGCTGTCCAGCTAGAGACTACATTTCCCAGCTTCCATTGGAGCTGAGTGGTTCATGTAACTAATGAGCACTTGGGATGTAGGTGAAAGTGATATACATATAATGTTTGTGTTACTTTTAAATCAAGATAAGTAACCTACCCCTGGTCTATGGCTCTTTTGCCTTCCCCCAGACATGAACAAGAAAATGACCTATTTTACACAATGCAGATGGGAACAGTAGGCAGACAAGGAAGAGCAGGGAAATGTGATGGAAAGAACCTAGATCACTGAATGTCCTGATGAAGCAGAATTGCCCCATCAGCCTGTACCAAACCACCTGTGACTCCAGAAAAAAATGAAATGTGATCTTACTTATAGAATTGCTGTAGATAAATGGATAGAAAATCTTAAAAATTTTAGAAATGGTCTTAGTGAATTTTTGCCTCATATAAGGGTTGCTTTTATGTAACTTGTTTTTAAAAATTACCTACCTCTCCAGGTTATATGTTGAAAATATCACAAATTATCTTATCTCTTTTGATTTTGACAAAATCCCAACAAGGAAGTCATTAAAAGAAAGACAGTGTCCATTTTTCCAAGAATATAAAGGTCAGAGTAAAATCAATCCAAAATAAAGTGCATTGTTTCCAAATTGGTCCTTATGTAAGGGTAAGAAGCTCTTTTAAGAAAGAGCTTCTAGGCTCTAACGCAATTCAGAGGAGCAATATAATGACAATGGTATTAATGATGATAATGATGGAAGGAATAATAATAATAATAGCTATTTTTGAGTGTTATCATGAGAGAGTTTCTGTATTCTGTACTTTACATTCATTACATTTGCAAAGCATCTGTGAGGTGTTGTTTTTTCAATTTTGCAGATGATGTAAGTAAAACCCAAAGAGGTCAAGTATATTGCCCAATGATAGCCAGAACTGGAATCTAGTCACATAATCATTTTTACTCCAAAATATGTGCACTTTTGTGTAAAAAAGAGTTATTACGAGACTGAGACTGCTGTCCTTAGAAAGGTTTGCTTACAAGGTTGGGCCTTGAGTGATCTATTAGTCTACTAAGGACACAGTGACAAAATACCACAGGCTGGGTAATTTAACCAACATAAACTTACTTTCTCACAGCTCTGGAGGCTAAAAGTTCAGGATCAAGGTGCCAGCAGGATTCGTTTCTCCTGAGGCCCCACTCTTTGGTTTGCAAATGGCTGTCTTCTCACTGTGTACTCCTGTAGCCTTTCCTCTGCACTCCTGCATCTCTGGTGTCTCTTCTTCTAAGGACCCCAGTCCTTTGGATTAGGGCCTCACCCTCATGACCTCATTTAACCTCAATTACTTCTATACAGGTCCTATCACCAAATATAGTCCCTTTGTGGGTTAGAGCTTCAACATACAAATTTTAGATACAACTCAGTCCATAACAGCCAGTATCTGGGAACATGGAGCTTGGGAAGGTTCCCATTATCCCCTGATAAGAATGATTCACTGTACCTAAATCATTTGCATAAAACAATATGGTTTATGCTGAACACTTGCTTTGCCTCTGAGGGTCTGGAATTTTGGTACATGCTAGACAGCGGGTGCTTACATGACCAGCCCTAACAAGAGCCTGCACACTTATGACCCTGAGTGCCTAACTGCCTTCCTCAGCAGACAACATTTCACATGTGTTGTCATAACTCATTGCTGGGGGAATTAAACACACCCTGTGTGACTCCACTAGGTAAAGACTCTTGAGAGTTTGAGTCCAGTTTCCTCCACACATTGTCCCATGCACCTTTTCCCTTTGCTGATTTTATTCTGTATCTTTTTGCTGTAAAATAGATCAGCTGTGAATGACTACATGCTCAGTCCTGTGAGTCCTCCTAGCAAATCAATGAACCTGAAGGTGATCTTGGGAACCTCTGACATAATTTGAGCATATAGTACAGCTGGTCATCTCTCTCCTCTATTACTACCCTCCTGGTCTAAGCCATACTTCCTTACTCTCCTAAAACAGCGTTCTCAAGGGTTTTCCTGTTTTATCTTGGCCACTTATATTCCATTTTACTTACAGTAACCTGACAGAGCCATAAAATTCACTCCTCTAAATTGTATCTGACACTTCTAAAACCAGTAGCTTCTCAATATTTTGATATAACAAAATAAAATTAATGTTCCAAGTTCCAGACAGTCTTGCCTCACTTCTACCTCAGGGTTTTGGTTGTTCTCTCTGCCTAAAATGCCCTTTCCTTACCTTCATATGGCGGTGTCCTTCCTGATATTCTAATTAAATTAAGTAACATCTCCCCAGGGGATCCTTCTCTAACCACCCCATCAAAATAAGCTCTCTGTCCTGTCTTTCTGGAACAGATTTTATCACAGTTCTGATCACCATCATGTATTTCCTCATTTAATTGTTTGTTTAATTATCATCCCTCTCCTTCAGACCCCTTCCCAACTATGTATCCTAAATACCTAGTACAGTGATGGGCCCATATTCAGCATTTAGAGAAAAAATGATTAAAAAAAATCTTGAAATAAAGTCTAAACTGAGATGTGGAGAAGGTGTAGAAATTTGCCCAGTGAAAGACAAGGGAGTCATGGAGACAAGCGTTCCCTTAAAAAGGAAAATTACAGGTCAACACCCCTTAAGGGAAGCACATCAACTGCAGGAAGTTCTTTATGGTTGGATCAAACTGAATAGGAAATAGTGAGAGATAAGACTGGAAAAGTAAGAAGGGGCTCACTGGACAAGGGCTCCCTGGGTCACTGTAGTACAGAAAACATCTAATTCAGTATCTGACTTGCAGGAGACACTCAATAAGCATTTGTTGGATGAATGTGTACAACTCTTGAGTCTGTTTTCTAATGGCAGTGGAGAGCGATTAATTGGTTTTAAGTAGGAACTGGCAGGATCCTATTTGTGCTTCAGAACGACCCTTTCAGCTGCACTGAGAATGGTTCAGAGGAAGACCAGACTGGAGGCCAGCAGACAGGGAGGCCACCGAGGTATGCAGGTGAAAGATGACAGCTGCACGTGAGAGGTGGGGCCACGGAGAGAAAAAGGAAGGGGTGGACGTGAGAGATACAAAGACTAGAAAACTGACCAAGCTTGGAGGTGAATTAGATGCAGGAGGTTCTGAGAGAAGAGTCCAGAAAGACATTCCTACGTGACTAGATAAATGCAGGTTAACATTTATTGAGAAAAGACAGGTTTGGGAGACAAAGAAAAGTTAAGTACACATATCTTGCACATATATTTCAATTAATGAAAGGAAAAGATATTTCAAAAGTTAGGCATCATATGGATGATATAGGATGAGCTTTATTTGTGATTAAGGTCTAGAACTTTCATTTCAGAATGAGGTACTGAGTAATATAATGGGCCATATGCTTGGAACTAAGAATGGAATATCAAAATGAATCAAGCTCAGGACTTTAGGAAGCTCACAGATTAACCAGAAATATAGGGCCTCTGTCTATTTTTCTTTTTATTTTTTTCTCTTGAAGTTTGTCTTTTTCTTTTCTTTTTTTTTTTTTTTCTTTTTTCTTATGGTGTGGGGAAGGGGCTGGATAGTACTGTGAGGAAAGACTGGTACAGCCCTTCACAGGAAAGTTTCTCTTTGGAACAAAGGTGGAACAACAAGCACAATGGAAAACTGCTGCCTTCCCTACGGGGATTCCCAGGTAAACAAAGTAGAGGCTGAGCGCTAGTGAGCCAACACACTAGACCAAAGTATCCAAAAACAGGGAACTCCTGTTATATATATATATATATATATATATATATATATATATATATATATATATACACATATATATATATATACATATACATATATATATCAACATGGATATAATGGCTGTTTAACAATAGAATTAAATGTTTACAATTTACTGCTTATTAGGTAAAAACAATCAGTTTGTAGGATATTATCAGCGCATCTATGTAAAAAAAATCCCTACACACGTATAAACATGTGCACATAAAAAAAAAAAAAAAAAAAAGAAGAAGAAGAAGAAGAAAAAAAAAAAACATGTACCGGAATAAAAAATGTTGAGAGTGGTTGGCTCCACCAAGATGGAATGGGATATTGATTGCAGATGGATACTTACATATTTCATTTAACACCCCTGTATGCTTTCAACTGTTTAGCATGACACTTTATTCATTTAAAATAAAAATGAAACAAATAAAACAAGAAGTAAACAAATGCCACAGAATATATTTAGCACAAGCTTATGCTTAAGGTAATATACTTGAAGATGATATCACAGGTCTTCATTATGAATTTTAGTTACTTTTATACTTAGAAGAATAAGAGGAAAGAACTGAAAAGCTCTAATGTCTATTGACCACACTTTAAGTGAAAGGGTTTATACAAAACATTTATCATCATCTGGTCATTAATATCCTGAATCATCAAAGGAAAGGAGCATTTGATGTCCAGAGAAGCTAAACTACCTGGCCAAGGTAGGAAATGGAAGTTGAAAATTTTGAACCCAGGAGAGCAATTGTACCATGCCAGACCTTGGAAGCCTGAAAGGCAGCCATGTTTATCTGCTCAAACCTGTAAACAACTTTCTCCTCAAAAAGCCCTGCTTCTTGGAAGTCTGAGAGAAAACTCTGCTAGGGCATAAAAAGTAGCATTTTAACTCTGCATTTATACTTTGATTCTAAAGTACATGAGTAATACTTTGCACTTAAGAAAGATTTTTCTTTATCTGAGTCTTTAAAGGGTGGAACAACACCAATTATTACCTACCCCACTTTGTGATTGGAAGGAAAGATCTTAATCCCTAATTTGATGACAGGGAGAGACAAGCTGCCAGGGATGAAGTGATTTACTGAAGGTCACACAATCAGTGTATGAAAGCCTCAAGAATAACTCCAAGGGCTTATGACCAAAGAGCAATTGCCTTGTATAATTAGCAGCTTATTTCTCTATCCTAACCACCTTTTCCCACTCTTCCCCATGCATGTGCTAAACTACCCCTCTTCACCAGAAATGGGATTTAGTTATTTTTATGTAAATGCATTTTGTCAAAAATGTAGATCCCTATAATTTTGTCCTCAGTTCCAAGCATCTATTTTTAAAGGTCTTGGTATAATGAGTTCTCAAACACTTTGACTAGGGAGGAAAAACCCCATCAAAGAACTTCCATCACCTGCTGGTTTCTTTGGCCACAGTATAGAAACTTACAGAAATCAAGGAAAAGTTTGGTGCTACTTTTGGTAAAATCTCCAAGGAGATGTCTGAATTGCAGGTACAACACTGAGGGTGGGTATCAACCGTGCTTGAGATATGACATGAGACCAAATTCAACTGCTTCACTCCACAGTGTTGCTGCCTCCTCACATACCACTGTAATGGACAGTATGATGACATCCAATAAGTCTCACACCTTTTAATGACCTGGCCTAGAGTGCTGGGATATGCAAAAGTGATGGGCTGAGATGTCACGCCCATGATCATGTTACATTATACAAGACTCTGCTTTAGCAGACTACAGACTCTCCCTTGCTGGCTTTGAAGAAGTGGGCTGCTGTGTTATGAGAGTGCCTGTTAGTGGGCCATTGGCAAGGGACTACGAGGAGCCTCTAGGAGCTGAGTGGCCCTAGGTTGACAGCCAGCAAGAGAGTGGGGGATCTTGTAAATATAACCATGAGGAAATAAGTTCTACCAACAACCATGTGACCTTGGAAGAAGACCCAGGGGATCCAGAAAATAATGCAGTCCAATAACACCTTATTGTAGCTTTGTGAGATCCCAAGCAGAGGATATAGCTAAGTCATTTCTGGACTCCTGACCCTCAAACTGTAAGATAATAAATGTGTTGTTTTTTTTAAGCCATTAATGTGGGGTAATTTTAAAGCCACTAATATGTGGTAATTTATTATACACAGTAGAAAACTAATACAAACATCTTTCCTTTCAGGTAAAAAGGATATCAGCACTTAACATTTTTAGGGATAAAGAACATTAAAAAGTATTAAAGTGATACCTTGAAGATAGATTTGAATTTAATGGATACTTTAACCTAATATAATTCAAAGCAGTGAAGGAAAAGGAAGTAGGGAAAGATTTAGAATGGGAAAAAGCCATGTATCCAAAGCATGCAAGTCTAACTACTTGCGCTTACCTGTCATGCTGTATTTTAAAAGATGGGAAGAATATGCTATAAATTATTAATCAATAAGAGAAAATGCCAAAAACACATCGCCATATTAAAAGTTTACGCCCCAGTAGACCATTCATGATCACCTAGTATTGAACGAAAGTTTGCTTGATTTTGAAAGAGAACAGCAAAGCAAGTTTATGAATCCTATATCTATATCTATATCTATATCTATATCTATATCTATATCTATATCTATATCTATATCTATATCTATACCTACACCTACACCTACACCTACACCTACACCTACACCTACACCTATATCTATCTATATCTATATATCTATATCTATATCTATATCTATCTATCTATGTATCTATATATCTATATCTCAATACTTGTATGACCTTCCAGGTCAGTAGTTTTCAAATGTGGCCTTTTGTTAGCTATCTGTTAAAATGGAACTTTTTTTCTTAATTAAGAAGTTCAAGAAAAAAATAAAAGAATTCCTAAGCACCACCGCAAACTTAGCTGAATCAGAATCATTAGAGATAAGACCTGTGACCGCCATCCCCTACCCCCACAAACACCCCACCCAGCAAAGACTTCATAAGATTCCAGTGTAGCCAGTCTAACCATTGGCATTCGACACATAAAACTCATCACAGTTTGGTCAATTCTTTTTCTGATTGAATCACCTTATACCTAGGATCTTATCCATTCAGCTCCATGCTTCTCATTCTAGGGTGCACATTATAATTACCTAAGAGCTTTGTAAATCCTGATGTTCAAGGTTCTTCCTAGAGCAATCATATCAGAATCACCAAACATGGTACCCAACTGTTTGTAATTTTTAAAGCTCTCTGGATGATTGCAACATGCATCTACGTTTGAGACCACTGATGTGTGTAGATAATACCTTGTATTTTTCTGCATCCTTTATAATATATAGTTATGTAGCTCAAAAGCCAAAACACTGCCTGGTATGAATGTAGGCCAACCATAACTGACCCATTTTGATGAAACACAATATTGAAGTTGACTATTTGGGCCCATATGATAATAACTTCTTTTTGTTTAACTTCATGTTTGTTATCTTAATATCTCGAACAACAAAACAAAAAACCCAAATCTCATTTGTTTGTCTTGTTCTTTTGTTGTTTTTGGTTTATGTACCACATATCATTGAAATCATACAAAAACTCATAGACACAGACAATAGTTTAGTGGTTACCAGAGGGTAAGGGGGGTGGAGGGTGGGAGATGAGGGTAAAGGGGATCAAATATATGGTGATGGAAGGAGAACTGACTCTGGGTGGTGAACACACAATGTGATTTATAGATGATGTAATACAGAATTGTACACCTGAAATCTATGTAACTTTACTAACAATTGTCACCTCAATAAATTAAAAAAAAACAACCAAACCTGTGTAATTTAAGTATCATTATCCAAATTATCATTATCCCAGGACATACGAGCCACTGAGTCAGAGGGGGCTGCCTAAACAAGATGTGGACCCGAGCCTGAGTGACACCGAAGGTTATACTGTCGGCACTATACCGGTGAGTCTCAACATGTGGTCCCTGGATCAGCAGCATACGCGTCACCTGAAAACTTAAGAAAAGTTCAAATTCTCTGACCCAACCTCAGACCTACTCAATCATAATCTTCTGGTCTGGAGCTCAGAAATCTGTTTTAACAATCCCTTCAGATAATTCTGAGGCAAGTAAGAGTTGAGAAACACTGTGCTACATTCTCCATTTCTATCAGCTGCCTACTTTTGAAGACTCAGTTCAGCATGTGGTAAAAGAAATAAAAATATGGAGATAACTCAGTGGGCAAGACAGGGTGAGGGGCTGATAAATTCTCTCTCACTATCTTTCTTTTATCCTCTACCTCATTTATATGAACAATCTATGTTGAAAATGAGGAAATGCTACAGAGATATAGTGCTAAAGAAAGACCCAGGGACTCTGGTAATCTTTACTTGCATGGTGTCTTGTCAGGTTCAGCCATTCCCCTGTAAGTGTGACTATTTTAAGATGTTGATGAATAGTTCATCCTTTTAATAAAAATATGGGGAGTTTTAAAATGGTTTCATTAAAAATGAATATCTTAATTAATTCCAGGGAAATGACTATTTGATCTTCAGGGCTTGAGATAATTGGTGTTCAGGAAACCAAGGGTAGTTAGTTTGCTATCTCTGACGCCAAGCTGGTTCAGATTGCTGCCATCCAGTAAAACATAAGTGCTGTTGACCTGCTTTAGTGCCTCTCTTGCTTTATTTTAGGGCATTTTTATTGAGTTGTACATTTAATGAGGGGAAAACAAACAAGAATTAAAAGTCTGCCGTTGTTTGATTTATCAGAGGTATCAATTCATATTTTCTGAGCAAATGGTGAAATTGTTTCTTTTAAAGAAGCATATAAAATATGTGTTGGACACATAAAGATCTGGTGGAAATATGGCATGGGGCAGGGTGAGGGGTCAAAGAAAATGAAGGGAGAGAGGAGAAAAATAGAGAAAAAGGAAGGAAGGGGAAAAAGTGAAAGAAAGGAAACAAGAATTGACAAGAGGAAGAGACAAAGGAGGTAAAAAAACATAGGGAAAGAATGGAGGAATGAAGAAAGAGAGCAGGAATCAGAAAAGTAGAAAGAGGGAAAGAAAATTTGGGGATAGAGGAGGAAGGAAGAAAGAGGGAAAGAAGGAAGGAAGAAAGAGGGAAGGAAGAAAGAGGGAGAGAAAAGTTGGGGATAGAGAAGGAAGGAAGAAAAGGAAAAGAGAGGACAAGTACGTGAAAAGAAGGGAGGGAGGAAGGAAGGGAGAAAAAAGAAAGAAAGAAAGGAAGGAAGGAAGGAAGGAAAGAAGGAAGGAAGGAAGGAAGGAAAGAAGGAAGGAAGAAAGGAAGGAAGGAAGGAAGGAGGATGGAAGGAAGAAAGGAAGGAGGAAGGAAGGAAGGAAGGAAGGAAGGAAGGAAGGAAGGAAGGAAGGAAGGAAGGAAGGAAGGAAGGAAGATTTGTGAGCCCCAGACCAAAAGATTATGATTGAGTAGGTCTGAGGTTGGGGCAGAGAATTTGTACTTCTCTTAAGTTTTCAGGTGATGCTGAAAAAGCTAATCCAGGGACCACATATTGAGACTTTGGAATGCAGAATTTGGAGCCTGGGCAATATTTTCTGAACTGCTACTTGGAGAAGACATGCTACAGAGATGCTGCTCCCAAGGTTTATGATGGCAGTAATCATGATTCCAATTTGTAACAAGTGAGATGAAAGGCCTCCGGACCCCACATAGAGAGATACACAGTGATGGCAGAGGGGTAGTAATGCAACAGCCATCTAGGAATACACAGAGATGCTGGGAGATTGGATTAAGTTATTTATTCAACAACAATTTTGTATCTTATACACAATCTAATGTTAAAAAAGGAATTTTTTTTTTTATTACAAGACCTTTGAATTAGAGCAGAAAAGTTTAGATGTTCACAGGAATGCATTTGCAGTTCTATTCTGTGATTAGCCTTCCTTTAACATTTACAGTTAGCCAAGACTTGGTCTTTTTCACTTCCTCTCTTTCCCCATCCTTGCCATTCAATGGTTTGCTGCTGTCCGGGGTCAGTGCAGCTGTCTCATTGTAAGTCTTCCTCTCTCTGAAGTCTGCAAACTATGGCAGCATAGGCATAACTAATAACTTCCTAGCCTAATTTTCAAAGCCCCTTCCTCTTTATGTGTTGTTTACCTATATGTGTCATCTAAATAGACTATACATCAAGATTCCTTTTAATGAGAGTCTTGTCTATGTAGTAAACACCCATCTCTATTATACCTTCTCCCTCTCCACCCAGTGTACCTCCACAAAAGCCTGGGTGTTAGCAGAGGAGCAAGTTTTTGATGAATAACGAGGGGAGAAGAACTAGAAAGCCCAGGCAAAGAGAGTGGTGAGGAGCAGAAATGGGACAGAGAGAGACCCCATGGAATCAGACAAATGGTGAAAAGTTGTCTGCAATATACACGACGGAACCCTATAAGTATATTCTGAAAAGGTCAAGTAGTGTTACAAATTCTCTGCACATTTTTTTTTTTTTGTGGATATCAAAGAAGAGGCAAAGTTGCTCATGTGGCCTGCATGAGGTTGGACAGAGGTATTATAGTATTTGAAGTGGTCAGATTTGAAGAGACAGGAATGAGCAGAAATCATTGGATACTACAGGCTTCTATGGAGTAGGCTATGGAGTAGGGTCTCTTAGGGCATGGCTTTGGGGTGGAATCAAAGCAATTTAATTTGGATCTCAAGAGGTCCCTAGAACTACTGTGGTTTACATATGTGTAAGAACACAATATATGTTGGGTTATGCATGCTATTTGATACACAACCATTGATATTTTAAAGATGAACTGCTTTCAAATAGATTCATAACAGCAAGTCTTCTCTCTCTATTCAGACCACAAGCTCCTTCAGGACAAAAGCATATCTTCTCTGGCTTTTGAATAACTTACAGTATCTGGCTTAATATGAGCACATACCAAGGATTCAATAAGACCGTGCCTGATCAATTGCCTGGACCAATCACTTATTGCCTGTCATCTTCACCCTCTGGTGTGCACGGACTATCACGCCTTTTGAAGATGAATCACTCAGGAGGGAGTGTCATCGTCACACTTGCATCACAGAAAACTAGCTGTAGGTACCACCTACAGACACTTGTGGTCTACAGTCATGTGTGGCTTGGTCATTTAGAGACGATCAAACTTATTATGACTTTTCTCCAGTGCTAGGAATCGAGTTCCTTAATGTACCCCAATCTATAGTGTCTATTCAAGTCAAGCACCAGAATATAGTTTAAAAATGAAGAAGACAGTCGGAGCTTATTGGAAATGATGTCATTATAACTGAAAAAGAAAAAAAAAAATCCCAACTGAGAATTGAATTGGGTAAACCTTTCTTCTTTACTCATCCTGTTTAATGTACACCTATATTGTATGAGCACTGGTGTGCCAAAGTGAATCAAAATCCAAATGGATGTTGACCACATTTACATCTAGGAGTGATTGGAACAAAAATGTACATATGAGAGAGCTCTCATCAAACTGTATATTTCCCCTCTCCCCACTCACGTCTCAGTACTTCCCCGAGAACTGGGTAAAGGTAAAATCAAAAGAAAGTACTTACATTCTTAAATCCTCTGTAAAGAATCTGGAGCTCTTTCTTGGTAAATTTGCTCTGAGCTTCCAGAAGTTCAAGAGCCTCAGGCCGATGCCTGACAGTGGCCATCTCCAGTTCATCTTCCACGCTGTCTGTAGAGAAAAACAAAAACAAAAAAAGTCTTAAGATCAGTCATGGTTCACCAATGCTTATGGATGATTCTCATACTGCCACTCACTGGTCTTTATATTCCCCAGAGTTTACAATACTAAGCTAAGCTAATTCTACATTATATTTTTTCATACTTTCTAGTCATTACACATTACAATACAAGCATTCTCTGGTACAGTATGAAAAGTGCAAAAACAAAAACAAAAACAAAACAAAACATGAACACTCTTAAAACCTGGGATTTGTGTACATATACCAAATACTAGTTACAAAAATGGAATTTTACTTTAATTACAATCAGCATCACCCTTGTATCATGCATGTAGGAGATAGGAGTCTACTAATACTCAAGGAGGATACCTCTGAAATCAAATATTTCTCCTGGGGCTACAACTAGTTGTCAGATCAAGTGCTGAGTAAAGTAATGAGCTGCCAGTTTGACTGGCATAAACCCAGTCTTCACGGGGGCATACTGGATGGACGAGAGCCTAGGGAAACTTCTGTCTAAACCCGATTCTGCAGCCAAGGGAATCCATCCATAGCTACAGATACATTCTAAAATACTGCACTTTGCTTTGTGAATTGTATTTATCCTGTAATTTCTCTTAGATGCTCTATGCAAAAAGAATTTTGAGTTCATACGAATTTGGGAAATGTTGTAAATATTAACATAGTTTGTGAGCGAAATATAGGAATCTAAGGGTTTTGAGAGGACTGACAACAAAGACTTCTGTTTAACCCAATTGATCCCAAAGGGTATTTATCCACAGAACCCTTTCTCCCCACAGGAAACTTCTGGAACATCTGCACATTTGCCCTAGGGTCATGTACAACACAAGTTGGGAAGTATTGGGATATAGTAGGATCTAGGTGTTTAGGTTGTAAAGTACAGCATCCTTAATTAGGTCCAGCTCCTTTTCAGTGGGGCCCAATGGAGGCTTAAGGAATTCTTCCCACCATAGTCCAGACCACACCTGAGCCAAGGAACTCCTCAGGGACAGAAGCATCAAGGCCCAGTACTAACACCATGAGTTCCTTCCATTTTATTCCTTCCTTTTGGCTACAAATTGCCACCTCAGAAGGGTGAGGCTCAGGAGAAAAGCGTCTTCTCATCAACTCTGGTCCCTGGGCCACGATCACTCCCAATTGCATGTCTCATGTGTCAGTTAGAAATGTAGTCAAAATGTCAGTCATTTTGACTACAAAAGTCACATCACTTTTGGTACTTTACAACGCCACCTCTCTGATATCGGTACCTACTTATTAGCCTGTCTCAGTGCAGTGAGGGGCGAGAGCCCTCACTTAGCAGGGAAACAGAGGTCAGTGGAAGACTAACCTTGGCATGTCCTAATCACTCCCCGCAAGGAGCTTATAAAAGACCAATAATGGTGATAAAACGAATACTTGGAAAGCTTATGTTTGTCAAAAAGAGGAAGAGGAGGCAAAAGCAAGCATTTTGTTTGCACGTTCCATATCATATTAATTTATTTTGGAAGAGTGATATGGAAAAGCTGCAGAATAGTGATGGATGGATAAGAATAATAAAAGAGACGTGAAAAAATGGGAAGACCAACAATAAACTCTGAGCAGATGAGGATAAAATTGATGAGAAAGTAAGTGGAGTGTGCATCTAACGGATGTGAAAAGGCATAAAAGTAGCCAATCAAAGGCAGTTAGGCATTAAAACTTGACCTCAGGCTGGGCTTCATGGAGAAATTAAAAAAAGCCAAAATGGGGCTCCTTTAATTTTCTCCTTTGTTTATCGGAATGAATAAGTTGATTGTACTCAATGAGTCCCAAGCTAGAGAGGATGAAGGAAAATGGTCGTCCCTAGGATTGCTGTTCATCCAATGAATTGGGAGGCGCTATAGTTACTGTAGTTGCCAATGCAGAATGCAGAAACCAATGACACAGAACAGACCTAATATAGGTAACAACAAATAGAAAGGCTGTGATGTAAGCTTCTATACTTGCTTCAGCTAAAGATACTTCTCCTCTCTCTCTTTTCCATCTATTGAAATGCATATGCCTTTTATGATTCAGTTTAAATAATACTCCTTCCTCTCTAAAGTGTTTCCTAATTACTCCACCATACAGAACTAATATGGCTTCCTGGTCAGAGTTCTCACACCCTATCTCCCACTCGCATAGCATGTGAAACACAACACTTTGGTCTGTCCATGTCTGCCTTCCGTTGTGAATTCCTTGAAGACAGGAGCAACGTCTTATGGATCTGTCTCTCCTCTGGACCTAACATAGAGTCTGACAGCATGCAGTCACTCAAGAATGATTTGGGGAATGAATGAATGAGTCAAGAAACAAATGCGGCTGCTGCTAAAGTTTCCATTCTTGTGAAGCCACTTGAACCTTAGCTGCCCTCTAGAAAATGGTTTCTCAAACTGAGGCTGGTGCACCACTGGTGGACCTTAAATGTCTTCTCTGGAATCACTGTTCTCTGGAATCATTGTTCCGAGAAGCACAGCAAAGGCAAAAGTAGAGGAGATTTTAATCAAATTTTCTGAGCAGTCTTTCAGTCATAGCACAACCTCCTCTAGACCCAGTGACCCTTCCACTGAATAGAAGCAAAACCGTGCCCCGATGCCTTGGCCTTTCTTACCATCTAGCCTTCGACAAAGTTTCTTCCCCAGCTGCTGCAGACTTGCAGTCCTGAGGCTGAGACAAAACGGCCCAGGGCTGCAGGGTCAGTGTAATTGAGTTAAGTGTGTGTGACAGGCTGAGCAGCCGTGCCACAGTCAAAGCACCACACTTGAAGTGCCTGCCCGCGGGCTCTCCTGTTTTCCCAGCTGCCTGGTACCTTACTTCTTAATGACTCCTATCTGCCAAAGGGTTGTTTCTATTTCTAGGAGGCTGACAGGCTCTAAAAACATACCTGAAATCATCAGCAATTACCAGCTTATGATAAGTTAAAAAAGCAACACCACTGAACTCAATCAAGGCTGATTCTCGGAGGCAAACTCTGTGGAGAGCACAGCATGAAGCTGCACAGGGCTGCGAGATGCCTGATGTGACGCAGCCACCAGTGAGGACCATGCATTTGAGTGGGGACAATACAGTGCTTAAGATTTATTGAGCTTCTGTTATACGCCAGGGGATGGGCGAGGTGCTCTAATCCTTGCAATAACTCCACGACCAGATATAATTGTCCATGTTTTTCACACATGTGGATGCAGAGTCTCATAGAGGTGAAAAAGTGACTGTCCAGATCAGAGAAAAAGTAGAGAAAAGATTTACACCCATGTCTTTGATGCCAAAGCTTATGTTCTTTGTACTTGGCCACTCATTCTCTCAATACCAACAGAAAGAACAATGATAAAAATAATGACAACACTTCTCTCCTGCACTTTCAAATGTCTCAGAACACTTGACTTTACCCACCGGGTCCATTTCCTATCTCCCACTCTCTCCTTAATCTACTTACTACGGTCTGATGTCTGGCCCTGTTATGGGTTCAATTGTGTCCCTGTGTAATTTGTATGTTGAAGGCTGACATTACTAAATTTGAAGATACAGCCTTAAAGAAGGTAATTAAGGTTAATAGACAGAGAGAGAGAGAGAGAGAGAGAGAGAGAGAGAGAGAGAGAGAGAGAGAGAGAGAGAGTCCAAAGATACATGCACACAGAGGAAAGCCCATGTGAAGACATAGCAAGAAGGCAGCCATCTGCAAGCCAATGGGACAGGTCTCAGGAAAAACCAAGCCTGCTTGCTTCTTGATTTTGGACTTCCCACTTTCAGAACTGTGAGAAAATAAATTTCTGCTGTTTAAGGCGCCCAGTCTATCGCATTTTGTTAGGGCAGAGTCAGCACAGTAATATACCCACCTGTAGTCAAATGACATACAACACTAAAAAGACAGGTCTTGTTACTCACAGTTTGCCCAGTGAGGGCTGGATAATCTGTTAGTCAGCCGTATCATTTAATCTTTACAATATCCATCCAGAGAATGATTATCATCCTAATTTTATAGATGAGACAAGTAAGGCTGGGAGGTTCTAAGTAACTTGCTCAACATCAGGTGGCTAGCCAGTCTTGAAGAGATAGGTATCTTTAGCACCCTGCAGTCCAACTTTTTAGGCATTCTGATGAGATTGCTAATAGAGACCACACTGTAGAGAGCTTTTGCTCTAAGCCCGGCTACATATTATCTCATTCTGATACTGATAAAAATTCTGTGAGATATCTGTTATTGCCCTTATTTTATAAGGAAGAAACTGGGACTCACAGAGCTCAAGCAACTGAGTCAAGGTCACTCAGCTAGTAATTCTCAGAGCTGGGATTGGATGCCTGGCTTTTCAACCCCGAAGGTCATGAGTTCAGTCAATATGCTATTTGAAATGGTAACAGTTCTGTGTTTTGCTCTAAAATCCTAGGAGATAGAAGATTTTAGACACAAATCAGGTGCCCACTGAACCCCCAAATGCCTCAGGGGAAACGTGCCTGGGCTCCTTGGGGTGATCACAACGATGGTGGTTCATATGATGATTAGAAACACGTCAAATAAGATGCAGAAGTGATGGGATCTCAGAGCTGGAAAGAACATGAAAGGTTGTTTGGTTTTCCTCATTTTATCACTGAGAAATTTAAGTTGAGGGAGACTGAGGGGTTTGTCTGGGATGAAAAGCAGCACCAGGTGGGACTGTAGCCTTCTGAATCATCTCCAGGCCTCTGCAAACACATATCTTACTGATCTGCTAATTCCAGGGCTGTCTTTGCATCCTGAGACAAGCTGAATACAAATAGTATGCTAATTCATGCATCTTCTAACAGATTTCATTTTAATCAGGCAATAAATTCTCCAAGCCAGACACCCTGAGCTTCCTGGTTGTCTCTTTTTGTCCTTTGTTCCTTAGATTTAAGTCTCTCAAGGGCTGAGGTAGTTCTATACCCGAGCCAACAGTCCCCTTAGGCCACGACACAGTTGGACAAGAAAGTGGAATTCAAATCACCTGGGAACAACAGGATGGGTTCTAAAAATAGTTGTCTTTCTTCCCTTTCTCACAGTTTCTCTTGAAATACAGTAGAAGCTTATTACAGCCCGACTCATAACTATAGAAACTTCCCTTTTTTTTCTTTTTAATAAATTTTTATTGGGGAATATTAGGGAACAGTGTGTTTCTCAAACTTCTCTTTTTGAGGTCAAACCATATCCTCCAGAACAGAACCTCAGAACATCTTGCTTTACAAACATGACAATGACATGTTTGTAAACCAGGCTTATAATGAGGGAATAAAACCACTTTCTGAAAAATAATGTCACTTTCTTTAAGAAGGTGGTTCAGTACTATCATGCAGGGACTCAGCTCCCGCTCCTCACACAAGAACGTGGGATACGATAAGGCCAGAAAGGAACACCCACGGAGCCATGGATAGGGGAGTCATACCACTATATTCTCGTTGGCGGCTGGTCGAGACACAAAAACAAACATCCGCCAGTACCCCCAGCGAGGGGTCTTCCTGCACCCCCGTCTTGCTGGTGGCCAAGGGAGAGGCGGGAAGTAGGATCCACACGACCCACAATCCACCATCCGCTTGCTAACCGCAATCCCCCATCTGCTTCTCTGCCAAGCAACCAACCCCCTTGCCAGCATAGCCACGGCAGTTATATTAGTGGCCAATGGCTAACCGGTAGCAGCTGATGGCCACCCAGCCACAGTAGATGGCCATCTGATGATAGCTGATGGCCATCTAATAACCAAGCCAGCACCTTCCCATGTGAGGACGAGAGCCTGGAAACTGCTCTCTGGGACTCTGTCCCCACAAGTACGTAGGCTACATACATAGAAATAAATTCTTGCCTCATCACAGCAGGAAACATCGTAGGCCCTTTTGCCTCCATGTCTTCTGCCAAGGGTCTGCCAGACTACTGGCTAAACCAGCCAAAAGCATCAAATTGGGCACACTGAAAGTGTTCAATAAAAAAAAAATGAAATGAATGCATAACCATTTGAAACATCCCAATAGTGGGGATCATTTTTCAATAAACATGACTCTCCTTTTTCAAAAAGAGTTTCCATTTTCATTATAAAAAGATCATAAATACTATAACTTTCAAATTCTATTTGAGCTGAATGTGATTTGTGTAGGCAAAGATTTAGTCAGCTTGACTTACATTGCTTTATCTCATTTATAAATATACCCTCTGAGTCTTTCCTTCTAATGTTTACTCTTCATTAAATTGGTTTAATAGTGACTTGATCAGGATGGCAATAACATCATGATGAGAACGATTACCTTCTAATGATGTGCTGCATGTTATTATCTAGAAGCTGGGTCCAGTGGCAGGTATTGAAGGAGAGTTTGACTAATTTCACCTCAGCTTTTAGCTTTACACTAAACAATGCTGCAAGATTCTTGACTATAACATTTGGAAACTACCTCTGAGAAATTATGGAATAAGAAGGAGATACTATTGTTTGTTTCATGTTCAAGTTTAACACATCAGGAGAAAGATAAAGGTGCCTAGGGGAAGATTTCCAAAGATATTTTACATAACACAGGTATCATTTCTTTCCTCCCTTCCTTTTGGACATCAAAAACTTGTAGAGGCATAAATTAGGTGCCATATACTCAGAATACCCCTTAATTCCACCCTTCATAATGCTCAAAGGGGTTGGCATAATCAGTTGAGGAAACGGGTGTTTAGGAGCTAAAGAATTTGCTCAAGTCTGCACAGCTACATAGCTGATACGAGGTCAGACAATTAAGTTTGCGAACTCATCCTAGAAAAAGTGCTACATGACTCATTGCTGAATATCACTACAGTCACCTTCAAAGTACCGCCCACCTTGGGGAAACTATGCACCTACGCCAGCGCCTACTCCATCCTTCAAAGCAATTTGGGAACTCTTTTTCTGGAATAGCCATCAGAGCTATAGTCGTATTACCCTGGATGTCCTGAATGCCATCAAAATGTCTTCCTTTCAATATTCCCTTTATCTTCGGGTAAAGAAAGAAGTCATGGGAGGCCAGATCAGGTGAGCAGGGAGGGTGTTCCAATATAGTTATTTGTTTACTGGCTAAAAACTCCCTCTCAGACAGTGCCCTGTGAGCTGGTGCATTGCCGTGATGCAAGAGCCATGAATTGTTGGCAAAAAGTTCAGGTTGTCTAACTTTTTCACACAGCATTTTCAGCACTTCCAAATAGTAAACTTGGTTAACTATTTGTCCAGTTGGTACAAATTCATAATGAATAATCCCTTTGATATTAAAAAAGGTTAGAAACATCGTTGCAACAAGTTACTGAACTTTATTGTCAGACCTCCTAAGTGGGGGAGCTGGGATCTGACACAAACTGTCTTTCTTCTTCCTGCTTTACTATTTGACTTCTCTGGATGGAGAGTTCACACCTAGGCCACTTGTTAAATTTAGCCAAGTTCAAATGCTTCATCTCAAGCTTATAAAGGCCTGGGAGCCCTCTGAACTGTTCTTGTCTTCACAACCATTCACACATCCACCCACCAGGAGCTATTTTCAGGCACACACGGAGAGTGTATGAGCAATAAATTCCAAGTTGATCATGAACAGCCCACGAGTAGAAGGCAACCCATCCATCTGAAACACTGCGGAGTCCTGCACATCCTTGACCACCTTGAACAATTGGGACCCCCCCCCCCCAATTTTTGTGAGTGAGACATGTGTTTCTTCAACTCTGGCCCTAAAAGTATGTTAGGGCCAAAAAATGCCCTTTACAGTACTTTATCATATTTAATATTTATATATCACCTGGAAAATGAAAAATCCTTTGACAATGGCCAATTATTGTGAACATCTTCTGTTAAAAAAGGTTGTTGGCAATAACATTGCATTTTCCATCCCAGGAGAACTTGAATCATTTTGTAATTTTGTGATTGAATTCAATTACTTATAAAATATAACTACTCAGAGGAAAATTACGTGAGCCATTTCTTATAGCACATATGAACAAATTGTCTATACCTTATTTAGAAACATAAGTAACTCTTTACACAGCTTAGATTTTAAAATATAATCACCTAATTGGAATGCTTATATTAGCACTAACCATATGTAGAAAATCATGAACAGCCCCTTATGAAAAGGGTATTATTTCATAGGTGATAGGTCTTACTTGCTTTTTGGTAAATGAAGGAAACAAATATTATATTATCAGTCATTATACACAGAGAGAAAATCTACAATAAAAATCTGGGATAAGGGGAGAAGGAAACAAGGAATGTGATTGCACTTGCACGTAGAGGCTGACTGAGAAGATTGATATTCTAGGATACTCTTGTTCCCAGGAAAGGCAACAGCTGAGCGAGATTATGATCAAAGAGAAAATTTTAAAAAGGAGTGAAACACAGAGAGAGGTAAAGAAAGACAGTCCGTAATAGTTCACTAAATTAAAAATGCCCTCACAAAAGTTTCTCTTGAATTTTGATAAACTTTCTCCTGTTTGCCTTAGAAATGTAATAATAATAGCAAACCACTCTATAGCATTTGTTCTGTGTAAGCACTTTACATACATTAACTCATACAATTCACATCAGCACATGTTATTCTGTTCTCAAGATGAAGACACTGGCACAGAGAGATTAAGTAACTTGCCCATGGTCACACAGTAGCAGAGCCAAAGTATGAACTCTAGAAAGTCGTTCCAGGGTTCATGGAATTCACTCTTCTACCACCTTTCTCGGAAAAGAGGGAGCATGGTGCCTCACTTACCTAGAAATCACATACCAAACCAAGATTCAGAAAATTAATAACAAAAGGGCTCAAAGTAAAAAATAGAGTGATGTTAAAATTCACAGTACCTTGAATCCAGCCCCTTACTTTGTAAATGTACATTTAAATACAGAGCCTTAGCTTTTGTGGTTGTAAATCAGACCCTTGGGCGCTTCAGAGCACAGACCCTGGTCTTCGTGACTCCCTAGCGTAGCACTTTGACAAATACCTGTCACAGTGTCCTTTATCAGTAAGAGTGTCCCCATCCTTACTGTATTCACAATTTTAATAAGTTCTGACTTATTAAAGGTGGAGGGGAGGGGGGAGGGGCACACACTAGAAGGAGACCATGAGCTACACGAATAACACCTAACATTTGACGGCTAGCTCTTTGCAGTAAATGAAATAATTTGCACTTTTATTATTATAAAATGATAAATATTGTTGCCCTGCTTTTATAGAAGAGGAAATTAGTGTTGGGAGGAATGTTGTAACTTTATAAAGGACATAAAAATAGGAAGTTATGGAGTCAGGACCTGAACCCAAATTTTCTGACTCTAAATTCTAGAACGGACAGCTGATGGCCTGAGAACAAAGGAGGGAACATAAAGTGGAAAAGGCACCATGAGGATATTACAGCAAATAATAGTAATAATAAAATAGTCAATGACCAATTTTGATCTTTAATTATTAGGAGAGGTTTTATTCCATTTAATTTATTTCAGCAGGTTAGCTGTGGTTGACACATTTTAAAAAGATTGTTAATTTAAAAATTTTACTTTAAAAAACCCTATTGTAAAGGAATGCATACATTAAAATTTTATTTATACAAAATATAATGTCTGATTTATAAGATGTTAGTGTGCTGTGTGTGCTTTAGAAAGGAAGCAAAACAGAATCTATTACCTATGGAGTTAAAAATGGTTTGGGTACGTTTAGTGACAAGACACTTGGTGGCATATTTGGGGCTAATATCCATGGTGACAGTAACATTCTGCCACAAAACATTTATCCATCATGGCCATGTTTAAAACTGAGTGTTCGGAAAACTGAGCAGTGATCTAGGTTTTGTTATTTTTTTTCCTCTAGATTTAAGCTAGTTCCTTGGTTCAGAGCAAGTTATACTACTTAGTCCAGATATCAGGAGGACATTTATTGTGTGACGAGGATAAGTTACTAAAAAACTCTGTGTGCCTTAGTTCTCCCATATGTTTAATGGTTTAAAAATGAGCAGGAAATCGTACTGAACAATACAGTATAGGGTGATGGTGGACATTAAACAAGACCCTACATGTCTCTGGCACATAGTCAGCACCTGATCATAGTGTTGTTGTTATTATTTGTGACAGTATTAGTATTAATCACGGTAACATCTAGCGTCATCTTTAACGTGATAAGCAGAGCAGTGCCTGGGAGCATTCATTCCAGTGAATTATTTAGTTCTCCAAAGTTTGGTTTTTCCTGGGCTTATTTCTCAGCTGATCCTGGACAATGTATTTAACCTCTCCAAGCTTCAATTTTAAAATCTATAAACTGGGGATAATACGTCTATCAATTTCAAAACAACTCATAAAGTTGTTTGAGAGATTGCATTATTTACTGACATATAGTAATTAACCAATGAAGGACAGCTGTTCTGATTATTCGTGATTATTGCATACCTACAAGTGAGTCATTGTTCTAGAATCTTTGGGAGTGAGGGCTCTGTTACTACACTTCTTGAGTGTGCATCTCTTTTCTGACTTTGTTAGCTATGTGACCTTGGGTAAGGTGCCTAGTCTCTCTAGGTCTCATGCATAAAAGGGATATAATAACAGCACCTACTGCAAAGAATTGTGAAGTTGAAATGAATGTGTAAAAAGCATTTAAAATAGAGCATGGCACATAGTGTTTAACATGTCAATTATTATTATTATCTCATTTAATTATTAAAAAGTCCTTTGAGGTGAGTGTTATTTTGTTCATTTTATCAGGATAAATTGAAGTCCATGGAGGTTGATCCACTTGTCCAAGGACACACACTAAGAATTATTCCATCAGTCACCAAAACCCTTGCCTCCTAAATTTCACATTCAGAAGTTCTCTTTGCAGAGATTCTGCACTGACCCACTATTGATAGTGGGACCCACGGGCCACCTGGGATCCCTTTGGGACCTTTATATTGTTCCAGTTTGGTATTGACATGAGATAAAGGACCATTTTTTAGAATGGAATTTGTGTCAATAACCTCACTTTAATGCCTGTCATTTCCTCCCACACATCTTATGATGCTATATCATACACAGACAAAGCCTGCATTGTCAACTGGTATCCTTTTGCTTCCACTATTTCCTCTACATGGATCTGCCTTTCTTCCTTCTCAACCATCTCTCTCTATTCTCTTTAAGTTTCATCTTAATGGGGACAAGACTGCAGAGAGGAGAAGCCTCCTCAGATTTCCGTGTAGCATGTATGCTTGACTGCTGTCAGCTCTCGTTGCTTTGTATCTCATTGACCTGCTTGGTATGTCATTTCTTCTGTAATGTGAACATCTGGAGGCAAGAGATCTATCTCTGTTATCATGTTACCACTAATGCCTAGCATGGCTCTCAACATTAGAGATCGTTCGTTCATCTGTTCATTCATTCATTCATTCATTTATTCATTCATTCAATATTTATTGAGTGTGTATCATGAGCCAGGCACACTTTACGTACTGTAGACACTGGAGTGAACAAAAAAGACAAAATTCTTGCTTACATGGACCTTAAATTCTAGTGGAGTGTTGCTAATAGAACATCCAAGTGGAGCTGTCAACTGAGTGAATGGATATACGGGTCTGGAGTTGAGAAGTACAGTCTGGACTAAAGATACAAATGTCAGAGTGATATTTAAGATCGTGAAACTCAACGAAATAACTAAGTGAGTAAATGCTGACAGAGGAGAGTAATTATTTTATTAAATTAAGGAATACATAAAGAAATTAGAAGGGTCAGAGAATGCTGGGGACTCTAGAATAGGCAAGCCCTAGACAGGACCAGCCTAGAAATTCTCTAGGTTTTAAGAATTACTTCTAATGGTGGGTATTCCCTCCTGGGAGCCCGTCTCAGAGCTACCTGCTTATAATGATGTTCATCAGGAAGAAAATAACTGAGCCGTGTGGCTATATTTAACACTCATTAACACAGGCCCAATTTCTACAATGGTCTTCACATTTCCTTCATGTTTTAAAACATTTGTTCATAGGAAAGTGGTGTCTTTCTCTGAGTCTTTTTTCCCTCAGCAGCCAGGGGCAGCTTGAATGTTATTCATCACGCCTCCTGAATAATGGTGCCTAAACTCATCTTCGTGGGACCAGGATGTGGCAGTCATGGTAAAAATCATGGAATCTTCCATTGTGTCACTATGTGGAAAAAGAGTTGGCTGTGACCTCTGTGAACCAGGAAAGAAAGCTATGAAACAATAAGGCATGGTAATTCATTGCACGGACGCAGCTCTATATTCCACACAAGCATGTAGGCTCCTGGTAGACGGGATCTATGCTTGGCTTATTCATGGTTGTAACCTCAGCACTTAGGACGATGCCTGCCATGGAGCAGACACTGATAACGATTTGTGAAATGACTAAATGACCTGGGCTTGAGTCCAGCTCTGCGCAAGTGGGGCAACTCACTTAATACTTCAAATCCTTAGCCTCCTTGGTTGTTAAGTGGTGATAGTAATAGCACTTGAATAATAACTGTAAAGATTAACTGGAATAATGTATGTAAAGGGTTTTGCATAATGTGTGGTGCATCATAGGAATCCATGTACATGCTTTCTGCTCTTACGATGATTTTATCAGCAGCCCTTCTAATATCTGCTCACCTAAAGCATTGATTAATTTCATACTGTCACTGAGATCAATTAAATATGATTTTCATTACCTCCAGGAGTACTCACTGGAGAATATGCCACCTCCAAGCAGATTCAGAGAACACTACAATGTACTGTGGAATTGTTTTTCTACCTAAAGTTTCAAATGAGAATGTTTTGCTGAAAGTGAATAAGGTTTCCTCTATTCATTCATCTCCAGGACTTGTCTTTTTGTTGTTGTTCTTTTTTCCCCCTGAATGCCCAAGCAAAGATGGGCCTGTATTTCTGTACAGTGATTCTACCCATCATACTTGCTCCTCTATGTCCCCTGACAAGAAAGCAATTTGTAAGTAAGAGGGTTAACCTTTAACCCTGCAATCTAAGCAGATAACACAGCAATCTTCTGTATTTTAGAGAACTGGTGGAGTGCAAAATTAAGTCTGCTTGAAGTGTTAGGCTTCCATTTCAATGGTCTAAAAGAAACCAGCAGAAGTTGTCATTGACTGGACTCATGTGTAGCCAAAATATTACATTTTAGGTCAATCCAAATGGAAAATTGATATCTATGACTTCTATTAGAAATGCATGAATGACCAATTATGAAATCATTAATAAAAGAGAAAAAAAACAAGAAAGCATTTGTTTATCTAAACTTCTGTGTAGCTTCTTATAAGTTGTCATCCCTCTACCCCTTTTAGCCTAAATCAATAGAAAATAGTGGAAAAATCAAGTGGGAAGAAAAACATTTCATCGTACAGGTAACCCCCCCCCCGAAAAAAACAACAAAACAAAAACAACTATACATCTATTAACAATAAAGCTTGTTTCAAGAATGGCTTGTGTTCTTCAGACTCTTTAAACCAACATGTATAAATGAAATGATCATCTTTTCTTAACTTTAATGGCCTTTTCTGTTCCTTACCTTGCTTAATGCCACCAGGATCGTTTTGGTGGAATCACGTTGTCCAATTCCTATCTTTCACTCAATACCACCATTTTTTCCTCAGTGTTTCCAATTACTCCTTCACTACATGTTTCAAGTCCATCCCCTCCCTTCTACAACTATCTCCTTATTTTTAGGCATTTCTCCTTTCCTGTGAGCAGGAGGTATAGTGGTGAAGACCAGAAGCTATAGCATCATACCATTTAAGGTGAAATTCCTGCTTTGACAGGGAGTTAATTGCGAAGTCTTGGGTTAATGATTTAATTTCTTTGTTTAATTCTCTCATTTAAGTGGGTATTATATGATTTATTTTTGTCATTTTCTTACTATGAATTTTGATTGTTTCCTTGATTCACAAAGCAAAACATAACTAGCTTTTGCTGACAGTTTTGATAACCTGTCCGGGTCTTGTTTTCAAATGTTACATTTGATCCATTGCTCATCTTTCCCTGACTTTATGTTCATCATCAGTTCTTCTAGAGTTGGACTTGTGCTCAGTTCTCTCAACTGTTGGATGGCTCTAGCTATCTCAAACACCAATCAAGACAAAGATTCATTCCCCATTTTGACCAGCAATCCAACTTCTGGGTATATATCCAAAGGAAAAGAAAACAGGATTATCAAAGTGATATCTGTGCTCCTTTGTCTATTGCAGCATTTTTTCACAATAACAAAAAAATGAAAACAACCTAAGTGCCCATCAATAGATGAATGGATAAAGAAAATATGGTAGATATACAGTGGAATATTATTTAGCCATGAGAATGAAGGAAATCTGTCAATATAAATAAAACCTGAGGGCATTAGGCTAAGTGAAATAGCCAGACAGAAAAAGAGAAATGCTTTATGGTATAACTAATATGTGGGCTCTCAAGAATAATAATAAATAAAATAAAGTCAAATTCATAGAAACAGAGAAAACAGTGGTTGCGAAGGGTTGGCGTGTGGTGGGAAATAGGGCGAGGTTGGACAAACTTCCAGCTGTAAGATAAATAAGGTTTGAGGATCTAATGTAAAACATGATGACTTTAGTTGATAACACTGTATTGTATAATTGAAGTTTTCTAAGAGAGTCAAACTTAAATGTTCTCACACACATGCACACAAAAGATGTGAATTGATGGATGTGTTAATTAACTAGACAGAGAGAATACTTTCACAATGTATACAAATATTATCACTATGATGTACGCTTTGAATATCTTACAATTTTATATTTCAAATAACTCTATAAACCTGAAATGAAAATAAATAAATAAAGCCTTGGATGACTCCCCATTGCTTTCCTTTACAAGTCAAGTCCAGACTTATGTTGGCAGCTAGGACCTTTGAACGCTCGCCCCAGCTCACCTTTTCAGGCTGCTTCTCTTCCCTACGTCTCATTCCTTCTGTTTTAAGTTTCATCTTTTCAAGTACCTGGAATGCTCCTGCTTTTTCTGCCTCCATTGAAATGGCAATTTTTTTCCCCAAGGTCCTGCTGGAATGTGACCTCTTTGTGAAATACACCGAGGTGAGACTCAGTCTCCTCTCTGGGGGTCCAGCTGTGATCATCATAGTATTAGTAGCATCATAGCATCAGCAGTCAACCTTTATGGACCACTTACTAGCCAGTCACTGTGGGAAACACTTCACGCACTCATTTAATCCTTTGAGCAAACATATACTATTTACTACTATTATTTCCACCTTACACATGAAGAAATTGAAGCTCAGAAAGGGTAAGCAACTGACTTAAGTTTTCTATAGCTACTTAGACACAGAACCAGGATTTGAACCAAATAGGCTAATCCCAGAAGTATCACTTTTAACTTCGTAACTCAAATACCTCGCTAGTATTGACTCTCACAGCATTTTATTTGTATTCATTATATCTGAGTGATCTATATACATGTCTATTTATTTCAATAGAAGCTCAGCCTTCAGATGTAGTGCTCTATGTGTTCCCCTCCTCCTGGCACTATTCCTTTTTACATAGGTAGTTGTGCTCCATAAATGTCTGCCATATCTAGGTGAAATCTTCTAAACCTACCAGCAGAAATCCACTGTCCTGGGACTCCTGCTTCTGGCTGTCCTATACCACAACTCATTCATAAATTAAAGAAGATTCCTCCTAGATACATCATGGACCAGGAAAAAGAATACCCATCTTTCTGTGTCACTAAATACCTATGTGACTTTGGATAAGCCACTTAATCTCTGCATTTTTCAGTTTGATAAATGAAGACTGTAACCCCTGTGATCTGTCGCTCTCCCAGTTTTATGAGGGTGAAATGAGATGATCAAGAAGAAGAATTTTAAAACCTATAAAAGACCACACAAAGGGATGGGGCAACTATTATAACTAGTAAAACACATAGTTTACAGTAAGTAAATCATAGTGCTGATTGGTGCTAAATCTGGGTTAAATGGAGTTTCTAACTTTTTCCACTTTTTGCCTTTCATGGGTAGTAAAATACCATGAAAAAAGGAAATGTGCACTAGCTTTGAAATATCCATTTGTCATAGCCAGAAGCAAGCAATGCCATCTCAATGGCTCCTGAGATCTGGAAGGGGACTTGAGGGACAGTCTGTGTTTCTCATTTGCACATGGTGAGACTGAAGTCCAGAGAGAGGAAACAACTCAGTCAAGGTGCTACCACAATAGAGGCATAGAGGCTACACAAATGTGTCCTATGTTGAGTAGGTAAGTGGAAAAAGACTCGGTCTTATTTTTATTTTTATTTTTTTTGTTTGTAAAATGATCAAAACAATGACCATAACTAGAGAACTGGTAAAGTGCAAAGACTCTGGATCTCAATTGCTGGATTCCACCCTTGTCCATCTTACCAATGAGGTGATGCAGGCAAATTAATTAACCTCTTATCCTTCAATTGCCTACTCTGTACAATGGAATAATAAAGAATGTCCATTTTATAGGATTACTTTTAGGATATAACAAGTCAAACTGTGCAAAGCACTTAGAACCATACCAGTCACATAGTAGGTGCTAGATGTTTGTTAAACAGACAATAACATTAGAGAATTTGATCACAACATTTTTTTTGAGCCCATACAGGTGATGAAATTGAAGGACCTTGCTTTATATTAACACTTGCCAATTAAGTTTACAAACCTTCACAGGTTATACTTCTATTCTTCCAAAAATTTTCTGACTATATATGCCCAGGTCAGAGCTTTTAGCTAAAGTCACTAAGGAGCTAGCATGAGATTAATTAATTGCCAGAAGGTTAAACATTTTATTTTTAATTTCCTGGAGGTTACTGTTGTATTTTCAGTTGGCAGCATGGAAAACAAATCTTCCAACAGCCAAACACTGATTGTTTCTCAGCCAAGAGAGGCATTTAAAACTTTCCATGATCAAAATGCTACCAGGAAAAACACAACATTGAAATGGTATGCTCTATTTGATACCAAAAATCTGAAGTAAAGTTAAGAAGTTATGTTTTTCAATTATTCACAGCAATATGTTGATGGTGGCTTCTGGGTTTTGAGTAGTTTGGCCTCACAATGACCTTGCTGCTTTGCTAGCCTGTGTCCGCTCCAATCAACAACAACAAAACAACCCTGGAATGAAGCTTTAATTTGGTGAACCAATTATGTTGATTGAAATAAGGAAACTGAGATTTTACTGGGTAGATGTTATTATGAAGCAAATTTAAATAAAAGATATGCATACCAATACAAATACACACGTAATCAAGTGTTTATAATTTTTTTTTTTTTTTTTTTTTTTTGCATCTGTTCCTTACTATTATCTAGGGAGTAACCTTTTGTCACCATAACATGCTTTGGACAAATAGGGAAAATAATTACTTTAGAGAAAAGAACTGAGACATGGAGAGATAAAGTGAGTTACTCACTTATTCAATCAGGAGCTACAGCCACAGACTGTATCGGTGTTCATAGAGTAGAGTTGCTAGGGATTTCTTGACACTAAGTCATTCATGAAATGGCTAGTTAAAGTCCTGAATCCTGTAATTATCTACTCAATATCAACATGCAGGTATGAGCCAGTTGTCAGCCTCCAAGATGTCATGGATTTGGAAACAAATTTACAAGAAGAAGAGCAGCATGACTAACTCAAGAATTGTCACTGGTCCTATAGGTCCCTAACTTCTGACTCAAAATGCATATGGAATCTGGAAAGCATATCCATTTGGCCTTCAGAGCCACCCTCTATCCATGCTGTTTTGGATCTGGGAGGCTGACCTCTGTGGATGTTATCTGCCCTTCTTGTTCTCTGGTTTCCTATTGGGTTTGGCCAATGGGAAGTCCCAACAGGAGACCAGCGAGGAGGAAAAGAAAGAGATTGTGATAGTCTTTGGGCTCCCCCCTTGGTGGCACTGGATTGATAGTGGCTGCATTTCTCTTCCAAGGGCCAGAGTCCCTGCTGTGAAGACTTCTCTGATAGTTGTAGTTACAATTGGGGCATTCTTCATCGTCTGGTAACCGGCAGTCTATAAGTAGCTTTCTCTCTCACTAGCACTGGGTGCTTCACCAGTCTTGTTGGGTGCAGAAACCCTGCCCACACCTTTGGAAATAATCCCTTCATGAAACTCCCCTCAACTGCCCCATTGAAGTGTGCCTTGTGTTTCTTGCCTGGACCTTAACTGATACCAAATCATAGAATTTCAGTGCTGAAAATTACTGGACTTGGAGTCAAGCTTTGTGATTTTTTGAGCAAATGATTTCCCTTCTCTAGATCTCAGTTTCTATCGGTATATTAGGCTGGTGCAAAAGTCATTGTGGTTTAAACGCTTAAAAATTATTGCAAAAACCGTGATTACTTTTGCACCAACCTTATAAAAAAGCGATATTACTTATAACAGGTTATGCTTATTGTTGTTGCTGTTATAATAGGCTATAACACTGATAACATTTAAAATATGATGACGTCTTGCTTAGACAGTATCTAGTCCAAATGAACCCTTCTATGTGCCAATCTCGTGAAATTGGCCTTCTCTTTCTTTCTTAACTTTTCCAGTAAGGATTCTTCTATTCATATGAGAATCCCATGTCTTGCAGTCATTCAATATTAGTATCTGTATCAGGATAATATTAAAGGGATTAAAGGGATTTTGGGTGTAGGTTTTATTCCAACTTTTGGTTGTGTGATTCTGCACAAATCATTATAACATTTTTGTCACAGTTGTGTCAACTGTGAAATGGGGACGTAAGCTTTACCTTTCTGGAGGCAGATGGCCAGATCTAATGCTTTGCCATGTTTCTTTCCAATATGAAATTTATAATTTATATTATGAAAAAGAGCTACAATTATAGGCCTAAAGGCATATATTGAGTAGATAAATATAGGATTAAAAGTTTAGCTATTTCATGGATAGCTTTAGTACCAAGAAATCCCTAGCTACTCTATTCTATGTGAGCACAAATACTTTTTCTTTAAAAAATAAATGCTCTCAATTTGTATCATGGCTGTATCTCCTCACTGGATAACTGAGTAATTCACTTTACCTTTCTATGCCCCAGCCTGATAAAGTAATGAAGATAGCCAGCTCTGGAGTTAGAATCCAATCTCTGTTATTTGGGAAAGTTGTTTTACTTCTCTGTCCTCAATTTCTCAGCTATTATATGGGGAAAATACTACCCTGTTTCCCCGAAAATAAGACCTAGCTGGACAATCAGCTCTAATGCAACTTTTGGAGTAAAACTTAATGTAAGACCCAGTATTATATTATATTATATTATATTATATTATGTTATGTTATGTTATGTTATGTTATGTTATGTTATGTTATGTTATATTATATTATATTATATTATATTATAATCTAAGACCCAGTCTTATATTATAGTAAAATAAGACCAGGTCTTATATTAATTTTTGCTCCAAAAGACGCATTAGAGCTGATTGTCTGGCTAGGTCTTATTTTCGTGGGAGCAGGGTATTTCTTGGGAGCAGGGTATTTCATGGGAGCAGGGTATTTTGTGGGAGCAGGGTAGGGAGCAGACCTACCTCAGAAGGTGGATGGGAGTATCAATTGAGTTAATACTTGTCATATGTTCATATCCATGTTGTTTCATGTGCTAAATTTTTTGCATGAACTATCTTGTTTAGTTCCCACAACAACCATTTTTCTAATGGTCTTTCTTCCTGTATCATGAACAAACCATGTGATTTTCCTCCTGAGGAACTGTGTGTGCACTTGCTGTTTTCTCTTTTTTGGGACTCTCTCTGAAAACTCTCACACTACCAGCCTCCTCTTGGTCTCAAATGTCACCTCATCAGCGAGGCAGTCAAATTAGCTCCTCTACCTGAATTCATTTTCCATCATATTACCACAGATTTACTTCCTTTATAATAGTCATCTATCCTGAGTTTTTCTTTGTTTTCGTGTTTATCATTTCTCTTCCTATATAAGCTCCAAGAAGGCAGTGAACTGATGCCGTACTCTCTGCCCTAAAGCTAGTGCCTAGAATCCCACTTGTCACACAGAGTCTCTCAAAAAAGTATAGTGGTAAGATTTCAGTCTTCTTTATGGCCGAGTAACACTCCATTGTATAAATGTACTACACTATCTTAATCCAGTCGTCTACCGATGGGCATTTCATTTGTTTCCATGGCCTGGCTATTGTGAATAGTGCTACAGAGAAGGGTTATCACTTTGTGAGAAGTATTGTGGAATGAATGACTAAGTAAGGAAACTAAGGAGTCAGTCAGAGATTTTTTTCTAAATAACTCCAGGCATTTTGTTTAGTAAGAGGCACAATAGGAATGCAAATGAATGCCAGGAGGACACTAAACCCGAGACTGCCTCCATTTTCCTCTTTTAATAGTTGTTGAAGGGATAATGAGGGTCTGAGCAGGAGCGCTACCACAAGAGATGAAAAGAAGTTAATTTAAAATATATTTCAGAGAAAAATTAACCAGAGTTGAGTGACCAATAAGATGGTGGGTGGGGGCACATAAAACGGAGAGAAGCTGATTCTAACTTCAGCAACTACACAGCTAGTGACGCCAAGGAATAATATAAGTAACTTGGGGAGAGGGATTGCACGATGATGATCAGGCTATTACATCTGGCTGGCACTCTCCCTGCATTCTGGCCTGGGTGTTTAAAGTGCTGTGGGCACAATTGACTACACAGGGGGCGGGGCCACAAATGTGATAAAGCTAATCCTTAACTTATGGTATAGCCAGGCTCTGGCACCATCCCATTTCTCATTCGCGATGGGCAGAACTTACTAACGTCAGTAGGAAGACATTCTAAAGGCTACATTAATTCTCACAAGATCATATCCATCACCCCTGTTCAGCTACTAGTCAGGCTGCTCCATTGGAGGTCATTGCATAGACCTGTCACCGCCTTCTGAAAGCCATGTTTGTTGTGCCCCAAACTTTGCCAAGGCAGTTGGGCTTTGATATTTGTCTGACAGTATTCTCACACATCAAAGTCAAGATGTGAGGTTTAAAATACGAGTTGGGGCTTATAATTTGTGCTGTTTGTTAAAGATGAGTAACACGTTTGATTTTTAAAAATTTAAGAATGTCTATGGTTTTTCCTGTAGAAAATCTTTGTCATGTACTACTTCTTTTAATACTTCCATTTTAGGCACAAAGAGCAGAAGGAATGTTTAAGTCTGCATTTAACAAATTACTATAAAATGTATATAATTTCCAAATATTGAGGCTATTAAGTCCTCAATATTTTTGAGGCTATTAAGTCCTCAAGTTTTTTGTAACAAAATACTCAGGAGATAATATGCACGATGTGTCTAAATATTTGAAAAGCCAACCCAAAAAACAATTTTCTAATATACATTGAGAAGTTTGCATTCACATAATTAAATTCTTTCATCCAATAATTTCAAAGTTGGGAGAAAACTATCTAAAAAGCATACATAGGTATATGTATATACGAGGTCTGTCAATTAAGTTCGCGAACTCATCCTAGAAAAAGTGCTACATACCTCACTGGTGACTATCACTGTGGTCACCTTTGAAGTACTCCCCTCAGGAAGCTATGCACTGACACCAGCTCCTAGTCCTCCCTTCAAAACAATTTTGGAACTCTTTTTCTGGAATGGCCATCAGAGCTCTCATCATATTACCCTTGATGTCCTGAATGTCATCAAAATGTCTTCCTTTCAATATTTCCTTTATCTTTGGGTAAAAAAAGAAATCACGGGGGCCAGATCAGGTGAGTAGGGAGGGTGTTCCAATACAGTTATTTGTTTACAAGCTAAAAACTCCCTCACAGACAGTGCCCTGTGAGCTGGTGCATGGTCGTGATGCAAGAGCCATGGATTGTTGGCGAAATATTCAGGTTGTCTAACGTTTTCACACAGCCTTTCAGCACTTTGAAATAGTATAAACTTGGCTAAAACTGTTTGTCTAGTTGGTACAAATTCATAATGAATAATCCCCCTGATATCAAAAAAGTTTAGCAATATCATTACAGCAAAGTTTAGCGAACTTAATTGTCAGACTTCTTATATGCACAGATATGTTTATCTCAGTGCTACTTATATTATGGGGTAAAAGGTAAAAAGGTGAAAATATCTAAATATCCATAAGCCAGGGGATCTGGTCTAATACAATATGTGGTAATTATACAATGTAATATTATGCTTGCCATCAAAAATGATGTTTATAGAGTTTTAATCACAAGGTTAATATGGATGAAAATATGCAATGTAGAAAAAGGATATAATTTTGGTATAGATGAGATCTCATTAATGCATACACAGCAATGAAAAAATGATGCTAACATCTTATTTGTTACTTTAAGGTAGGGGAGCATAGTAGGATTATGAGTGTGTTCTCTGGTGTGAATAGGGAGTGTATGATTGCTTATCTTTTTTGCACTTTCCAAATTTACTGCCACAAACATGAGTAACTTTGTAAATAAACCATTCACCTTCCCACTATCCAAGGAGGAGGAGGAGAGGAGGAAGAAGGCTATCTTGTGGAAGAAGGAGTAAATACTGCAGATTACTCTCAAGAGTGGGACTAGGGACCAATATGGTTGGAAGTTTTTAAAAGAAGGCTGATTTTGGGTCATTGTGAGAAAGGAGGCTCCTTAAAGCTAGCTATCACCAAATGGGTGGCTTCCTGATGAAGCTGTGTTGTTCCCTGGTGATGACAGGCATCTGTCTGGGAACCTGAGGTGAGGCTACATGTCTTCCTATGCTCCCTTCGAACTCTCAGGTTCCCTAATTTGGGAAATCTAAGTACTCCACAACTCAGCAGGAGTGTAGGTTATTCATCAGAAAATATTTTTTTCTTTTGTTATCTGCATAATATTGAAAAATCTCACATTCCTGCTAAGAGGAATGAAAAGTCCTTTCTTATCTGCCTTTCTGGAAAAAAAAAAAAGGCACGAAATTTAGAGTGAGTATCGGTCCTTTATTAAATGAATTTTCAGCCCCTTGCTTTGAAGCTGGGTGAGATCTGGTGGAGTACACCTCCTCAGGTGCTCTGCAGGTCAGGGAAGCCTAGAACCAGCCCAGCCAGACCTCACCTTTCCGTGGGGTTCTCTGTGCGTGGTCCAGCATGCAAACTTTTGGTGCCCTGCTTTCCCTCCTGGAGGCCTAGCGTCCTATGCCACTCTGCTACTTGGCTCTAACCAACTGTCTTTTGCGTCTTATCATCTTTTCAGTTCTGTGTCCAACTGGGCCCAGATCATAGATAGCTGTAAAGTAGTGTAGCAATGGAATTAATTTGGTCTCCTTTCCAAATAATTTACTTCCACATGTTGGGGTTTTCTTATCATGGGTAACTAATGGGGAAAGTGGTAGCTATTGGGGGAAGTTTTACACTCGTAGAGCTTTTAGGGTCCACAAAACATAGGCCATGTCTAGCGTGGGTTCAATATCAGCCAGTTTTACAAAATCCCATTTTATAAAAATATCAGTTTTTAGAGTCATTCCACTCATTTTTTAGTATATTCCTTTTTTTTTTTTAAAGAAATGTTCTGATTTCTGTTTCACACTTGGTTGAAAATGGCATCCTCTGTGAACAGTTATTTGTGGGCTTTACCAAATATTGATGCAGAAGAGTGCTAAAAGGGCATGACTATTTTGTTCTTCCCTAAATTAATATAGAGATCCATTTCAAAGCCTATTTTGTACAAATGACTATATTTCTGGTAAATATCTGGTAAATTGGCAATTTTGAGTCCTCTTTGAAAGGAGAAAAGCAATGGCTCTAATAACCAACATTTGCTGACGAATAGTGGCAATAAAATCATCTGCACCATCAATATCATGTAGGATGAGGGTTTGGGCATTATTCTGGATTGTGGCGTTCTACGTTGTTGATGACATGGTATATTTTATTTGTGAGATGGCACATGCATGTGTGTAATGAAGGAAAACAAAGTGATATTTCTCAACCGTAATTTTACTTTTTTTGTTCATAGGATTATTACTTCTGAAAGTAATTTTGCCCTGTCCGCTCTCTCCACAGAATGATCTAGTAGGACAGGGCTTTTTAAAGGTGTTGTATTTAGTGCTCTACCTCCTAGCACAGGAACAGGAACTGACACATAATAAATATATGTTGAATTAATAAGTGAATTAATTAAATCATTATTATGATATATTACTTTTGGTCAGTACCACTGAAATAAATTACTGTTCTATTCTGAGACTTTTGACTGGATGTATTGGGTTGAGGTACTTCCCATATTTTCTCCTTTCTGTTGTGGAGATTAGTGAAATTTCAGCTCATTCACATTTTCAAATCACTAATTGAGGCCATTCATTCCTACAAAATGATGTGGCAGAATATAAAGAGAGTAGGTGAGGACTTGGGTTACAGCCCCTCACCCAGAATGTTTCAATTAGTTTCCTCACTGGCAAAGAGCACCACCTCTGCCTGACAGCTGTTCGATGATTGAAAAAAAAAATGTATTAAAGAATGTTTGCGAATATAGAACATTTGTAAATATTCATTATAAATTATATATAGCATCTTTAAAAAAATATAGTTTCCCTTTAGATATTCTTTATTTTCTACTCCATAAGAATGCCACAGAATTGGAGAGAAAGAAAAAATGATCATTAGTCTTATGTGTCAACTTGGCCAGGCTATAGCATCCACTTATTTAATCAAACACTAATCTCAGGGTTACTGTCAAGCTATTTTGTAGACAGGAATAACCTCTACAATCAGTTGGCTTTCAGTAAAGGAGATTACCCTGGATAATGTATGTGGACTTCACCTAATCAGTTGAAAAGACTTAGACAAAACCTGAGTTTTCCTGGAGAGAAGGAATTTTGTCTTAAGATGGAAGCATCAAATCCTGCGTTGGTTTCTAGCCTGTCAGCCTGCCCTATGAATTTTGAACATGCCAACTTCTACAGTTGTGTTGTCCAATTCCTTAAAATAAATGTTTGTATATGTATGCTTGTGTTTGTATGTATATGTGCATGCATGCATATGTGTATTGCATAGGCATATGCACATGTACATGTATATATGTATGTATTAGTTCTGATTTTCTAGAAAACCCTGATTGACACACATCAAAGTGAGCGAGCAAAGAAAAAAAAATCATATTTGTATAAATGTTTTCTACTTTATAGTAGTTATTTGAACCTAATGATGTTTCTGAAGTTTGGCAGTATCTAAATTACAACACTAAATGCATGTTTGTGAGTCCAGAAATGTACGAGGTAATACACTTTAAAGGGTACAGCTGCTCTGCTAAAAAGTTAGGCAAGGGGAACCCAAGCATTATATGAGTTTAGTCCTTACCCCTCAGACCAAGGAAAAATTTTCACATGTTTTGAAGCCTGAGCTGCTATCCATCTCCCACTGGGAAGCATCTCATCATTGCACAGAAGTTCCCCTGGGGATTTAGGGAAACAGGAGTTCAGCAGTAGAGTTGGTTTTACAGACTATAATGCATTGATTTTTTTCAGAAGCAGAGAACTGCAATGCATGCACACCTAACAAACAAAACTAAGGACCAATTTGGGGTTGGGAGAGAAAAAAACCAAACAAACTTGCTTTGAACAGCAGGAGACGTCGTTTTGGCAGCTGAGCAGGGCAAGAGCTTCAGGAGGCGCTCTTTGATGCTGCGCTTGGTGCTGTTCTGTGCGTAGAGGAAACCTAGAAGATACGCGATGGGTTCCGTTAAAGCCGTCTTTGGAGAGCAACTGGCTGCGCAGTTTTAGCACAGGGAACCTGGCAGGCAGAATCTGGAGGCAGCCACCCGCTCAGGCTATCACAGGCAGTAGGTGGGACCCCAGAGGGGGGAAATACATCCTTTTATTCCCCCTCTGTTTTTCTCATGTTTTAGGTTTTCTTTTGAAACCTTTTCCTTATGTTGCATTAAATATAATGACTAGCAAGTGAAAACAGAATCATGCAAGTATACAGAGGGTGCCAAAAAATGTACACACATTTTAAGAAAGGAAAAAAAACTGTATTAAAATTATAATACTCAATATATAACGATAACAAAAGATGCATATATTATATTGACACCCCCGATACCTTTTGAGTAGCAAAAGTAAAATTCGGTGTTCTTTTTTTTTTTTTTTTTTGGCTTTAGATCACTGAAAGAATTAACTGAATTGAAATTTCAATATTCAAACCAGTATGAAAGGGCCCACATGACAAATTTAGGTTCTCATTGCTCCTCATCTTTGATTACTGAGCAGATAGAATCTATGTATAAATCATTCACACCACAATCACCTGTTAGTACTTTTGCCTTCCCTGAAAAGGAAAAAGTAGATGTCCTTGATAAGCTGCTTCATTAGCACAATCTGACATGCCCAGCCATGTGACAGTTCTTCACATTTTTCAGGTGTCTACGTTAATGGACGGAATTATTCAAGCAGAGTCATGCCAAAAGAAGCAAGGCGTGCTTGTAAAATGTTACCCTAGGAATAGATGGAGCAGGATCTGTGACTGCAGATCGTTGGGGGAGGACTCAAGGAAAAACACTAGTGACCCAGTGGACAAACTTGCAAACACTTGAAACAACTGTTGGTGTCAGCCCCCACAGCTGTCCAACTCAGCATCAGCTTACCCACTCTGAGTACCTAGAAGCCTGAATTTGCACGTTGATAGATACAGTGCCTCCCCAAATCAGTTTGGAAGGTTTTGAATATAAAGGAACAGCAAAAGAACCAATTTAAATCAAGGTTAGACTATCTTTATAATATGAGATTGGCGAATGTATCACTTAGTACTTTTTTTACTTTATAATTCTGATCTCATGATTATAAAAAGTCCTGACAACAAAAGTACTGATTGATTTACCTTTGGGGGCTGTTCTACCCACATCAGTGTCCATTGGCTAAAAAAACTGATAGATTGCTTGTGTGGGGAGTGACAGTAAACTAGTAAATATATAAATCAAATCAGATCATTTCTCTACTTAAAGGCCGTGCAAAAGCTCCATTTGTCCTTTGAAAAAACTCACACTTCCTACGGTGGACCCCAATCCATGCATTATCTGGCCCTGATGCATTCTGACAGCATTTTCTACCATCCTTCCTATTGCTGCTAATGGACCATCAACCATTGGCCAGCCTACATTTCTTGCCTTTGTTGGAACTCACAAAACAGGCCCCTCCCCTGCTCTTGACACTTATTTGGTATGAAATGTTTTGTTCACTTGATATCTCAAGTGCTGGTTGAGGGTCTGGCACATGGGAGATCAATAAATGTTTGACAAAAGACCTGATTTCATTTCCTAGATTAGTATCTAAGCAAGCTACTAAACTTGTAAACTAAAATAAATCTGATTTACATAAAACAGACTCCTTTAGTGGGCTTCTTCCTACTACTACATTTCTAAAGGGGCACATCCATCTAAGTGCTGTTTCCTTTGTTAACTTGTTAGGACTGGTGTTTTGCTTTAGCTCCCCAAGCAGGGTGTCTGCTTCTTCCCTTCAAGCCACTGCAAACCCCCATGCCACAGTGTGAGACATCTGGTGGACCCTTCACCAATCATCAACTTGTCCATGCCCATGCATGCCTTGAAAACTCAATTCAAACACACTTGCTCTTGCCCTGTGGTGTCTGCAACCATCCGGAGGGAAGAGGGACCTCTCCTTCCTCTGCTCTGTCTTCCCTGTTGTTCCTGCATCACATCCTATTGTAGAGTGAGACCTGATTCTGACAAGGCATTAGACAGAGAAGGTTCTATTAGCCATCTGCAGAAGGGGAGAGCCTTTAGTTTTACCTCTAACCCAGCTCCTTTTCTTCAGATTTGATTTCTCAACATCTAAACAAATTATCATCATCCCTGAGACTGACATATGACAGACACTCAAGAGATATTTACCAGTTGTTTCATTTCCTCCTTTTGTCTTAAATTTGAATATCTGCCAAGCTCACTGTCTCTATCTGCTTGCTGGACCCTCAAGCCTAGGTGTGGGGGAGGAGCTTCCTGCTTCCCAAGTCCTCACCAGTATTAAGGTCACACTCCCTGCCAGTGACCCCAATTTGGTAACTAATGATGTTCCTCCCTGGAGCATCTTTAGAACTCCTCTTGAGACTGCAAAGTAGACAGGATGCTCTTTTTAATCAGGAGTTACAAGTCCCAGATTTTAGTCCCTGTTTTACTACTTCAAGCTGAGTGACCTTGGACAGATTATTAAACTTCTTTGGGTTCCTGTTTTTTCTTAGTAAAGCAAAAGGACTTATAGTAAAGGACCTTTGTTGTCAAAACACAGTTTAAAGGCCCATTTTAGGAACATAGTATTTAAATATAAATTGTATATGGCCACTACCTTGTTTATATAGTGTTTTCTCTTCAGCGAGACCTTTAGTTCCTGGAAGGCAGGATGTAGACATTATCAATTTTCTCTCTCTTTCTTTGTCTCTCTCCTATCAGATCATTATACTTTCTGTTTTTGTTTTGCCTTAAAGTGTAATAGTTAAGTGTTCAAGCACACTGTAGTCAAACAGCCTGGATTCAGATCCCAGCACTATATGACCGTGGGAAAATTTATTTAATCTCTCTTGAATTTGTTTGCTCACCAATAAAATGGATTAGTAATAGCTACCTCATAAATTGCTAGAATCTAATGAGATAATATATAAAGCATTTAGAAGAGCTCATAATGCACTCTTAGTATATGTTAGGTATTAATTTGTTTTAGTTCTTTGAATATATCATATTTCCTCTTACCTCAGGTCCTTTCCACCTGCTATTATCTCTGTTGAAAGTGTTGTTTTACCTCATAGTTCATCCTTGGGATTGCAGTTCAATAATCACTTTCTGAGGAAAACCTTACATGACAGACCAAACTAGATTATGAATGGCTCTATTATATGTGTTTATAGCTTCCTATATTTCTCCTTCATAGCATTATCACAAATATAATTAAAACAATTGATGATACAATTATGTATTTGACATATGTCTTCTCTACTGCAATGTAAGATTGAAGATTTCTACTCCAAACTTTAGAGAATAAATGTAACTGGATGTGCTATCCCATATGAACGACCATATAACTGGATAAGCTATATGAGGAAACTGTTTTCAAGCACTGAACAACAAGCGATGTAGAACTGTGGTACTTGAGAGAAAAGAAACTCAAGAGATGAATTCTAAAAATGCCCTTGCTCTCTCTACCTAGGGGCGTGTTTCTTCCATAGTTCAGAAAGGTGGAGCTCATGCACACTGAGCTGAGGTGTCACTGATCAGAATTCTAGGCCCTCAACGTGACTGGAATTTGCAAGAGAGGGTGCTAGAGAAGAGAGAACTGGCATGTGTGTCAGAGAGGAGGATCTGTGTGAGGATAAAATGTAGGTCATTGTGATGGCTAATTCTGTGGCCACTTGACTGGACTAAGGCCAAGATAGCTGGTAACACATTATTTTTGGATATGTCTCTGAGGGTGTTTCTAGAAGAGATTAGCAATTGAATTTGTAGACTGAGAAAAGAATATCACCTTCAACAAATGTTGGTGGCCATTATCAAATAAGTTGAGGGCTTGAACAGAAGAGAAATGCAGAGAAAGGGAGATTTGTTCTCTGCCTGAGCTGGAACAGCCATCTTCTCCAGCCTTCTAACATTGGCTCTCCTGGTTCTCAGGCCTTCCAGTTTGAACTGGAAATGTACCACCAGCTTCCTTGCAGATGACATATTGAGGGATGTCTCAGCTCTGTAATTATGTCAGCCAGTCTCTCATGATATCTATCTATCTATCTATCTATCTATCTATCTATCTATCTATCTATCTATCTATCAATCATCATCATCTATCACCTATCATCTATCATTTATCTATCTCCTATTGGTTCTGTTTCACTGGGGAACCCTGACTAATACAGTCATTGACCAGGGGCTGGGTGATGTATACTCAGGTTCAGACTCAATCCATAATATTTAGGAGGCATAAGCTGCTGCAAGGCTGAGAACTAAATGGAGATAGATCATGCAGTGCTGAGAGATGGTGTTGTTCTGGCCCTGGTCGGAAGAAGGAGAAGGAGAAGGAGAAGGAGAAGGAGAAGGAGAAGGAGAAGGAGAAGGAGAAGGAGAAGGAGAAGGAGAAGGAGAAGGAGAAGGAGAAGAAGAAAAGAAAGAGGAGGAGGAGGAGGAGCACAGGAGGAGGAGAAGAAATAAATGAAAAAAGAAACTGCACTGAGCACACCTGACATTTACTGGAGAACTCAGAAAGACTATACTGGAGGTGCCAAAAAAAAAAAAAATGTATACAAGTGCACAGTTTGGTCAACGTTGCTCAAGTAGTAGTTTGCCATAATCAGAAGTGTCTGGACCCGGATAGTAACCACTTTGAGCACCTCTTATAATTTCAGAAGTCAAACGTGACTTGTATTCATCTTTTGTTATCAGTATATGAGTATATTGAGTATTACAATTTTAATAGTTTTTTCTTTCCCTTTCTTAAAATGTGTACCATTTTTTCTTCTTTTTTGGGCACCCTCTGTAGTTTTGTAGTAAGGGTCATTTCCTAGAGTAAAAACCACACCCTATAACTAAGTATAAGACTTCAATTGACTATCCAAACAAATAATACAACTAAAGTTGACAAGACCAAAAGGAAGTCTTAGAAACAATGGGATATCTTCCATAATAATACTCAATATATTAAGTATTGAGAACAATACATTAAGAGAAGATAACATAATCCAAACTCCCTATAATGTATTTTGACAATGTTCATCATGCTATCAAAAATTAGCAGACATGGGAAAGAGCATACAAATGTGACTCATAATCAAGATTTTTTAAAAAAAACAGTCAATAGAAATAGAGCCTAGAATGACTCAGATATCAGAAATAGGAGACAATGACTTTAAAGAAAAAGATGGCCATAACAAATAGGTGAAAATTTTTAGTAATGAAAATTAAATTACAGAAAGAAACCAAATGTAAATTCTAGAAACAAAAAATAAATTATCTTAAAAAAACAACAAAAAAATCCTTCTTTAGATAGGGTTAATGGCAGACTGGGGACTAACTGAAGAAAGAGTCATGACCTTGAATAGAGATAAAAAGAGATAAACCATCCCATCTGAGGAACAGAGAGGAAAAAGCATCGAAAATAAACATATACTTAATGATTTGTGAGACAATATTAAGTAGTTTAACACGAATATAATCAGAGAACCAGATAAGATGGGAGAAAGAAACTTGAAAAATTATTGCCAAAAATATTCCAAATTTGTTTACAAACATCAATGTACAGATTGTAGAAACAACTTGTTGAAATACAATCAGTACTAATACAGGATGAATCACATATAGTCAAACTGCAGGGAAAAAAATGAGAAAAATCTTTAAAGAAAAACAAACCAAACCAAGAATTAAAAAAAAATAAAAAAAGCGACCATGTAACTGGATAAACTATATGAGGAAACTCTTTTTGAGCATAAAAGGACATATTACTTATAGAAGTACAATAATGGAGACTTTCCGCCCAGAATTCTATATGTAGTGAAAATAGTTTTTTGAGAATGAAGGTGAAATAAAGATATTTTTAGACAAACTAAAACTGAGAGAAATTGTAGCTACTAGTCCTGCATTACAATAAATACTAAAGGAATTTCTTCAGGCTAAAAAGGAAATGACATGATATGGAAACTTAGATGTATAGGTAGAAACAAAGAGTACTGGAAATTAAAAATATGTGAATAAACATAAAATATTATCTTGATATCCTCTCATTTCCTTTGTTTAAAAGAAAAAAATGTATATGGGGTTTATTACATTTGTAGATATAAAAGTTCAGACAATAATAGTGTAAAGAATGGGGGAGGGTAAATCGAATTTTACTCTTGTACATTTTTATCCAAAGTGGTACAATATTAACTTTAACTAATCTGAGTAAACCAAGAAGACATATTACAATATTACAATCTCTAGATGTTAGGGAAGCAAGTAAAGTAATAAAAAGTGCAATCAAAAATCCAATTGAGGAATTAAAATGGAATACTGACAATATTTACTTAACTTAAAAGAAGTCAGAGACAGAGGAATAGAGAAGAGAAGAGAATACATAATGAGTCAGTGGAATTATACTCAACAATATCCTGAAATCAGAAACCAAAGCTTTCTTATTCACTACTCTATCTCCATTACCTTGCACAGTGCCTAATATATAAAAAGTGTTCAATCAATGTCTACTGAATACTTGAAATCAGACCATAGGATGGTCTCCAAATGTGCAGATTAGCTGCATGTCTGTAAGATGCATTTAGAATCTGCATGGTTTTCTTCCTCACAGTAGTCCCCTCCCCACACTCTGTGGACAGCTCTGTGTGAAGGCACTCAGCTAAGGATGACACTCGCCAGCCAATAACGCTGAAAGAAAATTGATGGTAAAGCTAGGTCACCCAGCAAAGTGCCTTAGTATGGAGGGCGTTTCCCCCATAGAGACCAAGCATTCTTTTTGAAAGCTTAATTACCTTACATCACATTATTATTTTATGTATTCATTTATTCAAAAAAAATTTATCATCATGCATATATTACAAACATTATAAATAATGTTTGTGGTAGAACTGTGGATACACAGTAGTCATATAAAAAAAATCCCTGCTCTCCAGAGTCTAACCATCTTCATTGATGTTATGTAACACCTAGTCCACTGCATGATTGATTTGTTTCTTTTATTAAACTTAATGTTTAATGTTTATTAAACCTCAGTTTCTTTTATTAAACCTTAATTGTCTGAGGAGAGGATTCTGTTTATTTATTAATTAATTTATTTTTTAAAAAAAACACCATTTAGAACTAATCAGAGACAGTTTTGGGGACGCAGAGAAAAAACCGAGAGTGGTTAGATGGGTGTGTGGGAGGGGGTTCGGGATAAGGGGAAAGGTGAAGGGATTTGGAAGCAGCTGGTAACCACAAGATGGCCTCAGGGTTTTTTTGAAAATTAATTTGGGGAAGGTACTCTATAATGTTGTAAAGATTTTGTTGGGTATCCGATGGACATGCGTCCTATTTGGGAGACCACCTCAGGGATACTGTGGATACCTGATCATGGCATTGTACACCAGAAGCTAAACATTAATGAATGCCAACTATAATTTGATATATATAATGTGATGGTTCAGTGTGAGGTCGGAGGGATAGTGGATGGGGGGTGGGGGGTTCACACTATGAGGGATATAAATGATGAACGTCTAAGTATTACCTTGTTTTGTACACCTGAAACTAATAAACAAATAATTAAAAAAAAAAAAAAACACCATTTATTGAGTGGTACAATGTGTTAGGCACTGTCCCAGGTGCTGGCAACCAGACAAAAATTTCTGCTTTAATTGATCTTACATTACAGTTGGGGTAAAAAAAAAATGAATAAGAAATATATAGTTTGTCAGATAGAAAGAAGTGATGAAGTCTACAGACTCCTGTTGGTGGACGGGTTAAGAAGACTTGTAATTTTAAATATGGTGGTCAGGGAAGGTGTCACTGGAGTTATATTTGAGCAAAATTAGCTAATAACATGAGAAAGTTTCTTGCCCTATTGTGATTATTAGCAACTAGTACAACGTATTACATATACTGCCACTAACATATTTTGTGGAGTAATAAATCTGACTCATTTATTAAGTTACTCAGCTAATATTTATTGGCACTTACAATGGACAGAGTCATGCCTTTAAGTACCTACGTAAACCACTCAGTTTAATGAAATATTCACAAATTTATTGCCTTAGAAATCGAAATTAAATCTTGCTTATCTCTGCATGTAGATGTTACCAATCTACTAGTATACCAGTACTTGAAAAAGCATGAAATAAATACAAAGAAAGAATAAGAAGTACATGTGCAAATGAGGAGGCCACTTTAAATTGTGATATACCTGAGTGAAAATGCATTCATTTTTACCAATGGGAAATGTTGACATTACAAAGCCTGACATTACTAAAAAGAGAGCAGCCATCATCGTCTTGGTGGTTCTATATTTCTGACCCTCCACATCTTAATAATGCTTTATGTGAGTAGTCATTTTTCACTGACTGCTTTTCCTGTTACACACACACACAAAATTCCATTACATATCAATGTCAGGTTTTAGTGGTGAGCAATGGGCCGTGAATTAGGAATTCAAGAAGTAATGATGATGGCAATAGAAGTGGTAATTTCACCATAATGAGAATTGTGCTTATCTTCCTTGTGTTTGTACCGTAGCTGAAAGCAAAAAGGAATGTTTTCCCTGGATTTGCACGGGTATAAAGGCTCCTACTCCATAATTCACAGTCCTGTTAAGCTTCCATCTTGTGCTTTTGAATTATGGACAATGTTTTTCTTCCTAGTAAGTAAGTCTAGTAAGCCTGTGGATGTCTGGTGGAGGACAATGGCTAACCAGGTTTCCACAGATGTGGCGTCTTCCCACGAATCAATAACTATGGTAATATCACTGGGAGTATCAATGGCACTGTGATCACGTCTGTGTCTCCTTTGAATTAGTGACAAGTTGATTCATGAGCAGAGACTTGATGCTGGGCTAGGAAGTAAGTTCATTCTACACAAGTTGCAAATGTTAACTTTTTTGATCGCCTGTCTATTTTTTAAATGATCATACATCTCATGAACACGCAAACACACAGAGTTCATTTTGTAATTTCAAATTTACTCCTGAAGACACAGGGCCCCAGATAATTTGGAGTTCATACTCTGGCGATAATTCTCTCTAAGGATTGCTGCTGTTATTGGACCCTGCAGCCAGTCCCAAGTTAAAATTGTTCACCTTTAAAAAGGGTAGCAGCAGGGTTAGTGACTGAAAACGAGGGGAAAAACATTTACATTTAATTTTGTAACTGTGAGTTTTGAAGGCAGAAAACTGACCTTCCTAATTGACCTGTTTTGTTTTGCCTGATTATAAAATTACGTTTTTAATTTAGCATTTAATTAAGAAGGAGGGAGCCAGAAGGTACTTGAATTTGCTGGAAATAATCTACAGAATCTAAATGCAAAAAGAGTAAATTTAACTCTACTTAGAGTTGCTACTTGAAGATACCTGTTTCTCATAAAATGAATGCTAGTCTCTGCCAGCAGCCACTCAGTCTCCTATGTGTCTCTCTACCTGTCTGTCTTCTGCAGCTCTGTGCCTCACTCCTTCTTTTGTCACTTCTACGTCTCTCTGGCTCCCTCTCTGTCTCCATCTTTGTGTTTCTCTGGGTCCATGTCTCTCTCTGTCTTTGTCCTTCTATGTCTCTGTTTATATCTCTCCTTTATTGCTCTCTGCTTTCTGGCTTCCTCTCTGCCTCTGACTCAATCAAGGCAGGGTCCTGTTTGATCTTTACTTTTGTGGTGATTGCATGCCTCATGAAGCAGAGAGAGCTTTATTCAGCTGAGAACAGGACAATTATTGTACACTATTGCTAGGCAAATATTGTAAACAGCTAGATGATCAAAGCTACAGTGCTTTCCAGATCAGTACTAAGTGCTATATGGCTGTCCACATAACTGTCCTGCTCTATTGGCAGATCTAGCCCGAGAACAGTAGCAGAAAACAACGGCATAATAAAGGCATCGGGGTTTTTTTTTTTTTTTTGGAATCCTTTGAGATTCAACTTTGAAGCTCAATTTTCCTTTGTTCTCCTGAAAAAAAAAAAAAGTGCCCAGACTGCTTATATGGGAGTATCTTTTGTGTGGGAGTTGGGAAATTATCTGGAGTTCCCTGTAAGTATGGTGACAAGACCTCCTGGTTTACCCAAGACAGTGCCAGATTTTGATAGCTGTCCTAACATCCTAGCTGTTGGTACCCTTTTTTGTGTTCCAAAATGTTCTGGTTTAGATGGCAAATTATATACGGTCATCTATATTAACAACCAGAATGGTCTGTTTTCACAGAATAGTGCAGTCATTTACTAAATGGCCGCGTCATTCCAATATAAATAGTGTAAATTATACAACTTCATTTTTAAAATGGTACTTTAAAAATAGCTAATATTAGTAGGAAACATACAATAGGAAGCTGAAATATAAGTATTTGCATACAGTGCAATGCTGTTGTAATATTATTGTGATATCTTTCAGCTTTAAAGAAAAAGAAGGGCATTCTGTCATATGAGACAACATGGATGAACCTTGAGGACATTAGGCTAAGTGACATAAGCCAGTCATAGAAGGATAAATACTGCCTGATTCCATTTATATGAGGTACCCAAAATAATCAAATTCAAACAAGCAGAGGTTAGAATGGTGGTCGCCAGGGGTTGGGGGACTGGGAAATGGGGAGATGATGTTGAATGGGTATAAAGTTTCAGCTACATTGCATGAGTAAGTTCTAGAGATAGCTGCCTAACATAACGCTCCTCCTTAACAATACTGAATTGTGCACTTAAAATTATGTTAAGGGGACATATCTCATATGAAGTATTCTTACATAAAGAAATGTAAGTAATTGGGGCACATTAATTCTAACATTTGTAGTGGAAAGACTTGCAGCTTTGGAGTCAGAAAAAAAAAAAAAACTACCTTGAATCTAAGCTCTGCCACTTTTTGTAGGTGAGATTTTGGAAAAGTGACTTTACCTCACTGAGCCTCTTTGATCTCACCTGTATCATGGGGATATTAATAATGCCAGCCTTGCTTTGTCCCGGGATGTTTAGGAGGTTCAAAAAAGATTACATATATGCTTCTCCTGACTAGATAATGTTCTCTTCCCCTACGCAGAGGATGCTGGGAGAAATGTGTTTAAGGCTTAGCACCCAAAGCAAAAAGGAACATTTCAAAAGTGACAGCAGTACTTTTTCTGATACAGCAGCAATTAAAGCGTCCCCCACACCCAAATCTCTATCTTGAGTATTGCCTCTTTAATAGTAATTTTATTATAAACATGAATTAAATCTAAATCTTACTGTACTATTTCTTTTCTTTAAGCTAACACAAAAAACATTATATATAATATACATATGTATATGTATATATATATGTATATATATATCTTGATATAAATACTTATTAGGTGTGTCTCGTTGTGTAACCTTCAGCTATATGGGTATATATATATATATATATATATATATATATATATATATAGATAAATAGATAGATATGGATATATATATATATATATATCCATATATATAGATATAGATAGATATCCATATAGATATTTATATATATATTAAGTATTTTAATTTTAAGCAATGTAACTTCAAATTTTCCTTTGGTATAAGTCAATCACGTATTTAAAATCAGAAAGCATTTGAGTGAAGTTGATTCTTGTAATAAGAAGAAACCACAAATATAATTTATGAACTGAGTTTTCATAAAATTTGGGATCATAAAGTTCATTTTCTTGTCAGAGTGTTTCTTATTAGGTCATGAATCTTTTTGCCCCTCCACCACCCTGTACACATTAATTTTCATATAGTTTAGGCTACCCTGTTCATTTTATGATTGGCCGCTTACATGACTACTGCCCTTTAATTATAAGCTTGAAACAACAACAACAACTCATTTCCTTTTGTTCATTGTATTCGGCTTCTTTTATAAAATCCTATCGAGTCCCATAGTTCATTACAAGAATACTGGATTTTATTTAGAGTAAAATAGGGAGAAAAAGAAGGATTTTTGAGAATAGGAGCAATGTGATCCAGCGTAGGTCGTAGTCAAGAAAATTTCATTGTGCATTGGCAAAAACAAACCCAGCCACTTGCTCGTGAAACTCACAATCTAATGGGGAAGGTAAATATGGACAAAGGATTAAACAACAACACAAGAACGTCTTTTAAATTTTACTTGAACATGATCTTACCCTAAGGACAGATGTAGATAATGCCCCAAATGCAGTGCTGTAACGGTGACAAGAAGAACTTTCTATGTACCAAGTACCTTACAACATTGTATCATTTAACCTTAACAAGAGCTCCATGTGGCTGACGATGTCATAACAGACAAGTGACAGGCGAGGAAATTAAGGGTAGAGAGATAATTGCAGCTTATAAGTGGCAGTATCAAGATATGAGCACCTGTGACATTCTGACTTCTCTACACTATAATCACTCTAGCAAATAACTGGATTACTTGGTTTTCAGGTGGGTTTAATTGTGTGACCTTCAGCTACAAGGTATTTGTTTCACTTTGTGGAGTGGTTTTATTTGCTCCCCCCCCCCAATTAATCTTCTTAAATCAGCATATCTGGAATATGGCACTGAAAACTTGGTGACCTGCATTTCTTTGCAAGAAAGGCTACCTTTTATTCCAGTTTATTCCATCAAATTCATGGTGGTATTAAAAAATAATACAGTTGGATAAAAACTGCACTAGGATATCCATCTAAAAAATGTGGGTAATAATACATGATACTAATCTCAAGGAAGTTAGGAGATGAATGAAGTAATAGTTTCAGCAGAATCCTTCAAATGAAAGAAAAAAATAATACATAATCCATTATAACTTCCAATATTAAAACTACTTTTTTACCCTTTTGGGTCACTGTATTGAGTTTTCATTTTTAAACGATGTATTTCTCCTGTAAATTGATTTTTTCATTAGTTTAACCAATAAATATTTAAATATTTATTGAGCATATATAAGGCAGACCCTGTGCCAGGCACTTGGAATGAAAATCAAATAAGATATGCAGAGAAACTCAAACGCTTATAGTTTTGTGAATACCATTTAGCTGGCCCTGGGTGCTTATTAGAATCACCAGGGTGGCTTTAAAAATTAGCCATGCCTGGTCACTCCAGACCAACTGAATCAAGTAACTCAAATGTGAAACCAAATTTGAGAAACATTGTTCTATTCTGGGCCAATCTCATGCCAGATAGATTTTCTGAAGAACTGTAGTTTATAGTTTTGATATTGTAAACTGATATCTTGTTCCTAAACAATGTACTGGATTGAACAGTGTCTCTCAAAAATTCATGTTCACAACGAACTTTAGAATGTGACCTTATTTAGAAACAGAGTCTTCACAGATGTAATTAGTTAAATTCAGATGAGATTATACTGGGTTAGGGTGGGCCCTAAACTGAGTGACTTGTGTCCTTGTGAGAGGACAGACACACACACACACACACACACACACAGAAGAAGGCCGTGTGAAGATGGAGGCAGAGATTGCAGTTACACAGCTACAAGCCAAGAAATGGCAACGGTTGCCAGCCCCGGCCAGAGACCAGGAGAAAGGCATGAAGCAGATTCTTCCTCAGAGTCTCCTGAAAGAACCAACCATGCTGCCCCTTAATTTCAGCATCGGTCTCCTCAATTATGAGATAGTAAATTTCTGTTGTTTTTAGTTATCTGGTTTGTGATCATTTATTACAGAAGCCCTAGGAATGTAATATAGACATCAATGAACACATTTTCAATAACATCAGAAAAAAATCAAATTAAACCGTGGCCACATTTATCCTCTACTTTACATAGAAAATGCTTCATATACAGAGTCGCTCAAAATCTCAGACGTGGTGCTATACTTATGATACCTTAATGGTGCTAGTAATTTTGGCAAATTGCTACCCAGCAGGTTCATCTTAGGTAAATTAATCACTACACTGCAGCTGAGAGGACTTCTAGTGGTGTGGAGTGGCCGTGTTCTATATTCTGTAGTTAGTTAGATAAATCTCCGATGAGTATAAGCATTTACAAAGAACTAAGCTAGAAGTAAAGATCGTTCCATCTTTCTTTCAAATTAATTAATTCATTAATCAGATATTTATTGAATACCAGATGATTTTCCAAATCACTGAGACTAACAGCCAAATTCCCTACAATGACCTACGCAGTGGGCACAGTCCTTGCCCCAAAACTCATCTGTCTCAGTTGTACCCTGTTTTACTCTTCATTCCATCCTTGTCACCTCTGTGCCTGAAATGTCTTATCTCAACTATCATCAAGGTCACTCCCTCCCCTCCTTTAGGTCTTTACTCCAATCTCAACACTCATCTAACCACGCCCTAGTCCTTTTTTCCTGCTTTATTTTACCCCAAAGACTGGCTTATGTTATGAGCTGAAGTGTGCTGCCCACAAATCCACACGGTGAAGCCCTAACCCCCAGGACCTCCGAATGGGACTGTGTTTGGATATGGGGCCTTTAAAGAGGTGATTAAGTTAAGATGAAGCCTCTAGAGTGGGCTTTAAGCCTATCTGACTGGAGAATTATAGGAAGAGGAAGAGACACCAGGGCTGCACGAGTACAAAGGAAAGGCCACAGGAGGAAACGATGAGAGGGCGGCCATCTGCAAGGCAGGGAGAGAGGCCTCAGGAGAAACGAAGCCTGACAACACCTTGTCCTTGGACTTCCCCCCTCCAGAACTGTGAGAAAATAAATTTCTGTTGTTTAAGCCACCCAGTCTTTTGTTACAATATCCCTGACAATCAAATATAGCTAACTATAAAATTCATTGTCCAACTTGGAACACCACTGAGGAGAAAAGGGGCACTATTAGTGATGACCAGGACAAGCAACATATCCCATGACTTCCCAGGGATCTCAGGCCCTTTGGTAGCCCTTTGCATTGTCCTGTCACTATTAATGTGCAATGTACTTTATTTAGTTATATGTTTATTGCCTGCTTGTCTCCACGAGATAGTAAATGCCTTGAGGCAAAGTATTTCTGTGTTTTTACTGCATTATACCCAGTGCCCGAGTGTCTGGCACATAGTAGCTTCTCAATAAAAATATGTTGAATAAATAAATGTAAACTGTGGAGAGTGGTTGATGGTCTTTGTTCTTTATATAAAGATGTCAGTGTTCACTGACCTTCATATGAAAAACAGCTATTTCAATGTAACTACCAATTATTTTGCACATGCTACATGCTAGGCAGGGTACCAGGCATTTTATGTATATCATCCGTTCTTACAACAACTTTGCACACTGGATATGACCACAATTTCATACTCAAAGATACCTAAATATCTCCGAAGTTTTAGGTTATTTCTATTTCCCTCAGCACGTAGCTAAAAGATTAAGTATCTCTTGATGCAGAAAAGACGTTTGCATATTCTCAGCAGTGAGAAAAGGACATAAATGCAGATTTATAACTCATTAAGTCCACTGAAATGACTAAAAGTACTAGTACAATATTGCATTTTTTGAGGTACAGACGGTATCCAAAAATTATATCAATGTGAGTTCAGAATAAGTCATATTCAGTTAAACAGGGTAGGTGGAACAATCCCTAATGCTTTAATCCTAAATTCTCTATCAGCACTACAGAAAAATCAAGGACCACAAATCAATGTTCCTAAATGGATACGAGTAGCTCTTCCTCTTAATTTGATTTTTAGTAGTTAATGCTTTGGCTTGACACACAATGTGAAATATTGTCCTTGAAAACAGGTAACTATGTCTGCTGCTCAGCATTTTTATTTATTAGAGACTGAGCCAGGAAAATTCAATGTTAATATTTATCACAGCAGCTGCGGGGCTATGTCCTGAAGAAGAAAATTAATTTCATGCCAATTTTGTAGACATTATCTGACACCTTTTTGTAAGTAACTTGTGTCTTGACCACATCAAAATGTTGCCTAAGAGAATTCTTCTGAGTGACATAAAGTGAAGTCACACTTTACAGGCAAATTTGAAATGGTGTCTTATAAATAAGAAAGTTTCACACTGTGTGCAAATGTGAAACTAACGCAATGCTCAAATTTTCTTTTGCATTACATTTTGTCAAGAATTTCATAATTTCAAAGCAGGCAGACTGACTAAACAGTGAGCTGTTTAGGGTATTGCATTAATACAATATCCTTTAAAGCTCTGAACCCTGGCCATCCTTGTCAGAATTATGGAAATATCCAATTAAAACCTTAAATTACTTGATATCATCAAGAACGTGTTCTTTAGATAAAACACAATCTCTTTAAAATTCACATTACCAGGCTTCATCGAAAACACAGTGGAACTAAAATTTTAATCCTGAAAATCCTAGCATCACTAAATTCAGTTCTATAATTGTCTGTTGATGATTTAGACTCATTAAATGCTCCTTGATGCTTTTCCCAGGGATCTTTGGGTTTTATTGGAGAGAAGGTGAACTTTTGAGAGAATAGTGAAATAATTTAGAAAACATCACTTAACTCCAGAGGCTAATTCTGTGCCTACCTCTAGCATTCAGAACTCCTTATGCTTTATTGGATCTGTCAGATTGTCTGGCTCTCCCAGATCTCCATGAAATGGAATAGAGGGCTGCTTAGGAAACCAAAGCCATATTTCAGAAATCTGCTATGACTAAACATTGTAAAAGGCACATTATAAATACAGGCATATCTGGGAGATACCGACTTTTGGGTTCTAGACCACCACAATAAAGTGAGTCATAATCTTTCTGCAGGTGGTAGGTCCTGCCTTCCATTTATAAAAATCATGTCTGTGAAGTGCAATAAAGTAAAGCACAATAAAACGAGGTATGCCTGTAGTATACTATGTGTGCTCCATAAGAATCATTTATCAAGGAAGACACTGAACTCAGGAACATTTTAGCTTGCCTAAGATCAGAAGTCTAAAAACTAATGAAATGTGTCTGTGAACCTGGTCTATCTGAATACTACGACCATGCATACACTATTCATGTTTCATTCATCTCTGTCTCCCCACCATCATGCATAATACCTGGCATTGACTGTTCAATAAATATTTGTTAAGTGAATGAATTGATGTTGGTTGAATTCCAAAGCAGAAAGACAGGCTCCTTTTTCTTTAAATGAATGAACCATGCCCTTTTCAAGGTTTCCAGAAACAATTAGCATTTCATTGGGACCATCTGAAATGCAGGACCCAAGCAAACCTATCTGTCCGTTGAAAACAAGGGCCTTCAGAAAACTGAGCCTTGAAAACTTGTAGAGCCAGCCCTTCCTTGATGTCCCTCAGTGTTACACCGATGGTTAATGGGAGCTGGGAAGGCAGAGGAAAGTGGTGGTCCTAGGGAACCCAGCATTATCACTAAACTTGAACAGTTTGAGAAAGTAGTGCTGATAAAACATATTCAAATCATGAAAAGGAACAGACCAGAGTTAGGAAACGTTGATAAGATACCCTTACAGAGCAAAAGCAATATTATGCTCTCAGGCTAAAATTCCATGGGAAGTTTGTAAAATGGCTTCCTGGGTAAGGAAAATTATGGATCCCATTTTATTCTCCGGATGAGTCAAGTCATTAAATTCAACATGACCTCAGGATCGCGTGTGCATAGAGTCCAACAGGACAATTTGTCTGATACATATTTTTATAGTCAAGATAAATCTGAAGTTCATGTGGATTTGGGGGTTGGGTGGTGGGGAAGGGAGGCATTGAACTGAATAACTTTGAGCTTCATGTTAATGACAATAAGTAACAAATGCTGAGTTTTCTGAGCATTTTACAAAGCAGTATCCAATTTGATCATCAAAACAGTCCTATGGGATAAACATGTTTGGTAGTATAGTCTATGTTCTATAAATGAGAACATTTATGAAGCTTAGAAAATGTATAGCTCAACTGCTGTCTAGCTGGGACTGTATTTTGTTACTTAAAACGTGATACTCAAACCATCAACCTCATCTGGGAGCTTGTTAGAAATGCAGAATCTTTAGACTTGCTCTTGAGCTACTGAATCAGAATGTGTAGTTTGATTAGATCCTTGAGTGATTTGTATGCACATGAAATTGTCAAAAGCATCGTATAGATAATGCTGTATTATTCATATAGAATACCTCTGCTTAGGGAATCTTTTCTCAGTTCCTTATGTATGAAGGTAAGTAGAGGGCACTATTTTAAGAATAAGCTGCCAATTTATGAATGTTCTCAAAATGTAATCAGATTTAAATGTAAATGGCACCAGTGATATCAACATAGTATAAGCTAAGATTATAGACTCCGAATCCTGTGTGGATTCCATTTACTGTGTGGCTTTGGTAAGACTCCTTAACTATTTAAGCTTCAGTTCCTCATCTGGAAATGAAAATAATAAGGATATAAACCTCATGAGGTTGTCCTGAAGGTCAAATGAAATGAACACTCAGAGCTGGCCCATGGTGAGTATGCAGTAATGCTCATTATTTTAAGGATATTCAACAGAGACCACTCTGTCTATTTTACCAAGAAAGAAAAAGGAAGACTTTTAAAGAGGTTCTGTTGGTTCTTCGTTAAGTCAATCTTTGAACGCTATCCCAGAGACTCATTTCACATTAACTCTGAGCTATGGAATTTTTCCAAGTGGCAGAAAGTCATTGTGAGCTTCCAGTAAATCATCCCAGAATGAACCCTTGACACATTTTCTAGACTTTTCATCTCAGAAATTACTCATTGTGGTCCACACTCAGATTCTCAGAGGCCAAAGTTTTTAGGACATGCAAGTCTGGCCCTCCTAGGGTTTGATAAACTTTTAAGTTATTCTTAAAATTAGTAGCACCACTGAGAAGAAGCTCGGGTGACTTCTTTTCTCTAGGGGTCTGGAGATTAGAAGATGGAGGAGGGTCCTGTGTGCTGGGTTACAGGAAGCCAGAGGAAGCTTTAGGAATTGAGTTCCAAGAAAAGAAGCTGATGACAGCAGGGTTAGCTGAAAACAAGCAACCATGGGGTCATCGATTCAGTTCCCTAGCCCCATCCTGCTGGTGCATTGGGGTATGTTAGAGAAAGGAAATGAGAATAAATTAACTGGCTATTTTTGTTTGTTTGTTTGTTTTTGGTATAGTGCAGAGGCACTATGAAGACCTGATCTGATTCTGAATAAGACAGGGAACCGGAAAAATGCTTTATTAAAATGTGCTTCATAGAGATGAGTTATTATTCGTTAATATTGTGTTCTTGTTTCTCATATAAGAAGAATTTCCTAGCCTTAATATGTGTGGTGTGCAATTTAAAATTAGATGTAATAAACCACTAGGGTTAAAGTGCGTAAGGCTAATCTCAGTACGCTGCAGAATCATTATTCTTTATAGTGCTAGCACATCCTTAAAAGACAAGTTGAGAGTAAGAATGAGAAAACACTGCAAACTGTCAATAGCGTACAATGAACTTAACGCAAAATGAAATTTAAGTTGAGTATCTTAGTTCTTCTTGATTCCCTACTGAATAACAATCTTGTATCTTTCTATTGATCTTTATTTTGCACAGTTATTTGATTCAACACTTTCAAGTTTTCACTGATTTCTATAGGGCAAATATTAACAGAGGTGATGAGAGCCATGGCGTGGAAGCAAATCTGGACTCCCTCTGCCAGGGTCCCTCATTCCACCACGGCTCAGTGCCTTCCTCTTAATGTACGACCCATGCTTTAATTATCAAAAAAATTTTTTTTCTTCATCATGGGTTTTAAAGATGTAAATAAAAAATTCTAGGCAACAGACTTTTTCTAAGTTTCCAAAGATAAAATTTCTATTTTCAAATGGAAAATACTTACTTCTTAAAAATGAAGTAAAATTGAATTGATCATTCAATATGATTTCATATTTTAAAGAGCTGAGAGTCAACTTCAAATTATTATAAATTAGTTGACACATATTTTCACCTATCTGCTCTTTTACTTGCTAGTTTTTCCTTAGCTAATCTTGCGATATCTGTTTCTTTTTAAAAATCTTCCAAAATATATTTCTATCTTTAACCTCATTGAGATGTTTTTGTAATTTGTCTTTAGGTTGTTTACCTTTTACTGATAAATTGCTTGTTCTATTATATCACAGCGTATGTTTTTTAATCCTTTCATTGCTTTATTTGGGTCTATTTCTTTTGTCTAATTTCTCATCATTTTTCAGCATATTTCTTTGCATTGTTAAAGTTTTACCTCATTCTTTTATTTCCTTTCCAGTTTTATAGCTTATGTATCATTGATATTTATCATTTTCACCTTGTATTTACTCTTCTTGTCAAGACCTGGCTTTTAGTCGCTTAAACTGCTCTCATTTCATTTTAGTTTAGGCTTATTTGTAGTTTTAACTAATTTTCATCACTTTTAAAATATTTCAAGCTAATTTTATTTTGTTTGGTTGAATGTTTTTAAATTTACTTTTAACCCTTAATTTGTAATAGTAGGCAGAGAGAGTGATCATGAAAGTGGATTCTGAGAGTAGAGCCTATGATCTAAACAGGGGAGCCTGTGATGGCACAAGACTCCCTCCCCTTCTTTTGTTTGTCTTTCTTTCCAAAATAAAAGCACCACGCAAGCAGTAGCCCATGTCTGTTTTGCTCTTGTTGTATCTTCATTGTTTGGCTCATAGGAGGCAATTAATAAAATGTATGAAGGGTAATAAAGATGATGGAGGACTACTAAGAATTGTGTGAGTCTGTTAACAATTCATTTATTAGCACTACATGTCAGACATTCTCCGGAGGACTTTCCATGCATTAATTCACTTACTCTTCACAACAGTGTTATGAGGAAGGCATTACCATTACCTGCACCTATACACTGAGACCTGGAGAGAGATAAAGGGATCTGCTGGGCTTACTCATTGAGTGGTAGAGCCAGGAGTTGAACCCGGGTCATCTATCACTGGGTTCAGGGTCCTTAAGAATCACTTGCCCATTGTCTGCCATATTATGTAACATAATAACTGGTCAATAGGAAGCAAGTACTGTGGGGAAGACATGTTTTTAAATAGCCCTTTATGCAATTACTACCAAAGACACACCAAAGGTATGTGGACTCTCATAAATCAACATAGGCTAGCAAATGAAGAAAAGTCTAGTAAATTCATGACTGGTTATACCGTCAGTTGACTGAGCTTATTTTTTCAAGCAGACTGTTATCAACCCCTCCCTGCTCTGACGCAGTCCTTGCCGTAACGCTCCAGTAGATTATCAATTTTAAATCAAACACAGCAGATGGTGCCTATCTCTCCTGGATGGGCACCTCTCAGTTTGTCAAAGACTTATAAAAGCGGTATTTTAAAGCATTGCATTTACTCACTGAAATGATTTCCTTCTCGGTTAGAATTCTATCATTCTATAGCTCTGCGAGTAAAAAGTGAATAGACAACTGAGTGAATAGAGAACAACTAAATATGAAACTCTCTACATTTCTGTGTGTGACATGTTACTCTTCTCTAGTAGAGTAACTCTCTGCTCCCATAGTCAAGCAGTTCACACCGAGTTGGGATTCAAGAATCAAGAGAAAGTTTTTATGTATGCTTTGTAAAATAGGGCATTATTGATTTAATAACCCTGGTTTAAACTATACATGATTTGAAACTTTAGCAAAGTCTTACAGGTGTCAAAGCCTTCACATTGGAACTACATGTCAATTATGCACTGATAATCCAGAAGCCCTCTAGGATTTTGCCAAGAAAATAATTAAACAACACTGTCATTTCCATATTGTTTTTTTAAGGTTAAGTGCTTAAATATAGCAGAGAAATACTTTTAGATTTGTTACTTAATACAAAACTTACTTAGCTAATGCTTATCATTGAAATAACTTGTCTAGTTTTCTAGCACTCTTGATTGGAGTGCTAACAAAATGCTTAATTAACAAAAAGCTTAATTAAGCCTTAGCTTTTTTCCCCCTACATCCTGATTAGACAATG